>NC_081407.1:420685154-421351404 GCF_030272615.1 Cryptomeria japonica
TTCCAAATGGTCCCAAATAGCTTTAGCAGTAGATCTATTAGATAATCCCATGATTTGCTGATCTGATAATGCGCTCAAAAGTGCTTCTCTTGCTTTGCCATCATTTTATTCATATTTTCCTACGGTAGGTGGATTAGGATGACTTTGAGTAGGACCAGTATAACCATTCTTTGTAACATCCTAGATGTCCTTTCCAATGCAATTCAGATGTGTCTTCATCTCGATCTTCCATATGCCATAGTTGGTTCCATCAAGTTTAGGATTGTCCTTTCTGAAATAGTTAGTAGACATTGGATCTCCTCAAGCTGTTAAACTTCTGCAAAAAGAGGACTAGGCTCTGATACCAATTGTTAGGTCCCAGAGACAATTGAGAGGGGGGGGGGGGGGGGGTGAATCAGTTGTCAAATAAATTTAAACCAAAAACAACTTATCCAACCTTATGTTGGCAAATGCACACTCCAATGAGACATTGTTGGTGATTAAAGGTTTTGTCATTGATGGCAACCTTACAATCCTATAACATCGACAAGACAATTTACTGGCACTAGCAAGATCAGCCTTTACACCGGCACATAGACCACCGGTACCAGCAGTAAAAGGAAGCATACCGGCACAAAAGCCGACAGGAATTTTGTTTGTAATATATTTTTTTAATTATTGTAAAATCATTGTAAGCCGACTTGGCAAATTGTAAAATGACTCTTATATATAAGAGTTCATTGTAGAATATTTTAGAAGAGATAGAAAGAGATGAAAGAAAATATATAGGCAAAATAAGGCAGACCTATTATGTGAATTATAGGTTAAGGGTTTATGTATGAAGCAGAGCTATAAACCGATACTGGATCTGGCATAATAGATGCTATTTTGAAGTAGTACAAGACATTGGATTTATATAATCCATTTTGTAAGTCAGTGAGACTTCCCATTTTGTAATTCAGTAGTGAGCTTTAGGCACTTGGCCTTCCTGCATGTGCAGGCCCCTCTTGTAGCAGTAATATTCTCTTATTGGCCAGTAAGTGAATATTGTGGGTCACAAATCCCACACCAGGTTTCCTCATTAAACTACTGTGTTATGGTGTGTTTTTCATGTGGTTGTTGTTATCTCTGTTTATTGCATTATTTCTTGTTTACTGGTATACAGTATTAATTTGTTCTACATGTTTTAAATTAAGAAAATCTTATAACTGGTTAGATACTGATTCACCCCCCCCCCTCTCAGTATCTATGGGAATCCTAACACCTTAATGCTTAATACCGGTAAACCAAACTTTATGTCGGTAGACAGTTTGTCAGTTAATTGTAGTACCGGTAAAGATTAGTGCATGAAACAGAAAGACAATAACATCCACAACACATAACACCAATATTTGTACGTGGAAACCTTGTAAGGGGAAAAATCACGGTGGGAAACCTTACCCACAATTAGATGATACTACTGCAGATAGTATATGTATACAAATAGGGTTTGCACATGTAGAAAGGCCAAGCGCCTAGAGCTCACTACTCAAACACAAATAGGAGTCACACTGACTACAATTGGATGGTTAAATCCAATAATGATGTACTGCTCAAAATAGCATCTTCTTATGATGGATTCAGTACCAGTTCAGTTCTGATATGCCTTCACAAAAACCTTGCTTTACCTTCAAAAGATGTCTACGTGTATAGCTCTGCTTATTCTCGCATATACATTCTTACAATTCCTTTTCCCAATCACATATCAATCTTACAAATAAGATCTTACATATATACCATAACCTAAGACCAATTTTAGTAGGTCGGCTCTAAAAGATATTACAATAAAAATAATTTACAAGTAAATCAATAACTGATGCAATATTTGATTCAACATGTCTTCTTAATGCATTTACAACAATAATAAATCATCTCCATAGTGTGTCGTGCTGATCTGGAATAGATATTCCCATCGGTGCTTATTCTGGACCTATTTGCTGGTAACAACAAATATGCAAACACGAATATACCAATGAACAAATCTCCAAGACAAAGTGTCCAAATGATGTCTTCAACATAATCAAGTGCTTTCCATGTCATTCCAAGTTCTGGTGAATAATATATCATGTTGGTGTACCAGATACCGGTGACTGTGCATAAGTTACTTTGCTTGATGGTGAACATAACCAATCCTCCAAAGTGCCAGAGTTGATAAATGTTAATAGTTGTTGACATCAATGACAAAACCATATCAACATATCCAAAATACCAACATATTTTACCATGGTGGGCCAGTAGTATTCTAAGTAGTTGTTTGGCTAAAACCATGCCACTCATATGAGAACCACAAGTATTGAAATGTTCTTCTTGTAATGCTTGGTTTGATTTTGCAACATTTAAACATTTGGAGAGGACATCATGATAACCTCGATAATATAGGGTATCTGCAAGGATTGTGTATTTAGAGGATCGACAAATGAGATTTTGTCATTGGTTTCGAGTGAGATGGGGGCAAATGATACCATCTTTTAGACAAGTGTAAATGCCTTGGTACCTTGGTGACTAAGGATCAATAATTTCACACACAATCTCTATGTTAGAACCTTAATATGTGAACGTATGAAGTTACTCAACTAGGAGTTCATATTTTGATACATCTCGAGGGACATCCAAAAGGGATCTAATGGTAGCCATGGCATCTGCTAGTTATTTTGTAGCCTCAAGACTTGATAAAATTGAATAGATTGAAAGTATTTCTTGAATTCATCTATGATTGTTTTGTATAGAAGTAGTTTACCATCCTTTGTCTAGAATTCATCATTGACCTACTTGACTATGAGTTGAGAATCACCAAAGAATTGTAACTAGGTGATATTCCATTTGATGGTAGTTTTGAGACCAATAAGAAGAGCCTCATATTAGATTTATTGTTTGTGCATGAGAAGGCCAATTTTAATGCCTTGGGGATATAATCTCATTGAGGAGTGACAAACAAGATTCTTGTTCCTAATCTATTTAATGTAAAAGATTCCATCAAAGTATAGTTTATAGATAGGTTGTTGAGTGATAGTATAAATATGTTCATCAGGGAACTCTATGGTCAAGGGTCGCGCATATATAAGGGTTCCTCAACTAATTGATCTACCATGACTTGACCCTTTATTGTCTTTCTATCCATGTATTGAATATCAAACTCACTTAAGAGCATGACCCACTTAGCCATTCTACATGTCAAGGTAGTGTGGGAAAGTAGATACTTGAGTAGATCAACCTTAGAGATGAGCTTTACCATATGACTAAGCATATAGTGTCTAAGTTTCTATGAGAAAAAGACCACAACTAGACATTCTTTTACCATGGGTGAGTAATTATACTCATATCCGATTAGTGTTCAATTGATGTAGTATGTGACTTGTTTCTTGCCATTTCCATCTTGTTGGGAAATAAGTACCCCCAGTGCAACTGTTGTAGCCAAGATGTACAAAATAAGGGGTTTTCCTACAATGGGGGTAATAAAGATGGGTGGATTTGAGAGGTATTCCTTGATCTTTTAAAAACATTGTTGGCAAGTGATATCCCATTTGAATGACATATCTTTGTGGAGAAAATGTGTGAACAGTTAACACTTATTTCTGAGCTAAGGTATGAAGTTCTTGATTAATTGTAGCTTTCCTTGAAGGTTTTTCAATTGTCTGATATATTTAACCTTCTTGGGATCAACCTTTATGCCCCACATGGATACAATGAACCCCAATAGCTTGCTTGAGGTAACACTAAAGATGTACTTCAGATTTAATTTGAGATTAAATTTGTCCAAGCAATCAAATGTGCTTTCAAGTACATCAAGATGTTTGATCCTTGTCTTTGACTTTCTCAAAAGGTCATTTACATATTCTTCTAGGATTACATGGATCATGTCATGAAAAATGACGATAATTACATGCTAATATGTGGCCCTTGCATTCTAAAGACCAAAGAGAATGAATTTCTAACAAAAGGTCCCCCAAGTGGTAGTGAAAGTTTTTTTGTGTTGGTCTTCTTTCACTATTTTTATCTTATTCTACTCAGATAACCATCCATGAGAGATGACATCTTGTGTCCCGTCGTAAGGTCTACAAAGATTGTTAGGATTAAGGTGTCATATACCATTTAAATCCTATAATATGGTTCCAACATCCTTGGAAAGTTTCCTAAGGCACTTAGGATGTATTGGAAAATCAATTTGCAATATTTTTTCTCACCATTGTTTGTGATACATTCATAAGGGCTAGTGGGTTACACTAACAGTGGTAAGAGTGAGTTGTGAACACAATTATTTAATATTATTTTCCCCCCTTATGGATGTATATAATAATATAATTAATGACTTAAGAAACTAGAAAAAGAGTGACCTATGGGCTTCTCCAAGTGGGAGTATAGAAGAGGCAGCAAGTGTCTCTTGGTTTTCGGTCATTTATTTCATTTAATGTGATGTTTGTCCTAAAAGTGAGGGTGTCCATATTGGAGGGAAGATATTGGAAGCTAAACCAATGTCTTTTCTATTTTTGTGGAGACATTCCAAGGGTTATGGTTTTGAGTAATGAATAATTTTCTTTGGGAACCTTTATTGGTGGTTTTGAAGCTTTGTCAGTCTAGAAATTTAGCCTTTGGGTGTAGATTTTAGGTGGAACAAAATGTAAAACAATTGAATTTAGTTTTATCTGCAGGAATGAAGGATGAATGGGAGGCATAACGAGGCTATTCACATGTACTTACATTCTGCTATGGTTGATGCAAAGAGGAGAATGAAAGTGATTGTATTGTACGCAATTTTATTGTTGTTAATACAATCTTGTCCTCTCTTCTTGGTGGAGTTTTTTCTTGCAAGGGTTCTCCACGTAAATCCTGTGTTATGTGAGGATGTTATGTTGTTGATTTTTTCCTTATTTTTCTATATCATTCTAATGTTAATCATTGTTTATTGTTGTTATAAGCTCACAAAAGATAGGTTTATTAAGCATGGTTAACATGCTGATTTTTGGCATTATAAAGAAGGATCTAATCATAGGTTTTCCATAATTAATACAACTTAATTTTGAGATTTGCATATGAGTTTCATATTTTTATGTTGTTGATATCTGGGAATAAAAAATTCACAAGTTGTATATTTTGTGCCTTTGAGTTGTTTCTCTCTTTGTTTTGTGCCCAACTTCAGAATTTTGATTGCACCTTGGTACTTGGTGTTGTGGTGGGATTTTGTGGTAGGCCCGCATCCCCTTTTGGATGAATCCCTACCGTATCTCCATGTGTATGGTTTCCACTCTGTGAATTTTTTTTTTCCCAAAGTTATGATAGTGCATATTCCACGTGGCTTCCCCATGGGACTTCCAAAGGTTTCAACAAGCAAAGTATCTCTTTTCTCCACTATGTCACCACCTACTTGCGGTTGGCAACATAGTTTTGTTTTTGGCTTGCACCTAATACTTTGACTAAAGATCATGGGCGACATGAAATGATAACAACGAGTTAATGTTGCTTACAATTTTGTAGAAGTATAAAAGCATTGAGATCGCCCCAAACACTTATCAAAAGATATGAATCGGAATTAGATTGAGAGTAAGGTGGTTACAATGACCATCTATCACCTCAAACTAGTGGTAGATTAGGGTTCCTTGATTTCTTATAGGGTTATGATCTCAAAAGTATAAAGGGAGGATTTTTTTCTTTAGATGGGGACTTCTACTTTCTGTAAAAGAATTAGAGAAAAACTCATAGACTGTGCCATCTTGGCCTTTATGTGTTTTTATCTTTGATATTGATTAAAGTATTATGTCAAGGTTACTGATGAATGTTTGAGACTTACGATTTTTTTTTATCAAATGCAAGTAGCCAGATCATTTTCTTCTTAACTCTTTTGGTGGCTTGTAGATGATATCATGTTATCGTATCATGTCAGTAAGGTTAAACTATTAGTTCAAGTGGTGAATGAAAGACATGTTCCTTATGAGTCTTAGTAAATAAGTTCGCTAAAGGTTTTGAATATCTAGATTTTATGTTTGTGAACTTTAAGCTTTTTTTTTCCTTTTAACTATGAAAATAATGTATTTTGTACTCATTTTAAGGATATTATGTCTGTGATTTAATCAAGAAGTACCTAGCACTACAAGTTTTCATGTTTCACCTTGTTATTAGTTGTGGTTTTGTCCTTCTTTCCCTTTTCACCTCCCTTTTGCAAATACAAAGAGTCAGCTTCTAAAATCTCGTAGGTTGTTTCATAGAATGCACTACGTCCCACCTTTGTGAAACTTCCTAACTGCCCCACTTCTAGTCTTTTAACCAAATTAGGGATCAATAGTATTTTTTGACACACCCGATGGGACAAATCACAAATTTCCTAATTAGAAGTTAGAAAAAGTTGTATGAGCCAAGGAACAATGACTAGGTCAAAAACTCCATGAAAGTCAAGCTTAATACTTCCACCCTTGGTGAATATTAGTAGATCCCAACACTCCGCAGTCTAGGTTTCTCAAGTCGGTACCCAACCTCAGATCCAAATGGTTGTCCCAACACCACTGTTGAACATTGTCAATTTGCATAGTGGAAGCCCTTTAGCCTCCCCCCCACTCCACCTAACCAACGGGATCCTATTCCCATTTCAGCATTAAAATCCCTGCCCAAGTTCAATGGAGAAGAAGGGAAAACATTGACCAAACACCTGCAAGATGTCGTAGATGTATGTAGAGTCCATTTTGTCACCTAGAATAATGTTGCTTTGAGATTACTTGCAGCATCTTTTAAAAGTAAATCTTTAGGTTGGCATATATCTCCACCCTCGAACTCTATAATAGACTAGGATGGCCTTGGGAATGTTTTCTTTACACATTTTAGCAAGAAGGGAGACCATTCTTCCCTATTGTACCAGTTGAAAAATATTAAAAGGGAATCCTTGGAGTCTATCACTAATTTAAATATGAGGTTCCAAAAGATGTGGCAGTGAATTCCAATTTCTGCTCGACTGCTAGTAGATATGGCTTTTGTTTTTTATCTCAAAGCTTTTACTCCAGATATTGCAATGATGGTGCAGTTTCTCAGGGGTGCCTCTTTACCACAATCTTATGAAATGGCCATTCAAGATAAAAATATATTGATTGATGTGAGAAAACTCCCTCCAAGGCCACCTATGCCCGTATTCCCAAAGTCTTTCCCCTCCACATCAAGTGATTCCTATCAAAGAAAGTCCTTGCCTCTGCAATCCATGTATGTGTATCCAAATGCATCAGCCCATGTAGCACCTAATTTTTCTTTGGTTGCATAAATGAATGGCATGAAAATTTTCATGTGGACCTTCTCTAATGAGATTATCAATATCAAGTGCTAGTAGGTTGCCCCAACAAGACTGCCTTTACAAAATTATAAAGCTGCAAAGCCCCCGTATCACCTGAATCAATACCAATAGGCGACTTGAGGACATAGCCGAGGGAAACCTTTGAATCAGATCATGGTTATGCCCACTCCCATATAGGTTGTTTCCCCAAATAACAACAAGGAGCTAATGGCAGGGCAAAATAATTTCATGGATGATACAAACTCATTGTGTTTCCCCTATAACAACCTGTACACGCCTCATAATTATCCATGGGGAAATGTAAAACAAAAGGTAGCTGAGAAATGGGCTAAAGGTATCCCATAGGACCTCAAGAACTACTCATATTCATCTTCGGGGGTGGATACCACAATGTTAACTATGAAAATGCAAGGAATGGCTCTAGAACAAGAGTTTGAGATTGCGTCGAATCATGCATTTTTCTCTTGGATGGAAAAGGAAGATGCAGTCTTTGTCAATGATGCCTCCACATCCAAACCACACATCTAGTAAGATTACAACACCCTATCAATGAGGATATTCACTGGGGAACCTATTTTTCAAATTTTTATGCCACACATGACTTTTGAAAAGGGCTCAAATAATGTTGCAGCTGCATCTTTTCCCCAAAAGTTGTGAGAGAATTCTCAATATAAATCGAAGAATTTCAAAGTTTTGACACCCTTGGAAATGAATGTGGTGGAGCAACTAAATAAATCCCCTTCCAATGTATCTTTATGGGCCATCTTGACTAAACTTGAACAAAATTTGTTGCTAAAAGAGGCTCTAGAAGATCGAGAGAAGCAGGCTTGACCTAAAGATCATGTGAGACATAAGAGAGGGAAAGAGATAAAAAACCTAGGACAACACGTGTCACCTTCTTCCTTTGTTAACACCAACAAAGATCAAAAGAAAGCACAAATCAATAAGCCAAATCCTATGCCCTTCTTTTTACATTGTTGGTAGGGGATAAGTTGTTGCATAATTCTATGATAGAATCGAGGTCTAATACCACTGTTATGTGCAAACAAATTGTTGATGCCCTCCAAATGAAATATAAGCTACTATAAAAAGGAATAATGCAACTAGATGGTAAAAAGGTAGAAGCCTTGGGTATTATCTAAGACCTACCCCTAACCCTATATTATTACCCCAACATCATTGTTCCCCACGAGGTGGTTATAATTGATGTTATCCCCATCTTTGGACTCTACCTATCCTAAGATTTTGCAGCCAATATCACTGGATATATGTCCTTGAATTGGTCTCATTTTATTCTCATAACTAAATATAAATCAAAATTGAAAGTGTTGTTAAAACCCCTACATTTCGAACATATAGAAAAAGACACTATAATGAGTTTTGAGCCCACTCATACTGCCATTACCAAAGAGGAGATGTATTGTGTCAAAATGTTAGAAGAAGAAGGGATTACCAATGAAAGGGATGAAAAAGAGGAGGTCCTTTTGAGTGAGTTTATTGAGAATGATCCTTTTTTGTAAATACCACACCATAGGCCTAGGAACATATGTCATCTCTGATGAAGATCAACCTATTCCCAAGGTCATTCGGGATAAGGAAAGATCCACCACTGAGGGAAAATGTTGCCCTAATTCAAAATTATGGACCATGTTCTTTGATGGTGCAAGATGCAAGATTGGATCAGGAGCAAGAATATGCATAGTATCTCCAAAAGGTAAGGAGACATTGAAATCCTTATGTTTCTAGCTCCCTTGTACTAATAATGAAGTCAAATATGAAGGTTTGATCAAAGGCCTTAGTGTTGTATAGTGAATAGGAATCAAACAGTTGAAGGTCTTTGGAGATTTCAAACTAGTGGTTAAACAAGTGTGTAGTACTTTTGTTGCAAAGAATGTGCAGATGAGATCATAGCAACACTAGGTTTGGGATCTGATCGAGGGCTTTGAGGCGTTCAATATTCAAGGTATTCCCCACAAACAAAATATGACAGTCGATTGGTTAGCACTGATCGGGACACTATTTAGACCGATGATGGATTTTCCAAAAAATGAGCATTATGTGCAAGTGATAGTAAGGTCAACAATTCCACATAATGAGCATAATTGGAAAGTTTTTGAAAGCAATGCCTAGGTGGCCCTGTTTCTACAACAAACTGAAGAATTCACAAGTATATTGCAACCAAAAATTGAGGAAGCTTACGGAGATCAAGTGATTCGGCTAAAAGGAAATAAGCTACCAAAAGGCTTGATCACCCTTGAAAATTTGTTTGATTGTGATGATGCAATAAATAACAAGAGGAAATTCATTGTGGATGAAGGTGACTATGTTGACTTAGAAGTTGAAAGGGAGATAAAACTAAAGTCAGGAAAGGTGTTTCGTAGAAGAATAAGGGGCACCTGATGTTCCCATGTAAAATATATGGATTTATATCTTGAAGCTATGATGACTTAAGGGGATATTATCTAGACATCATTTAGCATACAATTGAATCATCAGATGAATCCAAGGCCATATGACAAAATAGAGGCCGATAAATCCTAAGGTCAAGTTCCTCATGGCTCAGAATCTTAAAAAGCTAGTGGACTCTTGGATTGTTTATATAATCAAGCATAGCTCTTGGGTGTCAAATCTAGTACCTATATGAAAAATGAATGGTAATATTCAGTTGTGCATGCCCTCAAAGACCATCACTCACTCCCTTCAATGGAATAGACCCTACAAACAGTTGTCGACTCTAAAATGTTCTCCCTACTAGATGGATATTTGGGGTACAATCAAATCTGGGTGAAAGTAGAAGACTAGCATAAGACAACACTCACTACTAGGTGGGGCACGTACGTATATGCCAAAATGCCATTTGGGCTGTCAAACATTGGGGCTACCTTCCAACAGGCAATTGATATAGGCTTCCGGAAAATTATAAATAAAACTATTCTTATCTACCTAGATGATCTCACTATATTTTCCAAAAGGAAAGAAGATCATTTTGATCACTTGGAGAAAGTTTTCCAAAAGTTCTAGGTTTACAAGATATCCTTGAATCCTAAGAAATGTGTGTTTAAAGTCCCTCGGGGCAAGCTTCTCAGACATGTGATTTCTAAGGAACGCATCTCAATTCACCTTGATCAGGTGAAAGCAATAAGGGAGTTACCCCTACTAGTGAATAGAAAGGGAGTCCAGTCCTTCTTGGGGAAGATAAATTTTGTAAGCAAATTCATATCTGACTTTTTTGATTTAGTGTGACCGATTTACCTTATGCTACGAAAAGACCAAAGTTTCAAATGGACTGCAGAGGGAAAATTAACCTCCGAAAGAATTGTAATTGGTGAAAAAATAGGGTTTCCACCATAGGAGAATGAAAATCACTAATTTTTTCTTAGTGACCTATTACATTCAAAAGAGGGCTGAATCCAATAGATTTAATCACAAACCAACAATGATAAGGATTGAAAATATTGATTGGATTAAAGGGGTTGATTTCTTTGCCCTCTTTTGTGAGTTGAATTGTTGAATTTAGGGTAAAGTGTTGAAAATGAACATAAAAACATGGAAACAACGAGCTACAGATGCAGGAATGAGACACACACATGGATCTAAGAATTATAAGTATATTCAGATATAATCCCCCCAAAAGCTCCAAAAATGTCAAGACCATAATGCCCGTCGCTCTGGTCCTTTGAACTTTTCGCACACCAAAAGGGGTTGATACATCTTTATAAACAATTTTGATTCTGAAGATTGCAACTTCATACATATTTCTTGGACACAGAAAGAAAGGGAAATAGGTTGCGAATAGGGGCTAGCCTAAGTCAAACCCTAGTTTAGGAATTAACCTTGATTGAAATATTGCAAATATTGAAATAAATAATGGAAGGATATACCTCAGATATGCAATGACAAATAATGATGCTTTGCTTCTTGAATGTAAAGACATATGTTGTATGAAATGACATGCAAATGACAAAAATCTAATCACACACACATGCTTTCATATGAAAGATGTAATGTTGCTCCATAATTGATGAATGAAGAATGCAACCTTGAAGACCTCTAGAGATGCTTGATTATAATTTTGCCCTTCTCTTATGACCTTCGTATCATGTATCTATCCCCAAATGAGAGGGGGAAGCCTCTTGATATACGTGCCCTTCAAAAAACATACTATTTTTTGACATGAGTCGACACAGAGAGAGATTTATTGCTCAAATTTGATAATGCCAAAAGGGTTCAAAATGGGGCCCAAATTAGGAGGACCAAAGCGCAGCTCCCTGGCTCATGGCCTACCCTATTTTAGGACCAAACTAAAGGGGTCATTGATGTATAAAGTGAAGATAAGGCCATTTTTGCATGATGTGAGCATAATCAGGTCTCAATTAAGCATGGGGAGTTGAACACTAAGGTGAGGGCCCAAAATGTGGACTAAATTGTAAGGAAGTATAATTTAGGATGCTACAAGAATAAAAGAAGTCATTGCCTCTACCTAGTGCTCATAAATCCTATTTTTTCAAATGAATTTATCATGTATGTGTATGGGAGTGAGCACAGTATAGTGGTCATCCTGACTAAAAAAGTTGAGAGAGCATCAAGAGAACATTTGATACCTTTCTATTTAATGATATTGCAGGGGTACGAGGCTAAATATAACTTTGTAGAAAGGCAAGATTTCATGATAGTTAATGGGCTTAAGAAGTTCTGACACTTAATTGTGGCCAATGGGGTGTTGGTATACATCGCTAATTTGAGTGTATGTGAGTACATCATGAAGGGTGAGATCATAGAAAATATGAGGGTAGCACCAAAACCTTAGACAAGATGTTGAGCAAACAGAAGCAATCTAAAGATACCGGTGGCTTAGGATTTGAAGAAGGAAAAAGTTCAAACAATAAAGACACATCTGGTAAGGAGATACCGTTCACTTCTTCAAGTGAAGGTGAAGAAAAGAAAACATTCACGGTAAGCAAGGATATCGGTAAGAAGTCTTATGTAGATGTTGTTAGAAACCGTCACACAAACCGGAATACACAATCAATGATCCAAAGGCCACTATACCGATATGTAGATCCTAGGAGAAATGCAAGAGTTGATCATGAAGGATTTACCAAAGTCAACAACATGAAAGGAATACCCCTGGTGAGGCAGGTGTTTGCAGGACCAAGGAAACCTAACCGGTATGTCCCAAACTTTCATAGTTATTGTTACCAGTGTAACAAATTTGGACATAGGTTAGCTGACTGTAGATTAACCAATAAGCCCACTATGAGTTATGAAAGTAAAAATCCATTTAGTGCACTCTAGGATATGAATGTTGTCTGTTGTCAGTGCAATGGATTTGGTCATAGGAGTTTTGAATGTAGAAAGAGTAAACCGGTCTCCTACAATAGTTTCAAAGATTCATTTGTCAATGAAAATGTGAAATGTTATAACTGTCAAGATTTTGGACATATAGCAAAGTTTTGTGAGAACAAAAAAATCAAGCAAAAGAGGAAAAATCCTCATAAGTAACTGATAGTTAAACCAGAGCACAAAATTGCAGCTGATAAGAAGCAGGAAACTAAACCGGTATGGGTTGAGAAAGAAAAGGACAAAGCATAATCAAGTCTGATAGTGTAGACTGCCCTACATGCTGAAAGAAGAAATATATGGATTGTTGACATTGGTTCTTCCAATCACATGATCGGTGATAAAAAGAAATTTATCAAGCTTGAAGCTTGGCATGGTGGTTCAGTGAGATTTGGAGACAACTCATTAATCAAGATAAAGGGAAAAGGTACTCTAAACATTGATGGAAAACTGAAAGCACATGACGTGTATTATGTGGAAGGCCTGAAGCACAAATTGTTGACTGTGAGTCAGATGTGTGACAAAAGTTATAAATTCACCTTTGATTCTACCGGCTGCCAGATAAAGGAGAGTACCGGTCAACTATAGCTGAAGGAAAGAGGACAGATGTTAATGTATAAATCTGAAAGAATATTTTGAATCCCAATGCATGTTAGGACAAGTGGATGAAAGTTGGTTGTGGCACAAAATACTAGGCCACATAAATTTTGATAACTTAGTTGCAGTAAGCAAAAAGGGGCATGTAAGAAATATTCCACCCATCATCAAACCGGTAAGCACATTTTGAGATGAATTTGTGAAAGGAAAGCAGACTAAGGTGAGTTTCGGAACAAAAGAACACAACACCTCAAGACCACTTGAAATTGTACATATAGATTTGTGTGGTCCAACCAGGACAAGAGCTCTTGCCGATGAAAGACATTTTATGCTCTTCATTGATTACTATTCAAGGATGACATGGGTCACTTTCCTACAAGATAAATCACAAGCATTTGACATATTCAAGATCTTCCGGAAGATGGTAGAGAAGGAAAGTGGGTGCAAGCGGAAATGTCTAAGATCGGACCGGGGTGGAGAGTTCTCATCAAATGAGTTTGAAGATTACTATGAAAGAAATGGAATCAGAAGGCAATACTCTACTCCCAGGACACCACGAAAAAATTGTGTGGTAGAAAGGAAGAACAAGGTAGTCAAGGAGATGGCCAAAACCATGTTAAATGAGGCCAGTTTGTTGGACATATATTCGAAGGAAGTGATGCATATTGTTGCATATACCTTGAACCGGGTTCAACTAAGAACAAACATCAAAATGACACCTTATGAGTTGTGGTATGATCGGAAACCATCAGTCAAATACTTCAAGGTATTTGGAAGAAAGTGTTTTATTAAGAGGGATATTGATGGTTTAGGTAGTTTTGATTCCAGGAGTGATGAAGGAATCTTGTTTGGTTACTCAACTAATAGAAAGGCCTATAAATGCTATAACAAAAGACTAAGGAAAGTCATTGAGAGTATGCATGTAAGAATTGATGAGGATATGCACAAAGGAAGACAAGCACAAGAGAACCGGTATGGTGATTTTGATGATGAAGGTGAAGAAGCTCAGTCAAACAATGAACCGAAAGAAGCATCCAAAAAGGGTCCTAACCGATATGTGCAGATGAACCACCCAAAAGAGTAGATTTTAGGGAATAAGAATGATGCTATGCGAACTAGGAGAAGACTTGCCCAAAATGATGAACAAGTCAAATTCTGCCTCATGACTGAAGTAGAACCTAAAACATTCAATGAGGCCAACAAAAGTAAAAAATGGATGGATGCCATGGAAGAAGAGTTGCAGCAGATTGAGAAGAACAAGACTTGGGAATTTGTCCCTAGACCGGAAGACAAGAACATCATTGGCACCAAATGGGTCTACCAGAATAAGATGAATGAAAAAGGAAAAATTGTTATGCATAAAGATAGACTTGTGTGCAAGGGTTACTCTCAAGTAGAGGGCATTTGTTTTGAAGAAACATTTGCACCGGTAGCTAGATTAGAAGCAATTAGAATGTTTCTATCTTTTTTTGCCTACAAGGGTTATAAGGTATATCAAATGGATGTAAAATATACCTTCCTCAATGGAAATTTGGAAGAAGTGTGCATGGAGAAACCGGAAGGGTTTCTATTACATGATGATGAAACCTTTGTGGCCAGTTGAAGAAAGCCCTGTACAGTTTAAACCAGGATCCTAGAGCATGGTATTCAAGGTTAGATTAGTACCTGAAGGAGAAACGATTCAAAAAGGGGAGTGCTGACAACAATTTATACATTAAGAAAGATGGAAACCACATGATTATTGTGGTTGTGTATGTAGATGACATTATTTTTTGAGGTAAGAAGGACATCCTTTGTAAAGAATTTGTTGATCAGATGTAGTCAGAATTTGAGATGTCAATGCTTAGAGAATTGACATACTTCCTTGGTTTGTAGATATCACAGCAAAATAAGGGAATCTTTATCTCACAAACCAAGTATTCAAAGGATATGATAAAAAAAATTCAAATGGAGGACTGCAAATTGATGAGTACCCCCATGGTGACCGGAAGAAAATGAAGCAAGAATGATGAATCACTGGTGGTGGATCAAACATTGTATAGATCCATGATAGGCAGCTTATTGTATCTTACTGCTTCTAGACCGGATATAGTACATGTCATGTGCATGGTGGCTAGATTTCAAGTAGTCACATATGAATGTCCTAAGAAGAATTTTTAGATACCTGCAAGGAACACTTAGTTATGGATTGTGGTAGCCCAAATAAGGGGAATTCATCTTGGAAGCATATATTGATGTTGATTGGGAAAGTTGCATTGATGATTGGAAGAGCACAATTGGTGGTGCATTCTTTCTAGGTGACCGATTAGTCTCATGGTATAGCAGGAAGCAGGATTCAGTCTCCCTATCAACTACTAAAGTAGAGTACATTGTTGTTGCTAAATCCTGCTCTTAGGTGCTTTGGATGAAGAAAAACCTCAAGGACATACAGGTGGAAATCTCAGATCCTATTCCCATTCGGTGTGATAATTCAAGTTCCATCAACATATGAAAGAATCTGGTAATGCATTCAAGGGTAAAGCATATAGCCATCAAGTATAATTTTCTCAGAGAGAAGGTTGAAGGACATGAAGTAATGATGGAATACGTTCCTACAAGAGAACAAGTGGCAGACATCTTCACCAAACCATTACCGGTAAGAACTTTTGAGTACTTAAGACACAAGTTGGGAGTTATGTCACCTGCATCATGCACTTAAATATTGGAAGGAGATCTATGGTTCAGGGGGAGTTCATTGTAAAATCTCGTATCTCTTGAACCATATGCTGGTTGAGTGGATTGTGGCCAAAATGGGAGAATACATTGTAGAATCGGTGGAGAAAGGATTCAAAAATGGGATGCCTCAACCCTTTGTCATTGTGTCAAAGGGGGATAAATATACTGGTGTGAAGTCTTGTGGTAAGTTGACATCAATGCCAAAGGGGGAGATTGTTGGCATTATTGGCATTACGTTGTCATTGATGTCAAACGGTATGGCATGTTCACTGGTGAGTAGGTAGTAGCTACCGGTGTGGGTGAAGTAAGTTTTGATGTCAACCGGTATGAAGGATGAAGCGTACAAGAAGACAATAAAGGTATGTTATTGATACATATGAAATGCATCATCTACCGATAAAGCAGGATTACTAGTAAGGCAAAGCAAGCAAGCAAGCAAAAGAAGAACTGAAGGATGTGAACCGGAGTACACAGCGAAGTTTAATACTACTGGTAAATGGATTGAGATGTTGGACCAGCATGTTTAGTGGAAGGCCAAGTTCATCCACCAATATAGAAGAGGTGTACAGGTATGAAGGCCCACCAATGAAGATTAGGTTTTACCGGTAAGGTGAGTTGAACCGGTAGTCAATCTTGGTCGGTAAAGAATATCAAACTGACATAGAAAACCAAGCATAGGTGGATGTCGACAAGGATGATAGGTGGAAGCCAAGTGGTGATCATGCACAGGTTAGTGAAGTGTTCATCGACATAACAGTCAGCAAGCAGGTCATCTTTTATGAAAAACCCACAAATCATGGAAGGATGGCAAAAGGTTGTGGCTTGAGGAAGGCAAGGTGGCAAGCGATTGAACAAACCCTATGAGAAGATTTGATCTTTATACCCTCTTGACTGAAGGAAATAGTCAAGCCATTAATGGTGTTTGATAGAGAAACACAGAAAAGCATGGTGCAGACTTCCAAATACAGAAAATGCACATTGGAATGTGAGGTGTTAGCGGTGTTGATCTATGACATGCAAATCATCTCTTTAGAAAATCAAATCAAATCAAATCTAACACAGATCAAGTTAGTGAAGGCAAAACCTAACACGACACCATTTGAATGTTATTTTGGCGGGAACCCTAAAAGATAAATATGTGAGCTCGAGATTGGAATTGATTGATGCTTGATACATAGTGTGAGAGAGAATAGAGCTTGAAAAGGGAGAAAAAATGTTTTCCTTAGAGTTTATTCCAAGAAAGTTGCAGTATGAGTTAGTAGGCAAACCGGTAAGAGGGTCTAACTAGTAGAGACAGAGTAACCAGTAAAATATCGCAGTTCTAACAGTCAAGTTAACCAGTGAGGTGTGATTGGTCAAGAACACATCCTAGAGTAACATAGTGTGGTGTGAGGCTAAGGGAGAAAGTATAGAAGTTGGGAGTAACTGGTGAGTGATCAGAGAGAGTAATCTGATAACTAGTAGTGTGAGAACTAGTATAGAAGAGGAGTTTGTTAACCGGCAGAAATCCATTAAACAGGTGTTGCAAAACTCATTTGCAACCAGGTGCTTTAACTGTATTAAAATTGTATTGTATTATACAACATTGAGTTTGAGATTGGTGCAGGGGTTGGTGCTCCTTGGGTTGGTGCCCTAAATCTATAGGGGTTGGTGCTCCTTGGGTTGGAGCTCTAAATCATTGTAATCAATTGTTTCATTGTGAGGCTGGATTGGAGCAGTAGACTCTAGCAGAATTTCTCATCGAGGTTTTTCCCATACTAGGTTTTCCTCGTACATCTTTTGTTGTGGGTTATGCTTTTGTGTGTTTGCCTCTTTGGATATCCACTCTTTTATTTTCTGGTTTGATTGTTTATTGTTTAAGTTGTTAACTGGTACTCAAGGCTTGGTTTAAAAAGAAAAGTTTTAGGAACCACTGATTCACTACCCCTCTTAGTGGTATCCCAAGCTATTATCAAAAAATTGGGCATAATGGATAATGAGACCTTGTTTGTTGCAAGTATCACTGATAGAAGATTAGTCACCAAGAAGGATAATGAGTTTTTTCAATGTAATGTGTCTTCTCTCAAGTGCAAAGATGCTTTGATGGCCCTCATATTATTGATATCCTAGGTTAAGGAAAAAATTGATCGATTGGTTCAATTGGGACTCCCTTCTCCTATTTAACCAGACGAGATAGTATTAACCTAATGAGATAGCACAAAATGGGGACCATATAAGTGATTTGGTGGACCAAAAATAACAAGATAAATAATTCCTATGGGACCTTGAGTTGAGTGTTGGAATCCTTGAATTTGAGCATATTTTGCATCGTTTCACTTCACTCCACTTCCATCTTGAGGCAGAGCTCCTCGCCTTGACAACCATCTCTCTCCAAGAAATGATTGTTTTTTGCCTTTCCAATTAGGATAATAAATACACTTGAAGCCTTAATTTAGGGATTGGGCATCCATTTTGAATAGCTAGCATTCCTATGGTTGAGGTTCATTTACTTGTCAACCCAGGGATGTATTACTTGAAATGGGTCGGCACTGTTTGTGTACTAAGTTCTAGTAAAAGCCATTTTATCGTACTATAGCAAATGAAGTTACTGAAATAAACATACAAAGATGCAACAACTAAATGTCTACAGGAAATCTTAACACTGAAATATGATTTTAAATGAATAATTGTTATCTACTTTCAAAGCTAGAAAGCAGGAATTACATTGTCTGCCTTGGCTGCAGGAACAGTCACGGGATCTGGTTCCAATGGCTATAGGAACAGTCAATTGCTAGAACAACAACTACAACAAAAGAAAACTTAACTAAATAACTACATAGGATTACTCACCAAGTGGGCCCCCTTGGATGAGCGTACCTATAATTTGAAAGCTTCTATTTTCTCATAATAACATAACTTTATTCATTATCTCCTAAAGCTATTACAATACATAAAATAGGGAAAACACTACTTATCTCTGAAAACTCTATCTAACCTCTACGAAGAGGTTCAAAACTTTATTTATAAGAAGATTATAACAAACTCTTAACTAACTAGACCATGCCCATGAGAATAGGTGGAAACTCAACAAGGAAGAAGTCAACCACAAAGATCGTGGGACTTTCATCATTACACAACCATGAATATAGCATGATAGTTTTCACTAGATTGTCACCTACTAAAGACGATCATAAATACATCTAGTACTGCCTCGCTATTCTTCAGGTGTTCCACTCGAACACTATCTCCCTTTTGTCTTTAATTCTCTCAACCGCCTTGAAATATCTCTAATAGCTTGCATGGCATGATCCTCCAACTGGCACAACTTGACCGCTTATGCAGCTACTTATTTATTCCTACATCAAGGGTTAGTGCATGCAAACACATATCCATTTCCTGTCAACCATAACATTTATGCATCCATACATGAAATTATCATAGTAATTCTCATAGCTACAAGAATATTTAACCAAAATAATACAAGGTTCAACAGGTTTGGTTAATATTCAATATGCACATAGTCAAAGTTCTAATATGCCCTGTGATCTTCACATTGTCTGATTAGACAACTTAAATCATGAAAAAATAACAGACATGGACACAAAAAGAACTATTATTTCAACTCATCTTTTTTTCCCCCAACCTAACTTCTTGTTGGTCCTCCAGCAGGAGAAAAATTCCTCACATGAGAACTAACTCTGAAATCACCAATGGTACCATGTTTTGTGCCTCCTATAGCTAGGTTCCAGTAGAATCCATTCATTTTCTCTAACCTGGTCCACCTAGATTCTTTTGTGGGTTCATCATAGGGCTTATTAGTGGCTTGGCATCCCATGAGTGACCACATGAGAATGGGCGGCTGAAATATCAAGGGTAACCAATTTTTTTCTTTTGTTCTGCCCAGACGGATATACTCGGGGGCTCTTTGTATCGCTGCATGATAATTCAGAAAGGAATGGGGCTCACCTTGTTTAAGTTATTCAGGAAGATTATTCTATAGTTGAGACAAATGTCCAACTACAATTTGACCCCCAGTCTTAATCAACTTCTCATATTCTTGGAACACTTCCTCCTTGAGTGGCAGAGCTCAACTCTTAATGTCAGGTCTATACAATAATTTTTTCCAATCATAATACAAGAGTCATAGATTCTTAGCTTCAACCCTAAGTGGTAGTGGACAATCAAGCTCCATGTCCCTGTGTGTCCTAAACTATCCTCCCATGCTTATTTCATTCTATATCCAAGACATCAATGCTTTCAGATGAATATCCCCAATATATAACAGAGGATTCCATTCGGTATCAGAGGTGACAACATAAATGTGTAAATACAATTTACACAATAAATTTTTAATGGTTGCAGGAGAACTTTGGTAAGCATGATAAAATTCTTATGGGGTCTCTAAAGAGGGACTTAAATCCCTAACAATGCGGGTTAATTTAAAACACAAGTGTTGTTCTTTTAAATACAAAGTGTAAAACCTTGGTTGAGCCCTAGATTGCATTAATTCAGGAATCATGTCTACCATAGTATCCACCTTAGTTTGCAATTCAATAATTTGTTTATCTCTCTTCTCAATTTCCTTTTGTTGTTTATCAATTATCTCCTACATCCTAGCTTTCTCTATTTCCTATTCTCTATAAAATGAAAGTCCAGCAAACAGACTAGTAAAAGAAGAGGGAGGCATGTGAGCAGTTACTTGGGGCTTCAAAACCCTATCGCTTGACTTTGTTAACTATTCTGCAATTTTGGCTAGTTTTGTTAATCCTTCGTAACCATGACTCCTCTGCGACTGAGTTTCCTGTGAATCGCCATGTTCTTGCTCAGGTGACTCAATAGAAACATCCACCTCCGCACTCTTTTGCGCTAGAAACCTTTGTCAAACCCTACAACTCTCCTCAATGACAGTTCTTGTGTGGTTGCAGGAGGTTATTCCACAGGATAACCATCTCTCTTTGTTTTTCCCTTCTTGGCTACAGGAGAAGCATGCGCCTCTTGTGGTCGTTCAACAATTTCTTCCCCTACAGCTTCACTCACTTTTCCCTTCTTTTCACAAAGTGTGGCCCTATTTTGAATTAGAGTGGAAGAAGGCTCAGCACTTGGTTCCTTCATGGTTTCTTCAATACTAGATGGAATATCTTCAGCAACAAGAGGTTCAGCAGTCATGGAAGCCCTAGAGGATGAGGCTCCCTCAGCAGTTCCTTCTTGAGTCATCGTTTCCTCCACAATAGGAGCATTGCCTTCCCCAAATCTTCTGATATCTTCAAATTCACCCCATGTCATCTATGAGAAATCCCTCAAAGAACATTCCACTAATAATTTAATTAATCCATGATGACTCACAGACTGTGAACTACCCTTTTGTGTCTCTTTAGCACTGATAGAAATAAGGTGATATAAAACATTTGGTACACTCATCCTCTGCCCATGTCGTAAATGGCTCAATAACTTAAAATGAACAAAATGTAGATTGGAATACTTTTCGTCACATTTCAAATACTTCATCACATGATATGCTACTTGCAACCATTCTACTGAAAGAGACATCATCTTTGTCCCCTGCTTATCCACACTAAGAGTTCTGTCATTTGGATGAGTGAATTCTGCAAGCGCACTCCTTGCATCCTTGGCTTCAAGAAATGATTCCCCATCCCTTGGCAACCCAGTAACCTCCTCTATCCTTTCTTTTGTAGCTACAACCCGTAAACCCTTAACTGTAGCTTCACCATTGCTGAATGTCTACATAATTTTTTGTGCAATTTCTTCATTAAAATCTGTTAATTTTAAAATATAATCAATCCACCCATAATTTCAAAAGTAGGGTTCACACTGGTTATCCTGTAGCAAAGCATCATGAGTTATAGGCTCATGGCAAATAGGCAAACCTCCCATGGCTACTTATGCAAAATAAAATTCCTGTTAAACTGCTAAGCAAATGCAGAGTGTTGAAATTCTTTGTAAAACTTAAAAAATAATGAACCGTGTCCTTCAAAAACTTTATTGTGGGGTATCATTTATCTCAATTTATCTTACAGTACCTTATAATAAAAATCGCGGCAGGAGAAGTATTTTCACACTTACTACAGGTTGTCACATCAATCCTGAATTTATTCTAAAATAATTTCAAAAAATTTAAAAAAACTTAACACGAACCTTAAGTGACATGGACGCACTCTAAAATGTCATGGATAGGACACCTAGCTATGGAAAACCGCGGTTTTAATCATAACACACCCCTCCAACCAAAGGTCACACATGTGTCCTCATATGTGGAAAAGAATTGAATTTAATGAAAGTATATTATGTGAATCACACATGATAATTGTCATAATGGATAAATAAATGCATAATTAAAGAAAAATAGATAACATACGTACCTGCAATCATGTGAATTAATGGTGCAACAAAACGGTCATTAAATCATAATATGAGGTGGGTGATGTGGCAGAAAAATAGATGAGATGGGATGACATGAAGCGATAAAATTTATTAATGTAGAATGGTATTCACACAAAATGTGGAAATATTTATTATGGTTGCATGCAAAGAGTGATCTAGGACTTTGGGATGGGAAGTCCCCCTGTAGAAGCTACACAAACTTGGGCTGGTGACTGGATGTCAAACTGCTGCAGGAAGTCTTCTTTTGTGGTAGGTTTGTGATAAAGATGCAATCTGTGATGATTCACCA
Source organism: Cryptomeria japonica (assembly GCF_030272615.1). Lineage (NCBI taxonomy): Eukaryota > Viridiplantae > Streptophyta > Pinopsida > Cupressales > Cupressaceae > Cryptomeria > Cryptomeria japonica. The sequence goes on from NC_081407.1 coordinate 420,707,756, forward strand.
AAAGTTTTAATTTAACAAGGTCTATGGTTGCTAACTAAACTTCTTCATTTTGAAAAACTTCAACAATTTCATATAGACCCAGCCAACAGGTCTCCAGCTTCCCCACTGTATCTTTATACCTTGAATCATATAAAAGTGCCCAATCTCCAGATTTGAATTTCCTTTCTCTAATGTATTTATCATGCCATCTAGTATGTTGATTTTGAATAACCTCTATGTGTTGAAGAGCAGTTTCCTTATTTCATCTAGTGCATTGAGTTGCATGATTCAAGCTCTTTGTGCTTCAGATAAATTCATATTCAGCTGCAGAGCTATCCTAAGAGTTTTGTGTTCATACTCAATGGGTATCATGGCTAACTTTCTATACACCATTTCAAAAGGTGTAAAAGTAGTAGTATTTCTTATGGAGAGCTACTGTCTTTGTAAGAATAGCCTCTAGTTCCTTGTTAGTCACCTCTACTTGACCATTTTCTTGAGGATGGTATGGAGTGGACTTCCTATGCCTGATAATATATTCATTAACCAAGGTTGTGATTCAAGTGTAAGTAAATTGTACTCCTTGATCTGTAACAATTTCTCTAGGCATTCCATATCTTGTAAATATTTCCTCATAGAGAAACTCATCTACCTTATTATCTCTAGCATACTTCATTGTTTTTTCTTCTACCCATTTCGTGACATAATCAGTGCTTACTAGAATATAGGATTTCCCATTGGAAGGAGGGTCAATTAGCCCTACAAAATCCAATCCCCACTTGTCAAATGGTGTAACCAGTATTTGGGGATACAATGGAATTTCATCAGATCTAGTAGGCCTACCCATTCTCTAACACCTATCACATTTCCTAGTGTATTTAGCTGCATCTTTATGTAATGTTGGTCAATAGTACCCTGCATTAAGAATTTTGTTTATTGTTCTCTTAGTAGTGAAATGTCCTCCACATGGCTCATCATGACATGCATGAAGAATATCATAAGTTTCATCCTCGCGAACACACGTCCTTAGGATTTGATCAGGTCTCATGTAGAATAGGCAATCAGTAATCAAAGAGAAACTGAAACTTTTCTCGACTAACAACCTTCTTTCCTTGGGAGAAAAATGAGAAGGAAACTTATTAGCAGCTAAATAATTTGCAATATCAGCATACCAAGGAGTTTGAACATTTATCAAGAACACGTGTTCATCAGGAAAGGAGTCATCTATTGCTTCAAGATTGTCTTGTAGTTGGATCCTAGAAAGGTAATCTACAACTACATTAGCTCTCCTTGGTTTGTCAAAAACTATGATATCAAATTCCTACATCAGCAGTAACCATCTGGCCAATCTTCCTGTAATGGAAGACTTGTTCATGAGATATCGTATTGTTGTATGATCAATGTGAACAAATATTTGATATCCTGTTATATAATGTCTAAACTTGTTAAGTGAATATATGACTACCAACATCTCCTTTTCCATGATAGTATAGTTAATCTGAGGTCCCTACAAATTTTTGCTAACAAAATAAATTGCATTCTCTAAAAAATCCAACTTTTGTCCCAAAACTACTCCTATAGAATAGTTTGATGCATCTGTGTGAATATGGAAAGGTAATGACCAATTTGGACCCTTGCGGATTGGTGTCTATGTCAATTCTAATTTGAGCTTCAGGAAAGCTTCCTGGCATGCTGGAGTCCAATCAAATTCCATGTCTTTAGACAAAATATAATATAATGGTCCCACTATTTTACTAAAGTCCTTGATAATTCTTCTATAATATATAGCATGACCAAGGAAACTTCTAACATCCTTTTTCTTTGTAGGAATAGGAAGGTTGAGGATGACCTATATTTTGGCTGGGTCAACCTAAATTCCAACCTTAGAAATGTGATGACCAAGGACTATTCCCTCTTTCATCATCATGAATCATTTTTCACTATTCAAGGACAAATTGTAATCTTCACACCTTTGTAGGACTTTCTTCAAATTATCCAATGCCTCCTCAAACTCTAAACTATAAGTAATAAAATCATCCATATATATCTCCATGTACTCATTTCAAATGTATAAGAATATGATAATGACAGCTCTCTTAAAGGTATCTCAGGCATTACATAATCGAAAGGGAAGAACAGAATAAGCATATGTCCACCAAGGACAAGTAACATTGTCTTTTCCTAATCTTCTGAGGCAATTCAAATCTGATGGTAACCACTGAATCCATCCAAGAACGAAAAGTATTGTCTTCCTGCCAAAGAATCTATCACTTGATCCACAAATGGTAATGGGAAATTATCCTTCTTAGTTGCTGAATTGAGTGCCTTGTAGTCTACACGAAAATGCCATTTACCTCTTTTTTTAGGAACTATAACTAAAGGTGACACCCACTGGCTATCCAATATAGGATAGATAAATCTAGCATTTAACAATTTATCCAGTTCTTCTTTAACTATCTCTCTTAATGCATGATTGATTTTTCTTTGTGGTTGTCTAATTGGCTTGCATTCCTCTTTGATATAAATTCGATGTGTACAAACCTTAGGATCTATTCCCTTCATATATTTATAGTCCCATGCAAAATCTTGCTTATGACATTTAAGTAGGCCAACCAAGGTTGTCTTTTGGGCTTCTGTAAGCTGATTATTAATATTCAAATATTTATTCAAAGCAACTTCTACCTTGGCAGTAAGATCTATCTAAGCCACATCAAAGAGATAAGAAGTGTGGACTTCTTGTGGTAAAAAATTATGCATTATGCATGTGGCTGCAAGAAGTTCCAATGCCATGACACATGATGTTAGCTCCTATGATTGCTGCTCCAAGCCATATTGATTTTTCATAATATTAGAAAGCACGCAACCTTCATCTTGAAGTTGTATAAATGATTCTCTATTAATCATCATGAGATGACAAATAGAGTTGACCTCTTCTTCTAATTCTTCTCCCATGCCAAGCCAAACAACTTGCTCTTGATCAAGTTGAGGTTGTATAGGTGAATACAAAGAAAGAGTTTTAGTAGAATTCCCATCAGAAATAGTCATGTCCCCTGACATGAACCCAATTTATGCATCAGTTGTAGCAAGCCAAGGTCTCCCTAAAATGGCAGGATATCCTCCCAATGTAGCTTTGGGAGATAATATCATGAAGTCTGTTGGATATTCCCAGGAATCTAGAGTAACCACGACATCTTCAATCATACCATCAGGTCGAACTATGGAACTGTCAGCAAGTTGCAGGACCGTAGGAGTGGGTCTGAGACTAGTTATGTTAAGTTGTTCCATGATATCCTTAGTCATAACATTGATGGTTGCTCCTAGATCTATTAGATAATTCTTTATCTGAGTGTCATTAATGACTATTTTCACAATAGGACTACCAGGATCATAGTATTTAGGTATTGTAACCTTTCCCAACATAATATCATCCAGTTGACCCATTACATCAACTGTTTGTGGGTCCTTTTTCTTCCTACCAGGTTTCTTCAAACATGCTTCCTTAATTGTTCTACTATAGATGGGAACATCCTTAATAGCTTGAAATAATGGAATCTTAACACATATGTATTTCAACTGATCAATAAGATCAAAGTTTGCATCCTCATGTTGTTTAATCTCCTCGGCTTGCAGCCTTTGAGGGAATGGAGGCATTTTATTAGCTGGAGGTGAATTGATAGGATGTTGAACCTGAGGATCTTGGGTTGTTGGATTCAATACTTCCTTTTCCTATGGCATTTCAATTATAACCAGAGGAGATGGATTAGGCAAGGTCATCCTAGATCTAAGATGAATGTCTCTTATATTGAGAGAATATGCAGGATATTGATTAGGATCAACATAATATACTTGTTGTTGTTGCTAGGGCATACTATTATGATTTGGCACAGTTTGAGCTGGCAGTTGGGTAGATTTGGATGGGGTAGCATTAGGAGTAGGGGGTGGCATTATAGCAGGTTGTTGAGGCTGTTGCAGTGGTTTTTGGTATTCAGAAGATTTGTTTGACCACTGTTGGCTTCCTGCCCATTGAGGAGTGGGTTGCCAACTCCCTTGTGATGGCTGCCATGGTCCCTAAGATTGAGACCAATTTCCCTATGGTTTTTGCCACTGTGGAGATGGATTTGAAAAATTTGGCCGTGAACTTCAAGGATTATACCAATTTTGAAGTAGAAATTTCCCAAAATTTTGAACATATGGAGGTTGCCACTGACTATTTTGTGCATAAGAATTCCCATTATAACCAACAAAAGATAATGGATCAGAGGCATACCTTGTCTTGGGGGCCATGGCCTTCTTTGAGAAACATAGAAGAGTTGTTCATATCACCATGTGCTGGCTTAAACTCAGGAACATCAATATTTGCAACCAACTTACATTTGCAATCCTTCCTCTTCTGCCTACAATGTCAACAAAATTATGCAAGCATTACTTTAGCTTCCTTGTGCTTCTTCTTGGCTTTAAGTGTGTCCAACTAAATGGCCATATTATTTATGATATCCTCCTTAAAATATTTCAGAAGATGGCTTAATTCCATTCAGAAAAACTCCATTGCTTGATGTTGATGAAGACATTCCAGGCTTATAACACCTATTATTCTTAGTAGTGGCCCTGGAATACTTTTGGCAGATTTGACCAATGTCATTCCATGATGATTCAATTATATCTCCACCTCCCATAAGGTCTAGGGCATCTGTGCATTCTTCATTTATTCCTCTTAGAAATATCAGCTTGAGAGATTCTTCATTTAGAGTACTATGTTTAGACTTCTTAACACAAAATATAAATCTCTCAAGATAGTCTTGTAGACTCTCATCCTCCTTCTGAGTCATTATGAAGATATCATCTCCATGGTGGTCAAGTCCCCTACAATAATCTTTATATTTCTCAAAAAATAATTGTTTGATTTCATCCCATGTATTGATTGAGCTATTCCCTAAACTCATAAACCATCTCAAGGCAGACTCTTTCAAAGTAGTAGGGAATATTTTAACTCTATGGGCATCTATAGTGTAATCATAGCTTCTACAGAGGACATCAAATTCAAACAAGAAAGTGTTTGGGTCCTCTGTGACTAAGCCATAAAACTTAGGCAAAGAAGAAGTTGGGATGTTCTTGAGGTTAGCATTATCATGCAGATCAGAAATGGGAAATTCAAATGATGGGTTAACAAGTGGATTGCCGCCACCTGGAGGTGGTGGATTACCTCCACCCCCTGGTGGATTAGCTCCTCCTCCATGTCCCGCCATTAGTCCTTGGTGAACAAATAAAGGGTAATGGTCATCTTTAGGTGTTCCAAAAAGAAAATAAAGGTGATTTTCAAAATTTTCAAATGCAGGATAGTTCGAATTATCTAGGGCTTGATAAAGTGCAGCAAAAGGATTTACATATGGTGCTTCATATGGACTAAGTCCTCTATGACCAGGATAATTAGGAATAAATCTACCATGGGTATCTCTTCTTCTTCTATGCATGTAGATTCAGAAAAATACTTCACAACTTATCTTAACTATCAAAACAGAATTCTAACTGAAAACTTGAAAACTCATGACTATGACAGGTTCTTAGTTTAACACCATCCCCGACAACGGTGCCAAAAATGTCTGCCTTTCCAATTAGGATAATAAATACACTTGAACCCTTAATTGAAGGATTGGACATCCATTCTAAATATCTATCATTCCTATGGCTGAGGTTCATTTACTTGTCAACCCAGGGACATATTACTTGAAATGGGTCGGCACTGTTTGTGCACTAAGTTCCAGTAAAAGCCATTCTATCCTACTGCAACAAATGAAGTTACTGAAATAAACATTCAAAGATGCAACAAATAAATGGCTACAAGAAATATTAACACTGAAAGATGCTTTTAAATGAATAACATTTACTTGCGTTCCATGCTAGCAAGCAGGAATTACATTGTCTACCTTGGCTACATGAATAGTCACAGGATCTGGTTCTAGTGGCTGCAGGAATAGTCAATTTCTAGAACAACTACTACAAAAAACAAAAACTTAATTCAACAAATACACACGATTACTCACCAAGTGGGCCCCCTTGGATGAGCGTACCCAGATTTCAAATGCTTATATTTGCTCAAAATAACATAACTATTCATTTTCTCCAAAAGCTGTTACAATACATAAATCAAGGAAAACACTACTTAGCTCTGAAAACTTTGTCTAACCTCTGCGAAGAGGTTCAAAACTTTATTTATAAGAATATTATAACAAACTCTTAACTAACTAGACCACGTCCATGAGAATAGGCACAAAAAATTTATTACAACAAGGAAGAAGTCAACCACAAAGATCATGGGAATTTCATCAATACATGGCCATGAATATAGCATGATAGTTTTCACTAGATTGTTGCTTGCTGAAGACAAACATAAATAAATCTGGTACTGCCTCACTATTCTTCAATTGCTCCACTTGAACAATATCTCCCTTATTATCTTTAATGCTCTCAACCGCCTTGAAATATCTCTAATGTCTTGCATGGCACGATCCTCCAACTGGCACAACTTGATCACTTCTGCAACTACTTATTTATTCCTGCATCAAGGGTTAGTGCATGCAAACATATACGTATCCATTTTCTATCAATCATAACATTTATGCATCCATACATGAAATTATCATAGTAATTCGCATAGCTACAGGAATATTTAACCAAAATAATACAAGGTTTAGCAGGTTCGGTTAATATTCAATATGCACACAGTCAAAATATGCCCTATGACCTTCACATTGTCTGATTACACAACTTAAATCATGGAAAACATAACAGACATGGACACAAAAAGAACTATTATTTCAATCATCAATTGTCATGGATCTTACTTTTGAAGAATCACAATGTCATCAGCCACCCTCAAATGTGTATTAGGCTTCTTTATAGTCCATATTTTACGGGATGTAGTTTCCTCTTGTCCCCCTTTTTGAGCGAGATTGGTGCAGAACCAAAAATTCTAGGTTCTCCTTCTCCATGTCGATAGAGAACCCCTAAAAGTCATCAAGCTATGAATAAAAAATTCACAAGTCCTATGTTTTGCGCTTTCGAGTTGTTTCCCTCTTTGTTTTGTGCCCAACTTCAGAATTTTGATTGCACCTTGCTACTTGGCATTGTGATGGGATTTTGTGGTAGACCCACGTCCCCTATCAGATGAATCCATGTTGCATCTCCATGTGTATGGTTTCTACTTTGTGAGAAAAAGTGTCCAAAAGTTATGATAGTGCATATTCCATGTGGCTTCCCCACATGACTTTCAAAGGTTTTAGTGAATGGGGTACCTCTTTTCCTTGTTGTGTTGCCACTAGTTTGAGGTTGACAACATAGTTTTACTTTTGGCTTACACCTAATACCTAGACTAGAGATCATGGGTGTCACAAAATGATATGAACGAGTTAATGTTGTTGACAAATTTGTAGAAGGATAAGAGCATTGAGATCTCCCCACATGCTTATCAAAAGATATGAATCAAGATCAGGTCGAGAGTAAGGTGGTTACAACAACCATCTTAATGACCATCTACCACCTCAAACTAGTGGTAGATTAGGGTTCCTTGATTTCTTTTAGGGTTATGATCTCAAAAGTATAAAAGGAGGATTTTTTTCTTTAGATGGGGACTCATTCTTTCTGCAAAATAATTAGAGAAAGACCTATATATTGTGCCATCTTTGCCTTTCTGTGTTTTTTTCTTTTGACTTGTTTAAAGTATTATGTCAAGGTTACTTGTGAATGTTTGAGACTCTTATGATTTATGTTTATCAAATGCAAGTAGCAAGATCATGTTCTTCTTAACTATTTTGGTGGCTTGTAGATGGTATCTTGCTATCATATCATGTCAGTAAGATCAAACTATTAATTCAAGTGGTGAATGAAAGAAATATGTTCATTACGAGTCTTACTAAATAACTTTGTTGAAGGTTTTAAATATTTGGCATTTATGTTTCTGAACTTTAAGCTTTTTGTTCTCCTTTGAACTATGTAAATAGTGAATGTATTATGTACTCACTTTGAGGATATTATATCTATGATTTAATCAGGAAGTACCTAGAACTATAGATTATGGTGTATCACCTTAGTATTAGTTATGTTTGTATCCGTCTTTCCCTTTTCACCACCCTTTTGCAAATATAAAGAGTCAACTTCTAAAATCCTAGAGGTTGTTTCACAAAATTCACTAAGTTCCACCTTTGTGAAACTTCCTGACTATCCTGCTTCAGGTCTTCAGACCCGATTGGGGATCAGCACTATCCAAGCCTTAAATCTCATCCTTTGATTTATTTATTGGATAGATATTTATCTTCACAATCTTTGGTATTGAAATTGTTTATTTCCCCAAACAGATGTCAATGTTTGGTAACAAGAAATCATCCTTTAGACATGCCTAATTTAAGTTTTTGAAGTAAGTGCAGATACGGGTGTCCCCATTAGGCTTTGACATATGTACTATGTTTGAGATCCAATTTTAATAATCTATGGGATGTATGAAACCTACGTCCAACAAATGTTCAAGCTCTACCTTGACCAAGAGTGTCACCTTTGGATGCATTTTTCTCAGCTTCTATTTGATTGAATTTGCATGTAGATTAACTGCAAGATGATGCACTACAAGAGAAGGGTCTAATTTAGGCATATGAGAGTACGACCATGCAAAATTGACTAATGCTTCATGGAGGAGGGAAAATAAATCTCTATTTTTTTATTCTAATAATGAAGTTGCCACATAAGTGATTCTTGGGGATTATGGATTCCCAAGATTGACTTTTGTAGTTCCCTCTATAAGGATGGATTATTTCTCTAGTCCTTGTGTGTCTATAAGGGGAAGAGGTGTCTCCTCATCCTCTAGCACCTTGAAGGGTTTTTCACTAGAGGATACATCCTTTATTTTTGTTGGGAAAAATGGTGTCTCAACCTTGTATTAACATGAGGTTACTATTTATAGTAAATTTTCATTTGAGCATGAAATGGTGCTAAATTTTCTGCAAAGCTTTTGGTTGGCTACATGAGAATTATGGAAAAGTTTCTGTGTCGACTTGAATTTCATCCTTAGAATGCTACCTGCAATAAGTTAGTTTCACAAAATACAAATGGAAATACTACATGAAATCCAAACTCAACCAATGAAACTACATGAAATACATATGAAATAAAAATACTATTATTACCTTCATGATTTATGTCTCATTGTGTCCTAACTCCATTGTTCCTGGTTGAAGATGGTGTGCTCTCAAACAAACATTGATAGCTTCCAAGATGGAAAATGAAGAATGGACTGATAACCGATAGTTAACTAATACTATGATATGCAGTACTACATGATTATGCTAAAATGCTAATTGATATTTGCTTCAAGATTAAAACTCATAGATGCATAAGTTTTCACAAATTATTAGCTTGAAAACTCACTTGAAGTCTTACTCTATCTCAACTGAAACTCTTGATTTTATAGACCTTGAGAGGATGAGAGGATGTGGCTCAGATCAACGGTCATGATCAAATCTGTAGATTTGGATGGCTATGAGCAAAGGTGAAGGTTGAGAGAAAGGGCTAAGGAGAAGACAAGTGTCACTCATCTCGCCTTGATTGGGTTGTTGACTGAGGGAATCTAGGGATGGTTGGAGAAGATTTAGGCATGATAGGACAAGTGGACTCAAGTCCTTCCTAAGATGTAGGGGGTGTTGGAGAGAATATAGAAGGAGGTTATGAAATATGTGTACGTACACAATATTTCATTAAATTTGGAGGTTGGAGATAAATGATGAATTAATATTTAAGAAATATTAATTTCCTTAGCCACATGATGGATGAGTTGGCAAAGGGAAGATGAAGTGGAGATGGAAGGTGAGTTGAATAAGAGAGATTAAATAATTTAAGAAATTATTTAATATTTGAGACTATAGGATAGGAGAATAACCATTAAATATTAGATATTTAATTGTTTGAAGGAGATAACTAAATATTAGATACTTAATTAACTTGGTTAGAAGGATAGTTAAATATTAGATATTTAATTAATTAGAGGAATAGGATAGATGAATTAATTAATAAACTATTTCAATGAAATTAATTAATAGAAAGACACGAAATGAATTAAATAAATTAATCTTTTCAAATTAACTATTTAATAGAAGAATAATTATTAAATAGATATATAATATTTATTTAATCACTCATAGCCAATTTTATGTGTATACATTTTGCCCCTCTTTGAAATAATGTTGAGACAACATTGTTTCAAAGATTAAATCAAGTCTCGATAGTGCACCTGATGGAGATAAAAATCCTGATTATGCGCCCCCTCGGGAGATTGATCGTGAAATTGTTGAAAACTTTGGTTTGAACGATTGATCTCATGATAATTGATAAAAAGTGTCATCAATTAAATTCATTTGTAAAAAATAAATTAAATTGCCCCATTGAATAGCATTAATTACTCTTTCAAATAGTAAATATAAAATTAACCAAGGTTAATTTTAATTTCATTGTCATCCTTGTCAGCTTGTGAAGAAAATTATCTTGGTAAGGTGGCGAAATGGTGATTCTTGTGGAAAACCATCAATTTGAGCGTGTTCGACGATATCAACAACCTCCTGAGTATGGGTTGCCGGTATGTATCTTATCCTGAGCTTTGTTTTCAACTTGTCGTACAACTTTTCATGTTTTTAGGCACCTTTTTTGAATTTTTGAAACTTTTTGCGATTTTTGGTATTAGGTTAGTGCTTTTGCATTTAGATTTAGCGCATATGAAATTAGGTTTAATGTTTTTGCTCATGATAGCACTTATGCTCATTTTGTTAGTGCATATGCTAAGGATGTTAGCACATATGCATCGGTTAGCGCTTATGTTTCGTTTGTTAGCATATATGCATTGTCAGTTAGCGCTTTTCCAAGTTTCGTGCATTTGTGCTTAGGGTTAGCATGTTTGTTGAAAGGGTTAATGCATATGCTTTGTTTAGTGCTTATGTTCAATAGAATAGCGCATATACTTTAAATGAATGTTTTTGATAGAATCAAAAGCCAAAAAATCACTTTGTTGATTAGATTGAACGTGTTTGATGCGCATGTATAATGAATAGGAACTTGATTGATTGATTGATTGATGTCGTTTGATAGATTGATTTCATTTGATTGGGTAGATTAGCTCTAAGAAACCAATTTAGTTTATGATGTAAAAGCTTAGCAGAGTTTTGATTTAACTTAGTGATTGATAGAAATTATGATTGATAGGTTTTAAAATGATTTGATAGCTTAAGTTGTTGCAGTTTGATTCAATTGAATTGATAGATTAGTGATCGCTTTGATTTGATAGATAGATAAGTGATGATTGATATAATTCTATTGGTAAATAGGAGAAACTTGATGTTCTCCAGTGTCAGGAGAAATTCTTGGTTGTACGTCATTTAGTGCCAAAGATGACACAAGAAGAGGTGAGACATATAGATGCTTGTGGTTTATGCCATCTGTTATATATGCCTAAGATTACCCATAATAGAGGATTGTTGACGATGTTAGCCGAGAGATGGCACGGTGAGCATAACACTTTCCACTTGCCCACGGGTGAGATTAGTGTGACGCTCGAGGATGTCTATAGGATGTTGGGATAGAGGCTTGCAGAGCCATTTTTTCTTATGAGAGCATCTCTAGAGGAGAGATCCGATGGGAGCATATGGTTATGTATTACGAGACTCTCCTTGTGATTCTTGCTGGTTTGATTGGAGGATTCATTTGTCCTGAAAGGCGATCGCGAGGTTTTGCTGTTGGATGGGGTGAGATTCTTCAAAGTATGATGCAGCATCAAACTTGATATGCTTGGGGTGTTTGTATGCTGGCACATTTATATCATGATCTTCATCAGGTGGTGTATGATGAGAGTGCTAGTTTGTCTACAGGATGCACACTTTTGCAGATCTGGTGTTGGGAGCACATTTCTATTACTTGGCCTATCCATCATAGAGTTCATGGAGAGAGGGAGCCATATGTGTATCTATATGCAGGTATCCTTACTCATCATAAGCTAGGTAAGATGGAGTATTGGCATTTGGTGCTTGATTCATTGGATAGTATTACTTGGAGACCATATGTTGATTGTGAGCCATGGATGGATGATGCACGGACATTACCATTTATTATGCAGAGTAGATATCTCATTGGTCAGACTCCTTACATTATTGAGCAACAGTTGATTAGTTGCATTCTTAGATAGTTTGGTATCATTGAGCCTATGCCTGCTGGTGTCATGATATATGCTCGGCGGTACAGAGATAGGCAAGATTGGGGACCTTCTTTGTCTTTTCAAATTGCTCGCACAGAGTTTCTTGCTACTCCAAGAGTGGCTTATGATATGAGATTGCACATTCTTGATCTTGGTGTTACTGTAGAGTATGCTCAGTATATACTAGCACATCCATGTCCTCGTACTATATTGAGGTGGTTATAACCTCTCTGTAGTTGGTGAGACTCCTTTGTAATGAGCAGTACACTCTAGGCAGTGTGTCTTCTTGCATGTGTAGGTCCCTTATTGTAACACATACTTTCTGTAGAAGTATTATCTGACTGTGGGTAGGCTTCCCACCGTGGTTTTTCCCTTTACTGGGTTTTCCACGTGCAAATCATGGTGTTATATGGTATGGTTGCATTGTGTTAATTCTTTGTTTCATTCATAGTTTTATTGCTTACCGGTATATGTTTTTGTTATTCTGGTATTCAATGTTTATGTGCTTCGGTTAAAGGTGGAGATGAGGGTGGGGATGGAGGTGGGGTGGTAGGAGACCGGGACGGAGAGGAGGTCGATTGAGAGTCTGTGGAGGACCATTTAGACCAGTTGGCAGGATTGGGAGACCGCGTCCTATGGGTGGGAGAGATATTGGATGGATTGGGAGGGATACTGGCAGAGCAGGGATGAGATAACTGAGAGGGTTGGCATTGACAAGAGGAGGTAGGATGAATGGACTAGATGGGGGTTGCGGGAGAGGCATTGATTTTGGTCAAATTCAGCCAGACCCTAGGGTTATTGCAGCTCATGGTGGAGATGATGAGGATCTTGAGGATCATGTTCCACTTATTAGACAACGGGTTCTGAGAGCTACTCAGATTGAGATTCTAGCAAGTGGACATGGAGGTGCTGAGGAGGGGATTGGGGTTCATGTGTCACAATGGGATTTACCAGAGCAGGATGCACCAGAGCATGATATGCCAGAGCAGGAGACCATTGATAGTCTTAGAGCACAGATTGATCAGCTTCAAGCACAGGTACAGACTTTCATGGCTGAGAGGGAGAGAGCTGTTAGGAGACAACGGGATACTCAGGGCCTTCTTGATCATATTCAATAGGTTGGATCGGGTACTCTCTCAACTGACACTGTTAGAGCACTAGGTCAGACCGGGAAGGAGACTTCCCGTTGGCGACGACTATATGAGGAGGTAGTCGCGGAGAGCCAGAGAGAAGGTAGTTATCATACCACCATGTTGATGGATACTAGCAGTGGTGGAGTCATAGGACCTCCTTAGAGGAGTGGTGATCATGGGAGACAGGCATCTAGAGTATCTTCTTGCCCACAGCCATAGAGATGGAAAGAGTCGGGTGGTAGTGGTACAGGACAGTCGTGACTTGACTTGGAGGCACTTGTACTTTTTATCTGATATCATTGTATACTTGGAATTTTATTATTTAATGATGATCTATATGCAGGCATGGACTCTATATGATGATGATTTTGATTATGCATGGATTACATGGATGATGATATGATGATGATTGTCTTTCTTTTCCTTATGATAATGATCTATATGATGCAATGATAAATGTTTTTTTATTATTTTTGATTTTGATGACCTTGGCTGCAACTGAAAATGATTACTAACTTAAATGATGCAATGATCCATATGGAAATGCAAATGAATGATTATGCAATGTGTTATTCAAATGTTTTTGGATTTTGATGCAATTGAAAATGATGTGAAAATTCAAATGCAATGATTGATTGCTTTAATGTTTATGCATAATATGATTATGAATCTAAGTGCAAAGATGCGACTAAATGAAATGAAATGATAATGCAAATAATAATGATGATACACTACATGATTAATGAAATGCACTTAATTGAATGCAAATTAATGCAATTTTTAAAATGCAACTAAATGTTTTGAAATGATTCTAAAGATGAATGCACCTATGATGATCAAATGCAAATTGTTTTTGTGTGTCCAAGCATACTCAATCTTTATTTATGACCATTGATCTCTTAATGAAATGATATGCTTATAATGCAACTAAATAATGAGCTAATCTAAAATGATCTAACTAAAAATGATACTACCATTCTTCATATGTTATCTTGTAACAGTGCTTGATTTCATCATTGAGCTTTAAAATGTTGTAAGAAAATACAAGAAACTTGAGTATTGCTTACATGGATTTTGATATAGCAAGTTAATACAATCAACTTGATATAATGAGTCAAGTTGACCTGAGTATTTCTTGCAGAATAAACAAGGATTATCTCCTTTCATGCATGACTTGGAACGTCCTCCTTGATCTTTTGTCGATCATATCCTGGGACAAGTACATACCGTAGTAAGAGATAAACCACAGACAACAATCAAATAAAAATAATCATGCCCCATCATAGCTTCTCTAGTCATGGACATCCTTGAGTCGCATAGAGTACATGATTAGCAATAAAATCAAGATATAAACATTGAATCTTGTATGTCATTCACATGTTCTTATGTTCATTAACTGATATAATCATCTTGATGAATGATCTTTGATAATCCTTTATTACTTTCGGGTTGATTCGTCGGATTCTGAGTTTCACGATTCAGTTGTTAATGAAATGCCTTGATCTTCATTGCTTTGTTGCTCATTATCTGTTTCAAAACCCTAGGTATTTTTGGTTTTTCTAAGTTTATCAAATATTTTTGGATTTTCAAAGATTCAAAAGACCACCTATGAAAAAGGAATTAGGATTTTTCCCCTAGAGGAAACAAAACTTTATTATAGATATATGAATTGATCAAGATCCAAACCATGGCGGGATACAAATGCAGATTGATCGATTCTGATAAAATCTAAGACAGTGACTACAACAAGTATGTCAAAGATTGATAATTGTTGGTAAGGTGCATATTTTCTATGAAATGGTTCAAAGAAATAGATTTGAAAGATGGAATGGATAAGCTAATGGAAGCGATAGATGCGATATGATGGAGTGGATAGGTGCGCAAAGCGATCTCATAGATGGAGGAACTTACTTTGTAGATAGCGCCTGTTTACCAGGTTTCCACCATCTAAATTCATTGCATTTCTCTCTCTCTCTTTCTTCTTCTTTTTTTTCTTTTAACTGTTTTATGCTTTTTAAGGATTTTCTGCTTTTCTGATTTTTACTAATTTCTTTAGGACTTTATATGTTTTTTATTGATTTTTTCCAGGACTTTATATCTCAAGCATAGAATTTCTTGAGATGAATAGAATTGATAGGTTCATCAAACCAATCACCTTCTAGGTTAGACAACTTGTACGCTCCTGATCCATATGTTGCTACTATGACAAAAGGTCCTAGCCAATTTGGTTCAAATTTTCCCTTCTTTTCTCGGTGTTGTTGATTTCTTGGATTCTCCCTCAGAACTATATCTCCAATTTGAAAAAGTGTGTAGCTTGACTCTATGGGTATAACTTCTTGCCATTATTTGTTGATATACTTTCAAATGATCTGTTGCATTTTGGCGACGTTCCTAAATCAGTTCAAGTTCTTGGAGTCGAGAGACTCATTTCTCTTCTTCTAGTATAAGACCTTTCAAGGATACTCGTAGAGTGGGTATCTCTACTTCTATAAGTAATATGGCTTCTAATCCATAGACCAAACAATATGGAGTTTCCCTTGTTAGAGTGCGGATGCTGGTTCGGTCTGCCCAAAGAGCAGGATTTAGCTAAATGTGCCAATCTTTTCCAACATCATTGACTATTTTCTTTAAAATTTTCATGATAGTTTTCTTTGATGCCTCAGCTTGACCATTTCCCTATGGATAATATGGAGTAGAAAACTTATGTTGGATATCAAATTGTTCACATAGCTCCTTCACATCTTGATTTTTGAATGGTCTTCCATTATCAGTCATAATGGTCATAGGAACTCCATAGCGTCAGATTATATAATTCAAAATGAATGATGATATTTATTTTCTTGTCACTGTTGTTAAAAACACTGCTTCAATCCATTTAGTGAAATATTCAGTAGCAGTCAGAATAAACTTATGTCCATTAGAAGATGAGGGATTTATCTTTCCTACCAAATCAAGGCCCCATTGAGAAAATGGCCATGATCCTGTCATAAGATATAACTCTTGTGCTGGTGCATGAATGAGATTCCCATGGATCTGACATTTTTTTCATTTCCTAGCATATGTGAATGAATCTCTCTCCATAGTAGGCCAATAGTAACCCATACGAAGAAGTTTCTTAGCCAATGTTAAACCACTTGAGTGTGTACCACAAATACCTGCATGAACTTCGTTAAGAACTTTCTCAGGTTCCTCTTGTTCAAGACATCTCAACAAAGTACCATCTAGACCATGCCTATATAGGATATCTACAATAATAGTATAGCGAGAGGACTGACAAATAAAATTCCTTTTCTGATTGCGGGATGTCAAGAGGAAGGATATTTTCTTTTAAATATTGATAAGTTTGACCGTATAAGGATTGATTGGTTCTTAATATATGGAAAATGTGGTAGATATGTTGGGATTGAATAGTAGGGGTTAAGATATCTTCCATGAGAAATTCATAACGATTTTGATTCTCCTTATTTTGCAAGAGAGATACTATTGTAGCCATTGCATCTATTGCTTTATTCTCATTTCATGGAATCTAGGTGAATGATATTTCTTTAAAGTGTTCTTTAAACTCCTCTACCAGCTATTTGTATGGCATGATATTATCATCTTTAGTTTGATAATCATCATTTATTTGGTTGATGATAAGGTGTGAATCACCATAGACATGTAGTTCTTTGACATTCCATTCAATGGCCATCTTGAGCCCAATAGCTAATGCTTCATATTATGCAGTATTGTTGGTGCATGGAAACTGCAGTCTATGTGATTTTGGAATTGTGTGCCCCTGAGGTGTGATGAAAAATATTCCTGTGCCTGATCCATATTGTGTATAAGAACCATCAAAGTATAATTCCCAAAAGTTTGTACTTAGTGTCAAAATATACGCATCAGGAAATTCAATGTACAAAGGCATGTCATTTTGTAAAGGTGCATCAGCCAATTGATCAATGATGACCTGTCCCTTGATAGATTTTCGGTCAACGTACTCTATATCAAATTCACTCAGTATCATAACCCATTTGGCTAGTCTTCCTATCAAGGTTGACTTGCTCAACAAATATTTGAGTGGATCTATCTTTGCTATTAGTTTCACAGAATGAATCAACATATAATGTCGGAGCTTTTGAGTTGCAAATACAACTGCTAGACATGTCTTCTCTATTGAGGAATAATTCAATTCATATCCAACAAGCATTATACTGATATAATACACTAGTCTTTCTTTTCTTTCTTCGTCATGTTGAGCTAGGAGAGCTCCTAATGATACATTTGTTGCTGAGATATAGAGCAACAATGGTTTCCCTTTGGTTGGTGATACCAATACTGGAGGACTCATAAGATATTTTTTTATTTGCAAAAAAAATTCTTCACATTTTAGATCCCATTTGAATGGAATATTCTTATGTAGAAGATGGGTGAATGGAAGACATCTATCTGCTAACTGAGAGACAAATCTCCTAATTGATTGCAATCTTCCTTGTAAAGATTACAATTGACTTATGTTCCTAGGTGACTCCATCTCCATGATGGCTTTGACCTTTTTCAGGATCTACTTCAATTCCACGAGCTATTATGATGTACCCAAGAATTTTTCCAGAGGTTACCCCAAATGCACATTTAGTTGGATTTAATCTCAATTGATATCTTTCCAGCCTGTCAAAAATCTTGCTTAAGATGTTCAAATGTTCTTGTCTTGTATGAGATTTTGCAAGTATATCATCGACATAATCTTCCATAAATGTATGCATCATATCATAGAAAATTGTTGGCATAGCCCTTTGATAATTCACTCCTGCATTCTTAAGCCCAAATGGCATAACATTCCAGCAATAAGTTCCCCATGCACAAGTGAAAGCTTTCTTTTCTTGATCTTCAGGTGCAATTCTTATTTCATTATATCCCGAGAAGCCATCCATTAATGAAAAAATCTCATGCCCTACTGATAAGTCCATAATTATATCAATGTTTGGTAGCGGGAAATCATCTTTTGGACATGCTTTATTTAGATCGCTGAAATACATACAAACCCTTATGCTTTTATCTGGTTTTGACATTGGTACAATACTTGAAACCCATTCTAGATAAGCAACAGGTCTTATAAAACCCACATCTAATAGTTTCTTCAGCTCAGTTTTTACAAGAAGATAAATGTGTGGATGCATCTTTCTTAGCTTTTTCTTAGTTGGTTTTGCTTTTAAATCCACATTAAGATGATGCATGATAAGATCTGGATTAAGTCCTAGCATGTCTGCATAGGACCAAGCAAAATTTATTTGTGTTTGCTTTAAAAATTCCATGTATTTTTTCCTCTCTTCATCTGATAATGAGGCAGCATAATGAAATATTTTAGGATCCTTTGATGTACCAATGTTTACTGCTTTTGTTGGTTCTATCAGGATAGAAGATCTCTCCTAAAAATATGCAGGAAGAATGTCAAACTTTCCATCTTCTGGCACCTCAAAGAGGTTTTCACCATCAGATACGTCCTTTATTTTTTCTTTTGATTGATCTAATGTTGTCATGAAATGGTTTTCAACAATAGGTCTCTTCCTTGTTTTATTTCAATTTTGTGACTGGAAAGTTTGGCATTCTCCTGACTACGAGAAACATTACTTGATTCTGCAATGGAAGATATCTTAGGTGTGATGGGTTCGATAGCATTAAGGTACACGGCTAAGTCATGATCATTGGAAAAGACATTTAGTTCAGGATTTTCTAAATTATCCCAATCAATTAGTTTAGGATGAAGAAGGGGTAAATCATAATCAATGTCATCATTAGGTGCTTCAAAGTTCATGACATAATGATCATAATTTGGCATAGAGTAGGTAATTTCATAGATTAAATATTTTTGAGAATTGTCTCTCCCAAGTGTCTCCCAATTAGTTCTAACAAAATTAGTATTAGTATTTTGTGGTTCACACTCAAGTGGTTCTTCAACTGACGTTTGTCCCTTAAACGAATGGATTATATCAACACACACATCTTTAATACTGCAAATTCCTTCTTGATTGACCTCATTTTCATTTTGGAGTTGACATACTTGTGTACATGATAAAGAGGATTATTTTGCTAGATTTTGTCTTCTTTCAAACTCAACTTCTTCTGGACTAATAGTCAATCCTACTTGACTATCTCTTAATTCTTCTATGGTTCTGCCACATCTCGATACATCTTGTTCCTCTTTTGATGAAAATGTTATATTTCCAGATGCTTGATCTATCCCTAATGGTACTTCTTGTGGCGTTACTTCTTTATCTTTGACATTCTCTTTCCTTTTTGCATACACCTCTTTTCTCTGAATTCTAAGTTCTTCTCATCTTCTTTCTAACTCCATCTTTTTTTTTGTATTAAATAAGTCTTCCTCTATAATTGTTATTTGTTCTTCATTGTTTTCCTTACTTAACGTATTAGATAAGACATATGGACCCCATTCATACTCATTTGAATCTGTCTCTGAACCATGATCTAGGATTACTCCACTATACCATACAGGAATGTTGCATGGTGCAAACAGTTCTCTGATTTCTGTCATCTCTATTTTCACTGCTTCTGGAATATCTTGTTTAGATTTTGCATTTGTTTGTATTTTCAGAACTTGTTGACAAGATTCTTCTTTACCTTTGATGGTAATCTCCTCTTCTTGCTTTTCATGTTCTTCTTGCTTCTTTTGTTTATTGGTTACTATTTATGATGCTTGATGTAGCTTTTCTTGCCATTGTTCTTCTTTAGAGACTAATTTATTTCTCCACTTTTGTTGTTGATGATTATGTTGCTTTTGATTGGATTTTAGATATCCAAGGCCTGATTTATCTTCTTTGGATTGCAAGTGTGGACAAATAGGTTCTGAATTACCTTGATGTCGCTTACCAATTGGTCATTTTCCTTCATATCCCATTTTTTGCATGATTTCATAGCCTTTGTCACATTGTTTTATGGGAATATTGACTTTTGTTGATGTTGCTATAGTTTTATCTTCATCCTTGTACAACCAACCAAGAATGTCTTTGTCTTCATTTTCTTCTTCATGAGTTCCAGCGCTAACAAATGTTCCTTTAAACATATATTTTGGTCTTTCTGATGTCTTTGATTGAATATCTATAGGCTTTCCATGTGACTTAGGGGAAAGTGGAAAATTATGCAAAGAATGTTTTCCCATTCCTTCATCATTTAATTTGAGCTTTTCCTCAAAGTTTTCCCATAACTTTTCTTGGATTTCTTTTGTAGGATATACTGATTCTATGTTATGTGGAACTCTTGTATCTTGTGTTGGCTTCAAATTATTGCAATATTGACTAGAATATGTAATTATAGTGATCTCTTGTCCTTCATGAGGAAATTTTACACATTGATGATATGTAGAAGGAACTGCTTGCATTTTGTGAATCCATGGTCTTCCTAGAAGAATGTTGTAAGAGAGGTTCAAATCTAAAACCTGACACAATGTATTCCTTTCCACAAGTCCTATTTTGATTGGTAACACAACAGTTCCTTTAGAAGAATGTTCTGCTTCATCATAAACCTTAATGGTTATTTGCTTCTTCGGGTCCACAATATTTTCTGAATATCCCAAAGCTTTTATCAAACTTGGTGCACAAATGTTTAAGCCGGCTCCACCATCTATGAGTAAGTGTTTGACATGAGTTTTATTAATGGTGACTTCAACATGTAAGGGAGAATCGTGAGGATGTTGTAAGGATGCATCATCATTTTTAGAAAATGATAAGCAATGAGGAGCTATAAGGTGTCCTACCATGTTTTGGAACTGACCTATATCCAAATCTTTTGTAACTGTTGTTTCCACTAAAGCTTTCTCCA
Source organism: Cryptomeria japonica (assembly GCF_030272615.1). NCBI lineage: Eukaryota > Viridiplantae > Streptophyta > Pinopsida > Cupressales > Cupressaceae > Cryptomeria > Cryptomeria japonica. The sequence goes on from NC_081407.1 coordinate 420,728,894, forward strand.
AAATTTCCTTATGCATAGGTGAAACCTTGAGAAGTTATAGAATTGATATTTGAGTGGGCATTCTTTATAATTTCTCTACTAAATTGCATTGTTGTGAAGTCGATGTTGGGTCTTTTGTTACACCTAGAAAGGTAACCTTTGCTTTGCTTCTCTTAATAACATTGATTGGTTCTGAAGATGGATTATCTTTAACAATGATAACATTTACCACATCATCATATGTATATGTGTAATTCACTTTATCTTTTCCTTTGTCATCTTTTAATTGGGATGGTTCACCTTTGTCATAATTTGGAAGTGGAGTTTTGAAAGCTAGGTGTGATTCATTTGTCTTGTGGCTATCCACTGTGGTAGTTCCATTATCGATTAGATCTTGGATAAGGTGTTTCAATCTTTGACAATCATTTGTTTGGTGTCCCTTATTCCAATGGTAATTGCAAAAATGATTGTCATTCCACCAATTTGGCTTGACTGGTGGTTCATAACTTCTTGCTTCTGGTAAAACAATCAATTTGTTAGCAAGCAGAGTTTTTAAAGTTGATTCCAATGGTTCTCCAATGTTTGTAAATTTTCTTTGAGGATTGGATAAGAACTTGGTTTTATTGTCTTATGGATTTTTATTTCTTGGGATTTGACTTGATAGATTAAAAATTGTTTGTTGTTGTTTTGTAGCACTATTATCGTGATTTCCTCCATTGCTGACATTTCTATTCTTTGACTAGAACTTGGGTTTGTCATTGTTGTTGTTGTTGTTGTTGTTGTTGTTGTTGTTGTTGTTGTTGTTGTTGTTGGAATTATTGTAAAGTTTAAGCTCTCCTTTCTTTACCATCGTGTTCTCTATTTTCAGACCATTCTCAATCATCTTGGAAAATGAGGGAGGACATTGCATTCTTAGTCGATAACTCATTTCACTGATAAGATTATCAATGAATATGTCCATTTTTTCTTGATCAGGCACATATCTTGGATACCTATTAAACATGTGTTTCCATTGTTGTAAGACGATCATAAAAGATTCACTATTCTTTTGTTTAACATTGCATAGATCCAACATTGTTATCTCATTCCTTATATTGTAGGAGTATTGTGAAATAAATATATTCACAAGTTCTACAAAAGATTTGATTCTGGAAGGTAATCTTGAAAACAACTCCATTCATTGTCCATTTAAACTCCTGGGAAAAAGACGCATAAGGTAAGTTTCATCATGGGCAAATTCCATGCTCATAGTACAAAACTCCCTAATGTGATCCCGAGGATCGGATATTCCATCGTATTTGTCATATTTAGGGATCTTGCAATGTTGCAAAAATGGTACCATATTCAAATTTTTATCGAAAGGATATGGGCATATATCTTCCAATGAATACTTCTTGGACCTTGTTCCATTTTTCATATCTTGCATCTATTGTTGTAGAGTTTGCATTTATTGAGTAAGGTTTAACAATGAATTATCCACATAGTTTCTCCTTGTTTCTTCGTACGTTCTTTTATCACTACGCTATTTTCTTGTGTCATCCCTTTATTTTCTTGTCTCTTCGTGACTTTCTTTGTTCACATCTTCATTATTTGGATCATTTATGTTTTGGGTGTTACTTACCTCCACATCTTGTTTCAAGCTTTATATGTTAAAGTCTTGTGGTAGTTTAGCTCTAGATTTTACAAACATCAAGAGATATTTCTCTTTTTGCTTTGCCAGTAATTTTTCCATTAGCCTATCAAATTTGAAATCTTGTTCAAGGTCTCTAATGGTGCTATTGACTACCTCTTCGTCAACAACAGTATACCCAAAAGTTTGAAATGTAGGATTATCTTCTTCCTCCATTTGTTTTTTTCTTTTCTGAGTTGTTCGTACTGAGCTCTAGTCCAAATTGGCATATGATTATTTCAAAAAAAATGAAATTTCCAAAGGACAAAGTCAATAGGTGATTATTGGTTTAGGAAGATATGCTTTGTTGATTTTACCGCTATTGTTTGTTTGTTGTGATAAAGCGTCTCTTTGTTGAAAAGCACATCCTTGCAAAATTTCTCTGTCAAACTCTGTACTGTAGCCACGTAAGTAGTGATGAAAACGGTGTAGGAATGTCCTATGTTTTAATAAGATCTTGTGATTTATATACAAGAATCTTATTCTTTTCTGAGTAGCTTTATAACTGGGTTTTCTTTTCTTAAGGTGATACTTAAAAGTCATATAAGCATCTGACAGTTTACAAGTTTGTTTGATTCCAATGTTGGTGCAATTCTGATTTTGATATAACCTAGGTTGAAAATAGGAAAGATATATCCAGGATTATGAACATAGGATAAATTGATCAAGCTTCGTGATAGAGGATTTGATTATCCTGATGAGAGACTTGACAATGATGTTGATTTTTTTTTGCACTTAAGATGTTTGAATCAATAGCTTGTTGAATTTTTATGCTTATAGAAACCTTTTGGGAATAGCTTGTTGGATTAGTGACCCAGTTGTTGAGCTAGTTTGAAAATACGTGATGGTTTAGAGACAAATCTACTCAAGAAGTATTTCGATACTCATGTTTTGACACTTTAGTTTGATCTGGTGTTTCAAATGTTGGAAAGCGTTTGTATTACCCTTTTGATCAATTTTTCCAGCAATTTGTTGGATTTTTTCTCACTCGTAGATGATAATTTTCTTCAATTTTTGACCATTTGGAACATGTTTTTTATTAAGGTAAAAGCAGGTTTTGAAGGGGCCTTGAAACCCTTTACAAGAAGAACTTAAACAGCAAAAGCAAAGAGATACAAAAAGGAACAGACCATCGATAGGCCAGCAGAAAACCAAAGAAAACCAGAAAAAGCCCCACAAAGCCAGCCAGACTCCAAGAGAAAAACTAGTTGATTTTTTTTAGGGCATTCGCCAGGGTGTTGCTAATTTCATGTATCTCTTTGATGTTATCCCTAACATTAGGGAGATCCTTTACAGAAGCAACCATAGCTTTCTTGACACTAGCCCTTGTCCTCTTCGCAGCGCCACCAACCAGAGTAGCTTCACCGCTACCAATCTGGATAGTCTCTTCATCCAAGTCAAGATCCACTACCGGTTTAGGAGAGCTCGTATGATCAAAGACCTTAGCAATATCCTCTAAGTTTTTAGTGACAGCTGATAGGATACTCAGGATAACGCCCATCAGATTTTTCATCACCTATCTCCCTTCTTCCAGCGATTTAACCTTATCCTCCATATTCTGCTTCCATTTTATCTTATCTCTGTTGTCATACTCCCTCTTCTCATCTGTGTTTTTCCCCTTTTTTCCAGGTTCTTCGGGAGCTCATAGGTCCGTCTATCATAATCCATTCTCGCCTTAGTGAGTTTATTGAGGTTATCCAAGAGTAACCCTTTATCCGCACTTTCCTTCTCCTCACTAACCCTATCCTTAGTCAGGTCCTTCTCAGAATCTTTGTTCATTTCCTTCTTGGAATTCACATCAGTTTCCTCATTATCCTTGAAATCCACATCCTCCATAGGATGGTTGTTGTCCTTACTAGGGCAATCACTGAGGATAGGGCTTTCATTACCAGGCTCATTATCACCACTTTCTTCCTCATTACCCAACTCCTCATCATTCTAGCTATCTTCACCATTGGAGTCATCCGTCTCCATTTCGCTGCATTCCTTATCAATTTCCTCAGTTTCCATCCCAGGGGTGCTTTTTCTTTTTTTCCTAGAGGAAGCATTCTTCTTGCTGGAGTCTCCTCCCTCCATCTTTCTCTTACTCAGAGAGGTAGATATCCTCTTGTTTTCCAACAGGGTGAGGGTTTTGCAATGCTCATAGATGAGCAGCAAAATCCCACGGTAGAGAATCGGGCTAGAAGGATTTTTACTGTGTTTATTGAGGGACCTGGAAAGGGACCTAAAAAGGTAGTAGGGAAGAGATACCTTTCTTTTGTGTCTGAAATGGTTTAAGAGAACGAAGTGGTAGGTGTGGGCCCTGGAGAATCGGCCCTCAACCATGATGTATTCCATAATTGCATTCAGAACCCAGCCCCATAGTTTCTTGATATTAGTAGCTTTGTAGTAGCCCCCAGTGGCTTTGTCGATTCTAACCCTCTCTTTCTCTTTTCGCAGGAACAGATTGACCGCATTGTTGGAGACTTTAAGGTCTCGAAAGAAATTAAGCCTAGTGTGGGGCATACCAGTCACTGTAGCTATGAGCCCAGCATCCAGCTTGAACTTAACTCCATAGATTTTAAAGGAGCCATTAGACCAATTTTCAGAAATCTTGGAAACAGCGAGGTTTACCCTACCTTTATCATAGTCCATGAGCTTCTCCATGAAGCTTGTGAGAGAACCCTTTTCCAGTTTTGCCCACACTTTCAGCATCGCTTTCCAAGTCGACATATTGTCTGGTTCCTCCCTCCTTAGGTCTCCTCCCATCTTTGGATTCAGACTATCTACTCTGTTTCTCTGCAAACTAAGCCCTTCTTTCCCGAAGTTGCTCAAGATTTTGAATCGGGAGACCCACAAAGCGTGCGGAAAATTATCAAAGATTATTGGGGATCTATCGCTTTGCCAAGTAATGATGACCTTTCCATCAAGGCATCAATTATTCATATTCCCTGTCATGATTATACTGTCCTTCTCTCCCCATATGACAGTCCTTTCTAAGGAGCTCTTTAATGTTTAAATTGAGATCTTCCCCGTGCCAAATCGATTGGGAGTCAGAATAAGCTCCTATATTTGCCAAACAATTATAGACATAGGAGACACAATGTTTAATAAACAAAATGCACAAGCAAGTACAAATATTATGGCAGGCTGAGACAATAGTTGTTGAATCTCACATGGGGTTTCCCCTGAGGCTATGCTATTCAAAGTGGATATTTAGATGCTTGACCCCACTGGCTCCACCCTCGGCACTCACTTCTCTGGGGCAGCCAAGCACCAGTTTCCAGGAAAACTCCCCATGGCAAACTTTATATCTCTACTAAGAACCGTATCTGTGTGAGCCGCTTCAGAGGTCCGACGTCCTGTGCCAACAACTAGAAGGATTTTGGCAACTAGTACAAATGGTCTTTAGTAAAGGCTTATGGTCATGTGGCCATACATACGGCACTTTCAGCTCTGTAAATACAGAAGGTTCCTATCCTATAGAGGTTATGCTCCATAGGGTTAATGGGGAAACATAGTGTCGGTATGAACTTATCAGCACATGTTGTTTGGGACTTTCATCACAAACACGATTTATTTAGAGTGGATTGGAAGGACTCGGTATTAGCCCGTTTCCACTTTAGGTCATTCCCCTCTCACTGGCCCCCTCAAGACAGCTCGGGAAGGCAAGCCCTCTAAAGGATTTAATTGCTTGAAAGTAAAGAAAGCATAAAAGAGTGGGTTTGGCTTTTTGATCACCCAATTAAGGGGAGAGCATATACCTACCAATTTCGAGACACAAAATATATGTGTTCTTTTTAACTTTCCTTAGCAATGTGATCTATCCAATATTTGGAGATGTTGCTCCAACAAGCATGGTGTTTATTTTAGCCCTTTTTAAAAGTCTACGTGCAACTATTTTAGAGAAGTTACTCAAAATGCAAGTTGAATGCTGCCAATTTATCCCCTTAGTTAGACTAAATGAGCAAGTCATGATCAGATCTATAGATTTGGATGGTTGTGAGAAAAGGTGAAGGTTGAGAGAAAGGGGGAAGGAGAAGACAAGTGTCACTCATCTCACCTTGACTGGGTTGTTGACTGAGGAAATCTAGGGATGGTTGGAGAAGATTTAGGCATGAGAGGACAAGTGGACTCAAGTCCTTCCTAAGATGTAGGGGGTGTTGGAGAGAATATAGAAGGAGGTTATGAAATATGTGTATGTACACAATATTTAATTAAATTTGGAGGTTGGAGATAAATGATGAATTAATATTTAAGAAATATTGATTTCCTTAGCCACATGATGGATGAGTTGGCAAAGGGAAGATGAAGTGGAGATGGAAGGTGAGTTGGATAAGAGAGATTAAATAATTTAAGAAATTATTTAATATTTGAGACTATAGGATAGGAGAATAACCATTAAATATTACATATTTAAATAACTTGATTAGAAGGATAATTAAATATTACATATTTAATTTATTAGAGGAATAGGATAGATGAATTAATTAATAAAATATTTCAATTAAATTAATTAATAGAAAGACACCAAATGAATTAAATAAATTAATCTTTTCAAAATAACTATTTAATAGAAGAATAATTATTAAATAAATATATAATATTTATTTAATCGCTCATAGCCAATTTTATGTGTATATAGTTTCGTCGCAAGATCACAGCTAGTTTTGAAGATATGAAAGTTTTTGTTTTGGAGGGGTGCGATGAAAGGTTTAAATTTAATTTTGAGGACTTTAGAGGCTCTAAAACACCCTTAAAAGTGGGTATAAATGACATATCCATTTATGAGGTGATAGAGCACTTCATGAGCTTTTCGACGCTTCAAAAGGTTCGACAATCGGACACACGGTTCACAAGTCATGACCTTCGGAAGTTTGTACTCCTAAAATAGGAAATATAAAATGCATCACACACATAAACAAGTTGTAAAAGGGAGGGACACATGTTGATGTGTGTTGGCATGTCATAAAGAATCTAGATAGGAGATAAGGTCGGCTCCACTTTATTGGGTGGTTTTAGCCCATGGTTTTGTTTTATCGTTTGACGGTTTCTTGTATTGTCTCTCCTATATATGAGGTGTGTGAGATAGAGGTTGTGTGTAAATAGTCTTATGGCTATTGAGTTACCTCTGAATCTTTGATCAGTGGTACTCCTATGAAGAGCTTTCTTTACAAGTATATTGTAATTTGTTGTTGATTCCTGAATAATATATTGGGCATCTTTTGGAGTGTGGATTTTTTCTCCTGAAAGGGTTTTCCCCATGTAAATCATTGTGTTGTGGTATGCATGTTGTTGTGTCTATTTATGTTAAGTCTCTGTAACTGTTGTAACAATCTGTAAAAGTTTTTGCATTACCCTCCTCTCAAGGTTAGTTTAGGAAGTTGTTCCACTACTTAACTTATAATTTTTATTATTTTATGATCTAAAAGTGCCTTAGAGAGGTTTTCACTAGGAGATCATTGATTTTTCTTTGCATTTTTACTTTTGTGACTAAGGGGTTGATCTTCGCCAAAATAGGCTTGAGGATCAAGCTTGTAGACACAATTGGATTTGTGCCCTCGATCAGGTGAGGATTTTGTAGCACTCATGAATTCTAGGAGCGCTTCATCACTTTGAAAGATGTTGAGATGTGCGATTGTTTGTTGGTCCCAGTCAATTAGTTTGAGGTGATGGAGGGGAAGGTCAATGGTTAGGATATAATTATCAAAGAAGGATGGGGAGATATCTATATTATCATAATCTCTCTTTATTTCCTCCACAAGTATGTCATTGACAGTCACGTAATCATTCTCATCATTGTAAAAATTGTATTTAGTACTTGAGATTTTATTATTAGTGGCATTATCAAAGTTGAGGCCCTATTGTCTAGGATGAATTGCAGGCTCAATAGGAGCTCTCATTCCTTGTTCTTCGTGGCCTAAACTGCCACCTTAATAGTCCCACTTCTGAGTAATTAACTTGTGGGATTTAGGATACTTTTTCTTAAAATAGTTGACTTTTTCATTAGTCATAGGAGGATCCTCATATAGCCACTTATTGATGTCCTCCTCGACCTCTTTATTATCTAGGCCCCAAGATGACTGAAAGGTAGTGCAACCCATTTCTTTAACTAGTGGCTCCTTCTATTTATGTTGATATGTGGTTTTACCATTCATGTGAGGATCCAAGGGCATTTCCCCCACTACAAAGGCATTTGTGACATTGTATTCTCAACATTATTTGTTATTAATCTTGAGTTGGGCAAGGGTAGATGTGAGGGTGGCTTCTATTTTGGATGGTGAGAGGATAGTGGTGGGATCAACATAGGACAATGAAGAGTTGTCTTGTGAAGTTCTAATATTTGTCCCAAGGAAATAATTAGAGTGGGAAAATGATGCCTCGAGAGCACGACAATGTTGAAAAGGTTGTGGATTTGTATGCATAGTGACTTCAATGCAATTCAAGGGGAATTGAGACACTAATGGAATATGGAGGGAATAGCTAGCATGGAATGAATCCATGTGTGGCCAAGGAGGATGTTGTAAGGAAGGTCAAGATCAACAACGTGACATTCTTTATGATTCAAAGTAGACACCACTTGAATACGAAGAGAGATGGTTCCCTTGGAAGTACCCTCTAGATTGCCATAGACCTTGATGGTGATCACTTGATTTTTTATGTCTACAGTAGTGTACACCACTTGTTTAGCAATTTAACATACACAGATTAAGGGTCGAGCGATTATCCAAGGTGACTCTCTTCATTGTAAAGCAATTGATGGTGATAGTGATGTAGAGAAAAAGATTATGATCATGCGGAATGGGTTTAATGTTAAGATCTATGACGAGGCCAAGTGTATGACGAGAGCTTGAAACTATATTGGATCTATATCATTGGGGACATGAGCATCTTGTAATGGCTTTGTCAGGATCTCCTAATGGATAGGTGAAGTGCGGAGGATATTTAGGATAGAGATTTGTGCAAGAGTGTTACCCAGGTGTTCCAAAAGGTTATATTGTGCATTGGAGGAAGTCGTACTAGATGCACTAGCGACAATTATTCTTCCTCTTCTAGTGGTGACTACACACTAAGAGTCTTGGCCTTTGATACTAATCATTCCCACATGATTCTTGACCATGGCGATACAACTAACAATGTTAACATGTGTAATGTCACCAAAATGTAATGGCGGGTGAAAAATGTGTGAATGAGAGATCAAGAGGAAAGCTACCCTTTCCCTCCAAGGAGAGATGAGAGTTTCACTATGGATTTCCCTTCAAACACTTTTCATGCATTACATTGGAAGAGGGGAGGGAAAATTCACTAGATTCAACCTCTAAAGAAGGAGATAGAATTCTGAAGGAAATGAGAATGGTAAGTTAATCCCCTCTTCTACTTGGAATGGAAAGGAATTGATTGAATTATGTATTAAGACTAAGTGAAAAGAGATGAAGAACTGATAATAACTCAAGGTTGAAGTGTGTGATGAAGCTGTGCACCTAGATTTGGTAGTAATATGTCGAGATGAAGCCGCCCTGTGAATTTGAGGAAAAGTTGCATGGACCATGGCGAAAGTGTACATGGTCCTCCGAAAAATCTGCCAAATGAAAAGGGTTTTGCCACCTCTGCAAATGAAGTCTAAATATGAAAGTACAGTTGCGCACTTGCAACCTACACACAAAAAAGAGAGGAAAATGGGTTGGGATTGGGGGTTTGCCTTCAAGTCAAACCCCAGTTTTGGAATTAACCAAATGATGAAAGAAAGTACTTGCAAGTAAATGTAAATGAAAGACTGAAATGTGAATCACCTCAAGGGAGGTTGTGATAGAAATGTTGATATAAATGTTTGTATGAAGTTGAATGTTGGAATGAATCTCCTCTTCAATGTTTGAATCCTTGACTTGAATACAACACCTAGCCTTGAAGGGAGACTTGAGAATGCTCAATGCTGGAAAAGAATGCTTGAATGTGTGATCTCATGTATCTATCCTCTTCAAAAATAGAAGGGGAAATGCAACTTTTATACTTGTCAATTAGGGTTAATGAAACTGATTTTTGTCATAGGTTGACATCAAGGAAGTTTTCCCACTCACTGCACAACCTTCTATGCAAACTCGAGAAAGGTCCTGCCCCAAAATAGGGTAGGGATAGGGGCGCCATGCCCCTATCCGGCCCTTTTCTCAAGGGCAGAGTGCAGACAGGGTGGTGTGGAGGGCAAGGGAGAAGCAGTTTTCGGGGGTTGAGTAGTCTCCGGTCTTCGATCAGGCTAGGGGATTAAATTTCACATGCTTGAGGACCCTAATGCGGTTAAAAATTTCTAGGGTTGCAATTTTATGACACTACATTTAGCCCCCACTTTAGTAGGAGTATAAGTGTACGCCAATACTGTAAGTAAAGTACAAGGAAATAAGATTGAAAGGACTTTTACCACATCAAGGAGGCAAGATGCACCAAGCCCCCAGTGGACTTAGGATCTTACGAATTCGATTGACAAAGTAAAAGGGAAGATCGAGAAGGGGAGAACCATGACTACAAGTAGCAAAGTTCCCCTCACTATGAGTCATGAAAGCAAGGATACCAAAGATTACAAAGTGAAACAAAGTACACTAAGTAACTCTAATTATCAAGAAGGAAAATATGAGTAGAGTGTATGCCCCCACATTAAAGTGATCATGTGTACCTTATCGAGAGTGATTTCTTTAAGGTAGGATACACCCAAGAGAGAGAGAAGAGAGGGAGCACATTATCACAAGGATTTATCCCCCAATTGAGGAATAAACCCAAGGATAATGAACACAAAACACAAGGTAGTTTCACTTTCCTCGGGGTCAATATGTTGTATGATAACTCATGTAAATCATATATGTATTTGCATATAATAATCGTCATTCCCCAAAGAAAGGAATCTTCCTTGGAAGAAAGGGAAGATAAGAGTCTTTTGATTCAACATGAAAGAGACCAAAAGAGATCTCAATGCTTTGCATCATCCTCAAGTAGACATTAAGGGGATAATAGAAGAACAGGGATACACATAAAAGAATGGTCACAAAAGAGCAAGAAAGGAGAGAGAGAGAGAAGATCTACAATGCTAATATTGCTAATCTAGCATGACATTCACCTCCTGATCTTGCTGATTGCTATTTACTATTTCGGGAAGGTGAGAAACATACCAGAGGAGTGACATCGAGCATAGAAGATGGAGATATCACAAGATCCAAACAAGGACTATGCTCATGTTGTAAATCACTTTGTTCGGCTCTAGGAGCTAGGATTAGGGCTTTTGAAAATTCAGCTGATAAATGCTTGTCAACATCAACATATTCATATTCACTATCAGAAGCATTAGGAGTTGTATTTCCATCATGAATAACATTTTCACCCATTTCTTCATCAAAGTTTAGAGAAAGAGGAACAAGAACACGAATAGGAGTAAAGCCATCAAATGTTTTCTGCAACTTATGATTTGGAGATGTAGGTTGAACATCTTGCTTAGGAGAAAAGGGAATCATGTCAACTGTTGGAGTATTAGGAGATTGAGTATTTTGAGGGACAACTTCACAAGCTTGAACATGGCATCTTCATCGGCATTCTCTCGCACAATGATTTGGTCGAGTCTTAGTGGAAGACTGAGAAGGAGGAGGAACACTTGAAAAAGTAGGAATGTTTATCTCCTTGATAGTTGAAGGTTTAGGTTGAGGTCTTTTAGGTTGAACAAGAGGAGAAGCAAGCCTCTTCTCTTGATAAGAGGAAGGAGGTGGAACTGCACCATACAAAGGAGGAATATTAGGCATTGGAAGGAGACTAGGTCCATCATGAGGAGGAGGTACAAGTCTTACCTTAGGAAGAATATTGTTGTTCTTCTTAGGAGAAGGTATAGTCACATCTATAGGAATAGGTTCATGATCTTCTTGAGGAGGGAGATTAGTTCTATCCGTGAGGGGAAGAACCTCATCTTGAAGAACAATAGGAATGTGAAGTGTTGGGGATCTAGGCTGACTTGAGGATAATATCATATCTTTCTTCCATTTTTGAGAAGATTGAAAAAGAGCATCGCTCATTAATGGAAGAGATTTAAATTGCTGAGGCCAAAAGAAATCAATAGGAACATCGGGGCTTCTTTTGGATGGTTTAAATAAGCTATGGTTCACATTTATGATTTTTCCATTGTGAGGAAATTTCAAACACATATGGATAGGAGAATCAATAGCCTTCATGGAAGATAGCCAAGGATAGCCCAACTTCACACGGAATTTCTCGGGAGAGAGAATGATAACAAAGTTGACATCCATAGATTTAGGATGAACTTCAAAAGGAAGGGTGATAGAGCCAATGGTAGGACAAGAGAATCCATCAAATAACTTCATAACCACATTAGAATCATCATATATTTATTTATTCAATCATAAAGTCAAAAGATACTCTTCAGTTATGATATTAATCATGCAAGAGGGATCAATAAGGGCACCATGGCAAGGTATATCCTTGACCTTCGCAGCTATGTATAAAGAGCCATCGGGTTCTCTAATGGTCTCACTAGGGTCAAATGTAATACAAGGATCCTTAGGCGTATCTTTTTTTTTACCATATTTACCAAGTTCAAAGCCATAGAGGTGAATTCCTCAGAAGAGAAAGAAGTAGGCACAATCTTAATAATGTTAGAGGTATGAGAAGGCAAGGGATCAGTGAAAATCTTAAGATTTTGATTAGGAGGAGCTACTGATTTATTCCCTTTATCATTCACACCTGCCACAGATATAGTATTATTATCAATCAAATCTTGAATCTTATTTTTCAATGCGAAACATCTCTCAGTATCATGACCAGGCTGGCGATGAAATTGACAAAATGAATTGTTATCAAAATAAGGGGATAAAATTTTAGAAGGATCAACTTGTTTTATAGGAGGAAGCTTGATAACATTTTTTTGCAACAACTGAGACATAATACTATGTAAAGATTCATTCAAAGGAGTAGATTGTCTTTCTCTTTGGAAAAAAATAGAAATAGAAGGCACACCTATTGTAGCATTCACATTGTTCTTGTTGATTGTATCATTGAACTTGATGAATATTTTTGTTGGTTTGAACTTTACAAACGGTTGTTGAACACTTTCCCCCTTATCAGTCGGAGCCATAAGAGTGGATTGCTCTATTTGACTCAAGCCAGTTGATAATTGTAAAGTGTTGCACACAACTGTGAAAAGGAAGAAAACTCAGACAAAAGAAGCTTTTCCCTGATATCTTTTTGCAAATTAGAAATGAAAAATCATTGAATATCATTATCAGGTACACGAAAAGAAATTTGAGCACACAAATGCTTATATCTACCAATGAAATCAGTCACTTTTTTTTAACACCTTGTTTACAATGCATTAAATCGGTCAAAGTGATTTTAGGACCAATGTTGTTTTGAAATGATTGGACGAAATCATTTGCCAGTTGTTGAAAAGAAGTGATAGAATAAGAAGGAAAAGAGCAATACCATTGTAAAGCTTTATCTCTTAGTGTTCTTGTAAACAATTTTTCAAGCAATCTTTGATCATAAGCAAAATCAGTACACGAGGTTTGAATTGTTTTGACATGCATAAGAGGATCACTTTTTTCATTATAGAGTTCTAATTGAGGGACCTCAACATGTTTAGGTGGCATGGATTTAACAATATCAAGATATAGTGGGCTCGCAACATCAAAGGTGGGCACACTAAACTTGGATTGACTCATAGAAGCAATTTGTTGTTGTAAGGAAGACACGGTTTGAGAAAGATTGTTAATTATCGCTTCGGTAGAAGAATTGATGTTAGACATAGTTGATTAAGAAGGTGGTGTGATGCTATTGAAAGAAGACCTGGGCTGAGAATAAGCTGGTGGGACATTATCATAAGTAGGCATAGGTGATGATTGGGTAGGAAAAGGGACACTTAAAGGAGGAAAAAATTTGTTGAAGGAATGGCCCCCTTATGTCACATTGATTGGTTGAGGAATAATAGGAATACTTATGGAAGACATAGGTAAAGATGGAGGATTAAATGAAGAAGAGGGATTTCCCCCATGACCAATGGTTGTAGGAATGACAATTTGAGTTGATGTAGCCATGATGTTGGAGGTAAAAGTAGGAATACTAGTCATAAGAGTAGTCAAAGGAAATGAAGGATTGACTTGTGTTGAAGGTTGTGAATAACCTAGGGTTTTGGCATAACTCTTGATGGGCATCACATTAGAATCAACAATATGTGCAATACCATGCAATATATCAATTCCATCCTTATCACTTTTAATCATGTGCTTAAGGCCTTCAATTAATGGAAGAGCTTCACTATTAGGGTATTCTTAGGACATCCATTGTTGAAAATTATCAAATTGATTGTCCAATGTGGAAAGTTGATCTATAGAGACTCTAGTTAAAGCTTCTTCTTCATCATGGGATTCATCAATGGGGTGAATAGGCACGTGATTAGGATGGGAAGAATTAGCACGATCCTCATTAAAGAAGTCATCCAAATTAGGCTCCATCTCCTCGATAATTAAACCTTGGGAGGCCTCAATTTTAATGCTTTGTCTAACAGGGATGGTATCCGTAGGACTAATAGTGGTAAAATTCATGCACTAGAGGGAAAATTTGAATTTTGAATTTTGAATTTTGAAGTATAGGAATAAAGCTTACAAAATTGAGTAATGCAAATTTTAAGAAAATACTGATTAAACAATTTGAACTTTGTTGGAAGAAGAGGATGACACAATTTCCAAAAATGAAAGGAAATTGGAATTTTAAAATTAGGGCCAAGGGAATGCCACTTAATTTTAAAATTAACAGAATTTTTAAAATTAGGGCAGACTATAATTAACTTCTTAATTTTAAAAACTTTCTTGAAATTTGAAATGTTGAATTTTGGAGGTATTTTCGATTCTACAGGGATCAAAAATCGACAAAATCAGCCAATCTTCTGGATTTAGGCTATTAAATATAGTCATAACAGTCCCCCAAAATTTGGGAAAAAAGTCGAGGACCGTGGTGGGAATGCACATGGTCTGACCAACTTTTTTTGAAATTTTCAGGGATGAATTTTACGATGATTTCAAAGCTAACCCCAAAAAATTGGCAAATTTTACAATTTCTAGATGGGCGAAATTAAGGTTCAAATTTGAAAATAGGACCCTATTAGGGTTTTGAAGAAAAAGAGGAATTGAATTGGAAATTTGAAAAAGGTCAAACCTAATGGATAGGGACACCTTGGAAAATGTTTAGAAATCTGAATTGGAATGAAATTGATTGAAATTTGCACAAAATTCAATTAAATTTGAAAATTAGGGTTTTATGACCTAACCACTTAATTTTGAAATTTGAATTTTAGGAAAAAGGAGGGAAATTGAAAATTTGAATTGTAGGAATGAAATCAAGTTTGAGAACAATCAGAAATCTGAAAATTAAATGGAAATCCAATTTTTGCACAAGTTCAAGATGATTTTTGAAAATTAGTGTTTTAACAAGTAATCGCTTAATTTTGTAAATTTGATTTGCAAATTGAACAAGACAATGAGGAAATTGAATTTGATAAACAAAGAAATTTTTAGATCTAAGATAACCACAAGCAATTTTGATAAATCATAAGTTCAATTTTAAGTTATACTGGTATACTGGTTGGTGTATGTACATTTTGATAAGGCTAAAATCTTCTATTCCGGTATAACACTGATTCACCCCCCCCCCACCCTCCTCAGTGTTATTGGTTTCCAACAATTGGTATCAGATCCTTGTGCCTCGGAGGAAGTTTAACAGATTGAGGAAGATCCTGAAACCATTAACAGCTTGAGGAAGATCCTGAAACCGGAATCATTGAATATGGCTTTGGAGAAGCAACTTGAGATGGCACTTGAAGATTATGATGCTGAAAGATTGAAGAACTTAAAGCTACAAGATGAGTTGAATTAGGCTAAAGAATTTATTCTTGTCCTACAAGAAAGACTATCATCTGTTCAAGCTAGGAGGAAGGAACTTTTGCAAAATCAGCATGATGAAGATGCACTTAAGGAACAATGTCAGAAATTAAGTCAGGAGAACATGGTTATAAAGAATGAAATACAAACTATGACTATGAGGTTGTCTAAGGATATTGAGGACAGAAAGAAAAAGGAAGAAAATCTTGTTGTGTCCCTAAAGAACAAATTTGAAGAATGTGGTATGTTGACTCATGAAAATGAGATATTAAGGTCTAATCTGGTACAATCCCAGAGCAATGAGAAAGATCTTGAGAGACAAATGATAGTACTAAGAGATGACTTAACTGTTGCAAGTGAGTACAAAGAAAAATTCAAGATCAGCTCAGCACAGCTTGATGAATTATTGAAGAGACACAAGCGGATTGGAGATTCCAGTGGACTTGGATTTGAGCTAGGACAGAGTTCTGGTACTGCAAATAAAGACCAAAACCATAAGGCACTGGTAAGGCAATTCAATGCTTATAAATTCAATGGTATATGTTTTGTTTGCAATAGATTTGGTCACATGGCTAACCAATGTAGAAATAGAGCAAATCAGAACCTTGATTTTGCTCCTGGTAAATGTTTTAAATGCAATAAAATTGGTCATAAGACAGAAGATTGTAGAATGAATGTAAAATACTATGCTTGTGGAAAATTTGGACATATGGCTAATCAGTGCAAGTCAAGCAATTTCACCAGTTTTAGCAAGGCAATTCAAAAGAACAATGTTACATGTTATGCATACAATGAAGTTGGACATATTGCTAAGTTTTGCAGAAGCAGAAATCCACCGGTTGGAAATGGAGGATCAA
This sequence comes from Cryptomeria japonica, assembly GCF_030272615.1. Lineage (NCBI taxonomy): Eukaryota > Viridiplantae > Streptophyta > Pinopsida > Cupressales > Cupressaceae > Cryptomeria > Cryptomeria japonica. The sequence goes on from NC_081407.1 coordinate 420,745,291, forward strand.
ATGATAAAGGCAAAGAGAAGGTAAATGAAATCTGGCAAGATCATACTCAGAGATGGGTTAGAAATACTGAAGAGCAATCATCAGATGGGAATGTCCTGGTAACCTATCTGGCAAAAGAGGTTGCTCATGTTGATCTCATCCAGTAACTAAGGCAGATGTCTTAGGGGTAGGCAAATTTCATGTAAGATGATGCATATGCCCCTGGAGGAGATTCTGGAAGATGTTCCAGATATTGGATAAGATTATCCTACATTGATATATTCAGAGTGAGATTCGGTATCACTCACCAGTAGTCATTTATGTCAATAAAAAATTAGGGTTTTCTCAATGGATAAAAGGTCGATTACACTTCATTATTATTCACCCAACATTCAGAGTGATCTCAGAGAAATTCAAAGTGATCAGAAGCTATTTAGAGGTGATTAGATTTCATCTTGAATGATCACACCGGCATCTAGAAGGATTTGTTAAAGGTTTTCATCGGCAGCGTTCTAAAGGTATTTTTCTTGAACCATGGAATCAGGATCATCTTTTGCTCCTATTTTCATTGCAAATCCAACTGTAGTAGAAGTTAAGGACCGCCCCAGGCCAATTTTCAAACGGTATTCATATGTGGCTACCAAGGAAGATTCAGTTGGAGAGTTTTCTCGCATCCCGAAGGGAGTGGTATATGTAGAAGATGTTAGGCCCTATATTCATTGTCATATAGAGGACTTAGGCACTTCAGAGATCAAAGGGATGTATATGAATGAACTTATGGGAGATCTAGTAAAATCAAACCCGCATATAAACACATCGAAGATCTAGAGTTCACTAATATTCTGGATATTCCAGAATTCAAGGATGAGATTGTCAGATATGTACTAAGAAGAGTGCATGGGGAATTCATATGGCTGGACCGACCCTACAAAATTACTAAGGAAGTCATTAGGGCAATTATTGGTTTGTCATCAACAGGGCAAAATCCAAATAAGAAAGTATCAAATGACTTTGTAAGGAAGATCATTGGCGCTACATCAGATAAGAGATCGATTAAAGTGAGCACTATCATTGGCACCGACATCAAATTTGGCAGCATGGTCATAGGCTACAAGGTAACTCGGTCTAACCGACTGAATTCAGTTTCTAGTTCATGTATTTTGGCCGCATATAAGACAACGAGAGAAAATATCAAGTTTGATCTTTGTGACTGGATGCTGGAGGAGTTATTGATCAATTTAGGGAAGATTAAAGTTGACAAGAAAGGCACCTTCCGCTATGGAAATCTGTTAGTATGCTTAATGTTATACTTTTTGAATGATACCCCTAGTACTAGAAGGAAGCAATGGGCTTTTGACATCCTGGTAGGAAGATAGCTTAAGCAATCAATTGTTGCATTGGGAAGCCTTAGAGATGATAAGGTATGGGGTTACTTCAAGGCTTTTCAGAAATCTATGAGGTCTAGAATAAGGATACCTGAGCAAATAGTAGATAAATACTCTACCGGCATTTGTTTCATGGATGTGACTCTCATGGAGGTAGTCAAGCCTCAGAAGATTTGAATAGAGGAAATGGGATATGATGTGGATGCATTAATTCTGGATGCATATGCAAAAATTCTACTTGATGTAGAGATAGATGAAACAGAAGAACCTTGTGGAATAGCACAGCAAAAGACTTTTGAGGTTGAAACTGAGTTCAACCGGAAGAAGAGGGAAAAACAAGAAGGTAAGGCAAGAAAGTTTGTACAAGAAGTTTCTAAGGACATTAAGGCACTCATTGATGTTGTCCAGAGAAAGGGAGAAAGAGGAAGGATTCGGTAGTTCACATTGAACCTGTGACTGCTGATTTTGAGACTGATGATGAGACACCATTAGCTTTCAAAAGGGTTGTGAGGAAGAAAATGGAAGAACCTAAAGTAGAACCAAAGAAACAATCGGTTAGGAAGGTTACCATCAAATTACCAACACAGAAGTAGGAACCCAAGGCTACACCATTAGCTACATCTGGTACTACCAGGAGGAGGAAGAAGAGTGACACTGATCTGGCACTAGAGACTAGTAATGTAACAATTATTTCACCTAATACTTGTCCTAAAATTGTAGATGAAATAACTAAGGATGGGATGCTGAAAAATGTCAAGTCTTATTATGATACATTTAAAGTTGATGAACATAGAGAGATAGAGGAAGCAATTCTTCTATATTTAGACATCTATAAGAAAGCATTAATTGAAATAGAAAATCAAATACCAGCAAAGCTATACAGCATGTTAGATGCTAGAAGGTTATCTACAGTGCTAGAAGACAAACACATTAAGATGCAAGATATTTTAGCTATATGTGTTGCTATAACTCCAGATGAGATGCAGAAGACAATTGAGGCTGCAGATAGGAAGGTATTCAACAACAAACATAGAATAACTAGCCTAATGTTAGGAAGGATGAATGAGATAGTAAAGGAAACACAGAAAGGTTGGATAATTTTTTTGGGAGAGCATAGAGGATTCTTCACTTCACCAGAGACAAAGACTGATACTGTAGATACACCGGTTGAAGGGAAAGGTAAAGGAATTATGGGTACTCCATCCTCAGTTTTGAAGAATATCAAGATAGTGGACATTAAGCCACCAGTTAACACAAATTCACAGACAAATACAGAGACACTAGTTAATACAGAGAACATTATACAAGATACTAACATTGAGGACACTTGTCCTCTGGATACTAATGTACAAGTTGATGATACTATTCCTATGGAGGAACTGGTATTTGCACAGACTGCACCAAGTGGCGAAGCCACCGATGAAACTGAGGAGGTAATAAAGGATAAATCACCAGAGAAAACAGGGGAATCCAGTAAGGAACCAGTTGTTGGCACATCATTATTGACAATTGACACTTCTATAGTGGAAAATAAAAACATCACAGAGATGAGTCCCATAGAACTGATGACGATGGCTTCTTAGAAACTGATGAAGGAGGGAACCACAGACAAAGGGACTATAGATCAATCCATAACTATTTTGCATAGATAGGTCCCAGAATATAAGATTGAGAATGAAGTGAGACCTTCCAGAAAGATTAAGATAATAATAGAACAGATCTCTAAATATTTTCATTCATTACAACAGATCTCTAACCGGCTAGCACTTGAAAAATTCACTTTGGCTAAGAGAGTCACTTTTGATCAGATTAACAGAGAGAAGAACAAGATTGAGGAGAAGTTAATTCTGATAGAAAATTCTTTGAAACAAGGTACTAATATATTCAAGGTATGTTGCAATATAGAGATTCTTACAACAAAAGTAGATGAAAAGACAAAAGAGGTACATGACAAAATTGTTAGTATTGCTAACTCTTTTGATGGACTAGTTTCACTGACAACATCTATTGATGGACAAATTTTGACTTTGGAGAATCAAATTTCTGCTCTTTAAAAAGAAAGAGATAAGATTATTCAGAGAGCCAGAAGTCTTAGAGGTTTGGTGAGTCCTAGATTGGATTCACTTGGTGTACATAAGAGGGAATGCATGGATATGCTTGGTAAGCCCATTCTGACAGAGGTTAATAAGAAAGAATCACTTGCATATTCACTGAGTGGACTTGTATCTATCTTCAGCACATTCAAAACCAATTGGGATACTTATGTGGAGTTATTAGAGAAAGCTTACCCAAAAATCTTGAAATTGGTCAAGCTCCGGTAAGACATTGTTTTTGGTATTCAGTGTACAATTATCATTATTTCACATTCTTTTTACATTTTTTGGGCATTGATGTCAAAGGGGGAGTAGTATACATGTGAAAAAGAATGAAGGGTTGCATACATTAGGGGGAGTTATAGAGTTTTTGGAATTTTGGAGTATTGGAGCATTTTGCATAATCAACTCAGGGGGAGCAGGGCAGGATGAAACCGGCAGTTGAAACCATGACCATTTTTCACATGAGTGTTGTCGTCAATGCCAAAGGGGGAGATTGTTGGCAATTGACACTCTACTAGTTAGGTTTCATTATGTTGTCATTGATGGCAACATTTTTTTGGGTTCTGGCTTCATATGGTGTATCAGCAAGCACTTCACAGACTCTACACCAGCATTGACACCGACAAGATAGAAGATTTCTTTAGTCATTGGCAATGCAGGCCAACATGGTATGGTAAAGGATATCGGTATTGAAGGTTGACACTTCTTAGATCCGACATCGCCAACTTGGTTTAATGCTTATTCATTTATGTTATATGGCTGACATGTAATATGTAATTGTATATATCCTTGTAAGCCGACATGAGGCATAAATTTGTATAGGGTATATAAGGGAGATTGATTAGAACATTTTGTAGTAAGAAGATGGATGTAATGTAATGTGAAATATATCAAAGAGAATGTGTATGTGAGGAATTCATTGTAAGGGTTATTCTGGTATTGAGGTTTAGGGTTTTACCCGGAATAGACAGAGCTTAAAACATAATTGTATTCTGCCATAGGAGATGTTATACTAAGCAGTTCACACTTCTCCAGATTCTAGTCTGGATTTGTATGTAGTCAGTGAGACTCCTTTTGTGATGAGCAGTATGCTCTAGGTTGTAAGCCTTCATGCAAGTGCAGGCCCATCATATATTGTAATATCTCTTCATATAGCCAGTGAATTGATATTGTGGGTCACAAATCCCACTGTGGTTTTTCCTCATTGAGGTTTTCCACAGATAAATATGTGTTATGGTTCTCATTTATGTGTTTGGCTTATTGGTTGCATTACTTCTTTCAATTTTATTTATACCAGTTGGTGTATGTATGTTTTGATAAGGCTAAAATCTTCTATTTTGGTATAACACTGATTCACCCTCCCTCTCAGTGTTATTGGTTTCCAACAGAATGTTGGAATGAATCTCCTCTTCAATGGTTAAGTCCTTGACTTGAATGCAACACCTAGCCTTCAAGGGAGACTTGAGAATGTTGAATGCTGGAAAAGAATGCTTGAATGTGTGATCTCATGTATCTATCCTATTCCAAAATGGAAGGGGAAATGTGACTTTTACACTTGTCAATTAGGGTTAATGAAACTGATTTTCATCACAAGCCGACATCGGGGAAGTTTTTCCACTCACTACACAACCTTTTATGCAAACTCAGGAAAGCTCCTGCCCTAAAATAGGTCAGGGACAAGGGCTCCACACCCCTGTCCTATGGGGGACAGGTGTGCGACGCCCCTATCCTACCCTTTTCTCTAGGGCAGAGTGTAGACAGGGTGGTGCGGAGGGCAAGGGAGAAGTAGTTTTTCAGGGGTTGAGCAGTCTTCGATCTCCGATCAAGCTAGGGGATTCGATTTCACATGTGTGAGGACCCTAATGCGGTCAAAAATTGCTAGGGTCACAATTTTATGACACTACAACATGATCAATTTTTATGGTAGGGTAATCCATGGTATTGGAGCAAATTTTTTTATTCTTGCTATTGTTTAGTTGTGATCAAGGGTTAACAATTGAAGTATTGGCACCCGAGGTGTGTTTGGGGAATGCATTTGGTTATATATAGAAACTAGCATTAAGTGAACTATTAGATGGAGGTTCAACTGTGATATCCTTCTTGTCAATAAGATCTTGGATATAATGCTTCAACTTCATGCACTTGACACTAGCATGTCCCTTGACACGATGGTAATTACAGTACTCATTTTCCTTGTAACGTGCAGTTTTTTGGGTGGATGGATCAAATCATTGCATCTGAGGATAGACAATCAAGTTCAAATTAGCCATATTACAAAAAATCACATCTAAATTCTCACCCAAGCATATAAATTTGTGTGTTTGGTTACCCTGGGTTCGCTACCTTGGTTTTCCTTGAGGTACTAATAGTGGCATTAGTTTGACAATTTGCTTGTTGACACGCGGGTGGGGGTGGAGTAGGTGTTGCAGCCACAATTTGGATGTGTTTGTTGCTAGTGACTTTGTCACTAATGACATTATTTTTCTTGTTCTAATAGCATGACAGATCATTGTTTGGCTTGTGATTATAATTTTTCTAAAGCTTGATCATCCCTTCAATTATCATCCCTTTCTCTATGCTAGTCCCCTTTTCACTAATATCCTTAAAGGAATTGATGCAATTCATACACAAATTATAGGCCATACTTGGATGTAGATTGTCAATGAGGATGGTTCTGATTGAATGAAAAATAGGTTTTACGGACCCGAAACCATTACAACATAGATAAAATAAAAAGCTGAGACAACAGAGTCCTCATACAAAGTGACTGGTCCAAAAAACCAGCAAATAGAAAAAACAGCTAAACAACAAAAAATAGCAAAAAACCCAAGGAGACACTACATAGTAATTTTCTTCAGCAGATCCTCTGCCTTAGTCACCAGCTCATCATAGGTCGCCCCAACTGCTTTTAGCTCCTCCAGATCCTTATTCACTTTCTTTTCCTTCCTCTTTCCACGGGTGCGAGTTCTGGGACCTTGGGCTTCCCCGGTTCCTTTTACATCCAGGTCAATTTCCTGGGTTTCCTTTTCATCATCGAGCTTGCTGATGAGGGTATGGGTGTTGTTGGCTGAGATTTTTAGAATGTTGAGACTCTACTCCGCATTGTTCTTGAGGCACTCCTATATCATGTCCACTTTGGCAACTGTATCCAAGAGCATTTTTTCATTAGTTTCCTCCAGGGTTTTTCTATCCTGTATCTCCTTTTCAATTTTCTCAAACCGGGAATTAAAGGCATCTCTGATGTCTTCCGCTTTGGCAATTGTGTTCTTCAAATATTCAATATAATTGGCCATAGTGTTCCCCTCTCCAATTTTAATGGTCTCCAGGATCATGACTCTGTTGCAGAGTTTTTTGTATTCATCCACAGTATTCTTATTCTCGTCAATAAGCCATTCAATGGTTTTCATAAAACCCTTCAAGGCCTCGGGGTGAGGACCAGGAGAAGGAGTAACTTTACCAGGGGTTATTTGTTCATCTTTAGCAATATGGAGGGCAGAAATAGTGTCAGCGGCCCTGAGGGTCTCCTCCATAGTCTCCATCTCCAGGCTTTGTTCAGCTTCCAGGGTTCTTGTTTGCTTGTCCTCTTCCGGTTCCTTGCCTATGTCCTCCGAATCTTTGCCAGTCTCCTCTGTTTTCTTTTGTTTCTTCCTGGGTAGGGCTTGGATTTTACTTTTTTCCTTCAGCACTCCCTTAGGGTTCTTCTTCTCCTCAGGGAAATCAGAGTCCTCTTCTTCCGAAGAAATACTAATCAAGGGTTTTTTACTCTTAGAAGAAGAGGGTCTTGATTTCCTCTTCTTGCTCCTCTCATACTCTGAGTCGTCAGAGCTTTCCTCATTTTCAGTCGAGAAGTCATTATCTGAATCCTCCTCCTCCGAGAAATCAGAATCAGACATTTCTTCTTCCGAATCCACAGAGAGCTCCATTCGATTGATTTTACTAGCCTTTAGATGATCATAAATGAGGACCATAAGTCCCTGGTGCATTGTAGTGTCACCCCGAGGATTTTCTTTATATGCTTTTAGGGATGCATTCATAGAACAGAGCAAGAAATAAGGGAAATTCACCTTATCATTATGCCTAAAATGATTTAAGAGGACAAAGTGATATCCATATACTTTCATAAACCTACCATCTAGAGTTATATATCTCATTAAAACAATGAGGATGGTTACCAAATGCTTTTCAGGGTGTTTGTAGGAAAGAAAATTTGAAAGGGCTTGCCATCGTTGCAAGTAATGTCTAATACTCTCTCCAACTTTTTGTTTAGCATTACATAGATCAAGAAAGGTAACCTCACTCTTGATATTAAAGATTAATGCACGAAAAACTTCTTAGAGAGATCTACAAAAGTATTTACTATACCAAAGGGGAGCTTAAGGAACCACTCCAAAGTTGCACCTCATAAACTCTTGAGAATTAGACATAGGAGGTAATTGACACTGTAGGCAACCTCTTGACAAGCCATGTAGAATTCCTTAACACGATTGATGGGGTCACCTTTTCCCTTGTACTTATCAAACTTAGGTATGTAAAAATGCTTTGGAAAGGAACCAAGGTTATGGTATTGTTGAATGGATAAGGGCAAATTTGCTCAAACTTAAAGGTCTTCTCACTAGACCCCTCTCATGGCTATTTTAGGGCGTTCTTCACTTCTTCCCACTCTACATTGGCAAGTTGTGGAGCGGGGACACCTATGACATTAGATCCTAGCAATGTATAAGGATCTGTAGATGGTACTTGATAAATGAATTATGAGTGTTGAAACATGGATTGTGATGGAGGTTGCTAAAGGATGTAGGTATGATATCGAGATGGAGGTTGTACCTACGATGATACCTACTATAAATAGGTGATGGTTGGGAATATCGATGATGGTTTGTGGGTTTTTGTTGAGATTGAACCTATTGATAGATAGGTTGATCGCGGATCTAGTCATATGTAGGTTGTGATGGCATTTGCACTTGTTGATACATAGGGTGGTGTTGATCTTGTTGATATGTAAGCTAGGGTTGAGGCTGAGATTATTAGTAAGTAGGTATTGGTTGAGTATTTGATGAAGGTGGTGGGTTCGTGGTATGTTGTGAAGGATTTCCATAAGCCTAATAGAATTTTTTTTATTGATGTTGTAGAAGATTAGGAGGATTGAGGTACGATTGAGTGGTGTATATTTGCTACATAACCATGCAACCTAAAGGAACATACGTGCTCTGAGTGGAAACTATGGAAGTCGACATAGCAAGATAGTTCATGTAAGCTGACATAGAGACACCTATGAAATAGGTTAGCTAACTAGTGGAGGAGGTGTGGTGAAATGTTCTATGACTTGTGAAGTGATTTGAGTAGCATGAATAGATGGGTGACTGGTGGGAGGTTGATAGATAGGAATTCATTCTGCAAAAGCCATAAATTGTGAGATGGTAAAAGAAAATGTTAAGGAAACCTTCATAGAATGAGGTATGTAGGTGGATTGTAGGATAGAAATGGCTTGTTATGAAGGAGTGGATTGTGGGATAGATGGATTCTAGATGAGTAAAGATTGCAAGATGGTGGCTAGAGGGATAGATGTAGGATGTGTGGTAGAAGATGGTGGAGGTAATGTGATTGGTTGGTATGGATCAATGGGAGTAGTCTAAGTAGAATAGGAAGAGGGTGTTCCAAATTGGAATATGTTTCCTGAGGATGGGAGCATACTGTATGTCAGGGCTTGCGTGGGTGGTTGGTTATGATGCGGGGGAAGAACTTGTTATTGTCAACAACGGGTGTGACTACTCAAAAGTGGTATGTCTTATAGCCTATGTGTAAATGTATTGTATGCATTGTGGTAGGGAGGATGTGTGAATCGAAGTAGACGGTACACCAGGATCCAATATTATGGTAGGGAGGAGGTGTGAATCTGAGTGCATGGTGCACCAAGATCCAATATATATGTTATGATGATATTCCCCTTTGATGGGACGTGAAAGGGAATGATCAAATAAAAATCTAAAGGGGGTGCCACCAGAGGGGGAATGAATCTCGGTGGCAAGGAGCTACCTTGTTGTAATAAAATGGATAGAATAGCCTCCCTAATGTTGCCTATGATGTGACTAATAATGGATACACTATTGGATTGAAAACCTTCCATAGATTGTGACTTGGGAAGCTTAGGATGATTGACCCATATTTCCTCAATCTAGAATTACTTGAATGACGATGGGGTAGACATAGCACCAATTGAGGTGTTGACATGTGATTGTCGATCCATAATATTTCCCTTCTATAAAATGGTATGTGGGCACGTGAAAAGTTTGATGGATGGAGGATGTGGATGTCAAATGTTAAAGATTGACTCTATTGATTGATGTTATATAAAAGGTTATGTGATGATAAAGATTACCTAATAGTCAAACATGAGTTGAACCACCTAATTAATATCAAAATGGATGGAATTATCACGTAAGACAAACTTATGGTCTCAGACAATGAGATAGTTAGTGTCAACCAAACCTCTAGATCAAGATGATGTGATAAACAAAGACTAATATAGCTACTCAAGATAATATTAACCTAAGAGAAAACAAGTAATGATGGGAAAATTAAGATGTAGGATGTAAATCAACTCAAGGACACGAGACTAGGAACTAAAAGTTTAACTAGATTTTAATTAATTTTTTATGTGATATGATGCAGATGGATGCAATGAATACCTAAAAGAAAGCTAATGGATTTAATGATAATGATGACCCTACAGGGCAAATAAAATTTTTCCCAAAAGAGAGAACCTCTTAAACAAATATTATGTTTAAATAGTTAGGTGAATTCTGCAAACTCATTAAATTAGGGAGCAAGACCGTTGCACCACAAAGGACAACTTGATTGAACTTAGGCATGAACCTGCCAAACAAGGGAGAAAACCCACTAAAATTAAAGATGAAACCACTGGACAATATAAGTACCTTGCTAGTTTAGGGTGTAAACCCACTAAATTAACCTATTTACCCGTTAAACAATAACAAAACCTAATAAAACTAGTGATGAATTCACTAAACAAAAAAGAGAACTTGCCAAAACACTAGGCAAAATCATTGGACCTAGAAGACAATCATGCCAGACGATCACGCAAATTTGTCGAATGATATAGCACTATCGCTAAACCAACAAATAGTGACTATGCTAACTTTGTTCATTACTCATGAATGACAGGGCAGTTCTGCCAAACCTAAGAGTGTTCCTACTAGAAAGATACTGACTGGTTTATGCAAACTCATTGAAAGTCAAGGAACCCCCACCAAACCACAGGGCATACTCGCCAAAAGACTTAGCAGACCTACTAGATTGGACTTGACAATGTTTGGAAAAAGATAACTATCTACGATAAAGCACGACATACACAACAAACACTTAGTCTAATATGGACAAATAGGCTTCTCAAAGCCAAGATCTTCGTGGGTATAACATAGTCTAATGTACACCAAGTACACTTTACAATCTAAAGAGAATGGTTGAATTGCACTGAAGTTAAGCAAACATTTTGTAACACTCCGCTAACAAATATAGGGGGCTCTAGGACTACAAGCATAATACAATCACCTTATCCCTCAAAGACACAAATAGCTTATCACCCAGGGATTTATGTCTCTATTCTAATGGAGGTATATGTAAATAACTTTAGGTTGCTAAAAATTACCACAATTATCTCAACCAATAGGGTAGGCCACTAATATAAGGTGTCTAGTCTCTATTCAAGAGACTTGTGTCCCTGCACTAGCTAATAAGCCACTTAAGGATTTAGTAAACCCTATGTGCCTCTAAGTCCACCCCCAAATTGATACTAACAAAATACACCCCCAAGTTAGGCTTTATTTTTTATCTTACCACTTATATAGTGGGTCGAAGGAAAAACTACTTTAAGGTCACTAGGAGGATGAAATCCCTCTGCAAGCCTCCTACTAAAAAGAAAAAGAGGATGTTGTTACACATTTCTCTTGCACCCAAGATCTGTAGAGGCAAGCGAAGAGGATATACTCATGCAAAACTAGGCCCACCTAACACAAATGTGCAAGTGCACCAAACACAGTTGATAGTCATATATTACTTTAGAAAATCAAAGTGTTTGCTAAGCTATGAAAATGTAGACACTCATTAGACTAACTCCGCAACAATTGTTAGTAGTTCTTTTTCACCCCCTCTTTTCTACACTTTGGTTCTACAATGATGATATTAGGGATTTTTGAGGGCCCTTTGACAAGCGAGAACGACTGCACATATGAGTCAAGTTGATCAAGATAAACAAACTTTAGCAGATTAACACATAATAGATGAAAAATTAAATTATAGAAATTACATCATAGGACAATATTGCTAAAGGAAAGATCTATCTTGCTCATTCCTAACGATCTAGTCGAAATGTAGAGCAAACTTGTTGATGCACAACATGATCCTACCAGAATATAAGGTAAGTCTGCTAAATATATAACAATACTAAATGCTTGATGAACCCACTAGCTTATAGATCAACTTTTCTAGTTGATATATCGACTTTGCCTGGCAAACTATGAAACTTTTCTGCTAGAATACAAAGAAAACTTGTTGAACCTAATGTCAAATTGGTTAAAACATAGAATAAACCCACTAGAGAATATTACAAACCTGCTAGACTTTGAGGTTGTTCCACCAAACCTTAGGAGTTATCTTTGATAATTGATAAAGGGACCAGCTAAATTATGAAAAGCTATAAATTTTACCTTAACTCTACAAACCTATTAATAGCTTGCTTCAGTTGGCTAATAATTTGTGTGGGCGATTCCACTAATTCTGAGGTGCAATCTCACTAGTCCATAGAGACCACCCATTGATCCACAGAGTGCACTCGCTAGTTTATAAAATTGTTGTTTTTGGGCTTTATTCGATGAAACCACTAAACTAAAGACAAATTTTCCAAAGCATTTTTAGTCCCATTGAATTGTGACCTACAAGTTGAAAGATGCTAAAAACCACAAAAAGGATTAAAAGAACTTGTGATGTGGGTCCCACTAGGCATGCCGGAATGTATGCAATGAAATGTGAGTTCAAAGGAATACTAAAACCATGTTTAAACACACAAAATCATAACAACATCAAGATTGGACAAAAAGAAGGCTAAACATAAAAGATACAAACCGAAATAGCAAGTGTAATAGCCCTCTTTGATGCAATGATGTGTCCTTTGTTGGAAGATTGGATGCATGCTTACAATTTTGACGCATAATGAAAAGAGTGCTCCAAGGTTTCTCAAGCTATGAGGGTTAGAAGTATGATGATAATGGCATGGACAAGGTGTTGGTAGCAATTTCTCTCCAGAATGGCATGAGCGCTCCAATTTTCTCCTTGCTTGCTTGAATGTTGCATAATGAGAGAAAAAATTGGAAGTTCTGGTTAAGTGTGTGAGAGATGGAATGGAGGGACAATATTGAGAGATAGAGATCAAGTGTGGAGGATGATTAGGGTTCTCACACTCCTTGAGAAGTTGACAAATGTCAACTTAGGAGAGCTCAAGAGGACATAGGGAATTGTGAAAAGTGATGGATAGAGTTTAAGGAATATTTGTTATGAATGTGTTTTTTGTATCCACACTCAAAGGTATTTTGGAGACGGAAATAAAAGAATTTTTAATTCCTTGGAGGGGACAAAGGGGAAGGAAGCCATATGGGTCCTTTCCAAAAGTGGTTAGAATTTTAAGGTTGAGGTGGACATGGGTTGACTTTGGAGGCTAATTTTTGGGATAAGGAATGTGCACATGATCATAGGAGAATTATTAATAAAATAATCATGGATTAGAGTGCAAGTGGGAAATGGTGGGAGATTTGACACCTAGAGAGAGAATGAGTGCGAGATTTTTTTTTTTTTTTTATTCCAAGTGGGAGGAAAGGGATTAAATTAAATATATAAGGGGGTTTATTTAATTTAATAGGTGGATTAAGGTTGAGTTTAAGGTGCAAGTGGGAGATGTAGAAAAATGCAAGTGGATGAGGAAAAGCAAATTTTTAGATTAATTTTAATTCAAAATTGGATCACAAGGGGATGATTTATTTAACTAAATAAATGTGGTATTTTATTTAATTAAATATAAATAAGGACTATAGATAAATTAATTAGATTAACTTAATTAAGACTATAGAGGAAGTTGACTTTAATTAAATAACTAAATTATTTAGTAAGTGGACTGTAGACACCTAAAATTGTCTTGTTTAATTAAATAAAAAATTTAATTACTTTATCCTAAGTCTTATATTAATTAAATAAATCTTTATTTATTTAATTCATTCATTTATCCTCTTCTATCCCTTTTCTCATTTAAATAAATAAGTGGATTGTAGACACCTAAAATTGTCGTGTTTACTTAAATAAATATTTATATTTATTTAATTACTTTATCCTATGTCTTCTATTAATTAAATAAATCTTTATTTATTTAATTAATTCATTTATCCTCTTCTATCCCTTTTCTCATTTAAATAAAAAATATTTGAACGCGTCTAAGATAGGCTTGTCCGCGTCTATCAGTTTAGGTCATGTTTGCGAATATAATCGCATCTATGTATGCATATGGGTGCGTTTGTGATGAACATGCGCGTATGTGTCATAAAAATGTGTGTAGGTAGAGCAATTTTGCATCTATGTTGATAAAGCATGTATGTGTTGCAAAACTGCGCATAGGTTAGGTTAAACCACGTCTGCATTGCAAAAACGCATTTATGTATAAGATAGGAAAAATATTGACAGTTTTGTGATGAACATACATTGTCAATTGGATAATCTATTGAGAGAATTCACTCAACAGTTACCCTAGGGAAGACAAACTATAAATTAGGCTAGAATTGACAATTTTGTGATAAACATACATTGACAATTGGATAAGATGTTGAGAGGATTCATTCAACAAGTGCCCTAAATAGGTTGGTTTGCTACGATGAATATAGGATAAGCCATTGAATTGACAAAATCCAATGAGTGCTCTAGCCAAATAGGATCAAGTGCAATGTGATAAACATATGCACTGATAGGATGCAATACCATGTGATAAACATAAGCACTAGGATAGGAGTAGTACTATGTGACGAACATGAGTACCATGAGGATTGAAATGATTGATTTGATTGGATGCAAGAGTACTTGCCCTAGCTAGAGTCACGAGAGAGTTTTCCAATGACTCAGTGGTTACGACCAGAGTTGACCACAAAGGACCATGTTGATATTGATGTGATGGGTTGTTAAATGCTAATAGAGATTATGTAGAACATGGGACTATTGAATGCTCTTGTATAGAGATGGCACTTGGAGACATGCATGTTTCATTTGCCTACTTGTAAGATGTTAGTCACACTAGAGGACATCTACAGGATATTGCAGGTGCGATCCATGGCAAACTCGTAGTATATGACCAGGAGGGAGACAGGGATGCACTCAGATGAGTCTTTGCAGACCCGAAGCTAGAGTTGAGACCAGGCCATTTGAGCTAGGATGTCATGTAATCTAGCGGACAAAGACTAGCAGCGGTGGTGGGAGGAATTATCAACAGGTTCTTATGTCCTGACTGAGTGACTCAAGGGTTGTCTATTAGATGGGGGAGGACACTGGAGATCCTTCTCACTAAGAGGAGGAGATTCACATGGGGACCTTGCATTCTAGCTCATCTTTACCATGAGTTGCTCCAGTTTATATACCTCGGTGGCTGCGAGTTAGAGTGTGGGGTGACACTTCTGCAAGTGTGGGCATATGAGCACATTGCTGTGACAAGGCTAATACATTTTAGATTTAGAGGGCATGGGCAGGCATATGTCCATTATTACAATATGTTCACTTCCGAGCCACGAATTGGGAAGTTGGAGTTCTGGCGGCATGTTTTTTTATTATATTGATAGTATAACATGGAGGCCTTATCTCGACTGCGAGGCCTCGGAGGAGGATGATAGGGAGTTTTCGTATTGTTTCCACAGTAGATATATGATAGGGTGGACAACATACATTTTGGATAGACATTGGATTGACAGAGTTTGCAGGCAGTTTGGCAGACAGTAGTAGATGCCACGGGGCTCAGGAGAATTTGCTCGCATTGTCAGAGAGCAGGTTCAGTTTGGGCCTATTTTGTCATATGATGTAGTTGTTACTCAAATCCAATATATGGTTGTGATGCCTTGGTTGATGCTACCTAATGTTATTGATGTCAGGATGGATGATGAGTACGCAACATATTTTGCAGCCCATCTATTACCCAGGCTTACATATCCAAGTGAGCCCATACGTACAAAGGAGGAGGATGACGATGAGGATGGAGAAGGATTTTGAAAAAGGAGATGGAGGAGAGGGGGAGTGAGGAGGATGGTCTAAGGTAGAGGGGGACAAAGATATGGAGGGAGAGCAGAGGGTGTTGAGGGAGGTAGAGAGGTAGAACACCGAGGCCACCCAGGGGCAGAGGGGGACAGGTATTCCAAGCACTAGGATAGGGATAGGAACAGATGGGATAGAGGTAGGTATAGGTACAAGTACCATTTAGACAAGGTGGATAGGTAGCGAGAGCCCAGGGAGGAGACGAGGAGGAGGATGAACTTATCATGCTTTGAGAGCTCACATAGGGCCAGGCCGATGAGCTCGAACCTGGCCGATGAGATCGAGGTTCGAGAGAGAGACATGACTCGCTTGAGGACACAATTGGGAGAGATGCAAAGAGAGAGGGATGAGGCCATCTAGAGATACATGATCTTAGAGGAAACACTAATGTGGCCAGGGCTATAGCAGCAAGAGACACAACATCAGGGTTCACCTTTTGTTTTTAGGCAGGGGATGAGATACCCTGCTGGAGGAAGTTGTACTATGCAGTCGTACCTCCAAAATTGAGGGAAGGGAGATACAAGAGAGCTTCATGGTCTACCACTACATGAAGGGATAGGAGAGAAGCATCCATGGTAGGGTCATGGGTCCACTCGCACCACCATGAGGAGGAGGGGACAGATGAGGCGATCCAAGGGCGACTACTTTGAGTTCTCAAATTCCATCGAGGCCAGTCGACTCTGAGGGAGGGAGTTCATCATAGCTCTCTAGGATCCCATTTTGAATCATTTTTATTGTATGATGATGTAGACACCTTCAGGTGATTTTGTAGCCATATGAGATATTTTGACATCATTGTATCATGACACTTATTATTACTAGTATACTTATATTAAAAAAAATACATAAAATATGCCAAGAGATATCTTATAATAGAAGAGAATAATCTGTAAAATAAATGTTCTTCTAAAATACTAAACATCAAGAATACAAATCCATTAAAGTTCTGCATGCAACAATTTGTGAATCTAGTTGGAGACAAGTGGCGAGGGTTCTATTTTATTTGGAGTAATAAAATAACACCTCCACAAAAACTGAAACATAGCGTATTTCATGCATTTGCCTATCATTTGCATGTAAAATTGTTTCAAAAATGGATTTTTGTTTACGCACGTTTTGATGTCATTGTAGATGCCTCTCGACATAATTATTTTGGACATATATATATATATATATATATATATATATCAGATGATCTATATATATATATATATATATATATATCAGATGATCCATCCTTGCAGTAACTATATGCATGTGTTGTATGTGATGGTTATGATTATATATGATGATACAGTCTTATGTATACATGTGTTATTATGATGCTTATGATGATTATGATATGGATGCAAATATATACATGATGGAATGAAATATATTTTTGTTCTTTTCTGAATTTATATGTATGTTATGCATGATGCAAATGTTAGATGTGATAAATGCAGATGGATGTATGCTTATGATTTATTTACATGATGAGATGCATAATGTATATTTTTGTCAGTTTATATTTTATATGAGAATGCAAATGCTTATATTAGATGCTAATCAATGGTGTTCAGGATGTGATTCTATCATGATGTCTATATGCATGTGTATGATGTGTTAATCATGTAATGATGCAGTTGAAAGCTATATGAAATGTAGATCTTTTCAGTGTGTCATTATACTCAGTCATATGATAGAAAACTACATGAACTCAAGAAGAGACAATAGATAAGAAACAAAAGAAAGGGGGATGGAAGGTAGATCTTTTCGGTGAGATGATTGAAGGCAGTTTGTCTACGCTCATCCAATAATTCCAAATCTTGTAAGCGGGAGACCCTGTTATCTTCATCATTGATTAGATTGTGCAAAGAGACTCATAGGGATGGTAGGTAAAACTCAATAGGAAAGATAGCTTCAGTATTGTAAACAAGTGAATAAGGTGTAGCTCTAGTAGGTGTGTAAACACTTGTGCGGTAGGCCCAAAGTGCAAGGTTCAGTTGGATATACCAGTTACGGCCAGCGTCATCGACTGTCTTTTTAAGAATTTTGAGGATAGTTTTGTTAGACGCCTCAACTTGACCATTACCTTGGGGGTAATATGGGGTGGAAAAGCGATGATGGATAAGGAAATGATCAGAAAGCTCACAAACATCATGATTATTGAATGGATGCCTATTTTCTATGACAATGGAAAGAGGAACACCGTATCGGCAAATGATATAATTAAGGATAAAATTTGTGATCTTTTTTTCGGTGACATGGGTGAGAGGAATGACTTCAATCCATTTTGTAAAATATTTTGTGGTTGTGATAATGAATTTATGGCCAATGGAAGAGGGAGGGTGAATCTTACCTATGAGGTCAATTCCCCACTGAAAAAAGGACCATGGAGTGGCAATCGGTTAAAGTTTCTATGCTGGTGCATGAATAATGTCTCCATGAATCTAACATTGCTTACACTTTCTGACAAACTAATATGAGTCTTTTTCCATAGTAGGCCAGTAGTATTCAGTCCTCATCAATTTCTTGGCCAAGGTTGGACCACTAGAGTGAGCACCACATATACCTTCATGAATCTCTCATAATGCAATTTGAGTTTTATCACTTTCTAAACATCTAAGAAGAGTACCATCTAGACCCCAAGGATAAAGGGTATCGGCTAAAATGACATATCGGGAGGATTGACGAATGAATGTACGATGTTGATTGTTGGAAAGGTTAGGTGGAAGGATATTGCCACGGAGGTAAGTGAAAATGGTATTGTACCAAGGGGAATCGAGACCAACTACACATATCATTTTGGAAGGAGTGATCTCATATGAGGGAGCCAAAATATTATCCACCAAGAACTCATAGCGGGGCTCATTCTAAGGCATATCAATCAAAGAAGCAATGGTATCCATGGCATCTGCAGCTTGATTATTATCCCTTGGAATCTGTTTAAAGATTATATGTGTACAAAATTGCTTAAAATAATCCACCATGAAGGATTATTGGTCATATACTATGAGATCCCCATGGATCGGCACTTGCAGTATCCTGTAGACATCCTCTAGTGTGACTGATATCTCGGCAGTAGGGAAATGAAATGTGCATGTCTCCGAGTGCCATCTCTCTGCAAGAGTAGTCAGCGGTCTTGTGTTTGTCCTAATCTCTGCCATGTACATCACGTGTCTCAAGCCCATCTCACCAATATCAGCATGGTCCTATGCAGTCAACTCTGGTCGTAACCGTTGAGTCACTAGAAATCTCTCTCGCGACTCTAGCTAGGGAAAGTACTCTTGCATCCAATCAAATCAATCATGTCAATCCTTGTGGTACTCATGTCCATCACATAGTACTACTCCTATCTTATTGATTATGTTTATCAAATGTATCAGTGTATATGTTTATCATATTCCACTTGATCCTATTTTGCTAGAGCACTCACCGTATTTTATCAATTCAATGGCTTATCCTATATTCAGCTTAGAAAACCTACCTATTTAGGGCACTTGTTGAGTAAATCCTCTCAGCAGCTTATCCAATTGGCAATGTATGTGTATCACGGAATTGTCAATTCTGGCCTAATTTCTAGTTTGTCTTCCCTAGGGCACCTGTTGAGTGAATCCTCTCAGCAACTTATCCTATTGACAATGTAAGATCATCACAAAACTATCAGTTTTTTGCCTATCTTAGACATTAACGTATTTTTGCAATGCAGACGTGGTTCAATCTAACCTATGTGTGGTTTTGCAACACATACATGCTTTATCAGCACAGACGCAAAACTGCTCTACCTAAATGCACTTTTATGACATAGACATGTCTGTTCATCACAAACGCATCCATGTGCATACATAGACGCGATTATATTTTTAAACGTACCCTAAATTGACCTAGGCGCACCAGTTCATCATAGTCATGGACAAACCTAACTTAGACGCGCTCAAACCCTAAAACACTGCTTTCGCGTTTTTGCTAAACTACTCTAAAATGCATTAAATGAAGCAATAAATGCAGAAATGTACAAACCAAGGTCGAGGTACGTACCCGCTCACCCATGCCATCTAGTCTCTGGAATCATCGAACGTGATCGAATCTATGAATCCTCTCTGTCATGTCTCCTACTCTATTGACTGCTCTCTCAACTCAAGGTGCTCTGATCTCCTAAATGTTGTGGATGCAAATGAGATTATTTTCTTGGTGGTCTGTATATATAGGTTGTTTAGCCCTAGTCTCTCAAATCGGTCTTCTTCCCCCATGTCAATCTCTTTTTCCCACATGACTTTGTCACCCTATCCTATCAGTCTTTCTAGCCTTTCTTTCTTATCGAGAGATTGTCTGTAATTCTTTCAATTTTTTCATCCAATCTCTAGAGGGGGCATATCATTCCCGTCTTGGGGCAACTTTATATCAGTTCATCTTATCTTCTTTGATCCAACGTGACAAGTTGTATTGTCTCAAAGAGGGGAAAAATGTAGACAACTAAAATTGTCCTGTTTAATTAAATAAAAAAATTTATTTAATTAATTACATTATCCTAAGTCTTCTATTAATTAAATAAATCTTTATTTATTAAATTCATTCATTTATCCTCTTCTATCCCTTTTCTAATTTTAATAAATATTTTTTATTTATTTAAATTATCTTTCTCCTACATTAAATAAATATTTTATTTATTTAATTGGTCCCACTTGCTCTATTGATTAAATAAAATCTTTATTTATTTAATTAATTCTATTATCCTCATTTTTAGTGTTAGTAAAAATGAGGGTACCCCACAAAATTTTACTCATTTGTGGGTTTTGACTGCTCCATGGTTCACTTTTCGAGATGTTTTGTATAGTCAAAAGCGTGTTTTTCCTTGTTTTATCCCTTTTTCATTAATTGTGAAAGTTTCATAGTTTAGGTGTAATTTGGGTCCATAAACTTGATATACACCAAATTTCATATTTTAAGTGTAATTCGGGTCCGTAGACCCGATTTACACCTCTTTTTGGCTAATTTCACCTTTTAGGTTTAATTTGGGTCTATAGACCCGAATTACACTTCATAGGTGCAAATCGGGTTCATAAACTTGAATTGCACTTATTTAATACACTTTGATTTTTGGAATTTTTGAAGTGTTGGATTAGGAGTCTATTTTCCTCTTTTAAAGGCTAAATTATCTCCTTAATATTCATTTTAATCCCTCTAAGATTGAATTTGTGGCTGGAAGTAGAAGGATTCTCAAATTCCATTTTTAGGTACGAATTTTTCCCCTTTTTAGGGTTTTTGCAACCCTTTTTCATTTTACTTTTTTTCATGAATTTATATGTTATCAAATCATTCTTCATAGCTTTTCACCCAGTTGGATCTTTGATCCGAGTCGACTTTTATTTTGATTAAATGATTTAATTCAAAGTGGTGTCGTGGCGGGGCCGTAGGCTCGCCACACACCATTGATTGGTTCATGGCGGGTCTGCAACCTCACCACGACACCAAGTATTATTTGCACATTGTATTTTTACCATTATGGAGTTGTGGAGGGTGGACGACACGTCATACACCACAATGTCGTGTGTGGTGGGTCACCGACCTGCCACATTGTTTTTCTCTCGCATTTTTATTATGGTGTTGGTCGAGGCCTTCAGCCTGCCATACACCATGACGTGGTGTATGACAAGTCAGAGGCCCCAACCAACACCTTGTCGTGCCCTAGTTTTATCAGCAATGCCCAAGTGGTGTTTGACGGGATCGTAGGTCTTCCTTACACCATGCAATGGTGTATGTCGGGTCTACGACCCTGTCCGACACTATTTCAAAGTATTTTAAAGTGTAGTGCGGGCTTATAAACCTTCCCTGCATTATATGGTTTTCATACAATTTTTAAGTGAATGGCAAGTCTATAGACCCGACCAACACTTTGGTGCTTTTTCTTTAATATGTGTATTTCGGGTTTATGAGCCTGAATTACACTTGTTTTTTGGGATTTTTCTAAGTGTAATTAGATTATTTTTAAATAAATTCTAATTACGTTTTTCGTTCTACACTTTTACAAATGGATTTTTTCAAATGTTTTTATTTGAAATTCATTTATTTTGCACACATGTAAATGGTAATTTTTCATTCCATTTATTTTGGAAATATCAAGTTATTAAAAATAGGTTTTTGGAAAACCTAATTATCTCAAATCTACTATTGTCAGAACTTGCTCAAATTATAAGAACAAAAATGAATTGAGCAAGTGTATCATGTTGATACTAATGAATTTATTTTTCTCTCGGTATTGTTATCATAATAATGAAAGAGATGTCTCTAAACAAAAGAGGAATGAAATTAAAGAAGCAAGACCTACAACCGATTTTTCCTTCTTCTTCAATTACTTCTAATATTGATCATATTAGAGACACTGAGATAGGTCATGTTGACCTAGAAGAATTTCTCAAAAGAATCAAGAAACCACCTTCATACCGGGATATGGAAGCAATTATCAATAGTGGTATACACTTGTTGCAATATTTCCCATGCCATCATACAATCCTGAGTTTGTGATGGCAATGGCGAAGCATTTTGATCCTAAAAGCAGAATCGTGAAGGATGAATCTGGAAAGAAGTTAATCAGGCTTGATGAAGAGTTCTTTGATTTGGTGCTCAAATGTATGAGTATTGAGAGATATTCAGATATCACTATGCACTCAATTGTAGCCTACTTTGACTAGAATTTTGAATAGTGTAGGCATAATATCAGTGACCATTGGCTTAAAACTCCAAGACCAACTATTGCCAAATGGCCAAAAAATATTCCCAGGTGCGACTTCATTGAAGAAGTTAATGACTTGATAACTCTTTTGAGTAGAGTTAAAGGACTCCCCACTTCTAATAGTTTCTACAAATGAATGTATCAATATATCTATGTGATTAGACAGAATAAGGAGAAGATATTTTGGAGAAAGCAAATCAGTGATGACATCTATGAGGAGCTTGCCAAAGTTCCCACTACTCTTAAGTTTTATATGACTTCTTACTTGGTGTACGCTATGGCTTCAATGAGACACTTTCTTGGCTTAACTACTACTAGTGACAGAAGGCAAGTTGAGGTACATGAATACTATACCCAGTTGGTCTTGAAAGAAAGTTATAGTCATTTTTGAAGAGTCAATGATGCCTTCTTTTGTTATTATATGGTCATGATGGATAAAAATCTATATAATAAGAGGGTATATTACCACACATGGGAAGTTGGTAATCAATATGGATGCATGTTTCTTCAGTTTCCAACTTTTACCTATATTAGGGTTGGATGTTTCAATGGTGAGCCATTCATGCTCCCTAGATATCCTTCTGACAAAATTGTGCTAATGGAGCTCTCTCATCAAATGAATACAGTACATGAGTCCCAATGTGGTTCTGATAAGATAGGTTTGAAATTCTCTATCTGTATTGGAAGATTCTATCAATTCTATTCTCAAGGCTAGAGTCATGGAGGATGAGATGAGAAGAGTCACTATGAGATTCTTCAAAGCTAGGAAGGATTTTGACTATAGGGGTATGAGAAACAAATTGAAGAAGGCCTATGTGCATGTTCATCAGATAGAAGATGTTTGGGTTGATTGTAGATCCGAGCATGATATAAGGAAACTTGATTATTGTCGCTTGATAGTTCAGCAAATTAAGAACTTTGGTATTGCTAATGTTCCTAATGATCTGGAAGAGGATGGTGATATCTTGGATCCTTTATATGAAAATAACAGGGTTTCTTCTACTCCTTTGCCTCTTATTCAATGGTCGCAAAAGGAGTGTATTTTCATTAAAGCACGTTTTCAGAGTTTTCTCACAAATACTAATATTTGGTTATCTTTGCATGTTGTTCCCCTAAAACCTTTATCCTTTGTTTCTGATGATGACACTTCTTGCCTAATAGGAAAGGGATCTGAGATAAGAACCAAGAACAAATAGAATATTGTGGTTCCAGCAAAAGCTCCTAAATTGAAATTCACAATTGGATCCAAGAAAGGTAAATCTCAGGGACAACCTTCAAGTTCTAATATTTAGGAGATATCAAAACTGGATGCAACAAATGATCAGGAGGAGGGTGAACTTATCGATGAAGATTTAATTTATGAATAGGAGGGTGGTCAGGAACAAGATGAGTTGAATGTAGAAGAGTTTCCACAAACAGATGAGACTTTACTCCAGGTATCTTCTCTTGCATCTACATTACAAGCTTGTGTCTCTAATTCTGATTTTGAGCCTCTGATATTTGCAAGTCTTGTTTCATCAAGTATTATTCATGTATCTTCCACAAGTGCTAGTGAGTCAGCCCTAGACACACCCCGTGATAACATTGAGAAAAAAAATTTGGCTTTTCCCACGTTGTTTGGAGTGTCTATACCTATATTAGATGATTTTGATCAATTCATCAATGAGCCAACTCCTAGGTCAAATGAATCTTCATTAGAAAATCCCACCAATGTGATCACCATAGCTTCTCCTTTTGTGACTACAATTGTTTAGGATTCTATCAATCCTTCCTAGGATATGGTGGTTTGTGGGGAAGATGATTCTATGTTGCCACCTTGGTTTTTTTCTAATGCCTTGAAAAGGAAGAAGCAAGTTGTTTCCCTCGAAGATTTTGATTTCAGTCAACTTGTTCCTGTCAAATCCAAAACTACCAATATAGCTAAGACTCCATCAAGAGTTAAGGTCAATAAGGATAAGAAAAAATATGTTGAGATTATTGTTCCTCCCCAAGGTGCAATTATTGGTCAAGTACAAGATACTGATTATACTATTCAGAGGGTTGATTTGGGAAAACAAACTCATGATTCTACTTCAGGAGATGCAATATTGGCTTTGGAAGCTCTTGTTGCCAGAAATGATGAAGACAAGGTTAAGAAAGATCAACTCAAAGAAAGGATTGAGCAACTCACTTCGATATTGATCAAGGTAAATAATTCTTTTGAGACTGTGGAATCGACAACTTCTTCCTTGGATGAGCAGGTTGTTAATGTTGGAAATTGACATTCAATTGGTTGGTTTCAATATGTTGTCATTGATGGAAACATGGCAACATGTTTCAGCTTCATATTTTGGTTTAGTTGTGTACCAGCAGGCACTTCACAGACACTTCACTGGCACCAGCAGGTTGGAAGGAATTCTCTGATTACCGGCAATGCAGGTCGACATGGTTCACATTCAGGCTATTAGTATTGGAAGCCGACATCATTTGGAGATTCGACATCGGCAATTGTTTTTTGTATTCATGTATTTATGTTATCTATTCGACATGTATATTCATATTGTAATTATCTTTGTAGGCTGACATAAGGCATGATGATTTGTAAGGGGTATATAGGTCAGTTGATTAGATCATTTTGTAATATGGAAGGATAGGAGAATATGATAATGTTATGTAATGTGAAATATATGAGAGAGATCATGTATATGAGTATATTTATGTAAAGGGGTATTTCAATAAGGGTTTAGGGTTTCAGACCGGAACAAACAAAGCTTAACCGGAACTGTATTCAGGTATAGAAGATGCTATCTTTGCAGTTCAATCATTTCATTGAATTGTAGTCTGGATTTGTATGTAGTCAATGAGGCTCCTTTTGTGATTGAGTAGTGTCCTCTAGGTTGTAAGCCTTCATTCAAGTGCAAGCCCCTATATTTTGTAATATCTCTTCATATGGCTAGTGGATTGATATTGTGGGTCACAAAACCCACTATGGTTTTTCCTCTTTGAGGTTTTCCACATATAATTCTATGTGTTATGGTATTCATTTGTGTGACTGGTTTATTGGTTGCTTTACTTCTTTCAATTCTATATGTACCGGTATACCGGTTGGTGTATGCACGTTTTAATAAGGTCAAAATTGATAGTTCTCGTAGAACACTGATTCACCCCCCCCCTCTTAATGTTCTTGGATTACAAAAATTGGTATCAGAGCCTTGTGCCTCGGAGGAAGTTTAACAGCTTGAGGCAGATCATGAATCCAGAATCCATGGATATGAGTTTGGAGAAGCAACTTGAGGTGGCACTTGAAGATTATGATGTTGAAAGCATGAAGAGCTTGAAGCTACAAGAGGAATCGAATTCTACTCAGGAATTCATTTTTTTCCTACAAGAGAGGTTGTCATCTGTTCAGACTAGGAGGAAGGAACTTTTGTAAAATAAGGATAATGATGAGAAATATGCACTTAATAAGAGATGTCTCAAGTTGATTCAGGAAACCATGGTCATGAGGAATGAAATGTAAGCTATAACTATGAGGATGTCTAAAGAGATTGAGGACTGGAAGAAAAAGGAAGAAAATATTGTTGTATCTTTGAAAAACAAAATTGAAGAATGTGGTAGGTTGGTTCATGAGAATGATATGTTGAGAACTAATTTAGTACATTCCCAGAGTAATGAACAAGAGCTTGAGAGATAAATAATAATTCTGAGAGATGATCTGACTATTTCAAGTGAGTATAAATTAAAATTCAATATTAGTTCAGCACAGCTATATGAATTATTGAAAAGACAAAGGCAAGATGGAGATTCTAGTGGACTTGGATTTGAACAAGGACAGAGTTTCGGTACTGCAAATGAAGATCAAAATCATAAAGCACCGGTAAGGTAGTTTAATGCTTATAAATTTAATGGTAGATGATTTGTTTGTAATAAAATTGGTCACATGGCTAGGCAATGTAGAAATAGTGCAAATCAAAACCCTGATTCTGCTCCCGGTCAATGTTATAAATGTAATAAGTATGGTCATAAGACAAAAGATTGCAGAATGAATGTTAAATGTTATGCATGTGGAAAATTTGGACATATGGCTAATCAGTGTAGGTCAAGCAATTACACTAGTTTTAGCAAAGCAATTCAAAAGAACAATGTTACATGTAATGAGGTTAGACATATTGCTAAGTTCTATAGAAGCATAAATCCACTGGTTAGTAATGAAGGATCAAATGAGAAAGGAAAAGAGAAGGTTAATGAAATCCAGCAAGATCATACCCAGAGATGGATCAGGAAGATAGAGGAACAATTAATAGATGGAAATGCACTGGTCACTCAACCGGCAGAGGACGTTGCTCCTGCACCAGCAGGAAGCTCATCCGGTAACTAAGGCAGATGCCTTAGGGGTAGGAAAAATTCATGAAGATGTTGCATATGCCTCGAGAAGAGGTTCTTGAAGATGTTCCAGACATTGGTGATAATTATCCGGCATGGAGATGTTTGATCAAAATTCGGCATCTTCCATCAGAAGTCATTAATATCAATGACGAATTAGGGTTTCTTGGAGGTTAAAAGGATTAATTAACTTCATTTCTGGTCACTTTTCATTTAGAGAGATTCAGAGGAAATCCAAGGCGATTCAGTGTGATCGATATCATCTTGAGCGATTTCACCAGCGAATGGAAGATTTCTTTAGGGTTTTTCACCGACAGCTATTCATAGGTATTTATCTTTCATCATGGAAGCAGGATCATCATTTTTACCTATGTTTATTACAAATCCTACTGTAGTTGAGGTCAAGGACTGTCCAAGGCCGATTTTCAAGCGATATCTACATGTTGCTACCATGGATGATTCGGTTGGCACTTTTTCCCGTGTCTCGAAAGGAGTCGTGTATGTTGAAGATGTAAGAGCTTATATTCACTATCATATTGAGGATTTAGGAACAAATGATATTAAGAGCATGTACATGAATGAGTTAATGGGAGATTTTGGAGAGATTAAGCTCGAATACCAGGATATTGTAGATTTAGGGTTCACCGACATTCGGGATATTCCAGAATTTGAAGATGAGATTGTTACATATGTTTTGAGAAAAGTGCATGGAGAATTTATCTGGTTGGATAGACCGTATAAGATTTCAAAGAAGGCCATCAGGGCAATCACCGGTTTATCGTAGGTTGGATAATGTCCGAAGAAGAAATTATCGAATGATCATGTCAACAAGATCACCGACACAACATTAGACAAGTGATCAATGAGGATTAGTACTATCACCGACACATATATCAGATTGAGAAGCATGGTCATTGGTTATAAGGTAACACAATCAAACCGTCTCAATTTTGTTTCTAGATACTGCATTTATGCAACTCATAAAATGATGAGGGAGAATGAGAAGTTGGATCTATATGGTTGGATGTTGGATGAATTGTTGATTAACCTAAGAAACATTAAAGGAGAGAAGAAATGAATATTCTGGTATGGAAACCTAATTGTTTGTTTAATGCTATTTTTCATCAATGAGACTCTCAGTTTCGGGAAGAGAAAATGGGCATTCGATATCCTGGTAGGGAGGCAACTAAAATAGTCAATTAATACATTGGTTAGTTAGAGAGATGACAAAGTGTGGGGTTACTTTAAAGCATTTTAGAAGGATATGAATTATAGGGTGAGGGTTCCAAAGTACATTGTTGAGAAGTAATCAAACCAAGATATGCTTCATGGTTAAGAAAAATGAAACTCTAATGGAAGTTGTAAGGCCCTGGAAGATTTGGATTGAGAAAATGGGTTATGAAGTTGATGCTCAGATTATTGATGCTTATGCACAAATTCTAATTGAGGTACCTATTGACGAAACTGTAAAAACCTTTGGCACTGCTAAGCAGAAGAAGCAAGAGGTTGAAACTGAGTTCAACTGGAAGAAGAGAGAGAAGGAGGGCAAGGCAAGTAAATTTGTTGAAAAGGTTTCACAGGACATCAAAGCATTGATTGATGTTGTTCCAGAGAAAGCCTGGAAATGGAAATGACCAAAAATATTCATTGAGCCAATTGCAGTAGAATCTGCATCTGATGTTGACACACCCTTGGAATTCAAAAGGGTATTGAGGAAGAAAACTAAAGATACTATGGTAGAAGCTAAGAAGCAATCGGTTATGAAAGTTACTATCAGGGTACCGGTATAGAAAAGAGAACCAAAAGAAACACCTTCAGCCCCGTCCGATACTAGAAGAAGAAAGAAGAAGGACAACATTGATCTTGCAATTGAATCTGCTAATGTAACTATTATTCCACCAAAAACTTGTGCATATTTAGTTGATGAAATTACTAAAGATGGTATGCTAAAGAATGTACAGTTTTATTATGAACATTTAGATAATAATGAACGAAGAGAAGTAGAGGAATTAGTTTTATTGTTTTTGGATATATATAAGAAAGCCTTGTTGGAAATTGAAGACCAAATACCGACACAGTTGTATGACATGTTACATGCTAGGAGACTATCAACAATGCAAGAGGGAAGGCATATAAAGATTCAAGAGTTGTTATTTGTTTGTGTTTCTATTGCTCCAAAGGAGATGGACAAGACACTTGAGGTTGCAGATAGGAAAATATTTAACAACAAGCATAGAATAATCAGTCTTATGTTAGGTAGGGTCAATGAGATAATAAAGGAGACCCACAAGCCATGGGTTAAGTTCTTTGAAGAGAACCGTGGTTTTTATACTTCACCGGAACCCAAGACAAATACTGCAGACATCCCGGTTGAAGGGAAAGGTAAAGGTATTATGGGTACTTTACCCACAATTTTGAAAAACATTAAGATAGTGGATATTGATCCCCCGGTAGATAAAAATGTACAGGAAAATGTTGAGATACTAGTAGATACAAAGAGTGTAAAGGTTGATAATGTACAGGTTACTATTGCTGAGGACAATAGTCCTCTAGATCAAATTGTACAAGATGAGGTTATAGTTCCTAGGGAGGAACCGACAGTTAATGACACTGCACCAAGTGGCGAAGCCACTGGTGCAAGTGAGGAAGCTATAAAAGTTAAAACATCAGAGGAGAAGAAAGGGGAAACTGGTACGGATCCAATAGTGAGTCCATCATTATTGTCAATTGACACCTCCCAGTTTGAAAAGAAAATCATAACCGAGATGAGTTCTATTGAACTCATGATGATGGTTGCACAGAAAATGATAAAGGAGAGATCTATGGATAAAGGTGTTATTGATCAGTCTATCACTGTTTTGCATAGACTTGTCCCAGAGTGCAAGTTTGACAAAGAAGCGAGCCCATCCAAAAAAGCTTAAGATAATCACAAAGTAAATTTCAAAGGATTTCCAGTCTTTACAACAAATATCAAACCGACAAGCACTAGAGAGGTTCACATAGGCAAAGAGAGCTACATTTGATCAAATGATTGAGTTTGAGAGGAAGGAAATTAATGATAAGTTGAAATTGATAGATAATGCATTGAGGCAGTGTACTAATATCTACAGAGTATGTTGTAATATAGGTTTTCTCACAACTAAGATAGATAAAAAGATTAAGGATATTCAGGAGGAGATTGCAGGTATAGCCAATTCTTTTGATGGATTGAATTCATTGACTATATTTATTGATGGCCAAATTTTGGTTTTGGAAGCCCAAGTTTTTTCTCTTGAGAAGGAAAAAGATAAAATCATAAGGAGAGCTAGAAGTCTTAGAGGTTTGGTGAGTCCCCGATTGGATTCATTAAGTGAACATAAGGAGTGTATAGATATGGTTGGTAAGCCCACATCGACAAGGCTTAATGAGAAATAGTCATTTTCCCATATGCTAAATGGACTTGTATCTATTTTCAGCACTTTTAAATCAAGTTGGGATACCTATCTAGAGCTTTTGGAGAAGGCCTATCCAAAAAATTTCAAGTGTATTCAGCTCCAGTAAGGTATTTATGGACATATTCATTGTACAGTCTTTCATACTTCGTCCCTTTTTTTAGTACTTTTTGATGGCATTGATGTCAAAGGGGGAGAGATATTGATGTGAAAAGGACAAAAAGGAGTTGTATACATTAGGGGGAATATAGGTGAAATATATTCAGGAGATAAGGAGGTATGGAGTATTTTGTATTGAGGGATATTCAGCTCAGGTGGAGCAGGCTCAGGATGAAACCAACAGATGGAAACCATGATCATTTTTCACATGAGTGTTGCCATCAATGCCAAAGGGGGATATTGTTGGAAATTGACACTCAATTGGTTGGTTTCAATATGTTGTCATTGATGGCAACATGACAACATGTTCTGGCTTCATATTTTGGTTTAGTTGTGTACCAACAGGCACTTCACAAACACTTCACCGGCACCGACACCAGCAGGTTGCAAGGAATTCTTTGAATATCGGCAATGTAGGCCGACATGGTTCACATTCAAGTTATTGGTATTCGACGCCGACATCATTTGGAGATCTGACATCGATAATTATTTTTTATATTCATGTATTTATATTATCTATCTGACATGTATATTCATATTGTAATTATCTTTGTAAGACAACATAAGGCATGATGATTTGTAAGGGGTATATAGGTCAGTTGATTAGATCATTTTTTAATATGGAAGGATAGGAGAATATGATAATTTTATGTAATGCGAAATATATGAGAGAGATCATGTATGTGAGGATATTTATGTAATGGGGTATTTTGGTAAGGGTTTAGGGTTTCAGACTGAAACAAACAGAGCTTAACCAGAACTATATTCAGGCATAGAAGATGTTACCTTTGTAGTTCAATCATTTCTCTAGATTGTAGTTTGGATTTGTATGTAGTCAGTGAGGCTCCTTTTGTGATTGAGAAGTGTGCTCTAGGGTGTAAGCCTTCCTGCAAGTGCATAACCCTATATTTTGTAATATCTTTTCATATGACCAGTGGATTGATATTGTGGGTCACAAATCCCACCGTGGTTTTTCCTCTTTGAGGTTTTCCATGTATAATTCTATGTGTTATGGTATTCATTTGTGTGATTGCCTTATTGTTTGCTTTACTTCTTTCAATTCTATATGTACTGGTATACTGGTTGGTGTATGCATGTTTTAATAAGGTCAAAATTGATAGTTCTGGTAGAACATTGATTCACCCCCCCCCCCTCTCAGTGTTCTTGGATTCCAATAGTTAAAAGAGTTGAGCAAGTGACGTCTCGTAGTAAAGATGTAGTAGAACGGATGGATCATATTTTTAAGGCAAGGCACATGACTCATAGGTTCAGCTAGTACCATCGTCAATAACCTTGATGCCGTCAGGATGAAGATAGATAGCACTATAGAGGTCTTCTCGCATGAGCTTGAAATACAAGAAAGAGACTTTGAGGCTTAGTTGAAATTTGAAGATTATGATCCTAATGAACTCGTACAGAATAATGTTTTTCCTTCACAATGCATGTATGCAGAGCAACGAGAAGCCTTAGAACACAAAATGAACATTCTTGAGCGTCTAGTCAAGGATATGAGGAAGGCTTTAAAGGGATGTGTTGGCAAGAAGGAAGAGATTGTTACAAAGGTTTCAAAAATCCCATGTGTGTTCCTTGATCATGATGGGAAAGTGCTACAAGTAGATGAGATCATTAAAAAATTCAATTTACTTGTAAGTACTGAAGTTGACAGAGAGGATTTCTCTTTATCCTCAATTGATAAATTGGTTGACCTTCAATTTGTCCTGGATTTCTTAGATACTATTCTAAGGAAGCATAATAAATGTTGTACCAATTTAGAGGATTCTATTACTAGAGTCAATATCATCACCAGTAACACCCAGGGACCTGTTGGAGTTCAATTGAAGCATGCTATCCAGAAATTTGAAGAATTCCAAGAGAAGAATTCTACCTAAGGAAAGTGACACTTAGTCATTTTCATGATTCTCCAGTGGATTTTTGTTTTATCCAGCGACAATTAGAGTGTCTTTTTGTAATTGCTCTTTGTTGGCATTCTACTCTCTATGAGAATATGGTTGGCGTTGTCATTGATGGAAACCAACTGGTAACAGGTTTCTACATAGGCACTGACATCGCAGACATCATACACCGGCAGGCACATTCACCGGCATCCATATTACACTGGTAATGAAGTATACCAGCTCTTGGGCCGACATGAGACAAAGTTTTGTTTATATGAATTGTATTGTAAATGTAATTATTTATTTGTAAGCCGACATGATAAAGACTCATATATGTATGGGATCTTATAGATCATTTTGTATGTAGAGGGATAGGAGATTATTATTATTGGTATATATAAAGACAACAAAAGTTTGGTTAAGGTATCTAACTAAGCTTAAACTGAAACTGAACCAAGCATTAGAGATGCTATTTTGAGCAGTACATTGTATTGGATTTAACTATCCATGTTGTAGTTAGTGAGACTCTTCTATTGAGCAGTGAGCTCTAGGTTGTTGGCCTTCCTGCATGTGCAGGCCCATGTTGTAAGTAATATTTATTCATATTGGCCAGTGAGTAAATATTATGGGTCACAAATCCCACCGAGGTTTTTCCCACTCCAGGTTTCCTCGCCAAAATATTGTGTGTTATGGTGTGCATTTATGTTGTCTTTGTTATTTCTCTTTATTGCATTATTTCTTGTTTATTGGTACATTAATTTGGATTGCAAAATTATTAATAAGTTTAAATATTTCATTAACCGATTAGACATTGATTCACCCCCCCCCTCTCAGTGTCTTTGGGACTATCATTGAATCTAACAATTGGTATCAGAGCTTGGTCCTCTATTTGCAAAAGCCTAACAACTTGAGGAAGATTCTGAAACTGGTACCAATGGAGAGTTTGAGAAAACAGTTGGAAGGAGCTCTTGAAGATTTTGATACAGAAAAATTGAAGAATATCAAACTTGAAGATGATCTAAGGACTGCTAAGGAATTCATTAAAGGACTTCAGGAGAACTTGGTTATAGCAAAAAACAAGAGGAAGGAACTTCATGAGCAAATGCAGAAACATGATGATGAAAAGGAAACTCTTAGTGATATTGCAGATAAGTTGAGGCAAGAGAACACTAACATGAGAAATGAAATGCAAGATTTAACCATGAGGCTATGTAAGGATTTTGAAGACAGAAAGAAAAATGAAGACTTGACTAAGAGACTTAATGATGGAGCAAATGAAAATTTGAGACTTTGTCATGAGAATGATATGCTAAAGACAGATCTGATTCACATGCAACATGATAAAGAGGAGCTTAGGAGATTAATTGGCATTTTGGAAAATGAGTTGATCACTGCAAATGAACACAAAGACAAATTCAAGAAAAGTTCAAAAAGACTTGATGACATGCTAAAAAGACTAAAACTTGATGGAGATACAATTGGACTTGGATTTGAACATGGAGAAAGTTTTGGAACTGCAAATAATCAAGATCACAGTAAATCAGTAAGACAACCTAATGCTTATAAATTTAATGGGAAGTGTTTCAATTGCAACAAATTTGGTCATAGAGAAAATCAGTGTAGATTTAAAAATAATAAGAATACAAACTCACCCACTGGTCAATGTCTCAAATGCAATAAAGTTGGTCACAATTCAAAAAATTGCAGAATGAATGTGAAATGCTATGTTTGTGGTAGATTTGGACATTTATCTAATCAATGCAGAACACAAACCAGTCAAGGATATGGAAAATCTATGTAGAGGAATAATGTAACTTGTTATGCATGTAACAAGATTGGGCATATTGCAAAATTTTGTAGAAGCAAGACTATACCGACGAACAATAAAGGATCTAATGAGAAGGGAAAATAAAAGGTAAATGAAATAAAGCAAGAATTTTCAAAACAATGGATTAAGAAAAGAGATCAGAGAGTTGATGAATCTGTCTTTGCACCGGTAGAACAGAGTAACCCTCCACCAGTAGGAGATTATTCATCTAACTAAGGAATAATCCTTGGGGGGTATGGCAACAAGTTGAAAATCATGCATTCTACCCTCGGTTGATGGTAAGAAGACACATTTCTTCTTTACTAGCAGATGTGTTAAGATTTCACTTAATCGACAAGCACTTAATGCGGTTTTTGAAGAAATTTTTGGTTATAAAGCACTGTAAAACCCTCATTTCAATCCACCAAGCATCCAAGCATTCAGAGAGTGCGAAATTGAGCAAAGGCATTCTAAGGCAAAGCAGCAAAGCATTTTCAGGCATTCAAGGATTTCAAGCAAGAGGTATTTATCTTTCGAAATGGCATCTTCATCTTCTGCACCTGAGTTTATTGCAAACCCTACCGTCGTAGAAAACATTAAGCGCCCTAGGCCCGTGTTTAAGATCATCCCTAAAATTGCCAAGCAAGATAATTCTATCGGAGCTTTTTCAAAAATTCTGAAGGGAGTCACTTTTGTCGAAGACCCTAGAATCTACATTCATTGCAACATAGAAAATTTAGGGACCGATGATTTGAAAAACATGTACAATGATGTTATTACTGATGAGAAAGGTCTGATTAAACCAGAGCACAAGATTGTAGGAGACTTAGGATTTGTTGAAATACTAAACATACCTAAATTTCTGAAGGAGGTAATTCATCTTGTACTTAGCAGAGTTCATGGAGAGTTTATGTGGCTTGACTCTATTTTTAAAATCTCAAAGGAAGCAATCAAGGCAGTTACTGGTTTACCCTCAACCGGTAGTAGGCCCGACAAAACTAAGAAGATACCTAACAAGGGTGTTATGGACCTAACTGGAGCTACATCTGACAACAAATCTCTTAGAGTTAATGACATTACTGATGCAAATGTAAGATATGTGAGCATGGTACTTGGCTATAAAGTAACTCATACAAATAGATTAAACTTTGTTTCCAACTTATGTATTCATAGTGCATATGAGATGGTCAAGAACAATGGTAGGATATATATAGGTGAATGGCTTAAAGATGAACTGATTGATAACCTGAAAAAGATTAAGGGTGACAAGAAGGGGACATTTCATTTTGACAACTTACTTGTGTGTTTGATGCTTTACTTCACCAAACAGATACCCAACATTGCTCATAAGGACTTTGGTTGTGACATCCCGGTAGGCAAGAAAATCATGGAAGCTATCACCGGTATGGGCTCTAACAGTGACAACATTATAGTAGACTACTTCAAAAACTTCCAAACTAAGATGAGAGCTAGAGAAAGGTTACCACAAAGCATAGTAGATAAGTATGATAAGCAAATCTTCTTTGTAATCAAACAAGATGAAACATGGATGGAAGTTGTTACTCCTAGAACTATTTGGATAACAGAAATGGGATATGAAGTTGACCTGAATATTCTTGAAGCATATGCTAAAACACTTATTGATTCACCTAAAGAACCATCTGAATAATTTTTTGGTAATGTTGAGACCATTGAGAGTGTTGTTTCGATGCAGAAGTAGATAAAAAGAAGAGAGAAGTTCATTAGAGATGCATCCAAGATGGCTAAGGAAGTTAAGGAAAATGTAATGAACTTGAGTGGTATATCTTTTAGTGAACTAGAAGGATTGAAACCAAAAGCTCATGTTTCACCGGTTGTCACTTCTTCGGATACAGATAGTGGAAAAGTAGCTGAGTTCAAAAGAGTAGATAGGAAGAAGAGAAAACCCTCACCAGTACCTTCTCCTTCACCTAAAAAGGCAAGGGCATTAAGGAAAAAGAAGCAAGTTGTAAGAGAGCCTAAGAAGAAGCTAACACCAAAGAATAAACAACAAACTAAGACACCGGATACCCTTACATTGAAAGAACTGGTAAATGAGATAACACAAGATGGAAATCTTTGCAATGTTAATAAATTGTTTCATTCATTCAAAGATTCTGACAAGGACACTGTAGAGGCTAGTATAATTTTGCATTTAGACATCTATAAGAAGGTTTTGATTGAAGTTGAAGATGATCTGTCGAATGACTTGTATTTAAGATTAGAAGCTAAGAGAATGTCAGTAATGGAACTAGATAAAAAGTTAAAGGTTGAAGCATTATTGGCAGTGCACCCTATAAATTCTAAAGAGGAAATTGATGAACTAATTTCTGAAGCAAACCGGTCAGTTTTTGTGAGTGGGCACCGACAGGTTAGCCTAATGGCTGGGAGAGTGAAAGAGATTGCTGATGAAACTGTGGACAAATGGGA
The DNA here is from genome assembly GCF_030272615.1 of Cryptomeria japonica. Lineage (NCBI taxonomy): Eukaryota > Viridiplantae > Streptophyta > Pinopsida > Cupressales > Cupressaceae > Cryptomeria > Cryptomeria japonica. The sequence goes on from NC_081407.1 coordinate 420,781,910, forward strand.
CATATTGTTTGTTGAAAAAGAAAAGAAAGAGGAAAGGGAGAGACAGAAAATGGACAAATCTTTTGCTAAGGTATACCAAAAGGACAAAAGTAAAAGCAAAATTGGTAGTATACATGTTATAAAGGTAATAGATAACACTCCTCCACCAACATAGGATACTCCACCATTAACTTCAGATACACCGATACATACAGACAATCAACCAGATAAGGCAATTGAAGAAGTTACACATGATGACACTAACCTTGATTCTGAAATTCTTTTCACCATGAATGTAGATACACAAGATATTAGCATTGTTGTGGATAAAGAGATTGCAGAGGTTAAGGCAAATGATGCTAAGATCAGTGAGATCTCTGAGTCACCGACACACATTTTTGACTCTCAGAACACTGAGATACTGGCACAAGCTAAGCAACCAGAGATTGAGAAACCGATAACAGATAAGGTAACTAACATTGACAAACCAGAGTCAAAGAAACTGGCAGTTGCAGAGGTACTTACATAGACTGAAAAACCAAAAGAAGCAGAGGTAATAACACAGACAAAGAAACCAGTTGAAAATATAACTAAAGAGGAAGCAATTGATGGAAATAAGGAAGAAATAGTGAAAGCAATTGGGCAAGTATCTGCTGAAAGGAAATCTACTAGAGAATTCAGACCCACTAATGTAACAAATGTTTTATTGGATTCTATTAAGAGGATGACAGATTGCAATGCCTTAGCATTTAAGGCTATTGATGACACATTACCTGTCTTGAGGATGATTGCACCAACCTGTAAGATAGATCATATTGAGGATTCTTTAGGTAAATTAGACACATTGTCCAAATTTATTGTTGAAAATGTTCTAACAATAGATAAGGTGAATTAGGATACTGTAAAGGAAAGAGTAGATAAAGAGAAAGGTGAATTCTTTGAGAAAACTATCAAAGACTGTACCGAGCACATGGATTCACTATTATTGGTACTTAACTCAACAATTTTGGAATATAAGGAGCTATATAGAGAAGCTTGCAAGCCTCACCACTTGACTGAAGATATTGATGAGGAAATTAAGAAGACATAGAAGGAAATAGATGACATTGCGGATAATATGATAGGTTCTTCGGGACTTATCTCAGTTTTTGAGGAAAAGTTGGAGAAATTGAGAAAGAGAAAGCAAGAATAAGGTTAAAGGCCTGGGAACTGAAAAGAAAACTTGTTCCAAGATTGGACAGTCTTATCACTCAGCGGGTTGAGCTGTCAAAGGCAACAATTGAAGGAGAACGGTCACCGGAGCAACAGATGCACTATCTGACCGACATGATCCAGCAAACAAAAACCATTCTCTCTGACAATAACAAATTAATGCAGAGCCTGAATCTAATTTTAGCAGACATTTTTTAACTTGTACAGAACCGGTTATAGGTTATGAGGTAGCATTTTTGTATTCTTTGATTCTTTTTAACATCCTTTGCCATTGATGTCAAAGGGGGAGTAGTATGGAGAAAAATAATGCACAAGGGAGATCACTTGCTCAGGGGGGCACACTCTTTTTGGGATCAGATTTTGGACTTCATTTTTGGATAAAAGTTTTGTATTTTTCTCATGAGTGTTGCCATCAATGCCAAAGGGGGAGATTGTTGGCATTCTACACTCTATGAGAATATGGTTGATGTTTTCATTGATGGCAACCAACCAGTAACAGGTTTCTACACAGGCATTGGCATTGCAAACATCATACACCGACAGGCACATTCACTGGCATCCAAATTACACTGGCAATGAAGTATACCGGCTCTTAGGCCGACATGAGACAAAGTTTCGTGTATATGAATTGTATTGTAAATGTCATTATTTATTTATAAGCCGACATAATGTATTGTAAAGACTCATATATGCAGGAGATCTTATAGATTATTTTGTATGTAGAAGGATAAGAGATTATTATTATTGGTATATGTAAAGACAACGAATGGTTTTTGGTTAAGGTATTTGACTGAGCTTAAACCGGTACTGAACCAAGCATTAGAGATGCTATTTTGAGTAGTACATTGTATTGGATTTAATTATCCATTTGGTAGTCAGTGAGACTCTTCCATTGAGTAGTGAGCTCTAGGTTGTTGGCCTTTCGGCATGTGCAGGCCCATGTTGTAAGTAATATTTATTCATATTGGCAAGTGAGTAAATATTGTGGGTCACAAATCCCACCGAGTTTTTTCCCACACCAAGTTTCCTCGCCAAAATATTTTGTGTTATGGTGTGCATTTATGTTGTCTATGTTATTTCTCTTTACTGCATTATTTCTTGTTTACCGGTACATTAATTTGGATTGCAAAGTTATAAATAAGTTTAAATATTCCATTAACCAGTTAGAAACTGATTCACCCCCCCCCCCCCCCTCTCAGTGTCTTTGGGACTATCATTGAATCTAACAATCGTACACTCGTTGAATGCACAAGTCCTAAGTCAAATCAGACTCTTCTTTTGACTTAGTCATAGAATTAGTTATATTTTCATAATTTCATGCAACGTCCCTCTTCTATATATGTGAGTGTTTTTATTGTAATAAGGATATTTTTCCATCTTTGTTTTATGCAACAAAACTCTGCCCAAGTGAAGAACAAATTGAGACTTTGTGTTTTTTGTGAATTTACAATTTAATCAAGAAGGATTGAAGCTTGCCATTCAAAATTTGTTTTGAATTCAATATTTGTGTGATATTGATGTTCTTATGTCATTTAGTATCATATGCTCTCAATTGATTAAAGTTGGGGAAAGTTATTGGTGATAGATATTGAAGAACTTTGGATTTTTATAAGTAATCTTTGAGTTACTTTAAGACTCAATCATTGGAATTTGGTTAAGATAATATTGTTTCAAGTCTTTGTGCTTTTATAAATTATCCTTCAAGTTAAATTTGAAAAGATAGAAAGTGAAGTCTTTGTGTTGCGCAAACTATATAGTTAGAGTAGAATATCTTTCAATATATTTGTGAGTCTTTGAGCTAACAGTATATTTGGGTTACAGTGGTTGATAGGAGTTATAACACATAAAGAGAATCATTGATTTTTTAAGTATGTGAGTTCCCGTCCCTAGGTCATTTTCAGAAAAGGAAAGTAACATATGACTTTGTTCTTTCATTGACACTTTACTTTCCAAAATAATTAGTTTAAGTATTACTGCAAGTTTTCAAGTTATTTAAATTAAGGGAACAATCTATTCTTAAAAGAGAATTAGATGGAACTGGTTCTGAAAAAAGAGAACTAAGTTGTTGTTGTACCTTTTATTAGTGTAAAGTTGGTAGGTACAAGAAAGTAGAATAATTATTATAGAAAGGGGGAGCCTTCCCTTATAATTAGGAGGGAGTGTATCTTACCTTTTGAGAGATGTTATCCTTAGTGTTGTTGTGAAACACTCTTTTTGTAACCCTTTACATGTTTACAAAATTTTCACCCAACAAATTCATTAGTTTTTTCCTCTATGACACATTTCATTTATCTGTTAACTCTCCTCTACCTACCTCTTCATTGTTTTATTATTTCTTCTACCTACCCTTTAATCCTAGCCGACCATTTATTTCTTCCACCTCTTAATCTTATCCCTCCATTTTCTAAAGCATATTCTATATAAGAGGATTTTCTCATCATTATCAACCCTAATAAATTCTTCAAGCCTAATTGGTACTTTATGCAATCAAGCCTTCTTACAACCACACTCCATTCATTTTTGAGCTCTTGTGCACATACAAAATCTGAGAGCAAATATATCAAACAAGATCAATGGAGATAGGAGACAATGGAGATTGTAACCCTACTTGGCATGTGAATGGTATTATTGTTCATTTTATCGATTTGCATGTTCTTTCTTCATTGGTGTATGGTGAATGTTTGGTTGTAGAACTAGGGTTTTGTTGTGGTTGGATCTTTGTGGTTTTACAATAGTTTATCATCATCATTTTTCACTACATACACGGACTATAGAAGAAAAGGGGTTATGACAATTAATTTGATCAAATTTAGTTGTCTACAAGTTCCTTGAAAAATTCAAAGATTCCTTGCACCAAAACATTACTTCTTTTGTTCATGTTCTACATCACCCTTTGCATCAAAATTCAAAGAAGCTTCACAAAGAACATCTATAGGTTCTTTCAATTAGGACATCACATGGAGCATTTAAGCATCATATTGTGGGCGACCATAGAGTCTCTTTTTTTAATCCTAAGGATGGAACATTCATTGTACCTTGTGATATAAGTAGTCCTTGGGGGGTCATCTTGAGTCCTCCTATCACTTATCTTCAGTTGTACATTCACTTTGTATCATTTCTCTTTTGGAGAGGAGTTTTGTTTCCACTAGATTTTTCCCTTTACTCTGCTTTATGAAAAAAATGTACATGTGTACCTAACATGGCTAGTAGCAAAGACCCATCATCATCATCATCATTATTATATACATTACTTCCTAAGTTACACTTATGGTGGGGTGTTGGTTAACTATAAATAATGACTTTATCAAACTAGTTAAAATTTAGCATTGCTAGAGAGAGTTCTATTCACTTTGTTTAAGTCTCCACTTAGGGACTTTTAGAGTTTTGTCTCACTTCATGTGGTTGAGACATGTGTCTTGACTTTGTGTAGACACTTATTGCATGCATATTTGGTACTTTCTCACAAACTTGTCAAGTGGGTTAACAAGTGTTCCAGCATTGGATAGGTATTCAACCATTATTTCCCATCATCATACCTCAACCACCTTACCTATATATTGAAGGTTTCTATGTGCATTATGATCAACTCTTTGATCGTATCATTTGTCTTATTTTATATGGTCATACCTTATGGAAATTTTGATCTTTCCTTTCTAGTCCTGGCTAATCCCAACACCAACAAGCCAAAATGGGATGTCTTAATAGCTAGCTTAGGGATTATGACTTCATAAAATAAATATAAATTCTATTGCCAACCATAGAATCTCAAACACAAGAAGCTCCTAAAGATATCCATTATCACATGGGACAATTTCAAACAAGAGACTTAATGAATATTTTAATGTAATTCCCTAGTTGTGTTATGTTACACCAAGTGCATTTTGGATGGGTGAACTTTATTAGTTCGACATCACTCTAAAGTTGTCATTCTAAATGATTTCATTAAAAAAACCTACCATTTTACATTATGGATGCATCTATTTATTTCTATATATTAGCAACAATGCAACAAACTGAAAGGGGGGTTGAATCACTTTGCTCACAAAACTTTACTCAATTCAAACTTAAATTCAGATCTGATAATGAACAGTAAAAGAATAAATCAACACCACATCAATAACACACATAACACAAAGATTTTTAACGTGGAAAACCCGGTTAAGGGAAAAACCATAGTGGGAACCTACCCACAATAAGATAATACCCTATTAGGAGTAAGTGTAAATATTACAATGGGGAATGCACATGCATTCAGGCACACTACATAGAGCTCACTACTCAAATACAAGAAGGGCTACAACCCCGAGGAAGGCTCATTGCCTTACACAGATTCAGACAACAATCCAAATTATATGAACTGAGAAAATAACATCTCCAAATGCCTGATTACAGTTCTAGTTAAGCACATACTCAAACTCCGCTCTTACAATCTTCTTTCACACTTATCCTCTGTTGTCAAATGATTAATACATTGTTCACACACGGCATACATCACTCTCATGAATATTACATATATTTATACAAATCATCAACTCTTGAAATATAGATCGGATAAACCCTTAATACAAATTATTAAATAATATCCTCACACGCTACAACAATGTATGCGAACCAAAACAATGTCGGCTAAGACATAGTCTAGACCTAAATCAATACCACAACCAAGAAATACAACCAAGAATAACGTCATGATCATCTGCAACATGCTACAATCATCATGAATGTTGCATAACGTGAAGAATAACACCGGATCAAGAAAATGATCAATAACGCGCACAAGAATCAATGCGGACCATCAACATGGATACGACTCGATCTAGAAACATCCACAAGCAACGTGAATCGCACTAGAAATAACTGCAACAACACCACTTACTAGAATCTCCATCATCAGTATACCAAACCTTAAGAACATACTTTGAACAGACTGTCAAATGAAAAGATTAACTTGCGGACTTTCAAATCATGAATCATCTGAATTGAGGACACACATGAACATCCCAAACACTCTGCCAAATCCACAAACTAAGATGTAGCAATTCTGGAGAAATACGAAGCACAAACCAGAATACTGAATAACACAAACAACTGAATAACCAACCTTAATACCAGATTTTAGAGCACGATCAAATCATCATGTGAACCACTACAAATAGGAATGAACCATCTACAAACACCATACCAAAAACCCTTTAAACAACATCATCTCATCTGTAACATTCTGATCAAAACAACAAGGAATGATGGGTAGATTAATATGTAGGATGTAAATCAACTCAAGGACATGAGACTAGGAACTACACGATTAACTAGATTTTGATTAATTTTTTATGTGATATGATGCAAATGGATGCAATGAATACCTAAAAGAAAGCTAATGGATGTAATGACAATGATGACCCTACAAGGAAAATAAAATTGTTCCCAAAAGAAAGAACCTCTTAATCAAATATTATGTTTAAATAGTTAGGTGAATTCTGCAAACTCATTAAATTAGGGAGCAAGACCGTTGAACCACAAAGGACAACTTGATCGAATTTAGGCATGAACCTGCCAAACAAGGGGGAAAACCCAATAAAATTAAAGATGAAACCACTGGACAATATAACTACCTTGCCAGTTTAGGGTGTAAACCCACTAAATTAACCTATTTACCCGTTAAACAATAAGAAAAACCTAATAAAACTACTGATGAATTCGTTGAACAAAAAAGCGAACCTGCCAAAACACTAGGAAAAATCATTGGACCTAGAAGACGATCTCTCTAGACGATGATGCAAATTTATCGAATGATATAGCTTTATTGCTAAACCAACAAATAGTGACTATGCTAAGTTTGTTCGTTACTCACGAATGATAGGGCAGTTCTGCTAGACCTGAGAGCGTTCCTACTAGAAAAATATTGACTAGTTTATGCAAACTCGTTGAAAGTCAAGCCACCCCCACCAAACCACAGGGCATACCTGCTAAAAGACTTAGCAGACCTGCTAGATTGGACTTGACTACGTTTGGAAAAAGATAACTATCTAAGATAAAGCACGACATACACAACAAACACTTAGTCTTATATGGACAAATAGGCTTCTCAAAGCCAAGATATTCATGGGTATAACATAGTCTAATGTACACCAAGTACACTTTACGATCTAAAGAGGATGGTTGAATTGCAATTAAGTTAAGCAAACATTTTGTAACACTCCGCTAACAAAGATAGGGGGCTCTAGGACTAGAAGCATAATACAATCACCCTCACTCTCAAAGCCACAAATAGCTTATCACCCAAGGATTTATGTCTCTATTCTAATGGAGGTATATATGAATATCTTTAGGGTGTGATGTTACACCCTTGCAATAAAAATCACCATAATTATCTCAACCAATAGGGTAGGCCACTAATATAAGATGTCTAGTCTCTATTCAAGAGACTTGTGTGCCTACACTAGCTAATAAGCCACTTAAGGATTTAGTAAACCCTATGTGCCTCTAAGTCCACCCCCAAATTGATACTAACAAAATACACCCCCAAGTTAGGATTTATTGTTTATCTTGCCATTTATATAGTGGGTCGAAGGAAAAACTACTTTAAGTTCACTAGGAAGATGAAATCCCTCTACAAGTCTCCTACTAAAAAGAAAAAGAGGATGTTGTTACACATTTATCTTGCACCCAAGATCTGTAGAGGCAAGGGAAGAGGATACACTCATGCAAAAATAAGCTTGCCTAACACAAATGTACAAGTGCACCAAACACAGTTGATAGTCATATATTACTTTAGAAAATCAAATTGTTTTCAAAGCTATGAAAATGTAGACACTCATTAGACTAACTCCGCAACAAATGTTAGTAGTTTTTTTATCACCCCCTCTTTTCTACATTTTGGTTCTACAATGATGATATTAGGGAGTTTTGAGGGCCCTTTGACACGCGAGAATGACTACACATATGAGTCAAGTTGATCAAGATGAACAAACTTTAGCAGATTAACACATAATAGATGAAAAATTAAATTATAGAAATTACATGATAGGACAATACTGCAAAAGGAAAGATCTATCTTGCTAATTCCTTTAATGATCTCGTCAAAGTGCAGAGCGAACCTGTTGATGCACAAGGTGATCCCACAAGAATAGAAAGTAAGTCCGCTAAACGTATAACAATACTAAATGCTTGATGAACCCACTAGCTTATAGATCAACTTTGCTAGTTGATACATCGACTTTGCTTGCCAAACTATAAAACTTTTCTGCTACACTATAAAGCAAACTTGTTGAAACTAATGTCAAATTGGTTAAAACGTAGAATAAACCCACTAGACAATATTAAAAACCTGCTAGACTTTGAGGTTGTTCCACCAAGCCTTAGGAGTTATATTTGATAATTGATAAAGGGACAAGCTAAATTATGACAAGCTAAAATTTTTACCTTAACTCTACAAACCTATTAATAGCTTGCTTTAGTTGGATAATAATTTGTGTGGGCGATTCCACTAATTCTGAGGTGCAATCTCACTAGTCCATAGAGACCACCCATTGATCCACAGAGTGCACTCGCTAGTTTATAAAATTGTTGTTTTGGGGCTTTATTCGATGAAACCACTAAACTAAAGACAAATTTTCCAAAGCATTTTTAGTCCCGTTGAATTGTGACTTGCAAGTTGAAAGATGCTAAAAACCACAAAAAAGATTAAAAGAACTTGTGATGTGGGTCCCACTAGGCATGCCAACATGTATGCAATTAAATGTGAGTTCAAAGGAATACTAAAAACATGTTTAAACACTCAAACACACAAAATCACAACAACATCAAGACTGGACAAAAAGAAGGCTAAACATAAAAGATACAAACCGAAATAGCAAGTGTAATAGCTCTCTTTGATGCAATGATGTGTCCTTTGTTGGAAGATTGGATGCATGCTTAAAATTTTGACACATAATGAAAAGAGTGCTCCAAGGTTTCTCAAGCCATGAGAGTTAGAAGTATGATGATAGTGGAATGGACAAGGTGTTGGTATCAATTGCTCTCCAAAATGGCATGAGTGCTCCAATTTTCTCCTTGCTTGCTTGAATGTTGCATAATGAGAGAAAAAATTGGAAGTTTTGGTTAAGTGTGTGAGAGATGGAATGGAGGGACAATATTGAGAGATAGAGATCAAGTGTGGAGGATGATTAGGGTTCTCACACTCCTTGAGAAGTTGACAAATGTCAACTTAGGAGAGCTTGAGAGGACATAGGGAATTGTGAAAAGTGATGGATAGAGTTTAAGGAATATTTGTTATGAATGTATTTCTTGTATCCACACTCAAAGGTATTTTGGAGAAGGGAATAAAAGATTTTTTAATTCCTTGAAGGGGACAAAGGGGAAGGAGGCCCATGTGGGTCCTTTCCAAAAGTGGTTGGAATTTTAAGGTTGAGGTGGACATGGGTTGACTTTGGAGGCTAATTTTTGGGATTAGGAATGTGCACATGATCATAGGAGAATGATTAATAAAATAATCATGGATTAGAGTGCAAGTGGGAAATGGTGGGAGAGTTTACACCTAGAGAGAGAATGAGTGAGAGAATTTTTTATATTTTTTATTCCAAGTGGGAGGAAAGGGATTAAATTAAATAAATAATAGGGTTTATTTAATTTAATAGGTGGATTAAGATTGAGTTTAAAGTGCAAGTGGGAGATGTAGGAAAATGCAAGTGGATGAGGAAAAACAAATTTTTAGATTAATTTTAATTCAAAATTGGATGACAAGGGGATAATTTATTTAACTAAATAAACGTGGTATTTTATTTAATTAAATATAACTAAGAACTATAGATAAATTAATTAAATTAACTTAACTAAGACTATAGAGGAAGTCGGCTTTAATTAAATAACTAAATTATTTAGTAAGTGGACTCTTGACACCTAAAATTGTCCTATTTAATTAAATAAATATTTTAATTTATTTAATTACTTTAGCCTGGGTCTTATATTAATTAAATAAATCTTTATTTATTTAATTAGTTCATTTATCCTCTTCTATCCCTTTTTTCATTTAAATAAATAAGTGGACTGAGACACCTAAAATTGTCTAGTTTAATTAAATAAATATTTATATTTATTTAATTACTGTGAGGCCCTACCCCGAGCCATCATAGCATTGCAGTTATTTTTCATGTTTTGGACTTATTATTGATACTTTATTTTGATGCATTATGGACATAGATTCTATATGATCCAGTGATTGGATAACATTGATATGGTGTATGTCATTTATCTCTGATTTGCAGTACTTTATTTTGATGCTAGAAATTATGGATGCATGCCTTATAAATGATTGAATTTCATGATGATTATGATGATGCCATTGAGTAAATTATTTTATGTGGATTTTATTGGATAATTGGTAACTTGATTATTATAATTGAAATTGTATGCAAATGTCTGAATTGTATTCTTTTCATATGTTAATATTATATGTAATTATTTGAGATTACTAATGTGCAAAGTGAGATGTGCAGGAAAACTAATCCATGTGACCATGAAAACTATTAGGAGAATCAAGCTAAACCTATGTGCGTTTGTGAAGTCAAGGGTTGTCTATTTGGAGAGACAACACCTCGTGTGTAATGTGTTTTATTTGTAAATGTTTATGCTTGAATGTGTGTTTAAATTGAATTTGTTAAATTTGTTGATTAAAAAAAAAGGGACATTGCCATGTGTATTTAAGTATTGTGTATTTGTGTGGTGTCACTTGACACACGTGTTGTGAAGTGAGTTGGCAGTGACATGTCCCTTGGAGGGAATTTGTTTAACACTATGCATTTTTCTAAATATCCTAGTATGGTCTCAAGAAAGTCTTGGATAGTGAGCCATTAGAAAGGTCAACTCGAGATTGACCCGTAGGTAAACTTTGGGCGAGTTTCTAGAGGGTTAAAATAACTCCTAAGGTTAGGTTAGGGGCATTTTTAAAGGTCCATAAGTTATACCTATGGGTAAAGGCCAATTTTAGCCATGTGTCCACTCCTTGGTGACTGTCAAGTCACCTCAAAAGTTGAGTTTTTCAAGATAGCCGAATTTCAACTTTTGAGGATCTCACCTAGGTTAGACAACCTTCCAATTGAGTGATATTTGTTTTTCCCCATTTTTCATTTACCTTTTTGGGTTGCCTTGTTTAGAGAGCTTGTAAGATGTTGGGAAGACTAACCTATGAAAATCTCTCACCCTTTCCAAGAGGATTGGAAAGAGTTAGGAGAGCTTTCTTAGAGAATGGTTTGAGGGGGAGAATTTTGATCACCCACTCTCCATTTTTTGGAGACAGGAAATTTTTGTTGAAGTTTTAGTTTTTGGAGTTGGATTTTCTAAGTATGGAGGAGGAAAGAGATTAGTGGATTTGGGAACTCTTCTTCAACTTCTCCTCATTTCCATTTGCAGATTTAAGGTTGGTAGAAATTCATCCTTGTATATGTTTCTTTATTGTCAATGTGAAAATGATTGTATGTGCTTTGACAGTTGTTTTCTTTATAGTTTTGGGAAGGTCATCTTAATTTGTTGAATGATTTTTATTTTTGGGTGTTTCAAGGCCATACTCACACTTGGGAGGGTAGAGTAGCCTTGGGGGTGAAGGGCTACTTGACAACCTAAGAGTGTAGAGACTCTCTTCTTTAAAGAGAGAGATACACAAGGGTTATGGGACCCTTGCTGCATTTTATTTTTATGTTGTTTATGCAAAGGGGGTCATAAAGGGAGATTTTGGGCTTGTATGCCATGGGGGACATCAGGGTATTTTGGGACAATTATGTGGCTTGTGGTGGTTCTATTTTGGTAGCCTTGCAAAGGCATTGTGTTCTCCATATTGCAGATTCTCCTCTAGGTACTTGGTCCACCTTCACCCCACAAAGAAATAGTCACTTGGTGACTTCGTTTATCCTTGGGTTGGGAGTCCAAATGTTGTGAGTCTTTCTTGTGTTGTGTTTGCATTGTTTATATCTCGTTTAGCCTTAGTTCTCCTAGCACAGGGGTGGCTTCATGTAAGCCTAGGTTGGGAGGTGAGTCTCCATGGTCACAACCTACAAATGTTATTGTAGGTTTGTTTGGGAATAAACAATGGAGTGAAGTCTTCTTGCAAAGTTCATATTTAATATATTGAGTTTTCAAAGTAAAGAAATGTATTTTGACAAGCCCTCATTTGATAGGGATGAGGAGGCTTGAGTTTGTAACCTTCCTATTTTGTGTAAAGGAAACAATGAAGAAAACAAATGTATATTTACTTGTGTAGTTCATTTCAAAGAAATAAAAGAAAAGAAAAGCATTTGAGTTATTCATTTAAATCTGTTTATTGCTTGAATAAAGTTGAAATGAAAATATGCTTTCTGTTTTATTGGTTAGTAAAAGATATGCATGTTGGAAATGGGAAAAAGTCAGATAATTATTTAAGTTGATTACATTTTGTTAATTTTATCATTTCTGCAAAATAAGTGTTAGAAGTGCAGTTATAAATAAAAAGGAAATGTTATTGTTGTCTATAGTTTTAAAAATAAATGAATGAAAATACTTTCTAAATGTTAGTTTTAATCCCTTTAGTATTTGCATCTTGTTGCCTTATTGACCAAATACAAATTTGAAGAAATTAGTTGTAGCTGTAAAATAAATTATTTTTGTTAAACTTTATATTCTGAAAATGAAAGTTCATCATTGCATTCTTATAAAACTCTACTTTTAGTTAATCTGAAAATGCACAGTTTAGAGGAATAAATTAATCTATGCATTCTTATCTAAATAGAAAAGATAAAAGAATGCCATTCTGTCTATTTTGACATACCTGCTCTAAGCTAGTGTAGAATAAAATAAAAAGTGTAAATTTAAGTATATGAATATATATGTGTGTGTGTGTTATACATTTAAAATATCTATTATTTTACATCTAACTAATTTGCTATATATATATATATATATGAGCTTATATGATTGTGAATAAAAATCTTTTTCTACATAGACCGGATTAGAATTATATATATATATATATATATATTTACTATAAAAAAAGAGGGGGGGTTAATTCTAATCCGGTCTATGCAGAAAAAGATTTTTATTCACAATCATATAAGCTCATATATATATATATAACCTGAACCTTCTGCGGAAGCTAGGCCGCTACCATGGATAACCATGGTGGACGCTCAGTCGCCGCAACTGTGGGTATCCACAGTGGGCGGCACTGCACGCACCACTGTGGGTAACCACAGTGGACGAAACCGCGGCCTCCACTGTGGGTAACCACAGTGAGCAGTACCGCCGCCACTATGGGTATCCACAGTGGTGCCTGCGTGTCGTCGTGCGGCTCACAACCATCGCCCTCGGTCGCACCTCAAACCCCAACCTCGTGGCACCACCGCCTCTCTGGCCTTCGTGCCTCCATCATGCTTTCCTTCGGCTCCGCCAACCCTTCACCTGCACACACACACAAAAATAAATAAATAAAAATATATGTGTTGCTAAAATAAAACCCTAACCCAATTTCGGGTTAGGATAAATGAATAACAAAAGAAAGGTAGAAGAAGAGAGTGTTATTAGGTTTTATTCATAGTCATATAAGCTCATATATATAAACCTGAACCTTCTGCGGAAGCTAGGCCACTACCATGGATAACCATGGTGGACGCTCAGTCGCCGCAACTATGGGTATCCACAGTGGTCGGCACTGCGCGCACCATTGTGGGTAACCACAGTGGACGACACCGCGGCCTCCACTGTGGGTAACCACAGTGAGCAGCACCGCCGCCACTATGGGTATCCATAGTGGTGCTTGCATGTCGTCGTGCGGCTCACAACCATCGCCCTCGGTCGCACCTCAAACCCCAACCTCGTGGCACCACCGCCTCTCTGGCCTTTGTGCCTCCATCATGCTTTCCTTCGGCTCCGCCGACCCTTCACCTGCACACACACACAAAAATAAATAAATTAAAATATATGTGTTGCTAAAATAAAACCCTAACCCAATTTCAGGTTAGGATAAATGAATAACAAAAGAAAGGTAGAAGAAGAGAGTGTTATTAGGTTTTAAAATAAACCCTAGTTAGGGTTAGAATAAAAGAAATAAAATAATAAAAGGGGGGGAAGGTTCTTTTAAATTTGAAATGGGAATACCCCATTTGATTTAAGTTATTATTTTAGGTAAGTTGACCTTTTAGGGATTTTAATTGAAGGTGTAAATAATTAATTATATAGGCAATATTATGCTCATGTACGAGTATTTAACTTAAGAATTTACTAATGAAAATTTTATATAGTGAAATGATTAATTTTATGTTGAGAGGGTAATTTGATGTTGATTATTAAATATTTAATATTTAATGTTTTAAGGGAATTATTTCGACAATAATGTGAAGTTAATGACTAGGAAATTAATATATTTGATTTAGTCAATTTTAATAGACGGATTTCAAAACATTATTTACTATTGCTAAATTAATTATTTTTGAATACTATGGAAAATGTGATAACATTATTTTAATTAGTTTCAAAAGCAATTAAATACTATTAGGAAGGAATATTATCACTTGATTAGAAAATTGAAGATTTTTTTGGGGTAAATAAATTAATTACTTAATAAAGTTGGGATGACCCCTTGGGGTAGGATTATTCAGTGTTAAAATTATAAACGCTATATTGGTGGAGTTAATTAAATTAACTTTAGGAACCCATTCTTTTAATGCATGAGTCAACCCTTAGTATAGACAAACTTATTTATCGCATCTTTTACCGAATAACATCTAGGATTTTTGTGTTGTTTTAAAAAAAAATGTTGCGTTTTTGCCCAAAAGTTTGGGCATGACATTTTGGTATCAAAGCAAGGTTTCCAACGCTAGGAACCTTTCTCCATTACGTTTCGCTTTAATTATTAATTTTCTTCAAAATTATTTATTTATTCTATTTTATTTTATTTTCTCATGAAGGATGCCTCCGATTACGCGACAAGCTCGTAGGCACAGTAGGGGTCCTAGACATGCTCGCATGGCACGCGAAGACGTTGTGCGGGAAGAGTCGATTCCAAAAGGGAATCAAGAAGCTCTTCTCGAACAATCGATTGACCCTAATCGAGACATTTTGGTTGCACTTCAGAACCTGATAGGAATAGTTCAAGATAGACTCCTAGCAGTAGATCGTCAAGCAAAGCACCAAATTTCTGAGAGTCATAGATCAATAGCTAGGGAGCAGAGTAGGAGTCCACCTCCTAACCATATAGAGGCTCAGGTTGAGCATGAGCCTGAGTTAGTCTATCAACATGAGGCACCTCCAGTTGTGGCACCAGTAATTTTAGAGAGAGCACCCCGTGATTCTAGGGATTAGATCAGAGAAATTTTACGTCTTCAGCCACCATCATTTTCAGGATCTATCGATGGGGTAGAGGCTGAAGCTTGGCTATTGAGTCTAGAAAGTTGCTTCGGATTGCGTCCCTGTGAGAGAAATTTGAAGGCACAAATTGTTATTCATCTTTTGAGAGGGACGACTTCCACATGGTGGAGGCAGGAGGAGTATAAGAATGACATAGTTGTGGACACTATCACTTGGGACATATTTATGGAAAGATTCAGAGACAGATACCTATTAGAGCACTTTAGGCAGCGTAGAATTGATGAGTTTCATGACCTTATGCAGAAGGGTCTTTCAGTGTCCTGGTATGAGAGCAAGTTCTTCGAGCTCTTACCCTATGTTGACTACTTGAAGGAAGAGAAGCTACTCGTCAACCAGTTTATTAGAGGATTGAATGTCGATATAGCAGGAGCAGTTAGGATGGCAACTCTAGGAAGCCTTCGGGTTGTCGTGGAGAAGGCCTTGATAGTAGAGGAGATTTAGGGTAGACCTCAAGACACGCAGGATCGATATTAGAACTGAAACCCTATACCTCAATCTTTTGGGTTTCAGAAACCCCACTGGAAAGGTAATCACAAACATTCATTAGGGTCCTTCAAACCCCCTCCTCTGTAGCAACCATAGCAGAATAAGAGGCAAAGGCCTCCATAGGGTCAGCAGGGCTTTAAGCCCAAACAGTGGCAGACATCGATTCCATACACACCTCCGGCACAGACTCAGCAGTCCTCCAAGGATGGTTACAGTGGATCAAGCTGGACAGGAGGATAAGCATACTTTAGGCCACAGGGTGTTCAGTTTCAGACACGTGGTGCTTGTTTCACTTGTGGGGTCATGGGACACATGGCGAGAGAGTGTCCACAGGGTCAGATGGCAGGCAGTCAGCGGATGGCATGTTCGGAACCTACATTTGGGGACATGGGTAAGTCCCACAGAGTCTTCGCAGTGGTTGACAACCGCCAAGCAGAACATTAGGCCATAGTCATAGAGGCCACATGTATGATCAGAGGTAGTAGTGTTTTTGTCTTGTTTGATTCAGGAGCTAGAGTGTTCATTGAATCAATGATTAGGAATTGTCAACTTCAAATTGGGAGTACAACCACCTTAGTAGACCTTCGAGTCACACCAAAAGGATCTTATGGCATTGTTCTTGGCATAGATTGGTTATACGCCCATAGAGCCAAGATGGATTGTCGCAAGAAAAAGATTGAGTGTGTGGATGATCATGGTACTTCCATAGTAATTTCAGGGATTCAGAGACTCGTATCACTTTGTATGATTTTCGCTATGTAGCTTAAACGAAACATGCAAAAGGGAAATCAGCTATTTGCCATCACCATCAGTGATAGAGAGGAAGAAGATGAGAAGGAGGCTTCACTCAATGATCATCCTATCCTTAAGGGATTTGTAGATGTGTTTCCTTTTGAATTACCCAGTATGCCACCTCGTAGGGAGATTGATTGTCACATAGATCTTGTACCAGGAGCTGAGCCAGTTTCGAGAGCACCATATAGGATGACCACTAATGAGCTTAATGAGTTCAAGATGCATCTTGAGGAACTATTAGAGAAAGGTCACATTCATCCTAGTGTCTCCCCTTGGGGTGCACTAGTCATCTTCGTAAAGAAGAAGGACAGATCCCTTCGGTTATGTATGGATTACATACAGTTGAACAAAGTGACCATCAAGAACCGATACCCTTTGCCTAGGATTGACGACTTATTTGATCAGCTTCAAGGTGCCAAAGTATTTTCTAAGATAAATCTAAAGTCAGGGTACCATCAATTGAGGATAGTAGATAGCGATATCTACAAGACCGCTTTTCGTACTGGGTATGGCCACTATGAGTTCACTGTGGTTCCATTTGGTCTTACGAATGCTCCAACTATATTCATGAGTCTCATGAATGGGGTATTCTACATTTTCCTTGATAGATTTGTGATTGTGTTCCTTGACGACATATTGATATATTCTCGGAATGAGAAGGAGCATGAGGAGCACTTGAGACAGGTATTCCAGTGCTTGAGAGACAATTAGTTGTATGGCAATTTGTTGAAGTGTACATTCTTTAGATCAAAGGTCAGATATCTAGGACATGTTATATTCGATGATGGGATCTCAGTTGACCCATTGAAGATCAGAGCTATTATGGATTGGTCAGCGCCAACTAGTGTGACATAAGTTAGGAGTTTCATGGGTCTAGTAGGTTACTACAGATGCTTCGTTGAGAGGTTCTCTAGGGTTGCACATCTTATTACATCTCTTCAATGAAAGGGAAAGAAATTCGAGTGGATAGAAAAGTGTGAGAGGGCCTTTCAGGAACTCAAAAGGGCACTTACTAGTGCACCTATTCTTGTTGTGCCAGAATCCTCGACCGATTTCATGGTATGTACAGATGCTTCCTTGGATGGTTTAGGAGTAGTCCTTATGCAGGAGGGTCGAGCTATAGCGTATGGGTCTAATAAAATAAGACTCACCAGCTTAACTACCCTACTCATGACCTTGAGTTGGCAGCAGTGGTTCACACACTTGTAAGGTGGAGACACTTTCTTTTGGGTCATCGTTTTGAGCTTCATTTAGATCATCAGATCTTCAAGTACATATTTACTCAGCCTAATCTTAATGCTCGTTAGAGAAGATGGATGGAGTTTTATGTGAGTATGATTTTGATGTTCACTACATCAAGGGGAAAGAAAATGTAGTTTCAGATGCCTTGAGTAGGAGATGTCATGAGATACGCTCCATGTCTATAGACACAAATTTAAGAGATCCTATATTGCAGTAGCTACCAAAGGATGAGTCATATTTAGAGGTATGCCAGGTAGTGTGATCTTAGGAGACCTTGGAAGGAAAGTATACAAACTTTTCATTAGAGTCTAATAGACTACTACGCCATAGAGGGCGCATCTATGTACCTCATTCCAGAGGGTTACATGATTTCATTGTGATGGAGGCTCATAGAGCTCCTTATGCAGCACATCCCGAAGTTAAGAAGATGCATGCAGATTTCAGATAATTATATCATTGGCCAGGTATGCAACAATTCATTGATGTACTAGTAGCCTGATGCCTTGAGTGCCAGAGAGTCAAGTCGGAGCACCGCCATCTAGGTGGGTTGCTCCATTCTCATGTGATACCAGAGTGGAAGTGGGATACTATATCGATGGATTTTGTCATTGGAGTTCCTATGTCATCACGTCGTCATGATACCATCATGGTGACAGTTGACAAGTTGACCAAAGTGGCCTACTTCTCACTAGTTCGGACCACCTTCATAGCACCAACAGTGGCACAGGTATTCTTAAGGGATATTGTCAGACTTCATGGCATTCCACGCAAGATTATTTCAAACAGAGATTCCCTCTTCACTTTTTCCTTTTGGAAGGCGTTGCAGGCAGTGATGGGTACCAGACTCAACTTTAGCAAAACCTATCATCCAAAAATGGATGGACAGATAGAGAGGATAAACCAGGTGTTAGAAGACATGCTCCGTATGTATGTCATGGATCATCAGACCAGATGGGAAGAGTGCCTTCCTTTGGTAGAGTTTTCCTATAACAATAGGCATCACACTTCCTTGGGGAAGCCACCTTATCAGGCTTTGTACGACAGACCTTGTAGGACACCTTTGAGTTAGGACCGCATTGAGGATAGAGTAGCTATTGGTCCTGAGATAGTTCAGGATATGGAGCAGCAGGTGGATTTGATTAGACAGTGCCTTAGAGAGGCATAAGATAGACAAAAGAAGTATGCAGATGCGAAGAGGATAGATCATAGCTTCATGGTTGGGGACAGAGTCTTCTTGAGAGTGCGACTGCATACGAGTCTAATCAGTTATGGAAAGGGTTCTAAGCTCACACCTCATTTTGTTGGACCATTTGAGATCCTTGAGAGGATAGGACTATTTGCATATTGTCTAGCTTTTCCACCTAGCTTGTCACGCATCCACGATGTGTTTCATGTATCAGTTCCGAGGAAATATATTTATGATGAGTCTCATATTATATATTGGGATGCCTTGCAGGTGGAGTCGGACGGGCAGTTGGCTTTGGATCCCATTCGCATTTTGGCTCGCCGGATGTTGTCTCTTCGAGGCCGAGAGCTGGACTGGGTTAGGGTTCAGTGGGATTGCTATGACGAGGTTACGACATCATGGGAGGACGCAACATAGATGAGATCTCAGTACCCCCATCTTTTTGATGAACTCCAGGAGGAAGTTCATGCCTAGAGGGGGAGGGTGTGAGGCCCTACCCCGAGCCGTCATAACATTGCAGTTATTTTTCATGTTTTGGACCTATTATTGATACTTTATTTTTATGCATTATGGACATAGATTCTATATGATCCAGTGATTGGATAACATTGATATGGTGTATGCCATTTATCTCTAATTTGCAGTACTTTATTTTGATGCTAGAAATTATGGATGCATGCCTTATAAATGATTGAATTTCATGATGATTATGATGATGCCATTGAGTAAATTATTTTATGTGGATTTTATTGGATAATTGGTAACTTGATTATTATAATTGAAATTGTATGCAAATGTCTAAATTGTATTCTTTTCATATGTTAATATTATATGTAATTATTTGGGATTACTAATGTGCAAAGTGAGATGTGCAGGAAAACTAATCCATGTGACCATGGAAACTATTAGGAGAATCAAGCTAAACCTATGTGCGTTTGTGAAGCCAAGGGTTGTCTATTTGGAGAGACAACATCTACCTAGGAAATAATCACCTAAATCTCTTTTGGAAGGAAATTGAACCGAGAAACAAACAAATAGAAAACAACATTATAGCTAGTCAAAGGATCAAATAGGCAAGACAACTTTATGAGCAAGAATCAAAGGTCGATCCCTCTTTTTCTCAACAACACAATTAGGGGAAAGGATCCAGTAGTTGAGCATGTACCAATTGTTGTGAGGGTTGTTGATACCTTGTGTTCCAAAAATTGAACAAATAAAACCTATTGTTTGAAACAAAAAATATCAATTTTTGTTAGGAAATGTACCAACAGTTGTTAGGAAATGTACCAATAGTTGTTAAGAAATGTACTAATATTGTAAAAAGTAACCAATTAGGCGGTGCCATGTCAGTTGCACAACTATTGGGGTCTCTTTTGCATGCCTATTGGTCTCGCTTTTTTGGGGGATTGTTTTGGACACCTTGGCAAAAAACATGTTGATGTGGCATCATATTTGATGACGTGGCCCTGAAACCTTAGTTATAAGCAGGGGAATTTCCAAGTAAGCTGCTGTAAAAAAATCGGAGTGATTTGAGATTTCCAAGTAGGATTTTGAGAAGCGCAAAGTTAGGGTGCACAACTACTGGGTCCTTTCCCCTAGTATTTTCACCTTGCAAGAGGTTGATATCAATATTAAAAAACTAGGAATAGGAAAAGCAAAGGACTTGGTCAAAATTCAAGTTGAGTATCTAAAATGGGGATGAGAATTCTCACATTACACACTATAAGAATATTGAATAACATCATTCAACAAGTGTTCCCAAGAGATTGGACTAATAGCCTATTAATACCTCTTTTTAAGAGTGACGATGTTAATAATCCTTCTAATTACTAGACCATAATGATCAACCCTTTGCAAAATTATTTGGTAGTATGGTGGAAAATAGAATTAGCAAATTAGCAAAAGATAAATAAAACATGTGAAAGGTCAAGCAGGATTTAGGCCTAAGCACTCCACAATTGATCATGGAATCAATCTAAGGGACATCATTTTAAAAGTCTGGGGAGAAAGGGAACACAATTTTTATTGTTTTGTTGACTTCAAAAAAGGCTTTCAACATGGTCCCCATGGATAAGTGATGGTGTAGAATGGAAGAAATAGGAATTATTATGCTTTTAAGAGTGTCTATCGTATGATTTACGAGGAGATTAAAACCAAAATTATAACTTTGACAAACATCTTAGAAAGTTTTAGGAGTGAAATTAGGGTCAAGCCCCTACACTCTTTAGTTTATAAATTGATAAAGTTGAAGATTGGCTAAATTTGCAAGGTAAAGCTAGTGTCGTCTTGGGAGAGTTTGTGATTAGGCTTCTTTTATATGTTGATTATCTTATTTTAACTGTTAAATCAACTCACAAGTTGAACACTTTTGTAGAGTAGCGGGGATGCAAGTCAATACCAGTATGCCCAAAATTGTGATCTTTTATGATAGGAGAAAATAGAACCAACATAAGTTCTACTTCGAAGGTAACATTTTTGAATTAGTAATTTAGTACAAATACCTTGGAATTGAATTTAAAAAAAAAATCTTAGTTGCGGGCTATAAGAAGAAGAGAACATTGGGAGGTTGGAAAGATCTATATGCTCTTTAAAATAGATGTAGAGAGGTAGAGTTATGAGATTAGAAATCTACTCAAAATCTTCTCAGGCTTTTACTTCTTCCAGTGGTGCTTTATGTATGTGAACTATGGGCTAACTGTTGGAATCCAAGAACACTGAGAGGGGGGGGGGGTGAATCAGTGTTCTATCGGTAAATGAATTTATGAACTTATTGCATATGAACCGGTTAACATTAAATATAATTAAAGTGCATGAGACAAATAACACATAAAGAAGAAACACCATAACACCAATATCTATATGTGGAAAACCCTATGAAGGGAAAAACCATGGTGGGGCTAATACCCACAATATCTATATACTTGATCAAGGTATACAAATATTACATAGAGGGGATTGCACATGCAATCAAGCTCACCGCCTAGAGCTCACTGCTCAAACATAAGTCTCACTGACTTACACAACATTATACAATGATTACAAAGAAAAATGAATTTATAGATTGCATCTTTCCATGCTAGATAAGTTCCAGTTTATGCTCTATCAACCCTATGTGAACTGGTTTACTGATACTCTATTCTGCCTTGTTTTGCTACCAGTTGGAACTGCGCACAAAAGCTTTTACTCGTTGATCAAATCGCATACCATCAGTCTTTGGCTGATTCACATCCAAAGTCGCATTACATTTATCCTTGAATCCATCGCTAAAAAGATCTCCCTTAAATGCCCTTTAACTTTTCACCATGTCGGCCTCAATGAGAAAAATAATCCTGTCGGTTGTCGGATCATAACGTGAGATATGCATTATCCGATGATCATATTTATGTTGAACTTCACACGCTACCGTAAATTCCTTCAAAGATATTATCGGGGTCCTAAAATATCTTAACCGGGTCCTATACTTAAGCAGTTTCCAAATTACACGTTACCGGTATCAAGTCTAACCAATTATTAAGAATAAAGTATAGTGTATATACCGGTTGTGTATAGTGTATACCGGTTGGCCCAAATAATACAAAATGATAAGACAATGAATCCCGATAAGAATTATCAACACCTGAAGATGAGTTGCCATCAATGACAACCCTAAATGCAATTTACTTTACCAGATGAGTGTCAATTGCCAACACTAACGATACCTTAGATTCAAAGTGGAAACAAAATAAGGAAATTTAAAATCATTTGATCACAAGTAAGCTCAAAATAAGAGGTCTAGTTCCTTATTAGATTATATTTAATGAAATAGGGGCAACTCCTATTGAAGCAATTACTATGGTGCATCTAATAAACCCTTTTACAACAACTGCGATGTCGTTCCGACATGCTTCACAACCTAGGGTTTCTGCGGGAGGGCACCACTTTGTTGGTTTGCTTCCCGACCAAAGGTTTGCAAACTGGGTGTTCATGGTAAAGGGGGGTTGTGGCAATAATATAATTGATGTTGCACTGAATCACCTTCGAAAGGATGGTTTCGATGCTAATAAAAGTCGAAAGGGTTTTGAAACCTTTGTCGTTGACACTGTGCAGGGTGGTTTGGGGGGTCGACTCAGCTCTCAGCCTCAAGAAAAGGGAAAAGGGCTAGTGGGGATGAGGATCAAAAGCCTTCTTGATCAGGGTGTGCATCACTCGAAGCATTGTGATGCTTCAAAGCCACTCGGTGTGGATTTTTTGAAACCCTTTTCATCGGCTTTGATGCCTTCGACCACGTCGGTAAATGTTTCTTTGACAAGAGAAATAGAGGAGGTTGAGCATAACATAAGGGTTTTTGCCGGTCTAGGGCTTATTGGTCGATTTAGAGGACACAGGCCAAGTCTTTGTGATCTCCATAAATGGATCTCAGTCCATTGGGAACCCATTTTGGATGACTGTGTGCAGATTTACCCCCATGCCCGGGGTTTCTTTGTAGTTGTTTTTCAAAATGAAGCGGATAGGAACAAAGTTCTGGGATGTTGTCAATGGTGTTGGGAGGACGAACATTTGCTGATGCTGAAATCTTGGCATCTGACTTTCAATCCTAATTTGGAGACTTTTGACTGTACCCCTATATGGATCAGGCTCCCAAATCTCCCAATGTAGTTTTGGTTCAACTCCTGTTTTGAAGCCATGGGGAACTCTTTAGGTAAGTTTTTGATGATTGATGAAGGTTCTCTTAATTTGTTGCATACTAATTTTGCACATATATTGGTTGAAATGGATTCCTCCAAGGATCTCCCTCCAGAGATCTCTATTTCAACCTCGAAAGGTAGCTGGCTTTAGCCTGTGGACTACGAAGGGATTCCATTTAGGTGCAGAAGATATTTTAACATGGGACACAATGGTGATACTTGTGAAAGGCGAAGAGTGAAGAAATCTACTTCATGGTGGAAGGAGGTTGTAGTGTCATAAAATTGCGACCCTAGCAATTTTAACCACATTTGAGGTCCTCACCTTAGCGACAACATCTTCCTTCCCAACTGAGACTTCTCTCTGCATTTTTACCTTGAACCTCTCCTTGTTTAAGCCCTGAGATGGCCTCAGGATCCTGTTCGGACCCCAAGATAAGGTAGGACAGGGGCGTGGTGCCCCTGTCCCCCCCTCTTAGGGTGGCCCCAAGATAGGTCCCTCTGGTCCTATATGCATTTCGAGATTCCAAATCCCCTCGATGTTGGCCTTCGGTGAGATGAATTAATATTTTGAGGCATGTATAAAAGGGCAGTTGGTCCTCTCATTTGCATGGACAAGATATATACGAAATACACGATAGGCAAAATTCAAGCAAAAGGTCTTCATCAAGCATTCAAGTCTTCAAGCATCCATCAAGTCTTCTTCTTCACGTGTCTTCTTCATTCATCCATTAGAGAAACATTACAACATTCATTTGCAAGCATATGCATGTGTTAGGGTTTTGTCATGTTACATGCCATTTCATGCAACACTTGTGATTATATTCAAGAAGCAAAGCAATCGTCATCAACAAATTGCAGATCTACAAGGTATACATTTCCATCATTTACATTTAAGCATTTGCAATTACTTTCTTTCAAGGTTGATTCCTCAACTGGGGTTTGACTGAGGCAAATCCCTATCCACAATCCTTCTTCCCTTCTTTTATGTGTGTAGGTTGCATGTGCGCAATTGTAATTATAGGTTTGGGATTCATTTGCAGAGACGAAAAAACCCTTTTTATTTCACGAATTTTTCGGCGGACCGTGTGCACTTTCAACACGGTCCCGATGACTTTTCTCCAAATTCGCAGGGTAGATCCGTATCAGTCTAAATATCTCAGATCCAAAGCTACAACGCGATCCCGAACCGGTAGCTCCTCATTTCACCCATTTTATCTCTCTTTTCTACATAGTCAACAAGTCAACTCTTCTACTTACAAAAGAGGGCAAATTACATTCCAACACTTGCAATCCATTTGGAATTTACATCTTGGATTTGGATCTAGTGGATTCAACCCCTCTTTTGAATGTAAAGTATCTCCCAAGTGAAAATCATCCTAGTGATTTCCTTTCTCTCTCCTAGGTGGGGAATCACTAGGGTTCAATTTTCCACTTTATAGAGATCACCCCCAATTTTTACACGGTGGAAAAGGTGGAGGGGAACCTGATTTTCGCTCAGGTTCCACAGGCTACGAACGGTGCAAATTTGGGTTGTACAGATAGGGCACTGGAGTCTAAGGGTGACTCTGGGACAACCATGCTAGCTAAATCTGGAGGTCCAGGAAGTGTGGGGGTTGATAGTGTCAATAAAGCGAGACATGAGGATCAAGCTAGTAATGAGCAAATGAAAGAGGTGAAGGACAAATCTGGTTCAATGATGATTATTGGTGAACATCATATCAGTCCGCAAAGCTTGGAGGGAAGGGGAAAATGGGGTGTGGGAGTCTCCAATTTGAAGTTATTGGAAAATGCAAGAGATGAAGGGTGGATTGAGGTTAAAAGGAAGCATGATAAGAGAGCCAAGGATGAAAGTATTAGGCTAATCCTTCACTCTCAGGAAGTAGAGGAAGTTAATCAACATTGCACACAATGACCTGCTAATGGGTCTTTTGTGGCTGGGGGAGGGGGCTCCTTGGTTGTAGCCCCACCTAGTTCGGGCCAGGTCAAAACCCGGTTTCTTAATAAAATAAATATCTTTTATCGAGCAAAATAAAATAAAATTACTATGGTGCATCTTATAAGGTAATTAAAAAGAATCAAACAAATGGAAGTAGGTAGATGGCCTAAGGTTGTTTTCAATGGCATTAGGAGTGAATGAAAGAAGACTTGGATGAAACAAAATAGAAAACAAACGATTAAATAAAATAATTACTCAAATGCATGCTCCACAAATAGTAAAGAGATACAGGTTTTTGTTATGGATAAGTTCTGCAAGCGAATATTTGGTAAAGTGCTAGTGAGAAAGAAGAAATATTATCTTGAGGAGTTCAACCTCATGTGCGATCATCACCAAAAAGTGTATGTAGTGGCTAATATTTTATGGAGAGCCAAGATTCTAATTGCTCAACTAAGAACCAACTCTCATCAACTCCGATGTGAAACATAGCAATGAAAAAGATTTAAAGAAGCATGAGAAGAAAGGGTGTGCATTTTTTGCAATATCGGGCTAGTAGAGTTAAACAATTTATTATGGATTATGATGCCTTCAAGGACATCGTGGACAAACATGCCAATATCATGTCAACTGTTTCTTGGAAAATTTATTTAGCAAGAGCAATGTCGAAAAGTTGGGGTAGAAGACATAAATGACAAGGCTGATTGTCCCATAGACTATTTTTAGCCTTGTGAATGTGTTCTCATCTAAGATGGACACAAAACTTAAAAAAAATGACTTAGATATGCTATTTCCCCAATAAAGATATAATAAATAAATAAATCACCGAAACATTAGTCTGCTAAAAAAAGTTCGAAGGCCGGGTGGTCGGAATTAATTGGGCTAGCAGATTCAGGCACCATATATATATATATATGACGGCAGGAATATATAGAGAAAGCTGGTAGCGAAGAGCGATTGTTTGGGGTTTCACAAGGGTTTTACAATAGAGAGATAAAGGAAGATCAGAAAATGGGAAAGAAGCAGAAGAAGCCGGGCGTGGGAAAGCAGAAAACCGAACGAAAGACTGCCAAAGCTGAAGAGAAAAGAGCTCGCAGAGGTGATAAACACGTCTCCCAGGAAGACGACATTGACAGTATCCTGGTACGCTTTCAAATCATTATAACTCCGAATATTAAGAATTTCGATGCTGTGACTACTGCAACAATGAAGTAGTAACCAAGATAAACAAATTAAAAAAGTGACAAATAGACTGAAGAAATGCTAACAAACACTTCTTTTAATGAATTGTGCTATATATATTATTACAACAGTAATGTAAATTTCATTAAAAGAATGTGGACTGAATAGAATAAGCCCCCAAAGTCCTGTAAATTAAGCCAATCCTAAAAAAAAATGGAAATATCAAGCAGCCCCCAAAAAACGAAACAGTCACTGAATAATATATCATTTGGCTTCAAAAGGGAAACAACGGTTCAACAAGTCAAAGAGACAAAGAATAAAAATAAACTAAGCAACAATAGAAACGAACCAAGAGGGGAGGTGGGTTTGGTTAGCTGGTTTTGGAACCACACTTCATCTGTTAAGTCCTGGTCATTTTCAACAGGCTCCCAACCAGTAATTGCATTATTTTTTTTTCATTTTGCTCCGCCCGTTTAGGCGGTTGACTATCAGGAACGTCTTGCTGCAGACAAATTTCAAAGAGGGAGAATTTGTCATGTCCAAAAGGCACATCCCATCCGTGTCACTAAGAAGACGGAGAGGAGGACACATGACCAGCTTATGGGGGAGGAAAGCAATCTGTGTGGGAGGAGTCTAACCAACATGCCTTTGGGAATGCCACCTAGAGCTATTATTGCTCCTACGCCTTTGGCACCAAGATGTGGAATGAGCACAAGGTGTTGAAGTAAGAGGAATATGAGAAACGGTACAAAGAGCGTTGCCCGAGTGATCTACAAAGGTTTGGAGATGGACCGCCTCAAAAGCTACTATGTTGGCTTGCACTTGAATTTGCTGAAATACATTGGAGATAATCATAAATTTGGACGTTTGTGTACTTCCAACCATCATCTCCTTGCCATCCCCAAATTTTGGTCCATGGCTCATTGTCCTGGAAATTTGTTCTCAATGCTTTCCATTATGGTGCTCTTGAATCTCCACGAAACATAGATTATTTGCAAATAAAACAGAATTTCGATCATCTCAAATACAAAAGGAATCTTCACTTGGAAAATATGATAGATCCAGGTGAATTATGCTGAAAGCTCAGATCCATCTCCTAGAAAAGGCTTCAAAAAGCATGAATCAATTAGGAAAATATTGCACAAGCTTGACCCATCTCCTAAAAGAATAATGTGCCAAGTAAAAGATTCAGGCTGAAAAGGCTTGAAAATCATGAATCCATGACCAAATTGACTAAGCTATGGTGCAGAACTATAATAAGTACTCTAGAGTTTCAAATCAATTGCATGAAAGCACTTAGGATTTGAAATTCATGAATGGTGGTCTTTGTCAATAGGTAAGCCTTGGTATAAAACATAGTTTTATAACTTGTAGTATACTTGTGTGATTAACAAGATTTTCTCATAGGCAAGAAACACTCTAATTTACTCATAGGTGAGTTATGAAAAATTATGCCTTGAAATTACTTGAGTGCTTTGTGAGTTTGTAGGTTAAACTCGTAAGTTGACTTTTTGCCATGTCACCGAGTTTGAGTCAAAATAGGGTCTATCAAGTTTTTGAATTTTGGTATAAAATACACCAAGATAAATGGGCAAAGCTTAGGCTCCACAACGAGATTCCAAATAGTGTGAACTCTCCAACTCTAGGTTTAAGCAAATGAAGGAAATTAGCATCTTGTTCCATTCTTGAATCATAGGCAGATAAGGAGAGAGCCAATTGTCTCCTTTACTAGGAGAGTAATTATATGGAGTGTCCACAATCACTTCCAATCCTTCCACCACAATTTGATTGAATAGCAATTTTGTGTTGCAAATAGAAAGGCACAACCTTGAGGATAACTTAAAAGAATTCTCTATCTTGATTGCTTAAGTTGAACTTGGCTTCGTCCTTGGTTTGAGATAGCCAAGAAGAGGTGGACTTAGCAAAGAGATCTCAAATAGTTCAAATTCATCGTTTGAAAACAAATAGAGGGAGAGCATCTATGAATTCACATCCTATGGAACATCTTGCAAGGTATTGATTGAAGACCACCAGAGGTATTGTTTGAAGACCTCCACAAAGAGTGAATTGTTTGGAAGTCCATAATGCAAATCATTGCCATTCTAAATGAGCCAAGACAAGCTTTTAATTGCTTTTAGTCACAAATATTCTACAATTTTGATTGGCAGAGGGGTAATTAGAAGGGTATGAAAACCGAAAAATTCCATGCTATATGGCCATAAGGAAAATCTAAGAAATGCAATTTCTTATAAGAATCTTCTAGGATTCATTCCTTTTGATAACCTTGATGATCCACTTACCACAAAGAACAATACCTTGATGTGACGTATCAACCAAGCTTATGTCTCTAGAGTCTTTGGGAAGGCAACAAAAATCCCTTACTTAACGTTAGCCTAAGGAAATTATTAGAGCAACTTGTCGAACTTGCACCAAGACACCTTGGAAGGCCCCCAAAAAGAATAGTAAATATGTGGTTGACAGAACCCTACAATAAACTTGGAATTCGTAACAGAAAGTTGCTTCAATAACTAGTCGTCAAGATTTTTCTCAAAGCTCTCAATGGCATATTGCCACAAAGAGGATGGAGAAGCTTTTGGTAGGCACCCAACAAGAAAAATAGTAAACATGTGTTGAAAAGAGAACCTTAGAAGAAATATAGAATTTCGTAGCAAGAGAATGTGGATTTGTGTGATGTCACCATCTTAGTTTTAAGCTAACCTTTAATAAGTATATGTTCAGGGGTGGCAGTCCTGAATCTCTAAGTAGTTATAGTTTAGGAATAAAGATTAGAAACCGTGAAGTCTTATAAATAAGACAGTTTCCGTAACATTAGTTTTATTATTCCTTAGAACAAAATAAAGACGAGAAGATGATAGAATAACAATACCAAAGATTCATGAAAAGATAAGTAGTAGTCACACCTCCAATGGAAAGAGCTTCGTTGATGGACCTTCATACACCTACAATGAAATAGTTAGCATCATAGTATAAAGACTTGCAAGCATCTATGGAACATAAGAGAAATCCAAAAGATACACATCTGCCAAACATGAGGACTACAATCATCCACACACCTGCTCACAATCATACCACTCTATACATGAATCCCGAAGGATCAATACATGAAAGGATAGGGTCATGAGCAGATCATCAACGGATGGAGTGTATAACCAGGATTGCCAAACGTGTAATCATTTATCTCATATCCCATATCCATGTATGGTGTACACCTCATGAATCTGTATTACTGAATTGTGATCAGCCTGAAGAAAGAACGCATAATATAATCGATAAATGAAGACATCCAAATCAGATTGGAGATATCCCAAGAAATCCAATGGAAGGAGATCAGCCATGATGCAGATTAAGGTATATAGCTTTGCTAACCAGTAATCATAATCCAAGAAGAATCCGAAAACAATTATACCATCGAACCATTAAGTATGGATCACTGATTTCCATCTAAATGATGATATCGATCATGATTAAGGGAGAACCAAACAATCACTTTAACTAACAACAGTAACCGGTTAGTATATGAAAGAGATGTGATTAAGGTTGACAAATGAACATCTCCCATAATTCCAAGAGACACAGCCACCCAATGGAGCAAATATATAATTGCATTCATTCCTCCCTCAAACCCATCGAAGAATCGGTATTTTATCCTTTATTTCCAGATTTGGAAAAGCTTGTGGTGAGCAGGCTGAAGGCCCAATTATCAAGTGCATAATCGAATCAGCAATACATCTGAAACAGCACCAATCACATTGCAAGTTATTACTGCCGAGATCTGAAACAGCAATCGACTTATTGTTGCATGTTATCATCTCCAAATCAGACACAGCATCTTTATTTTTGTTGCAAGATTATAACTTCATATCTGAAATAGTGACCATATTGTAGTAAGCGATATTATCAGTTAATACATTGCATATAATTAAGGATCATAACAGACATAGCAATCTAATTGCTGTAAGCGATTGCCAGTCAATATTATAGCATATATTTATTGACATAATCAGAGATAGCTATTGACTTAAGATCAGTTGCACATTCATTGCAGAGATCATCATTATATATATATACAAGATCACTTCACTTAAGCATACATCTAATTGTCTTATCAGAAAGAGCAGTGACATTGATGATAGTAATTATTCTTGAATTATTATTAGTATCAACCAAATTACAAGCTTAAACCATTGTATTCTTACATTATTCATCACATGTTATAAGTATTATTAGTTAATTGAGGAAATAAGTCTCCTGCAATTGATCTTTGCAAGTTAATTGTCCCTATCTTATAAGTTATTAAATAAGGGGACATTACAATTTGCTATCTAGTAGGCAAGCTTTTCTCAACTCTCACAATGACATGCTACCAAAAAGGGTATGGAGAAACTTGAAAAGAAAAAAGAATACATAAAAATCTGAAAAATTCTCCATGATTGATCCATTTCCACACACATGCTTGAAGCCAAGTGCATGCCCTTGTGGGCCGGTAAAGTACTTACTGGGCCCGCCCTTCCTTGCTCCAACCCCCCCTCTCATTTCATCAATTCTTGGATATAAATGAATGGATAGTAGTAGTCATTTCATCAATTGAAGAACCTGTAGAAGCCGTTTAAGCAGCCCCACTGACATAATCTGAGCTGACATCCCTTCCATTTCTAGAGCCAGAAGCCCCTACTATTTGAAGGGCTAGCCCCCTACTATTTGAAGGGAACATTAATGAATTGGGCTAGCTCAAAGTAGCAAGCTGATTAATTTGCCGCCGTATTAATGAACTAATGCCATTAGAATTAATTGACTGATTCCCTTCAAAAACTATAATTGGGGGGGGGGGTGGGAACGGCCGGAGGACAAAAGGGCTTGCCCCCCACCCTGCAGGGGGGGGGGGGGGTAATCCCACACCTTCTATTCTCACCCAACCCTTCCTCCCGGAACAACTTTACTATTCCCACCCTTATTGGAAAACCAATTATAGTTGTTCTAGAATTCCCACCCAACCCTTCCTCCAACTACTTATCCCACCCATTCCCCCGGCCCATAGAATAGTAGGGGCCCACCTAATACTAGAGCCTAAAGCAATGTAGTAAGTGTCAAGATGCTTCATGGTGTGTTTTATTTCTCATCATCCAAGAGAAAAGAATCATAGACATAATTACCATTGACAAGTTGTTGCAAGCTATCACAAAGAAGGGAGATGCCATGAACCAACGTATGAGAGATGCCTGTAAGCCAGTTAATTAGTAAATAAGGCTTTTTAATGCTTTAATAGAAAATAATAGTATTAAGTTTTTTCTGCGGGTAGTTAGTTGCCGAACGGTTGGTGGCCTAACCAACCGCGAACTCTTTATATTGTAAACTTGTAGCACATTGTGAGGACATGGGATTTGGAGAGGAATATGATATACACCTGTGTTACACAAATCTATTCGGGTATACTGTGTTGTGCGTTATTGGTTCCATGTTAATGAATTGTGATGCTTTGGTATTGTACATTGTATATTGATGTTCCCTATGCTACCACCTGAACCACTTAGGCTACTAACATTTTGGCGTCGTTGCCTAAGTCGAACCTGAAGGTCTGAGGAGGGAAAGCTGGCGGGATGGAAGTATAATGGGTCGTCCATTCGACCAAAATATCCTGGTGACAGACAGTGACATAGAAGATAACACGGAAGTAACCGGGGAGGATCAGTTGACACAGGACCTGATTCACGCGTGGGACGTTTCCGTGGACCAGTACGTACAACAAGAAGCGGAACTGAGCGCTGTCTCGGTTGATACAGTACGGGCGGAACTCAACATGAACCAGGCAGTACATGATCTCTTGGGTAGCCTTCCAAGGTTGTTGGCACGTGTCCTCGTGGAACGTGAAGAGGAACGAGAGAACACACGAAGGGAGCAACACAGGCAGCAAGTGCTCCAACAGTATAAAGAAAGGAATCAAAGGGAAGAAGAACAGAGGGACTATACACAACGACGAAACCGCCGCAATTCCAAAAATTAATGCCAAATACACTAAACAAAGATCGAAATCGAGAAGCCCCGGAGGAACAAGAAGGGAACCAAGAACACATAGTAAGAAGATCCCTGCGGATCCAAGAACAACTCGAGAGGCGCCTGAAACTCTACAAGATAGTGGAAGAAAGAGGGAGCCTGGCGGAAGGTTCTCGACAACATACACAAGCGTGGGACAGGAGTCACAACAGCCCAGAGGCATTAGGTAGCAGTGATAATTGGGAACAAACAACCGCGCCAACCGAGTCATTCAACAATTCCCAGGACAACTCGGGGAGTACGAGGAAGATGGCACATAACTCCGAAAAACAGAAACTCCCCAGATTCAATGGACTAGGATTGGAGGATCCCGCCTGCCACTGTAAAGCTTGTGTCACCATATGGCAGGCCAATGGCAAGGATGATGAGGATAACTGGCTGAAAGCATTTCCAGCCACCCTCCGGGGTATTGCCATTGATTGGTACACGGACCTACCCATCACTTCAAAGGATACCTGGAAAAGACTTGCTAAGGCATTTGAGGAGGAGTTTCGGCTACTGCGGGACGATGACGAGATCGTCGCAGAAATATACAACACCAAACAGGGCAAGAGTGAGACAGTACGGTCCTACTACCGCAAACTAAAAGAATTAATTGGCAAAATGGATAATACCCCGGCCGACGGGTTAAAGAAGCGATGGTTTATTGAGGGTCTGCAACCATCACTGCGGAAAAAGATGAAGGTAGTACCCCCATCCACTTTCATGGAGGCATACAATAGAGCCATGGATATTGAAAGTGAGAACAAGACATCAAAGGGTAAGAAGCGTACAAGCGATGAAGATAGTAGTGATCAGGAGAGCGAGGAGGAGTCACGTACGATACAAGCACTCCGGAAGGATATGAGGCGGATGATGCGGGAAATGAGGATGCAAAAGGAAGAAAGTAGGGAGGGCAAAGACCTCTGGTGCACAGAGTGCAAACTGGAGGGACACACAAAAACCAATTGTCCAAAGAAAGCTTTTTGTGACATCTGCCAAGTGTTGGGGCATGCTATTAAGGAATGCCCCTACAACTTGAAGGCTAGGAGTGCCCAGGTACTTTATACTCAAGAATAGGCAACACCACCCACTACACCCACCAAGAACACAAACTCAGATGCGTCACCAGGCGGCTATAGGACCAGCCGGAGGGGGAGTAACAACAACAGCAATAATAATACACCACGGGGTCGCATCCAATACGTTGCAAAAGGAAGACCAATGATACAATGTCGACGATGTAACGAATGGGGCCATTTTGCACGCGACTGCCAGAGTGGTGCTGGGCAAGGAGGGCTACTCTGCAAATGGTGTGGGCCGGGCAATCACGAAGATACAGAATGTCCAAGACAGAAAGGCGTGAACATGTTGGAGGCAGTACGGCCGGAACTAGACGCACGGTGCCCAGAAGTACTAGCCATTACCCGATCTCATACAAGGAAACTAATATACCCTAACCTAGGCACAGAGAAGGGAAGACTAAAAGAGGCACAGAGAGAAGTAGAAAGGGAAATGAGTAACCTAATTACAAAGCTAGCACTTCTAACAAGCAAGCAATGGCCATGCCAGGAACCAGCAAGCAATGGTCCTACAGCCGTTAAGTGGTTTAGGTGGTAGCATAGGGAACATCAATATACAATGTACAATACCGAAGCATCACAATTCATTAACATGGAACCAATAACGCACAACACAGTATACCTGAATAGATTTGTGTAACACAGGTGTATATCATATTCCTCTCCAAATCCCATGTCCTCACAATGTGCTACAAGTTTACAATATAAAGAGTTCGCGGTTGGTTAGGCCACCAACCGTCCGACAACTAACTACTCGCAGAAACAACTTAATACTATTATTTTCTATTAAAGCGTTAAAAAGCCTTATTTACTAATTAACTGGCTTACATCATCCCCCCCCAAAAAACTTGTTTGTCTTCCAGACGAACACTATAGCAATTGAACAAGAAATATCTACTTAGAGGGACAAGAGGACGTCCCTGTTCCTGTAGTGGTCCGTTCTCGGAGTATCTTCAGGTCCCTCTCAGCAAGAAGTTGCTTCTCTCGAGTGGCTTTCAGAAGCCTGAGTGCATCCATTCGGTCCTTCTCAGAGGCAGCCAACTTTCGTTCTGTTTCACCTCGCGTGGTTCTCTCTTGAACCATTTCTTGCTCCATAGCCTGGATCGTTTCTTTCAGCTCACTCTCTCGCTGAAGGGCTAAGGTATGGACTCCTTCCATTCTGTTTGCTTCCCATGTCATCCTTTGGAGCTGTAAGAATGTAGCGCGGAAGGTCTGTTCTATGGAAGTGAGAGCTCTCATTACTTTCTGATTACCTCCTGTATGTTCACTAAGGATCCGTGGTATTCCCCATTCTGCTATTATCTCTGGAATTTCGGTGTCGGGCCAACCTTGGTTCCTAATTTTCTCTGAGAACTCCCTCTCGCAGCCTTCTGTCATAAACGCCAGTAGTGCTTCCGTTGCTCTTACTATAGCAGGCATATCATACCCTCGAGACTGGTCTATCATCCTCTTCGTGGCTGCCCTCATCACTTCCAACTCGGAAAGAAAATTCTGCGCAACTGGTTCCCACTCTTGGATTCCCTCTGCTGGTGCTAGTGAGGACGTACTGTGCCCTTTTCCGATTCCTTCAATCCTCTGGCTCTCCTGCTGATTAGTCCCCAATGATGGTGAAGGAGGTGGAACCTCTATGTCCATCTGGAATCTTGCTAGCACGCTGTCTGCTTCTGTCTCCATGTCTGTTTCCTCAGTCCCCTTTCCTTTGTCTCCCTCTGGCTCTTCACCGTGTATTCCTCCTTCGGTATTTCCTACCTCCATGGTTGCAAGTGGATCAGTTATGGGTGCTACTACCAATGCAACAGCTCTAGCTGCTTCTACACCCCTGGTTGTGCTTATATGGAGGGTGTGGGCTCCAGCGTGTCCTCGCAAGTCTACTAACTGAGATGGTGTCCCTGTGACTCCAGTTACCAATTGTGCCGTGATGGGAATCTGTGCTGGTTCGAAGAGTACCTTTTTCCTTACTCCCCATCCTGGTACGGCTGGTATGCCCTCCATACGACTCTCTGTCCCTACCTGCCGCGACCCTCCTACGTGTTCTCCTTCCTGTTCCATGCCCATTGGCTCCATCTTGAATTCTCCTTCATCTTCTTCTGAAGATGATATGTATGTTTCTTCTCCCCCTGTCTCTACCTCTTCCTCAGAATTGTTGTCTTCTTCTCCTCCATCTTCTAAGCTCCCTGCCAGTTCTTGCCTTGCTTTTTTCCTTGGTGTTGTCTCTGTGGTTACTGTAAAAGTGTCCAAGTGTAGCCAATAATACATGGCTGGCTTGTAGGGCTCCACCTGGCTTGAGGCCACAAATCCTCCTCTGTTTTCCAACGCCACTTGAGTTCTCAATGCTTCCAAGAAGAGGGCAATGAGGTGATGGGGCACGTATAGGGTCTTGTGTTTGAGGAGCATGGCTTCCTTCACACGGCTGGAAAGGACTCGGCCCCAGTTATAAATTTTGCCATTACTCAATCCGTGCATGAGGCGTAGCATCCATATTGCAACATCGGATGCTCGGCTTGCTGCTGTTAACTTACTCTTTATGATATCCAGGACACATCTCCATTCTGGTGAGGTGAGATAAGATTTCTTCAGGCCCCTTCTATTGCTATTCTGCCATAAACTGTTCCATTGCTCTTCTGTGAGTGCGTCGTCGCAGATATGTTCCAGTAGCCACTTCTTTTCTTCTGTAGGCATTCTTGCTGATGGTTTCATAGCTGAATCGCCGCTACTGGGAATGCCGAAAACCTTGCCGAATTCTTTGGGTGCATAAGAAATGACCACTGTTTGTCTAAAATAGTCAATTACTGATCTATGTCTGTCCTGCTCATACCCATGGACCATGGCACGCAGTATAGGCTCAAATTCTTTTAGGTTGAAGATGGGCATGAAAATGATTTTGTCAACTTTTGCTTGCTTCAATGAACTCTTTAGGGGGTGGTCCTCCTCATTGTTTTCCCACCACTTCCTGCACTCGCTTCCAATTACTCCTTCAAACGTGATATTCTCTACATTCACCTGTTCTGATGCCCTCTCTAGGCTTTTCTTGTTGGTTCCTGGCATGACCATTGCTTGCTTGTTAGAAGTGCTAGCTTTGTAATTTATTTCATAACTTCCCCTTTTAGGGTTGCCATGACTCCCTTTCACCATCTTGTGCGTGTATGGTGCTATACCTGAGGGCTGTGGGCCTATACGCTGTGACTGAGGCTAAGGTGTTGTGTACGCTGGTGGTTGCGTTCTTTTTTTTCTAAGTGCCGCCCCCTTTGCGCTGCTGCTCCGTGTTGTGCCGTTGGTGCTGTGTCCTACGCCCCAGCTCCCTCTTGTGCTGCGTACGCCTACCTTCGCCCTGCGTACGCCCTCCTCCCTGTTGCGTACCTTGGCCTCCTCCCCGCATCTGCCTTCCTCCCCACGTCTGCCTTCCTCCCCGCCGCGTACGCCCTTCTCCCCGCGTACGCCTTCCTCCCCGCGTCTGCCTTCCTCCTCCATGCGTACGCGTGGAGGAGGCCGGCGTACGCGTGGAGGAGGAAGGCAGACGCGGTTAGGAGGAAGGAGTAATGTAGAGAAAAACAGTGAAATTTTTTGGTGAGGGTTAGTACACATTGGCCATGCTTAGAACCCCAAGCATTCAGTGTTAGGTAGGTAGCATGATAGAACCCCAAGGCATTGCTGAATAGCTTGTTCTTGTGCCTAAGAAGGCTCTTGAGCTTGACAAACTTTTTGTTAGAGTTGTCATGTATTAGCTAATAATTATTTATTTAATTATTAGTCTATTATACTCTGCGCTTAAGATAAACTTACGCATTTAATAATATTGTAGGTCATTATCCCTTTAGGGTTTCTTTAGGGTTGCACATCTTTAGGGTTGCATAACATCTTTTTACAAGGATTGTATTGTACTTTTTTATTTGATTCCCTCTTTGAATGATAATCTTCTTCTTCAGAGCCATTATTGTTTTTTGCCTCCATTCTTCTCTTGTGACAGGTGTTTTGCTTGCAGGTGTTCTTGAGATCTTTGAAGTTGTATTTTCTCAACTTCTTCATCATGGTATCAGAGCCTAGATCTGCTGCTACTTGTTCTTGATTTTTCAGAAGATTTTTTGGAGGAGGGTTTCAAGTTTTTTCAGAATTTTTTTATTTGCATCTGGGGAGCCTTTTTGTTTCTGGGCATTTTGGGCTCAAACGTACCTCACCGTTGAGCTCAAAACAACCAAAAACCCCCATTTTCATATAAAATTTGTCCAATTTGGACAACTGTGGCTTTGACCATTTTAAAATTTTTTTTGCCCTTCTTGGGCACGTTTTTTGAGACAAAAATAAAAATTTTGGGCAGTTTAACGGCTTGCCCAGGCCGACACAGTCACCGCGACGGCCTTGGAGCCGCCGACGGTCTCCAAGATCGGCAAAGGAGCCTTTGCGGTTATCGCCAGGGTTTGCAAGCACTCGACGGTCTTTAAACCATTGGCCACCAGCAGCGGCCCTGCCACCCAGCAGCCGCTAAACCGCCGGCCACTAGCAGTGGCCCCGCTGCCTAGAAAACTCCGCTGCCCTGCCACCTGGAAACCTCCGCCACCGCTCCGCCGCCCAGCCTCTGCTGAGCCAGATCACCACCTCCCTAGTAGCGAGGGGTTTTTTGTTTCCTTTGAAGGCTTTTGGACAGGCAGATGGTTTTTTTGTCATAACTTGGGCAAACGGAGTTGGATTTTCGAAAACGAATAGGTGTCGGAAAGCTCTTTTCGAGCTCTCTTCAGATATGGAGGTTTGTTCTTCTATTTTTTCTGTTTTGATGTCTTTTTTTGACGTCAAAGCCAAAAGTTCTTTTTTTCACTCCGGGAGGCATATCTTGAGCATTCAGACTCCGTTGTTGGCACACGAGATATTGTTGGAAAGTTGGTTCTATGCACTTTCCAGTGGTATGGGTTGTCTTTCCAAATTCTGCTCCAGGTACATTTTATTCAGTGTTTTGCATTTATGCACTCTGGTGAATATCTTGGATCCTAGGATCCTCTTCTTTGTGTGGGATGACTCATCTTTGGCTATTATTTCTATATTTCCAACCTTTTTTGTCTTTTTTTGAGCATTGTATACATCATTTTGTAAGCATTTCTTTTTTTGCAAACACACTGAGATAAAGTGCCAATATGCCTTGCATGCTTGGGATCTTGCACATCTTGTGCCTTATTTTACTTGCACTCCATTATAAAGTGCCATGGGGGGTTTGATGTTTGCCTTGTTTGCCATCTACCTTTGTCAAGTGAGTGTTCCTTCCACGACATTAGCCTCATGATGTGTGTCAAGTGAGTGTTCCTTCCACGACACTAGCCTTTATATGCGTTTGTAATTTCTGTTGCACTCTCGATGTTCTTGGTTCTTTGTCATGCAGTTTTCCTTGGCATTCAGTTTTAGTGTACCTGTCACCTCTCCCTTGTCAGCATTATGGGGGGGGGGGGTTTCCTGTTGGTTGTTGGTTCTAATGCTTCCTTGGTTCGTTGGAGCACACTCTTTCATTCCTATTTTTGGAGGCAACTTTCCATCTTCGATTGATCAGCTCTTCAGACTTTGGTGTTTTTGCCATCTGTATCTTTGAGTTCAGTTGTTTGCCTTTGTTTGCCATCTGATTCGAGTAGTGTTATTTGAGGGCACTCATGCAGATTATAGTCTTCTCTACCTGATCATCTTCTATTTCAGTGAAGGTTCTTCAGGTCGACGGTTATTCTTCGACAATGTTTGCAGGTGCTTCATGCTTCAGTGATTCTTCAGCTCTTCTTTTGTTCCTATCTTTTGGAACATTCTTGTTTGGAGGCTTCTTCAGTCCTTCACTTGCTTTTTCCATCTCTTTTTGGAGTGGAGTTTTTTCCCACGCGGTTTTCTCTATTTCTCCGTTTTACAGAGATCTTTTGTACTTCGGTACCTCATTAGGCTTTGTTGTCGGGACCCAAATTTGCCTTCATCATGTAGTTGCATTTTTGCTTCATGCATTTAGTTTTTTAGCTACTCCCTAATTCATCTTAAGGGGGGGTGCTAGAGTTATCATGTATTAGCTAATAATTATTTATTTAATTATTAGTCTATTATACTCTACGCTAAGCTAAACTTAGGCATTTAATAATATTGTAGGTTTTTAATAATTATTCTAATTATTAAATACACATTATCCCTTTAGGGTTTCTTTAGGGTTGCACATCTTTAGGGTTGCATATTCTCCTTTTATAAGGATTGTATTGTACTTTTTTATTTGATTCCCTTTTTGAATGATAATCTTCTTCTTCAGAGCCATTATTGTTTTTTGCCTCCATTCTTCTCTTGTGATAGATATTTTGCTTGCAGGTGTTCTTGGGATCTCTGAAGTTGTATTTTCTCAACTTCTTCGCTTTCTTACAGTGCTGATCAAAGGCTTGCAACACTATAGACAATTATGTCCACTGCTTATTATCTTGACTCATGGCTTTAATTTTCTTTGCAACATTTCTAGCTCGAAGGGGTTGAAACTTTTTTTGGAAACTTTGTTACCAATCTTCAGCCAAAGAAGCTTGATTTTGATTTGGGAATCTCTAGCATTGTGTGCAACTCAAATCTAAAGTTGGTGGTGCAACTTTGCACTTGGATTTGTAATGGCTCATAAAAGGGTTGAGCTTTGAGCTTAGTGGAGGTATGACTGAGCTCAAAGGTCCATAACTGTATAATTTAAGTGTATATGAAATTATGAACCAGCTGGTGGGTGTAGATCATAGTTATGAGACTCAGACTTGGCAATCTGATTTTAGACTCAGGTGGAGGCATGACTGAGCTCAAAGGTCCCTAACTGTCTAGAATTTAAGAGTGTATGAACCAGCTGGCGGGTGTAGATCATAGTTACGAGACCTAGACTCGCAAGCTGATTTTGGACTTGAACTCGATGCCCAAACTTGACACAAACTCGACAAATTGAAAACCCAAGAAATTCAGAGATTTTAAAGGATTTAAAACTTGTTTCATGCACCCTTTAATAAATAAATCTGAAAGACACAATAACCTCATTAAGTAGAAGCTCTTGTGATCACATATACATGTATATATTGATCAAATAACTTAAACACAAATGTGAGCTGAAGGAAATAATACATTTAGATATATAAATATTGTCATGTGTATATAAAACTCATGGAATATGAAATCCATGACATCAAAGGTTCAAAACAAATATCAAAACTAAAATTATAAGTCTATGGCTAAGAGGAGGTTGCATTACTCATCCCAACATCACGACAAGTCATGCGTTGGTGTCTAAGATAGGTCTTGGATGATGATGTAGCCATGATATTTTCTTGTGTTTGGTGTGTATATTTAAGTGAGGAATTTATTAATAATTTTTTAATGAAGCCTTTGACATGCTCATTAACAAAGAGGAGTGGTTAAGTAAAAAGATAAATGGTTTTGTTCTATTTTGACTTTAGCCAGGATACTAATAGATGGGATTCTTGTGTGAGTTTTCTATGCCGGGCATGATTGATACATTGCATTCTGAAAATGGCATTTCTTTCCAACTATGACTTAGCTTGTATTCAGGAGTACAAGGACTATAGCATGCCATCTTTGCCTATGGTGGTCCTTGTATACTAAACAAGTTGTCTAATGTATGAAACAAGATAATCCTTGATTGTGGCTTTGACTATGAATATGCAAAGATTTGGAACAAGGGATATGTATTTTGTAGATTTTCATGATCTTGATTCATCATTGGCCTATTACTTACTTAGACTTATAGTTTGATGGGGGTTTGGGGGCAACACCAAAACGAGGTTGAGGGGTAGCAACCCTTGTGGGGGTCTTGGGGCAATGATCCTTGTGGGGTTTGGGGGCAACGGCCTTGGCGCGTTCCCTGTTGCGATACAGGGCGGGGTTGAGAGGTGGAGCCCTTGCCACCAAGCCCAAATGAAGACCTTCAAAATCACATAGACCTTCATGGTGCACACCATTTTCATATTTTTTTAAATCCTAGATGGGCATGTCATAAACCAAACAAGCATTGAAATTTTGTAATTTTTTTTAAAAATAAATTAAAATGGCCAAGTCTTAGGCTTGAGACTTGCCAAGACTCAACGAGTTTGGTGAGTTCACCAAAATAGGTGAGTGTTGCGAGACTCAACAGTGGCAAGGGTGTCTTGCCTTGGACTCATCGAGTCTTGGCGAGTCTGGGCGAGTCTCGTTTCTTTGGTGTTGATGCTGAAGACATAGGTGGTGCAAGCAGTGGCATATGACCACCAAACAATCCAATTGGTATCTCTTTGTGGATGTGGCACAAGATTCCAAATTCAAATCCAATGTGCACAAGGGTCAATCCATGTTCGAGAAGAGATGCGTTCAAGAAATTGTCTTATCTATTTGTGTCTTTTTGAAAATTCTACTCAACCTAGAATGTATTGGAGAGCTCAATATTTGGTAGCAGCTCTACTAGGATAGAATAACAATTGGCCAAAGAAAATTATGGTTGAGAAGAAAGCATAGCTTGATAAAACTCTAAATAATTCTTTCTGATCCATGACAAAGGTTAGATCACATATTCCACACGGTGGAGTCTTTTTTATGGCTTATATTAGGGTCATAAGGATTGAATTCTTTGTGCATATAAAAGTACACCTCTCTTTAGTAGTCCATTGAATGGGAATAAGCTATTGTTTATTTGATACCACCTCAACCTTATTGAAATTGCTATTCAAGATGTGTTGTGCATTTTGGCAACTCATCAATAAGCTCAAAGTTGAGCTTTTTCAATAGTGTCATTTGATGAATATATATTAACAATGCCCAAATATTGGTTTTTAATGTTGAAAAGTTGGATGGACCACATTCATGATCAACATAATGAAGCCTTGACATGAGAGAAATAAAAGGGACCACACCCTCACCTCGTTGCTCATGATTAGTATTGAAAAAGAAACTATTTGACCACATGACACGACAAATAACTTAAACCAAAAGCTCAACAATTTCAATTTCCTCTAACAAAGGATGTTGCTTTTTGCAAATCTTTGTTGAGTTTGCCAAACAATATACTTGTAGAGCAGGTTTGTTGGATCCTAATGTTCCATGAGAAACAATTCATAAAATATGGGAGTGTAAGGATATATCCTTAAAATCCAACCCATGAAGAGAAAAATAACTCTTCTACAAAAACTAACTTTGCTTGTTGCAATGAAATCTTCAAATTGCAAGGCTGCCACTTGTCTTGCACATGCTCCCTTTCTTCCAAATTGTGAGGTGGCTTATAGTAATACCTGAAAGAACTTTGTAAGGAGAAGTGTTAATAGGAGGCCATTAATTGGCACTTATATCTTGTGAAGAAAGAATATTAGCCACTAAGTTGTTGAATTGGTTATGGATATGTGGGAATGATAGTCAAGTACAACAAATTGTTTGGGGGCTGAGTACATTTTG
This sequence comes from Cryptomeria japonica, assembly GCF_030272615.1. Taxonomy (NCBI): domain Eukaryota; kingdom Viridiplantae; phylum Streptophyta; class Pinopsida; order Cupressales; family Cupressaceae; genus Cryptomeria; species Cryptomeria japonica. Next base: position 420,825,500 of record NC_081407.1, read on the forward strand.
GGTACATCTATATTAAAAAATAAAAACATATAAAAATAATAAATATATACATATATGCAGCCGAAAAATAGGAATTAATATTGAATTCCACATATCATGCATTGCTAAACAAAACTACCATAAATATTTCAAATTTGAAATTCAAGATACTAATTTCTCATCAGTTTGTCAAACTTGAATGCCATGATAGATATTCATTGTTCAATATTAAACTAATAGAATCAGTAATCAATGCCACATGGGTTTCCATCAAGTCCATCATCATCATCATATTGACATTAGATTATGTGGGTAGATTAGAAGAACTGCAATCAGCCCCATTGCCACTTGTAGATAAAGTATGCTAGTTATTAGACTCCTCAAAAGTGGAAATGGTAGCAGAACTAGAGGAAATTCATGAAAGTGGTTACTTGTCAAAGAAAATGTACTATTTTTTTTTTCCCTTGTTACTTGTCAAACTCCATTTAGTATTTTGGGTGAGATTTTGATGATTGAATAAAAATACATTGAAATTGTTGCCTACAACTGGTATTTCTCGAGAATCATGTTGGAATTGCCTTGACATAGTTGAATCGTCTGGATATACTTATGAATGATTGCAAACAAATCCGTGTGCAAAATATTGTGCCTTGGGTGAATCCACAAGTGAATCGAACCCAATTGTGATATTGAAATGAATTATACTCGGGGGTTTGCGTAGGTTTTTGGCTGATTGGGAAACATAGATAAGCTGTGAGAAATTTTTAATATTGGGAATCAGTATAACAGCTATTTTTTTGAAAATTAAACTTTATTAATTACAATTGCAATAATGATTCAAATGCAAAGAACACAAGAACACAATATTTATGTGGAAACTCTAAAAGGGAGAAAACCATGGCAATATGTTTGCTTTATATGAATTACAATTTCTATACAATTTTAGAGGCACCAACCCCTCATTCGATTCGTGAGCACCAACTCACTAGAAGCACCAACCCCTCATTCGATTCATGAGCACCAACTCACTAGAAGCACCAACCCCTTATTCGATTTGTGAGCACCAACTCATTCACTTTAGAGGCACTAACCCCTCATTCATAATTATAATCACAAGAGTTACAACTCCCTTTTCAATCTGAAATAATTCTCACTTAAGTCTGCTATAAGTCTGATCACCAATCTGCTACAAAGAGATTACAATCTATTCATATAAATTCCTCTTCAAATCATTCTAGAACTGATCACAAGTCTCTACTATTGTAAATCTGCTATAAAGTTCTTCTATGATCTGATTATAAATCTTTCACAAGAAAAATTGCAATCACCTCTTTTAAATTTGCAATCAAATTCTTTATCATCCAATAGACCTTGTGCCTCTTCTTACAATTCAAAATTATATGTCCTAGTTTTTACAATAGTAACATTTGATAATTCCTTTTGGAGCAACATACTTTAATTTGTACTTTTCCTTTTTTTGTACATATAATACTATTTTGATTAATTAAGTAGAGTAGAGATTACTCCTCCAAGATTGATTTTTACCTTGCTTAATGTAAACACCATGCTCGACATACTCTTAGGCATACTATTCAGAAGTATTGCTTTTGCACCATCATCCTTTACCTTTTAATTAATGCCAGCTAACTGATTTAGTAGGGAGTGAAACTTATTTATATGATCTACCATTTCTGTTGTTATGTCCCCTTTTTTTGAATCACCTTATATTTTGCCCACAAGAGATTAGAGTATCACGGTTCAGGTCCGATCTGACTACTTAATGAGAACTCCTGCTATGCTTCCATGTCCTCATCAGATGAAACCTTCTCTACTTATATCTTCCATTGTGAGGAAGGGTCACACCTCTTCATCATGTCTGCCCTTTGTAACGGTCACAATCTTTCAAAATCACCACCCTTTGAAAGAGTCACTACCCTTCATCATTTTATACCCTTTGAAAGAGTCACAACCTTTCATAATTTCTGCCCTCCTTTGGAAGAGTCACTTCCTTATTTACTACCCATTCCTTCTTCCATTGATTCTTCCTTGATTCACATCCTCCATCATTTTCCCCCTTCTCCCTCCCAAATGAGGTTATCTTCTCCCTTTTATATCTCATGTTGGAGTCACAACTTTTCATTTCAAGCCTTTTGACCATTCATTAACTTAATTAAAGTTTAATTATATTTAATTTTATTCTTTTATTTTTTAATCTAAATTTTATTTTTGTTCTTTTGTATTTTAATTTTATTATTAAATTCTATTTCAAAGTGGGGACATTACATCTGTACCTTTATTCATATTCAATCTCTAAAATTTCTGCTTCAATTTCATTATGGCACTATGCTTCAAATCCAAAAAGCTTGTTTAGTGACTCCCAAATCTCTTTTCCATATTTCGTGAAATCCACATGGTGTAGGTATGCTTTTGAAAAGCCGAGGCCAATAGTCCCTAATGCTTTTTGATTTTTAATATTCCATTTAGCAAGTTCATTTGCATCAATTGTTGAGATTGAGTTCGATTTGACATCCCAAAAATCTTTTTCTATCAAGTGTAACTACATCTTCATTTGCCATGAATGAAAATATCTACCTTCAAATTTCTCAATGAAACTTAATTTATCCATGACCACCCCCTTAATCAAAAAAAAATAAAAGGTGTTGGGTTCCATCAATAATACACCTTGAAATGATTGATACTTTTACAAATAATAATATTAACCTCCCTTCCACTTTTTAATAAATATTTCAACAACATATAAATATTAAAAAATTCTAATTCAACATTTACATAAAAATTATTTTCTCTATTAAATTAAACTTTTGATGAATTTAAGGAGGACAATTTACCATTATCTCTCAACTGTGCTTGAAGAATTTTGATAGCAACTTTTATATGGTGTTTCCTCCCTTATGGCTAGCTATTAATTGATACACTAACTCACAATCAAATTTGTATAGCAAAGAAAAGATTTCTCATGGCTTCTCTTACTTTATATTTGTCTGTGCCTGCACACTGATGACATTCACATCCCTCATTTTTGTAATGCCCCCTTTTGGAATGATCCTAGATTTTGCCCTAGAATCACAAATTCAATTGAAATAAGGATTGCAATATAGTTATCAACATAAACCTTGGTTTAGATCCTACAACCATGTTAGATAATATTTGAAATATAATTCATAAGATCCTAATCAACAATTATAAGTACTTACATAACAATTATTATCGTATTGTATTTAGATAAATCATCCATGGTTTCATTCCCATAATCAATCATATTTAGGGTTTAGAGAGGAAATCCAAAAGGGTGCTCGATTATTGTTCAACCCAATTAAGACCAATAGCTTGCAATGCCTATCTAAGACAACTCGCCCCTTGGCCCACAAGCGGAAGGAACATCCTGTGATGATTCTATCCCTTGGGGTGGACTACTTAATTTGAGGGAACCCGGTTATAGAGGAAGATTGTTTAGCCCAATTAAGCCCAAGAGCATGCAGCACCTAACTAAGACAACTCGCCCCTTCGTACACAAGCGGTAGGAACATCTCGTGATGTTTCCATCCCTTGGGGTGTGTTGATGTGTTTTTTATGACACCTCAAACATAGAATAAAATACTAAGTATTCTATCCTCTCTTGAAAATAGAAATCTCATATGCTAAACAATGTGATCAAATAAGGCAACTCCAAGGTTTACAATGCGAACAATCGACTTTATATTGTCGGTAGACTCAGTGTATATGATGTGATATTGCTGGTAATCACAAAGGGACTTAGGTTTTGTTGGAACGTGGAATACTAAACTAACTTGGATTTCAAATAAACGATAAATGGACTAGGGTTTAGAAAATCTAATCTAAAATACTAACAATGCAAGAAATGATTGCTGACTTAGTGAAACCAAACCAAGCTTTGTTTCGCCATGAGGAAACGACTACACAAAGATGGTGTAATCTCCTAAGGGTATGCAAATGGTTTTCATATCACTTATGTACGCCAACACATGAACAATGAGCATAAAGCAATTGAAGTTAATCTTTCAATTGAGTTTAGACTAACCATACACCGCAACTTGCAATCAACAAATCACAAATGGTATGAACATACAAGCTTCCCCATTAATCAACAATAAGATTTTCCATTTAACTAATTCAACTCCATATAAACAAATCTAAAACTTGAGAAGTAGAAACCATGCAATACGTTGAAACAACACACAAAATCCACCATATCTTCAATTAAATCATATGTTTATTCCAATATAGCCTTGGCAACAATGTAATGCCCCCTACTAAGTTTAGGCCTGTTTTAACCATAATTAATCTATTTCAATATACCCATGACTTAAACTAAATTGATCAGGAGACAAATCTATCTTAACATGAATCAAATCTGTGATATTCCATAGTTTAATTAATTTATCAATTATTAATAAGTAAATTGTCCATACTAGATAATTAATTCTATCATACTAGATAATTAATTTTATCATTCATAATTCTTAATGCAAGTGTCAACCTTTGTTACTACTTCAGTTCTAAGGAAGAAGAGGATGTCGTTGTTACCATAGCGCTTAGAGACCAAAATAGAATAGGCTCCCTCAAAGTTTATGGATCCAAGCCCTTACCCTATCTTGGGACCATGCCCTCAAAGTTTATAAAGCTGCTGATCCTTACCCTATTTTGGGAATCATCCTATTGATTGGATTTAGACTGCCCTCTTTGGAAACAACTCAATTCCTAACTTCTTAAATACTGACAGTAGTAACAAGAGTTATATATAAACATATACTTCTTAATGTTTATTACCTCAAGAGTTCTTTCTAATTTACAATCCAATATTGTTATTTTCTAATCAAGACATTATATATATATATATATATATATATATATTCTTTCATTTATTTTTCAGACATCAATATAAATATATAACTGCAGAACAGTTCTCAGAAAGAAGCATCGATACTATACAATTTATGAATAAAACATACTGATGGCAGCAAGATACAGCAATTTGCTTATATCCACCGATCTCCACTTTTCTTGCAATATGCCTCTCCATGTTGGAACACTCCCCTTATAAACTCCTTCAAGGGTTTTCTTGTACGTGGCTCTTGGCTTATGACTTTTCCCTTGCACCGTTTTGTTCTCTTCACTCATCCATTGTTAGGAGTTGTGCCTTTTCAAGTATGACAGCCAATACATTATGGCTGAGTATTTAATCGATCATGCTTTGGGGTTTAGGATATTATGATCATAAATTAATATTTAGTCATTAAATTAATTTATTAAATATTTAGATGTTAAATTAATTTATAAAGTTAATATTTAGACATATAAATTAATTTATTAAATATTAGACATTGATTATATATAAGATAGAAAATAGAAATTGGTTATATAAAAAAATAAATTAATAAGGTAAGAAATAAGATAATTGGTTATATATATTAATATTTATGTAGGGATATTACAAACAATCTCTTGCCTTCTCCTCCTACTCTACTTCTACTTGCTAATGCTATCAACTATTGATCTATTAACCTTTACAAATGAAAAGGTCAAGCCTTATATAGAGGTCCTGATTATAAATGAATGGCCCAGATTGATTGTCAATCAACGGCCAAGATAATTCAAGGAAAGCCTAATTAGAGTAGTTACAACTACCACCACCATGCATTCAATATTGACCAATGAGATCATTACAACATTTTGGACACATGTCCTTCCCTTGAATTTGTACCAATGAGAAATTAGGTTAGGTACATTGAATTTAGTGCCTCCTACATGTATAGTTGTCCTTTTAGGATGAGTCAGGTTCATTGAACTTGGATTTGTTGACGTGGCATAACTTGATTGGTTGATGATGATTGGGCGCCACCTCAACATAGATATCTCTTGATACTCAACATCATCACCTTGCTTGATTGATTGTGATGGTTCATATTCCCAAATTGCATCATCTTGGTGATCAAATTTCTAACTTTGATTAACTCTTTTGAAACTATCATTCATCCTTGATCATGTTTCAACTTTCCATCTTCATGTTTGGGAATCTTCCTCTTTGTGATGGGTTTCCACTTTCAACTCTGGAACCTTGAATCACTTCCCTCCTTGACGCTCTTTGATCTTGAAATTCCTTGCCTTGGACTTGGATTCCCTGACATAGTTCTTGATTTCATGTTGCAATTGTCTTATGTGTGTGCATCTTGATGTCTCCTTGCACTTATCTTCTTTGAAATGTGAATCACGTCTTTCCTTGGAATGTAGATCTTGACTACTTGTTGTGGAATCCTTTGCGTTCACTATCCTTGACTTTGATTTTCTCATCCTTATCATTGTTGTAGAGTCCTTCATGATGATCTTGGATTTCCAAGGTAAATCCAAGGTCATTGCAAAATGTTTCCTTGTAGAGCAATTTTATCTTGATCTCTTTGAGAACTTGAACCTTGATTCCTCTTGTTGTCTCTTCCATGTTCCATGTTCTTTGAAGTTCTTGAGCTTGTTTTTCCTTAGTTGATCCTCCATATTGTTGAGTTCCTTCTCTTGATGAAGTTTGAATCCTGACTTTCTCATGATGTTGAGCCTTCGTGTTGTTGTTGAATCTTTCATTCGCATCCTTGAATATGAACACCTTGACTCCTTTCATGTTGTGAAATTCATCTTTCTAAGCTCCATATGCCTCCTCTTGAAATTGTTGATATTCTTGAGGAAACCCTCCACTTTGCAATGTTTCCTTGAAGTTGTGATGTCTCCCTTATCATGTCATGTTGTAGAGCTCCTCATTGCCCACCATTATCTTCCTTAAAATCATTCCTGAAAAGGAGAAAACCTTGTATCAAGATAGTGATTAGAACCTTGTGTTGATTTCAAAATTTCTTGAAATACAATCTGATCACAAGAAAATAAAATTTCAAAACTTTGCCTATTTAATTCATCAATCTTTAACAGCAAGTATATCTCAGAAACACTTCATAAACCTTTACAAATTCCTAAGAATGACATTTCAAACTCAGAATCCTTTGTTTCAGATCTGGAAATGAAGCTCAAGTCTACAAATGGTCAATTTGGTGAAGGAATTTGCTTAAATTAGAATATTTATCTCCTCTTTCTTATCCAGTCACCTGACCTTGAGCCTGATTATTTTTTTCCTGTCTGATTCTGACCTGAATTTGCAGGTCTTCTCTTGATTTTGATCAGATTTGCTTGCAATGCTCCTTGTCTCTCCATGTAACTTGCACTTTACCTGCTGGAAACTTGCTCTCCAGGTCTGATTCAATTCGCTCTTCAAGGTCTGCTCACAAATCACCCTAAAATCTGCTCCAAGTTCGCTTCAGGTCTGCTGCTGGTCTGCACTTGATTATTTTGTGAATTGCATTTTGAATGAATGATAATTGCTTTCCAGTTTCCACCTTATATTTATAGGAGGTTGACCTCATATTTCAAGGAAGGGTAGGTTATATCTTATGTTTACATGCTTCTGATCTTCCACACACCTTGACCTTGCTCCACATTTTGAATGGACTTTTTGTCAAGTCGGCCCTTCTTATCAACACGTTTGGAGGGAATTTTATTGCCCTCTAAGTCAGGTCAGCTTGATTTGGAATGCCTTTGAAAGGGGTATAAATAGAGGGTCAAGCACTCCATCTTTCAAAATCTCTTTCAAAGTTTTATCCAAGATTTGTTCTGCTCTGCTTTTAGGATTTCTGCTTCTGATTTAGGATCTGATCTGCTTGTAATTTGCCTTAGAATGATTTGTATTTGGAATTAATTTGATCCATGTTGAGCCAACCATTGTGCTCTCCCCTTGGGCGGGATTTAGGGGGTAATAGGGACAACATGAGATCGCTAAACCCTGAGTTCCTTGGAGAAGTGGGCGCTAAAATCAGGTTGTCCTGGAATATAGGTCCCATTGGACCTATAGTTCCTGAATGGAAAGTGCAAATGATATGAGGACAAGGAATTCCTTGTGCACACGTCCCTATTGAGTTAGGGATTTCTTAATCAATATAAAATTGGAAAAGGATGATCCACCCTATCAAGGTGCTAGAGACATGTTAGTAAGGAATTTCCAAATGATGATCAAGGAGTGATGAGCGCTAAGGATAGATGAACAAGGATAGTTGGGCGCTAAAACCACCTGGACATGGACAAAATGCTGCATGAGGAGATTTTGAGGGAAATTTATGGATTTTGTAAGGAAAAATCAACTTGAATTTTGCAAATCCACATTGAGAGTTAGCCTTTGAATTATGATTTTGAAATTTCACACCTCACACAAAGATTTCACTTGAATTTTATATTTTTCTTTTTTGTCCAAGAATTTTTACAATTTTTCTCTATTTTCCCCCCTTGTGAAGGTCGGAAAATCTGACCTTGACAAGGAATTTATTGAATTTCATCATTTTTCATCCTTAGCATTTCAAAATTTTTAAGTCCCTAACAACTTGCTCATGATACAATTTTGCAACATTTTTGCAATTTTGACAACCTTGACAACATTTTACAAGTTTTGACAACTTTGACAACCGTGTGAATTTCCACCATCAATTCTCAATCTTGACGCCTATTCATAAGTTCTTGACTCAAAACATGAATTCCCGACTCGATCGCACCCTAACAACAAACTTTGCAGTCTAAGTCACTTCAAGGACGGATTGACACACTTAACTTGGACCAACAAGACAAAACCCTTCTCACAAAGAAAGGTTAAAGACTGAAACTAAGACAAAATGCTAATCTAGCAATCGAAAAAAGCGGGGGTCCCCATTTGCAATGGGGTGATATGTTAAAATGTCACAACAGGGTGGATTACTCAGTTCGGGGAAACCTATGCCTACCACCTCTCCCTAACACATTTGCTTCCATTCTCGTATGATTGCTTATGGAGACAGACTAAGAAGCATAACAAGTTTATTAATATCTGGTAAGAGATAATAAAAGAGTATAGATGTATGAGATAACATTTGTGCACATTGCATATATTAATCATGCATACCACAAAGGAGCAAGAATGCTACTGCCTGCAGTAAATATTAATTTCTGATTTAATTTATGGCCTGATCGTTGATATATTATGATTGATCTGCTCTTTGTGAGTACTGATACTAATTGCTTTGCTTTCCATGATGATCCTTCTCTAAATGCTGATCTGCAATATATATCTCTCCCTTGGTATTGGAGAGTCACGTCCTACCTGCTAGCCATGTCTCCCTTCTAAAAGACGCGTCTCTCTCTTTTGTGACTTAAACACATCCATGTAATGTTCCATGAAAAAGTTTTTCTTTCATTTGTTAGAGAAACTTTAGGGGTTCTATGAAGAGATTTTAGGTTGAGATTGATTCTTATTGTTTGGATAATTTGTTTCTAGATTTTGAAGATATAAGGGTGGAGCAACTACTAAATCTGCTTCATAACACCGAAAGCTCCTCCTTAATTTGGTGATTCTTCTACATCACACTTTCTCCTTTTGGTTGAGTTTTCTTTTTCTCTGTCCCATTCTTCCTTGCTGGTTAATGACTCTATATTGCATACTTGTCTTCTTTTCCCACATATATATGTCCCGCCTTCCATTTCTCCTTGTACTTGAATCACAAATCTTTTTTTTGAAGCTCTTCTTGTTTGCAAATATGTCCATGCTCCCATTTTTCATTGCATTTAAAACCTAAATTTTCCCTTCGAAGTTTTTAACTATCATCTCTAGGGGGAGGTGTTCTTTTATACCCATCTTTCTCATGGAAGGGTTTATCTTTTAATGTCATATTTTTAGAGTAGCTTTCATCCCTTGTTCTAGTGATATCAAGTTATATGGCTTTTAGGATAGTTTCTTGGAGGGTAGTAGGATCAAAGGCACTTACTAGGCCTCAATTAAACTTCGATAGTCCCTCAATAATTAAGTATGTGAGTCTCTTTTTGGTTATTCCGAGAACCATGACGGAGAGCCTTTGGAATTTTGTCACATAGTCCTCCATGGTTCCTTCTAGCCTTAATTGGGTTAATTCTTTGAAATACCTCTCTAGATGTTTTTGATCAAATCTTTCAATGAGTTGGTTGGCGAAGCAATCATAGGATGTTATGTTTTGATGGCGTTCTGTAATCAAACCATGGTGCCACTAGTCGTGAGCAACCCTCTCTAAATGTAGGATGGCAAATCTGATGGCATCCTCTTCCATCATGGGGTTAAGAGATAGGTATGTATCTAATTTTTGGATCCATGGGTGAGCGCTGACCTTCCCTAACCCATCAAAATTTGGGAGAGTTATTGCCTACTTTGTGATGTAAGATTTGGTTAGGCTGACCCTTTTTTCCTTTTAGGATTAATTCTTGATCTTGCCTCACAAAGTTCTCTAAATGGAATGTTTCTCCTAATTTCAGTGTTGAGTCTTGAATATGATTTGGCAAGCTTCTCTAAGTTATGATTGGGTTCATTAACTTCTTCTTCTTCCCTAGTTGGCACTTCTCTAGATATAAAGGGGGTTCTTGTTACAATTGGAGTTGATCTTAGAGGAGTTCTATCATTTTCAGAATGATTAGAGTTGGCATCCCTCCCATTGGTTTGGTTGGGTCAAGGATTATTGTTGTTCGTATTTTGGATGAGAAGTAGTTGTGCCGTTCTCTCATTTTGCTCCATGAGAGCTTGAGTTGTTTGTTCATGGTGCTCCATGAAGGCCCTCAAATCGTTTCTCATTTGTTCACTCATTGTATCATTTTGAGTGGGGTTATTGGTGGATGCAAGTTTCTTCTTTTCTCTTTCCAATGCTCTTTGAGCTCTTTGGCTAAGTTGCACCAATTGACTTTCGTCCGTCAGGTTGGCAGGAACGATGCTTTGATACCAATTGTAATGTCCCCTTTTGGGATGATCCTTGATTTTGTCCTAGAACCAGAAATTCAATTGAAATAAGGAATGCAATATAGTTATCAACATTATCCTTGGTTTAGATCCTGCAACCATGTTAGATAATATTTGAAATATAATTCATAAGATCCTAATCAACAATTATAAGCACTTACATAATAATAATTATCTTATTCTATTTAGATAAATCATCTGTGGTTCCATTCCCATAATCAATCATATTTAGGGTTTAGAGAGGAAATTCAAAAGGGTGCCCGGTTACTGTTCAACCCAATTAAGCCCAAGAGCGCGCTCAGTTACTGTTCAACCCAATTGAGCCCAAGAGTGCAAAACGCCTGACCAATACAACTCACCCCTTGGCCCACAAGTGACAGGAACATTTTGTGATGATTCCATCCCTTGGAGTGGACTACTTAATTCAAGGGAACCTGGGTTATACAGGAAGATTGTTCAGCCCGATTAAGCCCAAGAGAACGCAGCGCTTGACTAAGACAACTCACCCCTTGGCCTACAAGTGGTAGGAACATCCCGTGATGATTCCATCCCTTGCGGTGGACTACTTAATTCGGGGGAACCTATGTCTACAACCTCTCCCTAACACATTTCCTTCCATTCCTGTGTGATTGCTTATGGAGACAGACTAAGAAGCATAACTTGCTTATTAAAATTGGTAAGAGACAATAAAAGAGTACAGATGTATAAGATAACATTTGTACACATTGCATATATTAATCATGCATATCAAACATATTCTCATACATACCACAAAGGAACAAGAATGCTACTGCCTGCAATAAATAGTAATCTTTGATCTGATTTATGGCCTGATTGCCGATATATTATGGATTGATCTGCTCTTTATGAGTACTGATACTAATTGAATTGCTTTCCTTGATGATCCTTTTCTAAATGCTGTTCTGCAATATATATCTTTTCCCCACATCTCCCTTCTAAAAGGTGTGTCTCTCTCTATTGTGACCGTGCCTTTTTCTGACTAAACCCCTGTTGGTTATCTTAATGAAATCACCGCCCAAACACCTGTGCTTCTTTACTCATAACCTGCGGCTGTTTGGTGTAATGGCACCTCATTAATAATTAATAATATATGCATTAATAAAAACGTAACCCTGTATCTTATTGCTGCATATGAATTGTTGTAGTTATTATTGTATATGCATCGATGCAGACTTAGATAGTATGGCTGTCTTTTTCTTATGGTGATAATTATTTGCTTAAGACTTTAATTTCTCGGATCTACAATCTCAGAAACCATGAAGTCTTATAAATAAGATATTTTTCTGAGCAATGACATCTTTTCCATGGTAGGGACATGACAATTTTTCATGCAAAACTTGTCTTTTTTTATGCAATAAATATTGAAAACGTTTATGGGATTTGTTCTCTCAATTCTTAATGAAAAATAAAAATTATAGAATAGCTATGTGAGTTGTTACTATAGCTCACATTTATTTTAACAGAACACAAATTATTCTTGTAACCCATGTGAACACTGACATAATTCCTAACAGAATGATCTTGCTGTCTTCGTTGCTTGAATTGTGGGACAAATTAGTGATGGCTATTGGAAGCCCTGCTTCAAAATTTGTGCTTGATGAGGTAGTGGTCACTTTACTCCCAGAGTGATGAGGCAAAAGGCTTCCAAATATGTTATATTAGTTATTGAATGCATATCATATTATATTGTATAAAATGTAAATAATATTAAATATTACATAAAATGTATTGTATTTATATATTTAAGTATGTGTTTAGTACGGTCATAGAAGAAATTTATGATTTGTAATTTTTGTTGATATAGAAATTGGAAGATTATATGTATTGAAACTTAGCCTCCTTTTTTGTCTTTGAACTGTATTGAATCTAATTTTGATCTGTATATAAAGGAAAACAGTAATATGGTTCCTAAATTTAGTAATATGCAATTCTAAAGCATATTGTATTTAATGTTTGATAAATTTGCCAAGTTATTGCCGATTTTTTAAACTTTTTGGATCTGCTTGGTAATCGCTGAGTCTGAGTTCTTAAGCTAAGGTATGCACAATCACAAAAGCTGACCAGCACACAGCTACAAGTGGACATGTGCAAGATGCATACATTACCCCTCAAGCGAATAATGAGTGATATGCACAACCACCAAACTTGACTAAGTGCACACCTATAAGAAGACATGTTAACATTTATAAGTTTGCATGCACATACTCAAACCATTGGTTAGAAAACTAAGGTTAACTTTATTTTACTTTTTCTATTTTCTTATTGCATGAAGTAAGAAAATTCTTAGGATAAAGTATTGGATCACACAAACCTAAGATACTGTTTTTTTGAAGAATGCGTACCTTGCCATTTCCTTCAGCAGCCTGTATTTCTACAATTTCCATCACATCACTATACTTGAAAATTGCTACTTATTTTTTTTTTCGATATGTGATTTTGCCCTTGGATCTTTTGAGATTCGGTAAGGAAGAAGTTATTGAGGTTCAACTTTTTCTGTTTGAATTTGGTTGTGTACTTGTGACAAAAGGAAAATAGGTTTCTTTTGATAAAACCTTAAGCAATTCTGATAAAAATAATCAACATGAATCGTTTTAGGTACCTAGCTGATTTTCAGATGCATAGAATTGATTTGACTGTTTTTCCCCAAGTTAATCATGATAATGACACACTCACTTTATTTTCAGAATTAGCAGTCTTTGGACTGAATCAACTTTTTGACTCAGGATTCTCACTCTATGTCTAGAGCTGTCCATTCTCTAAACTGATGGAACCAGCCAGTACGTCATTTTCAGAATATTACAGGTTTATGCTTGCTACTTCTGAACAGCACCATTCAGATTCTCTATTAGAGACACACAAAGAAAAAAATTAACTTTAAAGACATAATCCTGAAAAAAGTTATTGAAACAGAAAATGATTCCTGAGAACATTTATTAAAACAATAACTTATTCCTGAGTACAGATAAAAACAGGGATTTTTTTTTCTTTTCTATCGTTCTGAGAAACATCTCCTTTTCATCCATTCAGTGCAACACCTTTATATTGTCGTTCTGAATATAAATGCCCATCCTTTATTCTGGGTCACAACAACCATCTAAATCTCTCTCTCTCTCTCTCTCTTGTCCACAGGTGTCCAAATCTTAGAGTCCCCGTTTCTCTCAGATTCACAAATTATGATCTCAACTCCAGGGACCCATTATGTTAGGCTCTAATACCATATGGGTGAATTTGAAATAGTGGGCAGTATCGAGGAAAAAGATAGCAATATGTCTTTGTTATGCTCAGGTCTGCATTACATTTATAGTGTTCTTCTGCATTACATTTCCAGTATTCTTTGACCATGACGAATGAATTTTGAAAATAACTCTGTACATGAACTAACTCATAACTGATAACTTTAAGCCAACTTATTGTAAAGTCAAATCACAACTTTCATAACATTTGGAATTGTGATACTATTTTGATTTTTTTTGCAATGGTTGATTTCCTTAGTTCTGCCTTCAATGTTTTATCTTTTATACATTACAATATTGCAAACTATCATGTATTTATTGGGGGCAAAATGTTTTCTGTTTCAATGAAACTTGACTCTGCTTATCTTTTGCTTCTACAGGCCAGTATAAGAAAGGAAGAGGCCAAGAAAAAAGAAGTTCATGTTGAGGAAAATGTGCCACCGCCTTCCCCTCGATGCAATTGTTCAGTATGAGCATTTTTCCCTTTTCCCTTTTTGTATTATTTTCCGGTTGCAACAATTTGTTTAAGAAGACTTAGGTACTGTGGCTCTATAATAATCTTACAAAATATATAAAAACTATCATATGACTGATGTCTTGTGAATGTGTAACTTGAGACAACTTTTTCTCACCACCCCACTCTCCCCCACCCCACAAAAAGGATGTTTGCCACTTATGGGTAAACGTTAAATGCAGAAAGTATGCACAGAATATAATGAGAATATATTTAAGAACCAGTCTCTGTATTAATTCAACAGTCCATGTACATCAAGTGCTTATAACATCACACCCAGATACAACTATCATGATGCCACTACGAAGGAAAGGTATGCAATATATAATACCCGAAGGGGTGCGACCAACCGTCACGTCCAACTGCCCTTCGGGAAGACTAACTGACTGCCGTAACCCACAATTTCCGACGACAACATAACATAATGATTATTCCCAACAACATCATCCCCCCCAAGAAAAGAAGTCGTCTCCGGACGACTTAATACAAAATAGAGATGATGTTCATACATTAAACGGAATCAAGGTATAGAACTGCAGGAACTGTTGACGCCAGTCGAGCTCATAACTCATACACCTGTTGCGTCCTCGCCTGAAAACCCTTTTCTGCTACCATCTTTTTTTTTTTTCCTTGACATCACAGTCCTCCTATGCCTAAACCAAACTTGTTTGCAAAACATGCTTTTCAGTCTCAGCCTCCACCTAACTGCTACTCAAATGATACTGTCTCCCTAGCCAATTTGTCCTCGATAGCCACCCGCATTGTCCTCTTGACATCCAACTCTTGGGTACGCTGAGCTAAGTCTCATGCTAGTACTGCCTCCAACCTGGTGGTCAGCTCCTCCCGAGCCCTCTGTGCATCCACCAAGACAACCTCACGTCCAGCCGAGACATACTCCGAGTTTCTCAAAGTGTACCATTCATGCCTGGAAGTGGCCACAACCTTCTAGCACAAAGGCTAGGAGACGCCTCAAATCCTCCATCACACTCCCCAAGGCTGATAATTGAACTGAATAACTCCCTGGTGCTGTACGACTTCGCGTTCTTGCAATGCCTTCCCTCAAACTCTGTTTGTTTGCAACCTCCAAATCTGTCTCCCTCTACGGCTTATGGCTTCCCCGCCAATGCTTAGCTTCAGGCTTCTTCCTCACAGTACGAAAAAACCCCAACACTTACTGTGACTTCTCTGATGCTTTCGCCCAACTCAAAAGTGTATTGCAGCTCAAAAATAAATTGGGGGTCGAGGGCAAGTGCCCCTCGTGGGGCCATGGCGCACATCATTTTTGTGATATTTTAAGATGCCAAAAACCTTCTTCTCCACTCTAATTTCTTCAGTGTCCTGGCTCCAGACTCCATCGAATGATTTTTCGATTTGTTCGTTTTTTTTTTTTTTTTTTCACGTGCCATCACCACTGTTTATCCTTGCCATACTGTGGTATTTTTCCTTTCACCCTCTTTTAAACCGCCGCTGTCGTCGCCGTGCTCCTTCAAGCCTACGGACTGTAATGTCCCGAGCCCGTACAGAGGTTATCTGCCGTATGGTGGAGTGGTCTGTCGTACGGTGGAGTGAACCCGTATGGTGGCTGAGCCGTACGGCGACTGGGGTCACCCGAAGGCTTGGTGTCATACGGTGATTGGTCTCCCGTACGGTGGCTGGGAAGGTCGCACGGTGGATGTTGTTCGACCATACGGGTGTACGGTAGTGGTCGTACGGTGGATGAATACCCGCTGAGTTCTGTCCTACCGCACGATGGTCCCACCACCACTTTCAAAAAAATATTTTATTACCTCCCTATGGGTAGGTTCGATTCGCGATTTCTTCCTTCGGCGCTAAATTGCTTCCCTTCAAATTACATATGACATCTTTCAGCTGACGGCAATTGAAATCTTTCTGTGGAGTTCGCCTCTATCCAACACCCTTCGGTAATATACCCCTTTGGCTTCCAAGACCCCCTTTGGCTGGCATTTTTATTTGCTCATTTGTTAATTACTATCCTTCGGTAACTTCGCATCTCTCTTTGGTGCTTTTCCTATGGCAAAATCTTCTTCTCCCTATGGCGTCGGGTTTCCTTTACTCCCTTCTGCTGCAATTTCGCTTTTCCTATGACAAAATCTTCTTCTTCCCTCACGCTTGTGTCTTTGGCTGGGCATGGGCATTTTTTCCCTTTTCACTGGGCGTGGTTTTTGTTGGGCAGCACGGTGGTCACCTCTTTTCGGCTGGGCGTGGTTTTGTCGGGCATCCTCCGTGGTGGACAACCACCGCATGGTGGTCATCGACGGTGGCTCCATCGCACGGTGGTTCCATCGTATGGTGCCCGTGACGGTGGTTCCATCGCACGGTGGCCCCCTGACGGTGGTTCCACCGTACAGGGACCCCGACTGTGGTTCCACAACACGGTGGTCACCGGTGGTGGCCCCCCGACGGTGGTTCCACCAACCCCGACAATGGTCCCAGCGCACTGCGGTTCCACCGTGGCCACCGATTTTTATTTTTTATTTATTTATTTTTTAATTTCCTAATCTAATTGTCTAGAGAGTCTTTGGCTCGGGTCCATTGCCTCTTGGATCGTCCTTTATTCTTCTCGGTTTGCCTCGCCCGAGAGTCTTCCGCTTTGGTCCCGTGCCTATCGAGTCGCCTGCCCGGCCTCTCAGGTCCCCCTCTGGACTCTCGGGTGTCCTTTCGACCTCTCGGGTCCTCTGTGCGCTTCTTGTGGTAGGGTTTCAATTTGGACCCGTTGATGGCAAGTCTATTTTCAATGGCCATTCGAAGACCTGGAACCATAAATTCTACAGGAACCACAGTCTCCTTCCCGTACATAAGAAGAAGAAGAAGAAGAATAAAGATTTTGAAGGCTGCGGCCTTCCACACAGGGTTCCAATTGTTGCCGACACGAATGATCTTGGGATTATCTACGTCACCAAGGTTTGTCTCCTTCAATTTTACCTCTTGATACCTGATGGGTTCTTCCTTCGGGAACTGGTGTGCGGTGGTGTCACGCACACGGGCATCTCCCTTCCAATATTCTCTGTATTCCGACAGGTAAACCTCCTCTGTTACTTGCTCTGGTTCCTCTACTTCGAGCCTGTAGCTCTGGAACATTTCGTAATCCTCCATTTGCCAGTGGAAGAGCCCATTCAATGACCCCGTCTCATCCTCGGAGCACTCTCCTAGTTTGAGAATCCCTTCGTTGTTGGGCTCCCTGCAGCCCCATCCTTCGTCCCTCAGGTCGTCTTCTCCTTCACCCTCCGATTCCGAAGATGATGCCAATTCCTCACTAACCAACTGCGTCCCAAGGTCTATGATAAACTTCCTTCCTCCATTCTCCATAGGCAAAGTGTTCTTCTTCTAGTTGTGGGTGGCCTTGGCTGCCACCAGCCACCCTCTCCCTAAGATCGCATCATACCCTTTTTTCTTTAGTGGGATTACCACGAAGTCCAGTATGAAGGGTTGTGCCTTGATGGTAACTTGCTGGCCCATCAGTGTCCCGATGGGTTTGATTCCATGTTGATCTGCTCCCAGCAGATTGAATGTAGGTGGCCACAACATCGGCTTCCCCAGTTTTCGCCAGGTTTCTTTTGGAAGAACATTCATTCTCGATCCACCATCGACAATGGTATCAGTTAGAATGGTGCCAAGGATACCCATCTCCACAATGGCCAGGTTCCTTCTAGTGTTAACTGCCAGCAGCATGGGGTCTATTGTAGATCCCCCAGGAACATCCGTGTGGTGGTTGGTATTGGTGCGTGGTTGGGAGAGATTATTCAGCAACGCTGTTCGTAATTGAGGCATCGAATGGAGGAGGTCGTGTACCTTCACAGGCACCTCCAATTTTAAAATTTGATTTAGTATAGCCTCCTCCGCCTTTGGTCGGCTGGAAGTACCCGCCATAGCCTTCGCCTTCGCCCTCTCTCGTATCTCTTTCTCAATTTCTTCCCGTGCTTCCCGTAACCTTCGCTTCTCCGTCTCCGGGTCTGGGCACGTTGCTTGTTTGACTTGGGCGTGGGATACGGCCATCACTTCCTCTTCTTTGGTTTTTTTGTTGATTTTGAGCAAGTTGACGCCGGACTTCAGGCAAGTGGCATCTTCGTGGTCTTTCGGTCCGCACCATTTGCACAAATATTGTGTGGCCTCTCCCTTCGGGTAGTCTCGGGCGAAGTGCCCCCACTGGCTGCACGCTCTGTAAAAGGCCTAACAAACTCACCAACTACGTCGCTCTCATGAATGATCTCTCAAAAGCAGAACCTACTAATGTATCAGATGCACTTAAACATCAAGTATGGAAGAATGCCATGTCTGATGAATACCAATCCATTATGAAAAATGATGTTTGGGAGATTGTCCCTAGGCCATCTGGGAAATTTGTTGTCACCTCCAAATGGCTCTTCAAAATCAAACACGCTGCAAATGGCAGCATTGAGAAACACAAGGCTAGATTTGTAGCCAGAGGGTTCTCTCAAAAGGAAGGAATTGATCATGAAGAAACATTTGCACTTGTAGCTAGATACACCTCAGTAAGAGCGGTCTTAGCCATTGCAGCATCAAAGGGATGGAAAGTTCATCAGATGGATGTTAAGACATCATTTCTTAATGGTGAGATCTCAGAAGAAGTATACCTAGAGCAACCTGAAAGGTTTGAGATTCATGATGCAGAGTCTCTGTAGACTCAAGAAAGCTCTCTATGGGCTTAAACAGGCTCCCAGGGCTTGGTATGAAAGAATTGATACTTATCTCTCAAAACTAGGCTTCTCCAAGAATGATGTAGATCCTAATCTCTACTATAAGCAAAACAAAGGTGATATGCTAATATTGATTTATATGTTGATGATTTGTTAATCACAGGAAATGATCACCTCATAGATCGGTGTAAGAAAGACCTTGCTAAAGAATTTGATATGAAGGACTTGGGACTCCTTCATTACTTCCTAGGTTTGGAAGTATGGTAGAATTCTGATGGCATTATACTAAACTAGGGTAAATATACCTTGGACATTTTGAAGAGATTTGGAATGCTAAACTGCAGACCCATGACCTCTCCAATGGAAGCAAACCTTCATAAACTTAAGGAAGCAACAACAGAATCACAACCCTTAGATCCTACTCTATATAGGCAAATGATTGGGTCCCTGATGTATCTTGTAAATACGAGACTAGATATATGTTTTGCAGTTAATGCCTTGAGTCAGTTTATGTGTGAACCAAAAGAGATACACCTGGTAGCAATAAAACATATCATGAGATATCTACAAGGTACCCTAAAACTTGTCTCAAATATGAGAGAGTTGAACTAGATCTACATGGATTCACAGATTCAGATTGGGCTGGAAGTGTAATTGACAGGAAAAGCACCTCAGGATGTTGTTTCAGTTTAGGTTCAGCCATGATATCTTGGATCAGTAGAAAATAGTCATCAGTAGCACAGAGTTCCACTGAGGCCGAATACATTGCAGCCTCCATGGCTGCTCGAGAGGCAGTATGGCTTAGGAAGCTGCTTGTGGGGTTATTCGATGAACCAATGAAGCCTACAGTTAATCATTGTGACAACCAAAGTTGTATTAAACTTTCAGTGAATCCGATGTTTCATGACAGATCCAAACATATTGAGATTCCATATCATTATGTGCGAGACATGGTAGATAGGAATGTGATCCAGTTGGAATACATTTTTACAGGAGATCAGACAACAAATATTCTTACCAAACCACTTTCAAGGGTGAAAGTTGAGCACTTCAGAAAAGGTCTTGGTATGATTGAAATTTAATTTGCTTTGTACTCCTATGCTTATTAAGATGTTTTATGTGTAAACTTCTTTGTCATGTTAGGACTTTTATGGGTTTAACCCCCTGTGTTCATGTCTAAGAGGTGACGATCTCTCAGATAATGAACACTTGTATGTAGACATTATAAGGTGATGATCTTATGATGTTCAAACCAGTTATCATGTTGGATCTCTGGTATGCCATGGATGTGCCATGATTGTGTTGTGGTAAAACATTTGAATAAAATGTTAGTGCACATACCACAACTTGGATAAGTTGAGAATTTGACTATTCTCATCTACTTATTCTTAAAGTATTGCATGTTTAGGCAATACTGATATCACATGCTTGGGTGATATCTTGTCATCACAAGTTGATGTGATGAACGTTTGTATCACGCGTTTAGATGATACTTCATGTCACGTGTTTAGGTGATGTGATTTCTTGTATCAGATGATTGATGATACTTCATGTCACATGTCTAGGTGATATGATTCCCTAGAGAGTAAGATTACGTAAGGGATACTGACCATCATGAGAAATGTGATGCTAGATATTTTGTCTTTCATTTATCATCTTGTTGACGTGTATTTTGTACACCATCATACACAGAATAAAATACCTAAAGGCATCTTATCCTCTCTTGAATAAAGTCTCTAACTGCTGAAGATTCGCATGAAGGATTAGTTAGGATGACTCCAATGTTCTGGTTAGTAGGGTCTCTACGTGTGGATAAACTCCAGTGGTATGATGTGATTTGCTGCAATCACAAGGGGACTTACATCTGATGATTGAACTTCCGATCTGCTTTGCTGGAACACAAGCTCTTACTGGCTTAGATTTGAAAAAATGGAAAAAGGATGAGGGCGAAGAGAAGATCTAATCCTAATACTAAGAATGTAGGAGCAATGATTTGATTTTTGATGAAACTCTAACTAGGTCTTGTTTTGACATCAATGGACCATCTCCACAAGGCTAGTGCGATCTTCCAAGGGAAGCTTTATGATGTTCAAATCATCACCGCAGGCATAGACACCATCAAGTTGATGCATATCAATGAAGAAGCGACAAAATGAAATTGAGCTTAAGCTGAATGATTCCAGTTGACTACACAAGGCAAGTCTTCAATCAACAAACTGCTAGTAGTATGGATATACGAATTCCACCATTAATCAATCGCATTTCCTCCATTCATCTAATCATCTACCATCTAGGATTGAAGACTCAACAAGAAACCATGCAAATTGCAAGAAACGACACACTTCACCATTACTTCAATGAAAATGGAGTTTGTTTACAATCAATGGCAACAATTTCTTGCCTTGTCCTCCTATTCTACTCTAATTACTATTCTATCAATTTCTAACTACTCTCTATCTACTAACTGCTTTCTATTATTTACAACTCTCTCTAATTATTGCTAATTAGCCTTTACAAATGAAATGCCAGGGCTTATATAGTGCCCTCAATACAATTCGATGGCTTAGATCAATTCGAGATCAATGGCCAAGATTCAACAATGAAAACCCTAGTTAGGGTTTGTTACAACCATTACATAACATTTAATGCTTGACCAATGATAAAATTGTATTGCTTGGACACATGTCCTCTCTAGAAAAATCGACCAATGGATAGCCGGGGTAGGTACATCGGAGTTTGTGCCACCTTCCATGAGTTAAGTACATTGAATCTGGACATGCTGAGGTGGACCTCACTGATTGGAGACGTGATGACTAGGATGCCACCTCGTCTGACACTTGGTTGATACTCAATTTGGTAGCGTTGAGAAGTTATCTTTGATTAACTCTTCTAAAATTATTTGCTTCTTCAACGAGCCCTTGTCCTAACTCCATGTGTCCTTGATGTGCAAGACGATTGATGTACCTTGCCTTGGAATGCTGGATTTGGAAGAGGTCGCCCTTGATGACGTTAGTCCAAAGAAGGCCGTCCTTGATCCGGCTTGATCGTCCCGGCGAAGACCGTCCTTGATCCGGCTTGATTTTCCTTGATGAGATCTCCATTTGATGCCTACACAACATTTCAAAATTAGAAACATGATTTTGCAATATATAACATAGATTAGATTAATTTTTAGGAAACTTCATAATAAATCCTTGAGTTATTATTTCCTAAAAAACGATTGAGCTATTACAATTCAAAATTCAAAATTTGAATGCTATGACGATCAACAATCAAAATCAAAACAATAAATCCATATCGCCATACCTCACTTGAGAGCTAACTCTAGAATGCAAAACAAGGAATTTGCCTAGGCAAAATTAATGTTTGAAGCCTTTTCCACGTGATCTTCAAGCGAACGTCCTTCCTATCAACTTCGTCACCCTTGGGGTCTTTGATGTGATCTTCAATATTTCTGGCAAGTTCGCCTTAACTCTAACTTCAAGCTCGCACTCCCCTTTGAAGATGTTTCGCACCACCTTTTGAATGATAATTTCGCATTTCCTTTGTATACTCCAAATCGCATATGAAAAGATGATAAATGATGATGTGAAAATGAAATAAACTACTCCTCCTTTATAGGCGCTCACCTTCATATTGACCCTAGGCCGACTTTGGTGAATAAGGCAAATTTAAAATAAACTTAAAGGCCGACACTTGTAAAATGAAACAAATTTTAAATCAAGCGCCCCATTTTTATTTATAATTAATTAATTTAATGCCTATAATTTTAAATAAACTCGATTTTTAAAAGGCAAAAATTAATTAATAAAGGCCCATGCGCTAATTTTAAATGCTATTTTAATTGAAATTTTTTTTTTGATTTTGTCGATTTTAGCATTTAAAATAAATTCAAAAAATGATTTAACGCCAAGAATTTTAAAAAAGGTGGAAAGATGCAAACCTAATGCTCTGGTCCCTGATTGAGGGACAGGAGCGAAATCTCAATTTGGTCTTGATTCTTGTGTTTTTGACGTTAAAACCTCCATCTCCACATTGAATTTGGCATTTTTGCTGGGAATTTCGAACTTGACTAACTTGATTTGGTGAATGAATGTCCTCTTAGGTGGATATCGCCCTGGTCCCTTGGTGAGGGACAGGAGCGAACTTCCATATCTAGCTCAAATTGGTAACATTTTGTCGTTCACTTCTTTTGTGTTGCCTTCCAAATGACATTTTAAACCTTTTGCAACTTTGCTTTGACATGATCTTCGAAGGATAACAAGTGTTTTAGCTAATATCGCCCTGGTCCCTTGGTGAGGGACAGGAGCGATCTTGGTGTTTCTCCTTAATCTTGCTTGTTCGATCACCAATCTGCATTATATGGCAAGTAATGACGTTGTCCCTTCATTCCACTTTACTTCACTTGGCTTCTACGAGGCATATTTGATGTTTGGAGGATTATCGCCCTGGTCCCTTGGTGAGGGACAGGAGCGATCCTGAAGTTCTAGCCAAAATTTGCTATCTTCCAACCTTTGTTCTTTGTTCATTGCTCCCTAAATGATGTCCTTGATCTTGTGTATCCTTGCCTTGTCATGATTTTGAAGAAAAATGAATGATCTTGTGCAAATCGCCCTGGTCCCTGACTGAGGGACAGGAGCGATATAGGTCCCTTGGTTCAATTGATGACCCTTTGACGTTTGAAACCTTTACATATCGTTTTCTTAAGACACCTTTGATACTTTGCAACTCCGTATAATCCTGACTTAGCATGATTTTTGCATGAATTGGCAATTATGGTGAATATCGCTCTGGTCCCTGCCTGAGGGACAGGAGCGAACTTCAATGTCCTGGGCTCATGCTTGCTTCCATCAACTTGTAATTACTTTCATAATGTAGAATGAGGTCCCTTTGATCCCCTTGGACACTTGATACTTGTTAAACCTTCAAAATCTAGGCCCATATGAAAATTTCGCTCTGGTCCCTGACTGAGGGACAGGAGCGAACTTGGACACTCGATGTAATTCTTTCAATATTGGCGACCTTTGATACTTCGTTCTTCATTGAGACGCTTCAAAACGTCCTTGCCAACTTTCACCTTGACTTGGAGTGGTTTTAAACTTGGAGGAAAGACACATAACTAAGATATCGCCCTGGTCCCTGGCTGAGGGACAGGAGTGAATTTGTACTTGTAGGCTCCATCACATTTTGCCAACTTCAAAATTTATCTTCAACGGATTCGTAATGTATCTTTTCATTCATCCATGGCTTGGAATTCATTGTAACTTGGCAAGAAATTTGTCTAAGGTAAAAATCGCTCTGGTCCTTCAGTGAGGGACAGGAGCGCCCAGGCCAATATAGGTCTCATTTGGTGTCCTTCAATCTTCAATTTTGTCTTCAACGAATCCGTTACATCGTCCTTGCTTGCCTCAAACTTTAAACTTGCTTGCTTTTTTCCCAAAACATGCCTCATGAGGAATTTCGCTCTGGTCCCTGGGAGAGGGACGGGAGCTATCACTGAACTTCGCCCTGGTCCCTGACTGAGGGACAGGAGCGATTTTTCATTTTGGTCCATTTTTCTTTCACAAAGGCACTTCAAGTTATATTCAACTGATGAAATGTATCCCCTTTGACCTCCTCAAATCGCGAAACCACTTAAATCTTGCAAGGATAATGCGAAATTGGAATTCAAGCTCCGGTCCTTCAGTGAGGGACAGGAGTGAATTTTGCTCTCTAGGCCAAATCGTTACAATTTTCATCAAAAAATGTCTTGGCTAAGGAAGATATCATCTTACTTCATGCTATGAATAAAAGTTAATGTCCAAAAAAGGTCTAAAATTGTGCATATAAAGAAAATCGCTCTGGTCCTTCAGTGAGGGACAGGAGCGAATTTGACCTTCTAGGCAAAAACTTCATCATTTCATTGTTTTTGATCAAGTCTGGATGCTCCATCATGCTCATTTCGTCCTTCACCATGCCTTTGATGTCTCAATTCGTCCAAACACGGTCAGGAATGGCTCAAATAAGTATTATCGCCCTGGTCCCTTGGTGAGGGACAGGAGCGCTTCGCCTTGGTCCTCCTGAGAGGGACAGGAGCGAAATTCGCTCTGGATCCTCAGTGAAGGACAGGAGCGAAATTTGACTTTTCGAACTCTCTATCAGGATAATTTTTTATGGAATATAACATTTAAGTATAAGAATTTCTTCTTTCTTATACTTTAAGTTATATTCCATATATACTTTCAGGGTGTTTGAGAGTGGTTTCAGACCTCCAGGAGTTATATTGCAAAATCTAGTTTTTTGAGGTTTTTCAGTTTCCAGACTTAGTCAAATTTCAGGATCAGGACATTCCAGACTTAGCCAAATTTCAGGATCAGGACCTCACTCAAGCCGGACTTGCTACCCTATTGATCTCCCCGACAGCACTCAAAATGCAAAGGCCAACTAACAAAACCCTAAAAAACCTAAAGAACAAACCCTAAAAAGCAAAAAAAGCAAGGGTCCCCATTTGCAATGGGGCGATGTGTGAAAACGTCACAACACATCCCTAGCTAAGAGGGAGTATGTCTAATAGACGTGACCGGTCAAGGTATTGCTTGATCCTCCTTATTGGCATATATATATCAATCGGTGATTATGAGAAGAACATCGAAATTCATAAATGCTCCTTCTCATCTGCAACATACCAGACAATAATCAGATTTATTATATTAAGAAATAACATATATTTGAAAGAAAAATAAACCTTGATTATAACTTGCATCTTGAATAGAAAATTTGAATAACATTTACAAGTTTTACCTTTATTATTAAGTTTCAAATGATAAAGTAACTTTAGTTTAGGGTAATGAAATATAAAGTGACTTTATAATTAAAAAATGAAAAGAAAAGTCACTCAACTTGGGGGCCAGTCCAAGTAAGTTGGAAATAATAAAAAATAGAAGCAAAACAGATTTAATTGAGAAATCCTAAAGAGGTGTTGGCAAAAGGAGAAAACCCTAATTATGGCGTAGGAATAGAAGGAGGGTTATAAAGGCAACTTGAAGTCATTTTCCAAGGTTATGTTATGTTGGTTATTATTTCACTCTTGCCTCCTGAGAGGAGCTTGGCTGAACCCTAGGGTTTGGAGCAGCTTGTGTGGATGAAACCCTTCACAAGTCATCACACCTGCAGTTGTGGAAGATCATCTCAGGGTTAGATTCTACTTCAGGGTTTTCATCGGTGCAACAAAGAAAATCAGTTTTGAAGAAGTATTTGCTAGTTATGGCTGATTGAGGTGCCTCCTTGCTAGGATGACCCCTTCTTTGGCATGTTTGGAGCTTGAAAAAGACACTTCTACAGTTGTTCAGTATAGTTTATATGAGTTTCTTCATTACCAGTGTGTGGAGCAAATTCTAAGTAGTTTCAGAGGGTTGCAGGATCACCATTAGCAACAAAATCAGTTTCAGCTGGGTAGTATCAGCTCTATAGAAAAGTGGAGATTTCTAGGCTCACTTGCCTAGTTTTTGACAACTCTTTTGCACTTCTTGAGCACCTAGATCAGACTACCTGGTTAAGAGGTTTTTTGAGTTGAAAAGGGCAGTTTGGAAAGAGCTGTGAGTAATTTCCGGAGTGACCTAAGTGGCTGCCAACTTAGTATTTTTGAGTATCCTATGTGGCTGCTAGCTTGGTGAAATCAGACCTACAAGACAGCTATTTGGAGCCTTCCTTCATTAAGTTTCAAAGGAATTTTTCTAGAGGATATTGTGCTGTTGCATCCATTTCTCATATCAGACAATCAGTCCCAGGGAAGCAGCCATTAAAGTCATTGTAACAGCTGCTATATGTTATTTTGTGATCATAATTTATACCTGAACCAAGGAGCTACTAAAAGGGTATGTCTTTTATATGTTGTATGTTCAAAATTCAAATCATTAATTTGATAAGGTTTACCATTGCCTATTGCAGTCTGATTTTCATATCAGACTTAAACTATTTTGGAATCAGACTCATATTAGTAGTAAATAAAGTTCATTTGAAGTTGGGTTATCATTCTTATTGTTGACAAAGAAGTGTTATATGTTTATTGTATAATGGTTTATGCATTTGCTTTGAAAAAACTCTCAAAACACATCCTACAATCACACAAAATCAGTACATCAGTTCCAGACAAAATTCAATGGCAGTTCATAGTGCCCCACACCAGGGTGGGACATTACATCTAACTACTTTGAAAAGGAGACTGCTTGTCATTATGGTGTTTTGTCATGCCAAATATGGTATTAAAACTCAGCAAACCATGCTATAGTGGTTTTCAAATCGGTGATGGACCTGCAAGTTGTATGAAAAAGGAGTTTAGGATGACAAAGACCTCCAAATCATGCAGTTTGGAAGATCCAAATGCCAAAAGACATGTAGTTGTATGCAATAGAGTTTAATGCTGACAAAACACATGCAAATTGTGTGATAGGTGTTTTAATATTAGCATATTGATCAAAATTGTGTGACCAGATTTAAATAACATCAAAATGAATGCAAATTGTGAGATACAAGTTTGAATTGTGATAGAGTTTGAGATCATGTGAGAAAGAGTTTCAAAGTGGAAGTAATGTAATTGTGATAACGAGGTAGTTTAGTCAATAAAAGAGAGTGATTGCACTGTAGGCATTGAGATGACAGCAAATAATGCAAATCGTATGATTGAATGTTTCATGTTGTTGAATACATGTAAATTACATGATTCATGTTTTAAGATGGCCAATTCAAGGAAATTGTGCTTGTTTTTAGTGTGCTGATCTGTTTTAAAACAAGAAGTAAGGGAGAAAAGCTAGTATGTGCTGCTTAAGGGTTTAAACAAGTCTGTTCTAGGTGTTTGGTGAAGACAAAAGAAGTGCAGGTGTTGAAAATATTATCATTTGGGAAGAACCTAGAGTTTATGACTCTAAATTTTCTTTGCTTTCAGATAGGAAATCAGATTCAAGTTATCAAGTTTGGATTGCTGAGGTCTTATGGTCCACTTCAGTTCTATAGAGGTTCCATTAAGTTTTAGAGCAAAGAAATGCTTCAGAATTAGAGGCTGGTTACATGCAAAATTGCAATTTTGAGCAATGTCTATTTTTTCTAGTTTTTTGTTTCTGTCAGATAGCCTTTTTTTGAGCTGCTTTGTATTATTGATTGTTTAGAATACTTTTGCTTTAAATTATCTTTCTTTCTTACTTTTCTGTAGCTTTTAGAAGTTTGCTTTAAAATATATCTTTCTGGGATAAATAATTATTATTCTGAAATCCCAAAAAGAGGACATTCTTTGTAAACTTATAAATAAGTGCTTTGAGCACAAGAGATAAACGATGATGAATGCTACACTTATGCTTTTGAAATTATTGTGGAATATGTGTTTGGATATCCATTAATTGAATTGAAAGTGGATTTTACCATCAAGATCTGTATTTTGGTTGTTTGTCTACCTAGGTTGTAGCTTTGTATACAACTTGACTATTTAATTCTTGGATCAAGTGTCACCTATGTGTTGTTATTTTCAACTATTATGTGCACTGAAATGTTGGTCTCATTTTTTTGGGCAGTAGAAAGGTGTTGATGTTGTTTAGATTATCTGCTTCATCCATAAAATCTATAAAATATTGCTTGAAAGACATTGTTTGTATTGATTCGGTGCTTGTATCTAAGGCAAAAACATAGGCAAGCAGTCATTTCATTTAGAAAACCTCTGATTAGAAATTATATAGCATTGGTATTTGTATGTCTTGTCTATAGTTTGGTTTCTAGGGCTGGTTTAGCTTAGTGTTTGGGTTTATTTTAGATTTGAGGGAGCATCCCCTCATAATTTGAAGAGTGGTTTATACTCGCACTATTTTATTTTGTTTTGTCTTGCACAAGACAAATTAAAATGTTAACACTTAGCTCTAAGGTCTTGTAAATGCTCTTCTCTTGACTGTACTCTAGTAATGATGGTGTTATTGGGAGTGAGTTGACCAATTTTTTTCTAGGAAGATATCTTTTAAGCCTAGAGAGTCCTGCAAGAAGGTGTGATCAACTTGTGGGGTTTAGCAGGCTTGGGAAGAACTTAGTGAGATTAAAGACTGCTACTAGGCAAGATGGAGGATTCATTCAATACTCACAGCTGGCATTGAGGGTACAATATGTTTGAAGATGGGGACATGTCACTTGTATATCCCATTGGATGTATCTAGTTATGGTGGTGCCGAAGCAGGAATTCTATTCTACCTCAAAGTTGTTCAACAAATATTAAGTGTTCTGCTCTCATTTGCATATATTGTTTGGAACTTCTTCATTCTACTCCAATTTGCATATGCATTTTGTTATTTTGCTCTTGATAACTGATGGATCTGCAATACATTGATATTATTCTGCTCATGCAATGGAGTAATTATACACTTAAGGATGTTTGTAGTGGGTGAAAGCCTATTATTGCATATGTTTTTTTTGTGGTTCTCATATGCTAATCATATATTCCATTTTCTCAAAAGTCAACATAAAGTACATATTGAACCAATATGTTTGACACTTTTAAAAACTTTAGAAGCTGAAGATTGTGTTATGTTTTTTTATTTTCTCTATGTAATTCCTATTTGCCAAATTCAATTGCATTTATTTCAGTACTCAGTCTTAGAGTTAAGTAAACTAGAGTCTATGCAAGTGTGATCTTGGTCATTTAATTTGCATCACGTCAATGGTAATGGTTCAGCCAAAAAACTAGATCATAATCCTTCACTATAGCTTATCTACTGCATGTGATCTTTGTGTCATTGATTGACAATTATGTTCAAGTCTTTGTAATAAAATTGTTAGCAAAGTCCGTTGGCCAAAACTTATTTGGTCATCTTTATGTTGTAGAATTCGAGTCAACTCCATGTTTAAAAAGTTCCAAAAGTAAAAGAGTATTGCATTGTGTCTTAACCACATCCCTCTCACTAAAAAATTCTCACCTTGTCGTGATTGATCCGTGTGTGGTATTTGTGTCTTCTCAATTCTTCTTTAGTATTAAGAAAATGCAAGCAAATTTAGAAAAAAGGAAAAAGTTAAAAACAGAGAAAGTTATAGTTTAATCTTCATCTAAGATTTTAGTATGTAGACATTTGAACTAGTCATTTGGATTAGACTGCATTGTTATATATTTTTGTCAATTTGTTCTGTTATATATCTTGAACATGCAAGTGAGTAGTTACTACTGTATGAAATGCAGGTAACTGTAAATCCTTTAAAGGATACCGAGCTGATCATTTATGGGGGTGAATATTACAATGGAGATAAGGTACTATACCCAAACACAAGGTTGGACTAGTTTGTATTGGTATCTATCCATTGGAACTTATTTGAGAGGAAAATCATGTACCAATACTTTTGTTTTGGTTTTTGGCAGACTTTTGTATATGGTGATCTTTTTCGGTACAATACTGAAAAAAAGGAATGGAAGCTAATTTCCAGTCCCAACGGTCCACCTCCTCGGAGTGCTCATCAGGCAGTTGCATGGAAAAATTCGTTGTTTATATTTGGTAATAATTAATGATAATGAAAGTTACTTCAAATACAAGTCTATAGAAAGGCCATTATAATTATTGATTGTCACGTTTTAATGTTGTTTTTCTGTAGTTGTGTAAATTATTAGCATAACTGATTTCTTTGTAGGTGGGGAGTTTACTTCACCAAATCAAGAAAGGTTCCATCATTACAAGGTATTTCTTCTTTTGCACTTTACACTAATGAATTAAGATATTCTACCATGAGAAGTCCCATAATTCCTTTCGTTTAACAAATATCTTGAATAACAGTCAACATTTAGTAATTGATATTTTTTATCACCTATTGGAATTGCCTTGACATAACAACAACGCCTTTCACACTTTCTTGAACTTTAACATCAAGGGCTTGACTTTTGCATTTAAATAGTTGTTGCTATCCTAGAATATTCCTATTATATATAAAACTTCTCTGAATGAAAAATTGAAGATGTGTTGTCATCAAGTCCTATTGAAAAGTTAACTGCCTTTTAAAAATGTGAAAAATTGATGACATCATTGGTTTCTTGAAAATACGTCTATTGGAAAACTGTTACTATTCTCATGCTCAATTTTTTTTGCTGTATGCGTTTTCCAAGATGTGTAGGTTGTTGTTGTTTAGGTTCCAAAGCTTAATCTCCCTGTCTTTGAGTATATTTTGACGTTTGTTCATTTTGAAAATGTTGTCATTGATGTCAAAGGAGTGAAGACAATGTTGTCATTGATATAAGAGGTAATGCTAAGATTGTCATTGATGCCATGAGATAACCCTGCAGATGTAATGTCCCCTACTAGTACTATGCCTTATACCCAATAATAATCCTATTCAATATGGTTATAGTGTCTACCAGTTCTACTTTAAGGGGAACATTCTAATTACATCTAAGAATATAACCACATATTAATCATTGACCACATTAATTATTTATCATGCATGATTTACACAAGTGAGATCATACCTTAACCAGTAGCGATAACCCGATTATGGATAACCCTGCAATCACAAGAATGACACACACAATTCCTACAGCATATACATATTAAGGGTTAGCCTAATTTAATAAAACTAACACGCAGACAGAAGAAGGTATCATGGACGAAAGGGAAAGCAAAGGGCTGCTTGCCTACCAAATCCAAGGGCTGGTTGCTTCTAACCCCCTTGCTAGATGGGTAGTCTCCCCTTATACTTCCTCTCTAAAACCTTAATACCTTCAGACTCTCGACAACCTCTCTGTCTTGGGAAGACTGGCAGGGAGATAGTGACTGGCTCCTTGGCTTCATGGGTTTCTGACCCATGACAGCCCCCCGTTGCCACTGATGACCATCTCCAATGCTCCCCCAAGATAGAGACGAAACATGACTCTAACTATTAATATTTAACAGCATTTATTTACATAGTACCACACAGTAAATACAATCGTTCTCAGAATTCATAAATAGTTTCCAGCACAGTATAATTAAACATTATATAAGTGATCAGCTTTTGTGAATATTTTAGTGCAGAATAATTAACAGTATATTGTATTGAAAACAGTTAAGACCGTAGTATTCTGATTATATGAATATCCCTCAGAACCAAACAAAGTCTGTTTTAACCTTAATATATATATTTTCATGTCCAAATGGCAATCGAGCCCTCTAACATACACAAAGGTAGCTGACTGGAACCGTATGACAGAGAAACCCATTACCTGGCTGTGGCGTGATAGGCCAGTACATTCGATACCGACTTTCCTGATATTCTTGTGGCAAAGTCTCGTGTCTTTTTCTTCCTCCCGTGGATATGCCAGTTCCTATTTTGGCAGCATATGTTGAAGTGGAAGTGTGGGGCCCAATACTGTCTTCTGTGACAGTCTCTTTTTCTTCCCTATATCCCCGATAATGCTCAAAGCGCTTTGCTTATATATCTCATGGTTCGTTGGAAAGTTGTGTCTCTTTCCAACGGACACCCCCTTTGCAAATGTAGCGACTCCCTAACTAAATACTTTGTTGGTTTGTATTAACGTATGTATTAATTATGGTTTCTTTTATACATTTATGCAAAGGCAGACAAATCTGACGTGTCAGATTTGGTCTGTCACTAGGTGTATATTTAATAGTAATTAATATTGTTTGCCAATCAATATTTTATAAGATAATTTATTATTATAGAGATAAATGGTATTTAATAATTTATTATTATAGAGATAAATGGTTAATAAATGGTTATTCATTATTCAATAATTGATTGCTGATAGAAATAAATGGATGATTAATCAGTATTAAATAAGTGTATTGATATTTAATTCAATTTAATTTTTATGTTTATTCTTTTGTATTTCAATTTTATTATTATTATTTATTATTAAATTATATTTCAAAGAGGGGACATTAAAGCAAACCATCCTTTTGATATGTTCCAAAGACATACAATTAAAGATAAAAGCAACCAAGTTGAATGAATATTAAACAGTGATCCAAGAAATAAAAGCAATCAATATTAAAGCCAGCACTTATGTTATAAAAGGCAGTGATTTAGATAAAAATGAATTAAAGAATGACCGATCAAATGGAGATGTTAATAGTCAAAAGAAATGATTGGTTAAATGCAGTAATAAGTTTATGCATCGATTAAATAAGTGGCAGTGATTACACTTACACAGCAATAAGTAATGAAGGTTAAGTAAGTCCGACTATGAGCAGCAATTAAGAGTATTAGAAGCAGCGATCCATTGAAAACAATATGAGGTTTATTAAGTCTGTTTCAATAAAAAGATATATGCATTAGCATGCAACGGTTTGTTATGAAAAGCAGATATCACTATCAGCAACTAAGGCTGTGATCATAAAAAAGTTGCAACTTCAGATTAAGACTGAAGTGATTACCTCAAAGGAGTAGCGACCATAATCTTGATGAAAGGCAGTGATAAAGAAGGCCAAAGATGCAGCAACTAAGATCGCCCAAGTTTGAGAGACAGCCGATGATTAATGGAGCAGCGATTCCTTATTAAGAAAGAAGTCAAAGTCAGCAAACAAACTCATTTATTATGTGCAAGACGATTGATAACCAAAGGTGGCAGATTGATGAATAAAGCAGGTCCTAACAAATGGATTAATCTGTAAGTAGCGAAATCATAAGAAATAGTGATTAATACGAAGACCAACTTTATAATATTAAGATCAGCGATTTGTTGAGGACAAACAACAATTAATATGGTGGCCGACTTCATCATATTTATCAGATAAAGAGCAGTGATTACACAAGTTAAATTCAGCGACTTTATTAAGGATCAGGTTTGTTTGACCAAAGACAGTGACTATGTATTGCAGCAAACTACACCACTCAGTAAGCTAATAGAATGGACATCGACTTCAATTTGTTAATAGGCAAACAATTCATTATTGAAGAGGTGTGATTTGCTAACAGCAAATGGAGCGATTTGCACATACATAACTAAATGCAGCAAGTAATAAAAGTTAGTAATCAAATGGCGTGAATGATACTTGATGAAATCATGCGATTCCATCAGAATGGTGCAACTTTAGTGTTTTATTAGACAATAAAACATAATCGTTGTTTGTGAGGAAGATCGACTTTGTCTAATTACCAAAGTTGATAAGTTGTATAAAGGCTGCTTCATTTTAGAAGGTTGCCATGATTGGAGAAGGCACTTCATATACCAAAGGGTATGTCTCTTAGAAAGAGTCACACTCCTTTCAGACAAATGAAGAAGATATAAAAGGGGAGATTCAAATCATAGTTTGATGTGTGAAATGAGTGCAAGTGTGTAGAGTGTGTTGAATGAAAAAATACATATCTGATCATATACACCAGCCAACGATGAATAAACATTAACAACGTTATTTGCAGAATTGTGAGGAGATTATGAAGATTATTTGAAGACTTGTAAGCAGAGTTGTAAGAAGCTTGTAATGATTTATTTCTTATATAAAGGAAGAAAAGGGGGCAAAAATATGAAGTGTGTTTCAGATTCATATTGAAGAATATATGCAGCACATGTATACATGTATAAAGGATACATGCAGACAATGAGATATTTATGATTGTCTTGTGAAAGAAGATTATACATTATTGTAATCAGACTTGTGAGAAGAGTTGAAGGCAGAGTATATTATATTTTAAGAGATTTTTGAGATAGCAATTCGAGTTGTCCATCATCCATTGAAGAAGCAACACATATTGAAGGTGGAACTGTAATTTGGAAGTTGGTGCGTCCTACAGTTTTTGGTATTGTATAGAGGGAAAGAGGAATATAGATAGGTTGGTTGAGGATCGTGGAATATGTCAGAATCATTTTGAGCCAGCCCGACTACAATTGTTCAGAAAACAACTAAACAACTATTGAATTGTGTTATTCATTGCCACTGCAGCACTTGAACTGCGCAGATCATCCTGTCCTGCTCAGTTCTCTAATGATATGTATATAGAACTGTTTGTCCTGTTTAGTGTGTTGATCAGGTGAATTTTTAAACTTTCAAATCTATTTGGAGTAAATATTTTCAGCTATTATCTTTGATGGCATGTTAGCTTTTTTTGTGAATTTATTGCTAAGAAGACGCTTAGCACAGTTCATATCTCTCTGGATTTTGCAATTATTGAGTTTTTATTGAATTTTTCATCCGTCCAAGTTAGTGCTTTGTTCCTTTTTAATCCTCGGGTTCTTTTTATGAGGCTTGTCATTGAATGCTTCAAACTGCCCACATTTACTCCTCTGAGTGGTAGATTATATGCTATGTTTACATGGATCTGTTTTTGTGTCATTTTGTCTTGCAATGTATGAGATTGTTGCTGGTCATATATTTCTCCTGTTTTTTTGGTGCTTGCTAGATCAAGTGCTGCAATCTTCATTTAGTTTGAGGTGATTGGGAATTATTTTGGAGTCTCCTCCCAGTCTTGCTAACATGGTATGGTTTAGAAGCTTGAGACTCCATGTTGAAACAATTTCCCGAAAAAGTATTTCGTGGAGTTTGTGAGTGTGCATCGGCATACATTGCAACACATGATTGACATTTTGGTTATCCCTGTCATTATAATCATTCGAATTGTATTGACTGGTTCTTGTCTTTACTTCCATGTTATGCGGTCCAAGCCATTGAATTTTTTAGTTGACAGTGGTGGTATGGAAGCTGCTGTTTTGAAAAAAGCAAGGTCACCATGGTTTGCATTTCTATGGACATCATTTTATTCATTCAACACTGCCTTATTTTTTTGTTGCAATACAAGTTTCATCAACTCTTATCAGTAGACACCACATTTTTCCACTTAATTGCCCATTTATTATTCTAGAAGCTAGTCATCAAAGTGATACCTAACTCCAATTTTTATGTTATGAAGTATACAGGCTATGCAAGATTAGATATGAACAAATCATATCTTTGATATTACTTTTCTATTTTAATTCATCTATTGCATAAGAAAACATTGGAGTTGATATCGCATAATTACTGATTTACAGGTCAATTTCCAAATTATTGAACAGAAATCGCTTTTGAAATGGTTGATTAGCAAATTTTATCAAATTCTATAATTGATCTCAATATACCCTATGTTTGTTTTGGGCAATTAAAGACAACTTTAGGATTTGGGAGTAATTGGTTAACTTACCCATATATTTTCATTTTGTTTTCAGGATTTTTGGTGTCTTGATCTTAATACAAATCAGTGGGAGCAGTTGCAGTTGAAGGGTTCTCCTAGTGCACGATCAGGGCATCGTATGGTATGTATAGAGGCAGATGCTTCACTTTAGAATCTTAATATATTTCATTGTAACTAGCATATCCTGGATATTCCTGAATCTATCAGCTGAATTATATGGATGAATCTTTGCTGATTTCCACCATTATATAATTCAAATCGTATATGTTTGATTGGATGGGTAAATCAGTGACACTCCTTGATGAAATTTTTTTATGTAACAACTTCAGAATAAATTCGAGGCTCCACATCAATCGCACATAATCATACTGGTGAGATCGTTTATTGGATTATGTATAGGGAGTTTCCCTCAAATGCTTGAAGGTCCTCACAATGTCACTTAGCAAAGAACAAGAACAAAAAATGAGGGAGACTTGGGAACAAAACTAGCAGGCACCACCTACACCATTGAGCAATCGCTGGCCTCACATGATCCACTTGAGTTTTGTAATGAGTAATCTCAACAAAAGTCCACCTCTCGGCTATAGTTCCATTCTCCCCTATATCACTTATTGCCATTTCTTGAGAATCCTTTTCTCAACGGATATATCTAGAAGAAAGTTTAAAGTTTAAACCTAGGAGTGCTATCTTCATCTTGTAAAACTTACAAGGACTATTTGTTTCTTGTAGAAATTTTATCATACCTTGCCACTAGTGTATTTAACTGATTAAGTTGTGAGGGTTCTACTAGGCCCCTCTCCCATGAATATACAATAATCAATTACATATATGATGATGAGTGTCATAAACCATAAGCCTTTACGTTAATTGGCAAAGATTCAAACCATAATTTGCATATTTGCTGGGTGCTCGATAGTTACTTGCATTTTTTTTTGAAATGAACAACTTGAATAGAAACTCGTAAATTGGGAAGAGTATAAATTGATGTGCAATGACTTTAACGTGGAGAAAATAAACAAATTAAGGTGCGTGGTGTTTTTGAATTTATTATTTTGATGAGTTTTGCTGACCATTGTGGAGATTTTGCACAGTTTTTGAGTTAAAATTCTTTTTCTATGGAGTCTAAGTATGCAAATAATGATTGCAACATCTAAATATCAAACAAAATCTAGTCCAAATGATAGTAATTTTAATAGTACTAGTCCAGGTCACCAAAAAATACCCAAAAGACACCAAAAAACCAAAAAAAGATGCCACCTTTTAGACATTAACTCACATAGTCCCCAACTACTGTAATGTCCCAAATCTTAAGTAAGAGGATGTTGAGTCATTTTCCAACCATGTGTGAGATTTTAGACTTTCTCACACTGTCATGCCTTCTTTTCATTCCTTGTTTCTTTTTTCTCCATTACATTGTAGGCTCTTGCATGTTTTCCTACATCATACTTGAAGATATCCACATAAGGTCTCCTTGATACTCAAAACCCAAAGGTGTAAATGATGTTCAATTTTCAATTCAATATGTAAGATGTATTCTAATTTGTATTCTCTCTATCTATGTATTATCTATGTATATTATAACTCTGACTATCTTCTTTTGTATGGCAGGTGAGAGGAGTATTTATCGATTTCAATATCCTCTTCACAAATATTGATTGATATATATATGCAAGAGGGGAGGATCAAGCAGTGCCTTGATCGGTCATGTCTTATGGACATGACCGATCAAGACACTACTTGATCGCACCCTAAGACATGACCGATCAAGGCACTGCTTGATCGCACCCTTTGATATATAACTATCAATCGGTGTTTATATTAATCACCAGCCTGATACTAATCGGGGTCTACGTAACTTAGCTTTCCATGCCAGCCGGTATTCACGTGGTATGTTTAACCGATGTCAATCGGTGTTTGCGTGGCATATTAACCGATGTCAATCGGTGTCTAAGTTAACCGACGCCAATCACTAACTAATAGTTATATATTAAGCGGTGCATACTTTGCCACCCGATAACAATTCAATAATCATTATTTATTTGCTGCTGAGAAGATATCCAATATAAATCGGGATACATGGTTAACCCGATAATCATCGGTGATCACAGTTATAATGCAAACCGATATACCATGCTATGATATGATTATCGATATTGTAGATTGGATATATACAAATGAGGAATGATCATCAAATGAAATAGCTTGAAGTTTTCCTGATAGTTTATCGATAGGATAAATGATTGAATGAGATACTTCATTTATCTCTCATTCAATCATTTATCTTACCGAAGCTACCATGCATTAACAAAAGTGATCTCAAGTTTCCTTCCACGACATGTGGTGCTTGGTAATCTTGCACCCTAATTGTTGATCACTTTCCATATGTTTGTAGGCCTTTAAGCCTTTCCATCGCTAGATCCTCATATTGCATCAGATATCTCATTTCCTCAATACCCACGGTATTGAGTATTCTCGAGCCTTGATCCTTGCTTGCTCTCCTTGACTATTTGTGGATTATTGGAGACTCTTTTTCCTCACATCGTGGCACAAGTTATCCCATTCTCTTAACCTCTGTTTCTTCACTCAAGCATTTCTTTCATTGAGCATCAAGATGATCTGTACCCCTTTGCTTGGCTTCCTGCTTCCTTGATCCCTGTTACCATTGCATCTTGTGTGTATGTATTGCCCCAAATCCCCACCTTTTGGCATGGCATTTTTTGAATCTCTATTGTTCAAGTATAGAGTTTCATCTATCCCATGGTTGACTAGTGATGCTCTGAATGGTCTCAATTTTTAATGTGATAAAATGTCGAGAAACTTTGGGCCAATGCTAGGATTTCATCCTTTACACAAGGCGGGCTGCTTTATTAGTTTGCATCTTTTGGTCATCATATGATCAAACTCTGATTTGTAGAGTCAAACACCTATGTTCACTTGTTGGATTTGAGGACGGAATCCCTTGGAATTGGAAATTAGAGCATTAAACCTCTTTTGTCTTTGAGGCAATTTCATTCAGAAACTGCATTCATGCTGAAGATTGAGTATTTTCTGTTCTATTCTAGCTTTTTTCTGCATATGTGATTAATACAAGTCTGCCCCAGTATATTGATTATCTTCTAGTATATGTGTGCAAATTTTATTATTTTTTGTGGATGTTTCAGATCAATGCAATTAATTTGCATATATGTTAATAGTATTCTGGATCAAAGTATTTTACATATGTATATATCTAAGGGTCATTCTAGTGCTATTAAAACTTTGATCTCGCTAGCTTGTAGGGTGAACCAAATTGTTGATGCTTCCTAGTAAAGAGATAATAGGTATCAATGAAGGGAGCAAAGGAAATTGCAGGCTAAAGATCTAATTAAAGGAGATATGGCAAATGGGGAAAAGTGAAGGGATATTTTAACAATTAAAGAAAAAGATGATTTCCTCCATGAAGACATAATCGGATTGCGTCAAAGACAAGTTGCATTTATAGACCGAATGGGATGATTGCTACGTGCTATATGAAACTTAAAGAATAGAGAAGAGAGTACATTTGCCAATAACAGATTTGTGGGAAATGTCATGCCAATGCCATCGAAACCTATGTTTTTGTAAAAAGAGGCATAGGAAGAATAAATGCTTGAAGACTTCCCCATAGAAGGGTTGATAAAGATTTTGAGTACCTAGCTCAATCTGAAGATTTAAAAAATACAGTATCTTTTGCTGGTTACCTAGATATCATGGCTAAGAGGTCTTTTTAGAGAATCCTAGATGGCAATAATAACAATGGAAAAAAATGTTGCAACAAAAAGTACATAAGCTGAATGCCCCCACCTTTGATGGTAGCAACAAGATTTTTGCTAGGGTTTGGTTGCAAAAATTGCAAATTCATTTTAGTCTCAGTCTTATGGAGGAGGAAGATGCCATTCAGTTTGCTACATTGCATATAGAAGGTTTTGCTTATGATTGGTAGCACTATGGTTTGGGCACATAGGGACATACCCTTGTGCTTATGATTTGATGAGTTTATTTTGAATATTTTGGACTACTTTGAGTGAAAGGATGAAAAAGAGTATTTAAGGGAACTTGCAGGTATCAAACAAGACTCCATAGAATCCTGCATTGCGCAATTTTAGTGTGTAGTAGTAATGGTACTTGAATAAGTATAATGAGGCATTTAAAATTTTATATAAAAAAAATTGAAGTATAAGCTATCCAAAATTTTGTGAACCATGCGGGACAACTTAAAAATATTATTAATGTTGTAATTTTGTGGTAATTGAAAAAAGCTGATATCAAAAAGTTTAAAAAAAAGTTTGGGCATTGAATATGACCACGAAAATCTGCTTGCCATCAAAGGCCCTACGAAATAAATATATCAGCAAATTACCATCAAAGACGAGTTTTAGGCATGGTTTAGGGTGAACTTGTGCATTTTTTTGATTTTTCATTGTAAAAATTGCTGCACATTTTTCCAAATATTGGTGCCAAGTATGACCCTAAGTTACTCACCTACCTCTTTGCCCCACAAGTACTTGCAGGACTTTTCAACCTTGCTATCATCCTCCTTTTTTTCTTTACAAACCTTCAACCCTTGTATTGTATATACCAATAGATGACAATACATTCTTGTGTAGCTCCATCTAAAATTAGTTTTACAAATGTGACACAACCACAATCTAGTACCCCCATATTTTTCTTTTTTATGTTTGTGTGATGTCCTCATCTTTGCAATTACAAAATAATAGCAAGAAAATACTCGTGGTCAAGGAGTGACAAGCCTTGAGTGCATATAGCTAGTTAGTAGGGAGTTAGAAGTAAATGTGCATAGCAAATATATATCTAGAGTAATAATATATCCGAAAATCGTGAAGTCTTATGAATAAGATGATTTTCCTTAATAACACTATGAGATATATGGATAAGTTAAGTCAGTCAATCAATCTTATGAGGTAGTTACAAGGATCAATACCATCTTTAGCACTTTCATCAAGGAGACAACACGAGTGTCACCTTCAAGACATCATGAACATCCCTTAAATACTATTGCTGATATAAGGATTGCATCATGAATTCTGTAATCACCTTTGTGAAGATTAGTCAGTCAACATCAGCAGAGCCATAACTATGCCAGATAAAAGATAAAATGGATTGAGTATATTTAATCATCTTGACAATGCATTTACCATGGAAGGAAATGACATCCCTTAAGCATCGATTAATTGGAGATGTCAACTTGTATCAAGTTAAGACAGCGACTGATATTGTTGATCGATCTAAGGAGAAGACAAAGGATTAGTCATC
The DNA here is from genome assembly GCF_030272615.1 of Cryptomeria japonica. NCBI lineage: Eukaryota > Viridiplantae > Streptophyta > Pinopsida > Cupressales > Cupressaceae > Cryptomeria > Cryptomeria japonica. The sequence continues at coordinate 420,867,152 of NC_081407.1, forward strand.
GGTAATAACAGCATATTAAGAGATCGATAAGTGAATGATTCAGATAAAGCAACAGCAATTTTGTACAATGTTTAATAATATCAATTAAAGAATGCTAACTATTACAATATCGATTAAGACAAGGATGCCAACCACCCACTAATCAATATCGGTTATGAAGAGGCATGATATTAAGAATTCATTGGACAGCGATTTATGATAATCAGACATCGATCTTGAAGAGGATTAAGAAGGCAGTCTAATCAATGACAAACAATTGTTATGAAGAGGATTAGGGGCAGCGATCTATTATCATGAAGACAAAGATTAGTAAGAGGACTAATCAATAGTCATGAGATAACTGACCGATTGTATGTGAAATGGTGCGATTAGTATAAAGGAAAGGAGGTGATGATGAATAGACATTAGACATGTCTTAGGAACGCAACCAATCAATCTGACTTACAAGCTAGAAGGAGGCAATTGACCTCACTTCAGTAATCATCGAATAAATTTATCCCTTTATTTCTTATCGGGTTTTGATTGATCAGATTGAGCATTGCCTTTGGCACACAAGATGGTTGCATAAGGAACAAGTTCCAAATCAGGGAGAGCACCAAATCGTTGCATGCTTCTACAGCTATATCAAGAACAGCATCTTTATACATTGTTGCAAGCATATAACTTAATACCAGGAACATCAATGTATCACAGCAAGGTGATACCAATATCTACATCTGCACATTCCCATTGATACATCAGACACAGCAATCTACATAGCTTTATAGCTATTTTTATAAGGAACTAAATCAGACAAAGCATCATCAAGATACTGCAGATTTATATCTATATACTTTGAAAAGGTTTATACCAGTAAATACAGTGAGACATTGAGATTCCTTTGCATGTTTACACATCTTCAAATCTGAAACAGTAAGTAATCTTATTATTCTAAAAACCAAATAATTGTGCATATATTTTTATAGTTATATCAGAGATATCATCAGTATCAGTTATATTTCATAATTAATACCATTTGTAAAGTAATATCAGCATATAGTCAAGATCATTAAGGAAAAAAATCTCTTGCAATTGATCTTTGCAAGTTAAATGTCCATATTTCATAAGCTATAAAAATAAGGGGACATTACAAGTGGTATCAGAGCAATACGTTTTGTGGTCATATTGCATTGTTCCTAAAAACGGGATATTACAGTTTGTTTGGGGCTGTCAAAAATTGTAGTAGATTTTTTTTTGAAATTAAAGGGGCCTTTTGCATAAGTTTTTAGAACTTTGGAAGGGCTTTCAAATGGATTTTGAAGTTGTTCCCCTTCATCCATACCACTCCTACCCGTTTATGAACCCCCAAGTTGACTTTCATTTCTTTTTCCCATCTCATCATGCTCACTACTCTCACTACTGTTGCTTATGCTGTGAATCAATACGCAAGAGGAATTTGGAAACCAAAAATAGGAAAAAATAATCACACATTTCATGCTTTAAATTTTGAAAAAAATTAAAAAAAACAAAAAGTATTGGAAGATCAACATAGCTCTTTCACTTCAGTTGCTTGTTGCAACCTTACTCTTCACCTCTGCTGCTAGCCAATGCTGGTTTTTCCAATAGCATTCTCAAACCTTGCTAACTTGTCTTTCTAACTTGGCTGCAAAATTTTTTGCATGTAAAAATGAAAAAATGTTTCATATGGAGTCCTTTTGTTTTGTTAACACTTAAAATGGTGTGGGGGCCCACAAATGAAATATTAAATTCTTTGTTCTTCAGGACAACACAACCTACAGCTGTGGGGAACGTCTCCTTCCCGTCTCAGTGTACTGGAGACGTTTCTGCGAAATTTTTTGGTTTGGGGACACCTAAGAGATGTCCCGACCCATCCCCACATCTTTGGAATGTCACAGGTCTGGGCATGCTTTAAAAAATCTAGCTGTTGTTCACCAATATCAAATTTGATCCAAAGTCTTGCTGCTGTACTAGCTGCCACGCCATAAGAATTTTGGTATTTTTCAGTCAGAGGTCAGCCTTTCCTTTGGATCTACACAATTATATATTTATGTGTAATTTCCCCTTCTGTGGAGTAGTTTGGAGCAACTAATTAGCCTATTTAATTCCTATAGGCTAAAGTCAGGTAAAAGGGAATAATTTAATTTAATTATTTAATATTATCTGACAAAGCATATTTTATGGGTAATTAATTTTTAATTAACTTAATAAAATATTTTAAAATGACAATTGAATTATTTTGAGTAGATTAATAAAGTCACTTTATTTCATGGATTTAAATGAAATATTTTGAAATAGTAGGAATGCGAAAAGTTCTTCTAGTGGCTTTCGGGGTAAATCAATAAAGAATGTTTTTGGAGCTCATTTGGCATGCTTGGATTATTTTCTTCTATTGGATTTTGCAGAGCTTCTTGTGGAGCCAAACCCTAAGACAGAAACCCTAAGGGATTCTGGTTTCGGTAGTGAAACTATTTGCCCTAGCCAGTTTTGGAGATTTCATTTAGAGTTGTCACTGTGTTTAAAGGATTGAAGTTTTAGAAATTTGTGAAGTCTCTTGCAGAGACAAATTTTCAAAGTTCTTGAAGTTATTGGCAATTATTCATACGATGCATATTTAGACACCTTAAGAGATTGGATTAAGGCATGGGCTAATCGGTCTGAAGCTGGATGCCATTTTGTTAGTAAGCCGTGGTTAGTATCGAAAGCTTTAGCCTGGTCAATATCCTCCATTCTAGCCGCAACTGTGCATTTAGGAGGGTGTGAGTTAATTTCCTTGGTGCTAGATGTTTCTTAGTGCTTCAGCTGGAGTTGCACACAAGGTTTTTGGAGGTTGGAATGATATTATCCATGTTGTGTGAGGAATAAGGGTGGTGTGGAACATTCTGCTGGTCACGTGGGCATTCTATGGCAGCGTGAGACTCATATGGGTGTGGATTGAAGTTTTCACTGAGCAGCAAATATCATCCTTTCTGGAGGCAGTTTCTTGCTTACATTCTCTGCTATAACTTTATGATATCACTACTATATGCTGGGCTTGTGGAAAGGAAATATCTCAGACTTGTGCACAGACATTTGAAGACTGATTTCTGCTGCACGTGCATGGGCTAGAATCAACTGGATGTGTCTTACAACTGAGCAAATGTTATTGTATTTCCAGCGATTTTAATTCAATATTGAGGTTAGAAATAAAGCATTACTCCACATAATAACAAGTTTGGAAATAATATGCAATAAAGATTACATTCTGATTTTTATAATAGGATATAGTTTAATCTCAGTTTGCAATTCCATGATATATATGAATGCATGAACATGCACATTCCTTGAAAGTTGGCATTTATTTAAACCTGCAAATATTTATATATTTGAATACCTTTGATTCCTACCAGCTTGGAGGGCTGTGTAATTAATCAACAGAGACATGACTTGGGAATGACGAATGCAGCCTTTTACATACCATTACAACATAAGAAGAAATAGATCAAACCCAAATATTGAAAACTCACCAACAATTGATCCGTTTGTAGAAGGTAAAGGGTTGAAGTAAACATGGGTGACAAAGAGCATAAAGACCACTACTAACCTAGCACATGGGATATCCTCAATGATTTGACTAGAGGACAATGAGAGTTATAACAGAATATAGCTCATATTTGTGCGATGATGGTTCAACATATTTTGGGTTTTAACAACAATAATAGCAACAATGGTGGTGGAAACAATGGCGGGAACAATAGTCAGGGAGATGGTTCATTTAACAATAGGGCTGCAAATCAGCATGCTATGGCTGGAACAACTAATTCTAGGCCTCTAATCTCTCACTTCCCTCCTAGAAACAATCCACAAGTTGAAATTGAACCAACATAGCAAAAATTGCAGAATCAAATATTGCAAGATTGGATAGATTCAGGTGTTAAATTTCAGGCTGAAATGTCCTCTGTGACTACATGGATCTCATAATGAAACATAGACCTCGCATGGGTAGTAGATCACATAACAATGATTTGCAGAGGAAGGTTGGCAAGCTTACCTTTCCCTACTATGTGGGTTCGGATGGAAGTGCGCTTAATTCCATGCCAGAAGATGAAGTTATTAAGTATTCAACTTTTCACTCGGATGGAAGTGCTCATGAGTGGTGGCAGCATGAGATGGTCACACTAGGTCATGATCATATTGATTCTTATGTTGAGTTCATGGAGGGATTGATTCAAAGATTCGATAAAAATGGTCTCAAACTTCACTTTAAGGAGTTAACTTAAGAAATGGGTTCTGTTGATGCTTACATTGATGATTTTTAGAGTTTGTCAGTTTTGGTAACTGACATTCCAGAAAGGAGAATGATTGTGTTCTTCATGCATGGATTATTAGATCCGTTAAGAGAATGGATTAAGGCACTTGGCCCACCCACACTATAGGAAGCCATAAAAAACACTAGAGGCATGGAATCCTCCACTTTAAAAAACAAATTCTAGGCCAAAGGATTCTCACATACGAAATATAATGATTAGAAACCTTTTTAGAAGGATTGGCCCAAAAAGGATAAATTGGATGATGACGTCTGAAATGAGTTGCCTAGAAAAAAGCTATGTTTCAATTGGAAAGAGCCTTGGGAACTAGGTTAGAGGTGTTTAGGCAAGGGTAAGGTGCATTATATTTTGGTATTCTTTTACAGTGAGGAGGAAAATAAGGCAAAAAGAATTTAGGGCAGCGAATAGAGTGATTAAGAAGATGATTAGATGAGAGATGGTGAGCAATCACCTAAGGAGATGAAGGGTGAAACAATCACTACTCTCTCTGGTAACCCTAGAATTAATTCCTTTGGAGTGCATGGAGTCATGCAAGGGTAACGTCTAACAATTCTAGTGGATAATGGGGCAACCCATAATTTCTTAGACTTAGCATTGGTAGCTAAGAGGGTTATACATATTGAAGATTTTAAGAAATCTAATGTTATGGTGGCAGATGGATTTAACATGGCTTGTACTTAACATGACCCTCAGTTTAACATTACACTTGGCATTTACACCGTTTGTGATGATTTCTATGTACTTGAATCAGGGGACACAAATGCTATATTGGGCATCTAGTGGCTGCAATCAGTAGGAAAGTACTCTCAAAACTTTCAGACTATGCAGTTGAAGTTCAATGTGGATGGAAAGAAGGTTGTATTGAGAGGTATGTTCAATGGTGCTCCTAGGAATGTGTTGGCGAAGAGAATGGAGAGTATTTTTACACATGGTGCTGTAGCATGGGCAGCATAGTGTTTGATTTCTTTCAAGGTCCTTATGGATAGTAGCGATCATTATCATGTAGACATTCAGATAGTGCTGGATAAGCACAACTTAGTCTTCAATGTGATTCCTCCAAAGAGACCCCTAGATAGAGGTTTGAGCATGACATTGAGTTGGAGGGCTCTAATCCCGTCTTCACTACTCTCTATCAGCACCGTAAGAAATTTGAGGAGATAGAAAAAGACATCAAAGAGTTACTTGATATGGGGAACATTAGACCTAGTTTGAGCCCCTTTGCTTCTTTAGTTGTCCTAGTGAAGAAGGACATGACAATGAGGATGTGTATAGATTACTGTACTCTAACAAAAAAACCATTAAAAACAAATTCTATTCCCAGGATCAACGATTTGTTGGATGAGTTCCACCATGCAGTGTGTCTCTTGAAGATTGTTCTTTGATCGGGGATCATCAGATCAGAGTGAGGAAGCTGGATATTCATAAGACAACATTCAAATGTCACTATGGGCACTATGAGTTTTTGGTGGTGCCCTTCGAGTTGACCAATGCTCCCACCACCTTTTAGTCCTTTATGAACCATATTTTTAACAAACAGCTGCGGAAGTTTCTCTTGGTGTTCTTTGATGACATACTCATGTAAAGCAAGACTGAGAAGAACACTTGAGAAATCTTGATGAGGTTCTAGGAATAATGGAGGCACCGTCTTTGTATGCTAAGGCTTTTAAGTGTGAGTTCAAATTGATAGAGATCCTCTACTTGGGACATTTTTATCAATGCTAAGGGTGTTTAGGTTCATTAGGAAAAGATACATGTAATTTTAGATTGGTTGCCATCGAGGACATTGATAGAGCTGCGGGGTTTCTTCAGTTTGTGCAACTTTTACAAGAGTTTTGTTAATGGGTTTTCTCAGCTAGGTTCACCTCTTACAAACCTCACTAAGAAAGGGTCTTTTAGGTGGATGGATGAGGCTCAAAGAGCATTTGATAGACTCAAGGAAGTGATGAGTACTTGTCCAATTTTGGCCCTACTACATTTATTTCAGCCATTCGTTCTGGAGTGTGATGCTTCGAGTGAGGGGATTGGAGTAGTGCTAATGCAAAATATGCGTCCTATTGCCTATGAGAGTTGGATGCTTAGAGATGCAAAGAGACTTTATTCCATCTACGATAAGGAGATGCTTGCCATCATGCATGTGTTGGCGAAGTTTAGATAGTACTTGGGAGGTGGGAAATTTGTGGTTAGAATTGACCATAATAACTTGAAATACTTTTTAGAATAGAACAATTTGAATGATAGGCTACAAAAGTGGGTCAACACGGTATAAGCGTATGATTTTGACATAGAATATGGTAAGGGGAAAAAGAATGCCGTTGGCGTTGCTGATGCTCTTTCTTAGAAGCCCATTGCTTGTTCTCTAGCAAAAATTTCAGCTGATTAGAAGGCTTACCTTTTGGTGGAGTATTCCAAAAACACATTTGCATGTGAGATTATCGATGGGAAGACTTAGGATGACAAATATAAGGTAGTAGGTGATGTTATTTACTACAAGGACAAAATTAGATATAGGGTAGTAGGTGATGTTATTTACTACAAGGACAAAATTTACTTGGTTCCTTAGTCAAAGTTTAAGAAGAAGATTTTGAGAGCTATCCATGATACGACATTGGCAAACATCCAAGATATTTTAAAACTTACAAGAAGGTTAGAGAGAGGTTTTCATGGAAGGGCCTCAAAGATGATATGATGCGACATGTTTGGGAATTCAGAGAGCTATCCATGATACGACATTGGCAAACATCCAAGATATTTTAAAACTTACAAGCAGGTTAGAGAGAGGTTCTCATGGAAGGGCCTCAAAGATGATGTGATGCGACATGTTTGGGAATTCAGGACTTGTCAACGGAATGTGTCAGAACATACTTTTCTTGTTGGACCACTTCAGCCATTGCCTATCCCATAGTGAAAGTGAGAGAGTGTATCTATGGACTTCATTATTGGTCTGTTGAAGGTATAGGGAAGAGATTGTATTTTTGTCGTAGTTGATTAATTGACTAATTTTGCACATTTCTTTGCCATTTTAGTAGAGTATAAGGCATCGTAGGTTTGTTGAGTACCATAGTTAGTGATAGGGACATAAGGTTTCTTAGTGCTTTTTGGTAGGAGCTATTCCAGTTAATTGGCACTGAATGGACCCCTTGCACTAGTTAACACCCTCAGATGGTGGCCAGACAAAAATTGCAAACAATAGTTTGAGGACCTTTGCGAGTACTCTCCAGAACTCGCCGATCAACTTGCCATGGACTTGTGAGGCTAGTCCGAACGAGTCCTGGGAATACTTGTACGAGTCTAGCCTTTAGACACTCCAAGTCCCAAACTTGGACTCCCAAGTTCAGGGTATGGATTCTTGGGTTTGTCTAGGTGCGTTAAAACAACAAAAAGTGAGTTTTTTTTTTCATTTTTTGGTTCATACTTGTCCATTTCAGGTTTGAACAACAAAATAGCAAGGGATGGAGTGGAGAAGACAAGCATTCGACCTATTAATGATTTTTTTTCGTTTTTGCTTCATCTTTTCAATCATCCATTTTTTTTTTCGGGGGCATAGCCTCGCACCCAATCTGTCGTTGGGTTTTTCTCACATCTAACACCTTGTGCAACTTATCATTTCTGCCCCTCAAACCCATTAGGTTCTTGTTGTGACCTTTTTCGCACATTGCCCCATTGCAAATGGTGACCCTCTTTTTCCTGCTTTCTAGGGTTTTCGTTAGTATCCCGTGGCCTTCCGCTTCAATTTTGCCAAGCCTTGCCCAGTTTTGAGCAGTTTAGGTCCTAAGGATTGAAAGTTAGTTTTTGCAAACCTCGTGATTCCAGAGTCAGGACACCGCCAAAGCGCCTGGAAAGGCCAAAGGACGAAAATCGCAATTGATTTGGATGAATTCGGACAACTTTCTATTTTTAAAAGTTTGCTTTTTTGCTTTTTCCTATTTGTTAGGAAGTTTCGTTTTTGGCATTTTTAGAAAGTTTTTCCTATTTTTTAGGGATGTTTGCTTTTTGCTTTTTCAGAATGGGAATCTAAGGTTTGCACTGGTAGCACTCACTTGCTTCGACCAAGATCCACAATTTCCAAGTTTGACTTAAAAAGGCCAGTTCCCTACATTTTAGGGGTCATAATGCTTCAGATGATTTGCCTGAGTATGGATTTCAAATTTCAAGTTAATCTGGTTAAATTTGGTTAAAATGTGAAATTTTGAAATTTTCCAATTTTTTTCTAAGTCTGGCTAATGAATAAGGTTGAGTGTCATGATAGGTGTTCAAAAACCCCGCCCAAGCAAAGAGATGCTCAAAGTCCGCCATGATGAGGCAACATCAAAGTCCGCCCAAGATGCCAACAATGGAGAGGTTCGCCATAGAGGGAGTATCAAAGTCCGCCATGGTGAAGGGAGTCAAAAGTCTGCCCTAGGGGAACACTCTAAACTCCGCCATGCCTTGGTGTCCTTCCAAAGTCCGCCTTGGAGAGAGAGCTCTAAACTCCGCCCTATGTTGAGAGATGCCTAAAGTCTGCCTTGAGGAGCTAGTCTACAACTCCGCCTTGGTAGTCATGCTTTCAAAAGTCCGCCCTCCTTGATATCTCATGAAAGTCTGCCTTGAAGAGGCATGGAGGAGGCCTTCTAAAGTCTGCCCTCCATGATGCCTTCCAAACTCCGCCATGCCTTGGGGTCACTTCAAAAGTCTGCCATACATGTTGAAGGAGATGCCTTCAAACTCTGCCTTTGGTAACCATGTCTAAAAGTCCGCCTATGGTAAAGATGTTAGAGAAGTCTGCCATGTTAGAGGTGTCCCAAAACTCCACCATGCTTGGTAGAGGTCTTCCCAAACTCTGCCCCATGAAGTTGAAGACCATTAAAGTTCGCCATGTGTTAAAGAGGCCAAGAAGAGGGAGCTCAAAACTCCGCCCTCCTTGGTGTCCTTCCTAAACTCCGCCCAAGATGCAATGTTAGAGGTGTTCAAAAAGTCTGCCCTATGCCTTGAGGAGGTAGATCAAAAGTCCGCCCAAGTGTGATGTCAAAGGAGATGGTAGAGTCATAAAAGTCCGCCCAAGCATGAGATTAAAAGACAAGAAAACATGTTAGAGAGCCTCCAAAAGTCCGCCCAAACATGAAGATGAACACTAAAACTCCGCCCTACTCGTGGAAGTCAAGCAAAGTCAATAAAATGTGAGCGATGTCATCAAATCTTCCAAGAAAATCGAACTCCTAATCAAATTAGAAAGTTGGAAAAAGAGATTTTCAAAGATCATTGAGCTGGGAAATTAAAATGGAAACTCAAAATTAAAATGGGAAAGAAGATATTTTGCAAATCAAAAGGATTTTCAGACTGAGTTCCAAATTAGAAACTTTATGGAAGATATTCTATTATGAGCCTAGTTCGAATTAATCAACCAAAAACAATTTAGAAACTTGCACAAACAAAAGATTTTCGAACTAGAGAAGATGACAACACTTTCCCAAAGGTTCGAGTTAGATTTAGAAACATGAGTTGGAGGAGTTTGCATGTTTCTAATTGGGAATTCAACTTCATTTACAAATACTTCATTTGTAACTTCATTTTTTACACTAAGAAGTTCGAAGTTCTTAAGGAGAGCATAGTGAAGTGTTTGCAGATTGGAGTCCATCTGAAGAATTTTGATATTGCTTGCAGTTTGGCAAGCTTCTTGTCAAAGGATTCACTAGTGAAGCCAGCTGGTATAAGGAAGAATTGTTAATTCTTTCTGAGTTTTTGAGAAATTTCCAGCCTTACTTCAATCTATTCGAAGGTGAAATTGAATTTATGATGCAGATTTGTGTATTTTCTGAGTATTTTCAGAGTTATGGAAAATGATTTTTAGTGGATTTATTCGAATCTCTAGTGAAGGAAAATCTTATTTTTGACTAAGTATAAGAGAGTTTTTGAGTTATAGCACGTAGCGTGGTATTGTGATCACAACCATCCTTGAGATTGAAGAATTTATATACAAGAATCCTTTTTTTTTTCTAAGTATGAGAAAAAAAAAGAGAATGAAATCTTCAAACACTTAGCCATTCGCAGCCCCTATTTTCTTCGATTTACGAATTAATTTCTAACTTAAGTTTCATTGTCTGGTTGCAGATCCTAGGCACTATGAAATTTCAAGTGGATAAAGACGCTCCTTCGGAGTCAAGGATGACTTTGAAGTGGAAGAATGTTAGCGACACCAACCTCGGGCACATCAATCTGAGGGAATTTAAGAAGCGGATGTTTGGTTTGGACAACCTTGTGCCTACCACAATTGCACGAAAGATGATGAAGAATGGCATTGTGCATGCTACTGGTTTTCTCCCCACCATGCAATGCACCGAATTAGTAGTTGAATGTGCTAAGCATTACAACCCCTCCAGTAAGGACATCGTTGCACCTGATGGAAGAGTGCTGGCGAACATCAGTGATGAGGCCATCAGAGAAGCCTTCAGGATCCCAGAGTATTATAACACTGTGTACGTGACCAAGGACGAAGCTGATAGCATGTATCAGGACCACTTGGAGGAGTATGACGCCATCGTTAATCATCCTTGGCTGGATAAGCCAAGGAAAGGCGCCTCCAAACTTCAAAGGAAGAGCTTGGTGAGAGCATGCTTCAAGGAAGACATTGGAGACATGATCGTTCTGCTGAATAGGATAATGTGAAATCCTCAAGGTGCTCCATTCGAGCCCTGGATGTATTATTTCATTAATGAAATAATGAATGGAGTGAAAATGATAGACTGGGCCCGGATGATAAGTGACAACTTGGACAGCCAGATGAGGAACCTAGAAGCAAATAGGACCTTCTTCATGAGCTCGTACCTGTTTTATTCCTTGGCCAAAACCTATAGATACATAGGTCTCACTTGCAGAGGGGAAGTGGGAAACAAAGAAAACCAGTTTCCAGTCTATGATTGTTATCCCCAGCTCCACATGGTAGAAAAATTCCATTTTAAAAGAGTGAATGATACCTTCCTCATGTACATCACACGGACGTTGCAAGGTGGACTGCACCAGAGACTCTCTCAAGAGTCTATGAACTTCATCAATAGATTTGGATTTTGGATATTGGTTATTGGTATATCCAATACCCGAAGTTCACCTACCTCAGAATTCAGGGGTTTACTGGGTCTCCCTATAAGCTTCCAACTTACCCTACCAACCGAGTTGTGTTACTCGAGGTTGTGAGCCAACTGGAGGGGTACATGGCGATTCAAAGAGATAAACAGAAGAAGGCCGAAACTTCCTCTCTCACCATTGGTAATGGGTTGGAAACATGCCCATCGTCACAAGCTGCTGTGATTGCTGAGAAGGAGCTGGCTTGGTATCCCTTTTATCAGTACAAGGCGAGGAAGAATTTTGATCCGTTCCGCAAAATAAAAAGGGTTGAAGGGATGACATTTGAGCACAGAGCTGATCTAGAAGATTATTGGGCTAACGCAGTCGATAGTTTCGAGACCAGGAAGAGATTTTGGTCGAGGATCCCTTTGAGCATGGTAAGAGCGACAGAGGTGTTTAGAGTTGCTGACCAAGTAGAGGACAACCTTGAGCTTCAGCAGCCGGGTTTCGAAAAGATGAAGAATGAACCACTAGCCTTGATAGATTGGGCAGAGGGAGAGAAATTAGATCTAGCAGACCTCATGAGGTCGGTGGTTGAGTATTCTAGGTGGTGGACATCTGAAAGGACAAAGCAATTAAAGTCTAAAGGTGTGGCCTTAACCTATGAATTGATGGGAGTAGATGACTCTTTGTCCTCCAACCCTTGTATCCCTGCAGGTAATGCCCAGAATCCAGAGAGTGTTGGATCTCGGAAGAGGAAGGAGTTAGTTGGAAGCTCCGGAAAGGTCACAAGAAAGAAGATTGTAGGGGAAAGACGGGAGTCCAGCGAAGGTCAGTCCATCCTGAGTGTCGCATCTGTCGTACTTGATCAGAATGCCGATGAGGAGCAGGAGATGGACATATGTATGATTAATAACGAAGTAAGAGTGCCTTCTCCTTCGATCGAGGAGATAATGAAAGCAGTCGTCCAAAGTCCGGACAAAGAGCAAATTGAAACACCTGCATCTCCAGTAATCTTCTTGGATGGTATAGCTATGAATCCAGGAGGGATAGATGATGAGTTTGATCAAAATATCGTAGAGCAATCAACTATCCCTAATTGGCTAATGGAGAGGATAAAGGCTAAGGTCCCCAAGGAAGTCTGTTCTAAAGAGATCACAACAACATTTCTGGAGAAGGTGAATGAGCCAGTCATAGCCAAACCGCCCAAGCCAGCTAGAAAGTTCTCGTTGATTCAGAGAGATAGTGCGGGATTCAGGACAGTTCAAATAGCCGTGTTGAAGGAAGGGAAAACTCGGGACAGTGTTGCCCCAGAGGACTACAAGATCACCACTATAGAGCTGGGTAAGCCCACCCAAGACCAAGAGGTCCAGTACTTTGATGACTCTTGTAACACCCTGAAGGCAAGTTTAGCTCAGGAGAGAGAGAAGAGAAAGAAGGTTGAAGAAGAAAACCAGCAATGGAGAAAGTATGTTCTCCATCTTACCAGGCCACTTAACCATGAGATCTCGGTTACCCCTCCACAGCCTCTTCAACAGGAATCGATGAAGGATTATGAGGATATGAAGGGCACGTTCACACAGGCCAAGGAATGGATTTCAGATGCTTCAGCACATGCTGATATACTGGTAGAAAATTTAGTGTCAGCACATGAGTCGGCCTCCCCGCTGGTCAGCCGTATCTAGGACCTAGCTACCAATTGGGAGGACGTGAAGGAAATTCAAGATGAAATACTTCCGCATCTGAAGGTTATCTGAGGCTTGTCGAAGAGAAGTTTGGTGGATGTAGGTGTCATACAGGCTGGGGATAGGTATGATTTCAATACCTGGTATTATGCCTTGGTCACCCTGATTGAAGTTTTGAAGAAATCCAAGACTAAGTGCTTTGAGACAGAGGAGAGTGTCAGGGAGATCTTGAGCAAGGTGTTTCATGTAGCGTCTGAGATCTGGAAGAAAGAGAGTATAAGGGAGAAGCATTTGCAGGCATAGAACCTGAGAGCCAGGATTTAGTCAAGCTTCTTCAAGGACTCAGGGATGATTGACAAGGGTGATCTTTCGAAGATTGCAAACTTTTTCTTCATTGATGAAAACTTTCTTGCCCAAGCGGTTGAGTGGGAAAGCATCCTTGCCACGTGTACCGATGATGTGGACATCATCGACTTCCAAATTAGCAGCTTGCCAAGTGTCACTATGGAGGAGGTCAGGCTTATTGTGTCTAGGTACATCGAATCTGCGAAAGAGGAAAGTGGACGCTCACCTCAGTGAAATTAGCAGTTGTGCCACATGTCACTTTCTTATTCATTTAAGCTGATAGTGTTTTGGGAAACCCTAATTAGGGTTTATAGCTTTCAATCTTGGCCCTTGATCACTGTTTGATCTTGGCCGTTCATTTATTCTTGAAAAACTATATAAGGCTACCTCCTCTCATTTGGAGAGTGTGAGGTTTTTGATATATTGTTGCATAAGGTCATTTCCAGATAATATATTGCATGTGCGCTTTCTCTTAAGGCTTTGTAATCCCTATTGTTTGAATGATTTGCATGGTTTCAATTTCCTCAACACCTAGTTAAAATTAATTTAGATTTGCTTTCATTGCTGTTAATTTGAAACAATTGACAAAAGAGTGGGACAAGAAGTAAAAAAGAGGACCCAAGGTTTTAAGGACCAATTATTGGATTAGTTTATTATTTGTTATAAAGATTTAAACTGATTTAGATGCTCATAAAAAAAGGATTTTATTCAAGAGGCATGGTTTGAGGTGCAGTGTGATAGAAATGAGGTCACACTTCTTGTTTTTGAGAAATGTGATGAAGAGCCTGACATTTACAAATCTTATATCACCTTTGAGGAATTATTGGAGACATTTGAAGAAAATAGAAGAGAAAGAAGAGAGGAGCTAATGAAGAAAAAGGAAAGGTTAGAATCAAAACCACAAGTAGAGGCTAAGGAAGAAATCAGAAGTAAGAAGTACAGACAAAATCAGAGCCACAAGACTTTGGTATGGAATGGAGCTTTGAGAAGTAAGAAAAGATATGTTTTATTGACTTTTAATTATTGCATATGTCAGCAATATATTGATGAAGTCAAGAAGGAAAAATAATCACTTGTTGGATGCAAGAAGCCCAAGCTGTAAAATGTATCAAATCATGAACTATTCAGCAATTGTGCGAAGGGTAAGTCGTTGTTGTATGTCACTGATTTTCAGAGTAGCAATGTGGATGCGCATGCCTTAGAGGAGAATGTTTTAATTGATAGTAACTTGGGAATTTTAAGTCACAAGGATGGAGGTGTTGAGGATGTCTCAACAATTTCTAATTCAGCAAAGGAGGGTGAGGGCCTTTATTACAGCCCAAGGTATGCAAAGGATGGTTATATTTCAAATTTATTGCTCTATACCAAAGAAACAGAAGTCTGGAAAAAATCGCGATTGCTCGCGATTAATCGGGAATTGCCCGAGAAGTCGATCTTTTCCCCAATTTCTTTTCAAAAAATTGCATTTTTTGATTCAACGATTTTCAACGATTATTACGCGTTTAAATCGCGTTTAAATCGTAGAAAGTGCGAAACCCTAAAATCAACGAAAAACAAAAGGAAAAAAAAACCGCGAAACAAAGAAAAAACCCTTGTGCTACATACCCAAACCATAGCTAGTCGGGAAACAACAGAAAAACGATGCAGAAGAGTTTCAGAAAGTGGAAAAAAACTATGGCTAAAAGTATCGACCAAAAATCTTCAAAATTTAAACCTAATATGAAGCCCACTTGTGCGACGGATTCCACCCACGTTTGCACATCAGAAGCCAACTGTATTATTTATAATACATAGGGATTTTATTATTTGTTTAATGTGATGTCATTTGCATTCCATCCCATAAATGAATATATGGAGCCATCAATATATTATATATTTTATAATTTATTTTTATCAAATGTATAAAAATGTTTATTTTTATAGTGTTCATATGCATTGGTTTTTTAAGCTATTTTAAAATAATTTTTTTTATACATTTGATAAAATAAAATTTGATGAAATTTAGTTGATCTCATGATTTATTAATATTGAATCAAATTTTTAAATCTGATGAATTGCAATCATGCAATTTTATCAAACTTCACATATAATTTTAAATATATATTTTTATTATATTGATATGCATTTTTATTATAATTATTAAAAAATCATTATTATTAATTATATTTATTAAAACAAATAATCATTGAAAATCAAATGAGATTACATCCTTTCTTAGATCGAATGTCTTTACTTGTTATCCATATGTGATCTATAGACATATCTTGACCAACAAATATTTGTTACAATTATTTAAGTTTATCTTCAATTGAATCCTCCTCCTTGCAAGCTTATAGTTGCACCCAATAAACCATGTAACATGTAGCAATTTTACACCTCATTTATACTGAATATAATATCTCCATCTTCGAGCACATTTCCCAAAAGTATGATCACCATTCCTGCAAATTATGTGGCTTTTTCCATCTTTTCATCTATATTTTGTGCCTGCTTCTTTGTGCATTTGACTATCAAACCAGGACCTTCTAAACCCAAATACATCTGATACCCATAAGACTCTAAGATATTGATATTGTATAATATATCTTGATACCTTTCTGGTTTCACCGAAGTTACTGCGATTACATATATTAGCCTTGTTTATAGTAAGTATTTCTTTATTACTGCGATTACATATATTAGCCTTGTTAATGGTAATACAGTAATACTTATCTGTATTACTGTATTACTATTCAACACGTGTCTACTAGTTCTCCAAATTGGGCACAGTGAGTTCAAAGACTAACTGTATAAAAATTTAAAGATTGTTTTGAATTAAGCTAATTTTTATACATATTGTATAACAATCTACATGTATAAAAATCTACATAACTGATGCTTTTACAATATAGATGCTTTTATACATAATTAAAAATTGTAGATGCTTTTATAATTTTTATACATATGAATGCATAACTTAGATTTAAATATGTCTACATGTATAGATTTAATTACAATTTTTATACAATTTTTAATTACAACTTTTATACAATCTAATAAAAATTATGTATAGATTTAATTACAAGAATCTTGTATATATGCTTGTATAGATTCTTGTAATTAAATTTAATAAAAATTAAAAAAGTAAATCTAATAAAAATTATTTTTATATATAGATGTTTGTACATATAATTTTTATACAATCTAATTAAAATTAATTTTATTTATAGATGTTTGTATAGATGCTTGTTCTAAAAGTAAATCTAATTGACATTTTGACATCTATTACAATCTAGAATTATTTATGTTGTGGTATGTTTTTTTCAATGTACTCGGTGATATGAATATAAACAACGAAAATCTATTTTCCACAATTCATGTGTTGAAGTGTCTATTTTATTTGCCTACAATATCTCTATGCTATGGAAATGCCCTAAAATATATAAAAAAAGTAGTTTTTGATTGTTTTTCTGCTATTTTTTACGTTTTTTTGTAAATCTGATTTTTTGCCGATTAATTCCCGATTTTTTGAAAAAATCTTATACTTTTGTTTTGCCAATTAATTCCCCAAACGATTAATGTTTCTTTTCTCTATACTATCATTACAAGATTCTTGTCATCATGGAAATCATTCTAAAAGAAGTTATAGGATGAAGGATACAACTTGCAACATAGGGCATACAGATTCTTTAATCCAAGTTCAAATTTGTTTTTGCAGATGGTATTCTGGTGTTTTTTTGAGGTACACAAAATTAAAGGCTTTGATGAAATCATTGTCACTATTTCTAGTGAACTCTTTATCTCATGCATTTGGATAGAAGGAAAGTTGATGTAAAGTCATATAAGATATGCTATGGATTCTAAGAAAGTTGTGAAGGAACAATGCTTATGGTTCATAGGTCATTTCTTGGAGTCAAGTTCTACACTTGTAGACAAGGCTATGGATTATGGCCTAATGGAGATAGTGACATTTTCTGGGGCATTGAGATAGATGTCATTTTGATAATCAAGAATTTTTGACCAAAGATGGTATGATGTTTTTGGTATTAAGCTGAAAACAGGTCTGCCACCCTTGATATATGGAGGAGGATTCACAAAGGATGAGATACTACAAGACAGCTTCACCATTCGTTGCATCATGAGGGCACAACAACTTGTCATCACATTGGGCGGATGCAAGGTTCTCAATAATTTCTGTCACTGGTTTAGAAGAGAGCAGCATAGTATTGGACATGCAATGGCTACATTTTGATGGAGAGTTCACTGTGGATATGAAATCCAAGGAAAAAAGATGTAGTTCTTTGAGGCATCAAAGATGGAAAGTGGATGGAACATCAATTGGGCATAACCACAACTTCATCCACAGAAGAGATACTTGATCATGATGACTTCGGTTTATTTTAAATCAGCGTAATGATGTTTGATGATATACCTCTAGGATTTCCATTGAGTAGAAAATTTCATCAATAGAAAGGGAGAAGACATGTTGGAGATGCCTTCCCTAGTGAAAAAGTAATTGACACCACAAAAAGGTTTCATGAAGGGCTTCATAATAATATCAGAGTAGCACACTTAAGCTTGGTGGAACAGTTTCAAATTCAGATATGTTTGCAAAAGATTACAAACAAGGCATAATGGGGAAGAGTAGTGATAGCATATTGCAATTATGTTGCAAAGGAAGCATATCAGGGACAAGTTTTGTGTTCCCAAGATGGAAGAGTTCATATGCTACGAGTTCAACTTATGAGAGAGGCTTACAACTCCAAGTTAGCTTATGTTTTTTTTATTATTGTTTGTAAGGCTGGCAGTTCATTTCAACCTTAAGATATTTTATGAAAGTCTGGATGGAGCTCCTAGAATGGCACTTAATGAGAAGGTCTACTGTAATGTATTTGTTGTTGAAATTTAAGTCACACACTAATCAATGATCTAAAATGTTTATTACAAATTTTTATATTGTAATTATAACTCTTTTTCTGCCTAAGATCTGTAGTGTAAGAAGGCCTGCATATAACAGAGAAATTTTGAAATAGTGAGAAGAGACAGAGTAAAGAGGAGAAAGTCCAAAATATATGAGTTCTTGTTGCTGGCAGCCAACTCTGTTTATGTTTGAAAGAGTTGCAGGCTTTGTGGTTGTAGTGCACGTGACAGACTAGAAAGTGGTGAGAGGAACACATGGTGATATACACCATATTATAAGATAAGACTATTCTAATTTTTATCAATAAATATTAAGCTATTACATATATTTAATTATCACATAGCACTAACATATAATCTAGTTATTGAATTCCATTATCAATCTGTACATCTTGTAGTTGATGTTTCTAGCGAATTCATCGTAAATGTACATAGTGGGATACTTTGTATACTCTGTGGGAAGACCAGTTAACATAACAAACAAGAGAGGAAATGAGGCATTCTGAGAGTGCATAACATTAGAAGCCAATGAATAAAAGAAAAATTGCCCAGAATCATTATATTGAAGGTACAAGCAGTTCAAGACTATATTATACAAGAAGCCAAAGAATCAAGCCAAACTCAATCAGGCAGTAGAAGTCATATTGCCATGGAATAAAAACGTAAATTACTTGATATGCCTTTGTAAATTACTAAATAGCTTGAATGTAGATTGATTGAATAGCAAGCACAATCCGTTATGCACTGTTAGAAATATAAAGAATTGTTGAAATTATATTTGAAAAAACTTAGAGAATTATATAAGAAAAACAATGAAGAGACAAGCATGTTAAATAAATATTGCCTATTTTCAAAGCCTAAAAATATCCCGATGGTTGCATCTGTACCAAACAGAACTTAAAATGAAAGTTTTTGTTGACCACATAGAGGTTCAGATTATTTTCTGATCTGCTTCTTCATAACCTTGTGAATCTCCCTCAAGTGTTGTAAGAATTGAAACCCAAATGTGAAGTAAGATTCGGCAGTATGTTCTCATGTTCACTTTGTAATGATCATATTCCAGTTAAACTGACAGTTCTTTTCATGCCATTGTTTGACTATTTTTCAGGTACTATACAAGCACAAAATTGTTATCTTTGGGGGTTTCTATGACACCTTAAGAGAAGTGAGGTCGGTATTTCTAGGATATTATGCTTTAGTCCTATTATGAGCAATCAAAATGGTGTCATATGGTGTTTGCATTGTGCTCTAATTTTATGTTTTGAAATTATCTTCTTGCACATTTTACTTTTTATTCTATTTTTATAGTATTCAATAATTCTAATATTTTCACAGTACAATTGTTGCTTGCTTTATAAATAAAACTTAGGTGTTTTCTTTTTATTTGTTTAACAATTTAATTACTGGGGTGTTAATGACCAGAAATTTCATTGACTGGGGTGTTAATGACCAGGAATTTCATTGGGGCTATAAGGACATTTACTAAATTCATTATTACTACACAAACAAAATTGCCATCCGTTAAACATTTCTGGTCTATTCTACGTGTCTAAATACCTTAAAAGCATGGGCTAGGATCATTGTCGTCTTAACGTTGCGTTCTTGATTTCCCTTTATGTGTTAATCCTCGCTAGATTTTGACTCCAAAATATGTTTAAGAGTATAAAATGATGCCTTGGTTCAGGGAACCTTGGGATCCCTATAGTTTGGAGTTTGACATCCATCTTGTAAGGTTGCTGGCCCAAGTCAATAGTTTGCCTTAATCAATGACCTTAGTATTTACGTTGATAAAGGCCAACACAAAGGTCAAGTCACTTAAGAGCCTTGCACCATGGCATCTCGCTAGAAAGAAGTACAACCATATCTTTAAGAGGTGCTTGACACTGGAGGCTTTTGTGGTTGTTTACAAGATGAATTCAATTTCCCTTAAACTTTCCCTCTCTTTTGTCAAGGACCTTTGCTAGGGGAGTCTTGGATAAGCAGGGACTTCTGCAAGAGATTGTTTCAATATTTTCTATGGGTTCTGCAAAAAATCAGAGAGTAACAATAACCATCCCATCAAACTTAAAGCGCAACTTCCCCAAAAATCAACACAGTCCTCAGTTGTGCTTCCCTATACCAGAAAACGATTAGGATACCTCAACTGCATCTTTAAGAAACAAGTCAGTGCCAAATTGAAGACACTTTTATTTGATTTGGAGGAACTACTTATCATTAATCCATCCAAAAAGAAGCGCAGTAATATAAAATAACTGTTTACCACAAATGGAATGACAGTGAGGCAACTACATTCATGACAATAGAAGCTCAATCATTCAATGCATTCGTGACAATTGAGGCAACTGCTATTTTCCCCTATTTTTAGACTAGTGAAGCTAAAAAAAGTAGTGGTGCGCATGTGCAATGAAAACGGGTGTGGGGAGTTTGTTGGAAAATCACACCATCTTAGTCTGAAAATCATGCCATCTATTTTAGGCATAGTGTGTGACGGTTATAGGGGGGAGTCATTCTGATCTGTGGGCAGGAGATGCATGCTTGAGACGGGGGGAGGATTCAACTTTGTCAAAGATACTATAATTGCTCATCTTGCGATGTGATTAAAGGTTTACAATTGAAAGCCTTATGTCTGAATGGTGATATCGATGGGAGTCAATCTGCATGATGAGAAGAGGTCGTTTAGCTTCTATCCAATTCGGTAGAAGAATTGGTGATAACACTTTGGACCTTGAATCTTGGCTTAATTCTGGCTAGTATTCTTTACATTTGTCCTTTGTAAACTGTTTGTGCATGTTGCTAAATGGAAGCTATGCTTATGATTTACAAGGAATTTGAAGATTAAATTGTTCGCTTCAGTAAATTCACTGTCTAGACCTATATGCAAGGATCAAAATTTCGAAGGAGTTTTAAATATTTTCTTCTTATCTTTCTTTTGGAAGAAACCTTGCATCTAACTAGCTATCATGAATTCTTTAGAAGTATTTTTTTTGCAATCTAGTCACCTCATAAGAGATGTGTTTATTTTGTCGATATGTTGTCATGCCTTATCTGTGCTTTAATATAACCGCATGAATGTTTTCCATAATCATTAAGTAAAATACAATCCAAGGTCATATTGCTTAATCTTTTCTTGCTAAACTTGTAATTACCTTCCTCTTCTCAACTGAGTTTTGCTTGGCGAGAGATGATGCAATGGCACAATATTGAATTGAGATTTGATGTGCAATTGTTTATTACATATTTCCCTTCTTATCTTTTAATTCATGTGTACTCTTATCCTGATCTAATCACCCTTACTGGCATGGAAAGGCAGTCACCTTTGCATGGAAGTTGCTGAAGTCTTATGTCAAGTCCGGTATTATTTCAACCTTTAATCACTGTGCATGCTTTTACTTCCACATCTTCTCACTTCAGATGCACATTTTCCTCCCTAGTTTTCCTTAAGCTCACGAAGAGCATCTTATGTTTGTTTTGGTCCATCAATTAAATACTCGATGTGAAAGACGGATCTCAATTTTTGAAGGTTTATCTTGTAAAGATATCAACCAATCTGTTCATACTGTTAAAGTTTAAGCAATATCAATAGCGAGTCTTTATATTGCATCGTAAATGTCTAACTAGAAATATAAGTAAAACATATTAATTAGCTTCAAGAGTGTCATTTTGGAAAACCCTAAGATAAGGTGTGATCGTTAGGGCCCTTAAATGAATATAACTAGAGGATATTAAAATTACGTAAGTTAGATCTTTTTGAAATGAATATTATTCATATCATTTGTGATTCTTTATTATTATTCTATACAAAAGATGCATATTGTCTTGAGAGAACAAAGTATAGGAGACCTCTTTTGTTTCAATACAGGAGTAAGATATTAAATATCTAGAATAATACCAAGTCGACCCATGATAGTTTTGGTATCCACGATAGGATTGAATAACAAGACAATAGCTAACCAAAGTAAATTAATAGAATAGTTATGTCAAATTTGGTAGGAAGCTATATGAGCCGATTTATATATTTATTTTACTTAAGAGATAATTGTTTAGGCTTCAATTGTGACAATACATAATAATCTTATCTTAAATTGTTCGCTAAACCATATGCCTAGTAGTAGAGATAGTCAGAGTCATTGCTCTAAAAGGAAAAGAGAATACTTTTATTAAGACTATTATGAGAAAAGTTATTATGTTATCTAATGTGTCCAATGCGAAACCTTAATTGCATCAAGAGTTGTATAGGTCAATAGGAAGATGCATTAAGGAAGATTAAGATAGAATTATTCCTTCATGTTTAATTAAAGCTTGGATCTGATTTATCATTCACTCCAAGATGTATCGATGGATCTTTGTTTAAGACAAAATATAGTTGATATTACTTTTAGCTCAAAGTAACTTTTATTCTATTTCATACGTATATTTTGATACTATGCACTATAAGTAAGTAGATTTCATATATTACCATAGAAATAAGAAGTTGGTATTATATTATATTGATATTATTTCTTTCCAACATGTATTGCAATGCTACTTTGTGTAAAGCTTTTGAGCTTGTAAGAGATTAGATCCTTGTATCTTCAATGTGTTACAATCTAGACCTAGTATAAGAAATAAACCTAGGGTTGGGTAAGAAATTAGTGTTTGGAACCATCTTGAATAAACAAGTCTAGATTGTGGGGAGCAAGGGTAAGTATTATTAGCAATGAAAACAACTTTATCTACGATGTTGTGATATTTTGGAATAAGTTGTGTTAGAAAGGCAAGATGAATTATCTATTAAATTATAGAAAATTGAACACTATCTTTTTGTGACTTCTGATGTGTGTCATAGCCTAAGTACTCAAATGTGTCATTTTTTTCTACATACGTAGACATGTTCTTTAATGACTCTTGAATTGATGATATGGATTCATTAGAATAGTTGTGAAAGATGTTGTTTTCACCTCTTGATAAGAAGGCCAATATAGATCGATGCACTTATTTGTTCTTGTATACACTTATAAGCCCTTGTGTGCATTTGTAAGTTCACATGTGTTCTTATCTGCTCTTAATACTCATGTAGCTTCTGTTTGTTTATGTATGCATGAATGCATTTGTTTGCCCTCTCGGGTAAACGGTTAAATGCAGAAAGTAAATGCACAGAACATAATGGAAATACATTAAATAACCAGTCTCTATGTTAATTCAACAGTCCATGTACATCAAGTGCTTATAACATTACATTTGACACGACTATCCTGATGATACTTCGAAGAAAAGGTACACAATATATAATACCCGAAGGGGTGCGACACAACCGTTGCGACTCCAACTACCTACCCGTCGGCCAACTAACTGACCGCCGTAACTCATTATTACCGACGACAACATAAACATAATATAGCAACATAACATAATGATTATTCCCGGCAACATCATCCCCCCCAAGAAAAGAAGTCGACTCCGATGACTTAATACAAAATAGAGATGAACGGCAGGAACTACTGACGCCAGTCGGGCCCGGATCTTATACACTTGCTGCGTCCTCTCCTGAAAACCCTTTTCTGCTACCATCCAATGCTCAAGTGCGGATTTCACCAATATTGCTTCCTTTGCCATCACAGTCCTCCTGTGCTTAACCCAAACTTGTCTGCAAAACACGTTTTTCAGTCTCAGCTTCCACCAACTGCTACTCAATTGATACTATCTCCCTAGCCAATTTGTCCTCGATAGCCACCCGTGCTGCTCTCCTGGCATCCAACTCCTGGGTACGCTGAACTAAGTCTAACGCGACTTTTGCCTCCAACCTGGTAGTCAGCTCCTCCCGAGCCCTCTGTGCATCCACCAAGGCAACCTCACGTCCAGTCGAGACATACTCCGAGTTCCTCAAAGCGTACCAGTCATGCCTGGAGGTGGCCACAATCCGCTGGCACAAATGCTAGGAGACACCTCAAATCCTCCATCACACTCCCCAAAGGCCAAAAACTGAACTGAATAACTCCCTGGTGTCATACAACTGCGCGGACCTGCAATGCCTTCCCTCAAACTCTGTTTGTTCCCAACCTCCAAATCCGTCTCCCTCTACGGCTTATGGCTTCCCCGCCAATTTCTCACAATACGGAAAACCACAGAACATAATGGACTTCTGTAGCTCAAAATAAACTGGGTGTCTGGGGGCAACGCCCCCAGTGGGGTCGAGGGGCAACGCCCCTCGTGGGGTTTGGGGCAGCGCCCCAGCGGGGTCGAGGGGCAGCGCCCCTCGCGGGGTCCTAGGGCAACGCCCGCCGCCAACACCAATTTACAACCCTCAGAACCATACGAAAGTCCATGGCGCACAACATTTCTGTGATATTCTATGATGTCAAAACCCTTCTTCTACACTCCAATATTTTCAGTGTCTAGGCTCTAGATGTCATCGAATCATTTTTCAATCCGTCGTTTTTTTTTTTTTTAAATTTTTGGCACTGTAATGTCCCCGATGGCACCCCGGCCATACAACCTCCCTGTACGGTCAACAACAGCATTGGCACCTCCGATCGTGCGGCCACCTTCCCAATCGTGCAGCCACCTTCCCGTGCGGCCTACACCCCTCCACCGTACGGCGGACCATGACGGCTGCGCGGCTGTGTGGGGGTTTATGCTGGGTGTGCGGTTGATTCATGTCGCGGCAACAACCTTCGGTGGCTCCCACCGCACGGTGTGACCGCCGCACGATGGTGTCACCGTCGGTGGTTCCACCGCACGGTGGCGTCACCGTCGGTGGTTTCACTGCACGGTGGGGTCACCTTGGTGGTTTCACCGCACGGTGGTGTCACCTTGGTGGTTTCACCGCACAGTGGTGTCACCTTGGTGGTCCCACCGTACAGTGGCCATTTTTCTTTTTCTTTTTTTCTTTTTTTTTCATTTTGTACCATTTTTTTATTTTTTATTTTGACCGTACGGTCGCTGTCGTACGACGGTACGGTTTTTTAATTTTTTCTTAAATAAATTTTTGATCGTTCGGTCGCCTGCCATACGACCGTACGTTTTTTCTTTCTTTCTTCCAACCGTACGGTCATCTGCCGTACGGCCCCGTAAGGTGGTGTTTTTTTTCCGCAATTTTTTTTTTTTTTTAAATTTGAAATTGTCTAAAGAGTCTTCGGCTCGGGTCCCCTGTCTCTGGGATCGCCCTTCATCCTTCTCGGTTTTCCTCGCCCAAAAGTCTCCTTTTGTCCCGTGCCTCTCAAGTCCCCTGCCCGGCCTCTTAGGTCCCCTTCCCGGCCTCTTAGGTCCCCTTCCATCCTCTCGGGTCCCCCTTCGGGCTCTCGGGTGTCCGTCTGGCCTCTCGGGTCCCCTGCGCGCTTCGCGTGGTAGGGTTTCAATTTGGGCCTATTGGTGGCAAGTTTATTTTCCATGGCCATCCGAAGACCTGGAACCACAAATTCTACAGGGACCACGACCTCCTTCCCGTACATAAGAAGAAGAAGGATAATAAAGATTTTGAAGACTGCGGTCTTCCATACAGGGTTCCAATCGTGGCCAACACTCTTCGGATTATCTACGTTGCCAGGGTTTGGGGCGTCTCCCTTCCAATATTCTTTGTATTCTGGCAGGTACACCTCTGTTGGTTGCTCTGGTTCCTCTACTTCGAGCCTGTAGCTTTGGAACATTTTGTAATCCTCCATTTGCCGATGGAAGAGCACGTTAAATGAGCATACCTCATCTTCAGAACATCCCTCCAATTCGAGCACCCCTTCACTATTCAGCTCCATCGCGTTCTTGCCCTTGCTTTCATTGGGACCCCCCTTCCCCTTTATTAGAGTCCTCTGAGTCCGAGTCTGAAGAGGCGAGCTCTTCGCCGACATCTTGGGTGTGTAGTTCAATGGTATATTTCCGCCCTCCCTTCTCCATGGAAAGTGTATTTTTCTTCAAGTTGTGGTTTACCCTCGCATTGATCAACCACGCTCTCCACGGGATAGCGTCATAGCCTTTGTTCTTCGAAGGAATAACCACGAAATCTAACAAGAATGGTTGCGTACCAATTGTCACTTGCTAGGCCATCAACAAGCCGAGTGGCTTAATGTCGTGTTGGTCCGCTCCCACCAGGTTGAATGTGGGTGGCCACAAGGTGGGCTTCCCCAGCCGCTTCCATGTTTCTTCTGGTAGTACATTCACCCCAGATCCCCCGTCCACAATGGTGTCCTTCAGAATGGTCCCACGGATACCCATTTCTACCACAGCTGGGTATCTACCACTACTCAAGGCTAGTAACATCGGGTCAGTCAAAGGGCTGACGGAAACCTCCACCTGTGGTGTACTCTTCGAAGCAGTGCCGGGAACCCCTACCTATGGTGCACTCGACGATGCGGTGGCGGGAACCCCTACCTGTGGTGCACTCGACGATGCGGTGCTTTGCACATTGGTGAGGATGGCAGTCCTCAATTGTGGCATAGAGTCTAGAAGGTCTTTTACCTTTATTGGCACCTCCATTTGCAAGATTTGCCCAATGATGTTATTTTCCGCTTCCGTACGGGATGATGTACTCGCCACCTCGTTGTCCCGTCGTTCGGTTGTCATCTCACGTTCAATATTGGCCTTTGCCTCCCGTAATCTCTCCTTCTCCGTACGGGGGTCGGGATAAGTGGCTTTTTTCGTCTGGGCGCGGGTGATCGCCAGTACTTCTTTCTCACCAGTCTTCTCAGCCTTCTCAATGTTGAGGAGATTAACCCCTGCCTGCGGGCAATTTGCGTCCTCATGGTCGCCTGGTCCACACCAACGGCAGAGGTGCCGAGGGGTGGCTTCCTTCGTGCAATCACGGGCGAAGTGCCCCCACTGATTACAGGCCCTAAATTGGATAATTGGCCGGCCCTTGGCGTCATACTGGATATGGCTTCCGTCATTGTTATTGTTGCTATTCCTTCCGCCGTCGCGTCTGTTGTCTCGGTATCCTCCAGATGATGTTGTTGTGTTAGTATGTTGGCCGGTACCCGCTGGTGCGGATGTTGTGGCCTGCTCTGTGAACAGCACCTGGTTCATTTGCGTACCTCGGGTTTTCATGTTGTATGGGCACTCCTTGGTGGAGTGTCCCATCACTTGGCAAATCTCGCAGAATGCCTTCTTTTGGCAAGTACCCATTGTGTGCCCTTCCTCTTTGCACTCAGTGCACCATATGTCCCCTTCGTTTCGACCAGTGCTTCTCATTATTTTGAATTCCTTTCTCATTCGCTCCATGTCTTTCTGGAGCGCTTGCACCCGTTTGCCAGCCTCGTCGTCGCTGCTGCTTTCCTGTGAAGAGTCATCGTCCTCGGATGAGGATTTATTACTTTTCTTCTTCTTTGATGTTTTGTGTTCGCTCTCCAGGTTCATCGCCCTATTATAAGCATCATCATATGACGTCGGGGGTACAATTTTCATCTTCCTCCGTAGGGAGGATTTCAACCCTTCAACGAACCATCGTTTCTTCAATCCATCTGCGGGTTGGCTTTCCATTTTACCCAAGAGTTCTTTTAGCCTTCGACTGTATGCCCGTACTGTCTCCTTGGTACCTTGTTTGGTACTGTATATCTCCGTTACAATTTCATTGTCATCATGGAGCAACCGAAACTCCCCCGTGAATTCCTTCTGTAGATTGGCCCACGTGGCCACTTTTTGCTTGTCCACATCGGAGTACCAATCTTTGGCAACTCCTCGTAACGTGGCTGGGAACTGCTGTACCCAGTCATCCTGGTCTGTTACTCTGTTGGCGGACCAAATGGTTTCACATGTACGACAGTGCCGTAAGGGGTCTTCCTTGCCCTCCCCTGTGAACTTTGGCAATTTTTGTTTACTCGCCATCCCACTGCTGGGTCTCGCTCCTCTAATTCCTTGTGTGCTTGTACCTGGCGATCCTTCGCCTCCTGCAACTGAACCTCCACTCGTGGGTGCTCCGGAAAAAGTTGCTGACACCAAACCAAAAAAATTGCCTCCCGTACGGTACCCTTGTGCTCCCTCGGCACCTTCGGTCGTACCGTCACCTTCCGTTGTCTCCCTCCGGTTGTCCTCTGAAATGGACAAATTCTTTAGCAAGTCTTTGGTATCGTCGATCAGGTTTAGACTTCGCCTTGTTTGTTCCACCAACTCTTCGCGGCTTCTTACCCTACGGTGGTATTCTGGCGAACTGTAGAGTTCTCCTTCGGCACCCTCCGTGACTCCTTCTGGCAGCCCTACAACAGTGTAGACAGTGTAGTTCTCTCCGTCTATCTCTGCCTCCGCAACCTCCGTGACACCTCCTGGGTTCCCTTCGGGCAACCCCTCGGCCGGTCGTCCCTCGGCAAGCTGCCTTAGCCTACGCCTTCATTCTATCTGCTGTCTGAGATTCAACATGGTTTGTGCCACTTCCCATTTGTCACTCTGTATCTTTTTATTTTTGTCCTTATTTAGTCTATTGGGCATAAGTCACTTCCATACACAGCAACCACACGCCATGTACACAAAAAAACTTATATTATTTTTTTTTTTTTTTTTGCCTTTCGGCCACAATTTATATCAGCAATGTCGAGATTATTACAAGGTTCAATTTCCTCCTGGCCTGGCGCCATCTCGTTCCGTTTCCTGTCGGCTGTTCTCTTCGTAGCGTTGCAAGATTTGTTGTCGTCGCTCTTCTTGGGCAATCTCCTCCAGGTGGGCCTGTTGTGCCAGCGATGCCTGTGCAAGCAACCGGGGGAGGTGGTTCATCAACCGGTTTACTGCCGGGCTAACCTCCAGCGCTGTCCACACGACACTTGGTGGGATTTCTGCCTCCGCCGCTTCTCGTCGAACGTATGTCTGAATGGCTACCTGGAGCAAAATTGAAAATTCTCGCGTTGTCGTGTCTTCTCCTGTGTAAAGTTCTGTCCGCGCGTTGTCGGCCTCCGGGTTTACTTCACCAACGGGTAGGCCCATTGTGTCTGTGCGCCATCCGTGTCTTCCGTTCCCGAGTTTGTCTAGGCAACGGCGCCAAATGTTTGCCCTCTCGGGTAAACGGTTAAATGCAGAAAGTAAATGCACAGAACATAATGGAAATACATTAAATAACTAGTCTCTATGTTAATTCAAGAGTCCATGTACATCAAGTGCTTATAACATTACATTTGACACGACTATCCTGATGATACTTCGAAGAAAAGGTACACAATATATAATACCCGAAGGGGTGCGACACAACCGTCGCGACTCCAACTACCTACCCGTCGGCCAACTAACTGACCGCCGTAACTCATTATTACCGACGACAACATAAACATAATATAACAACATAACATAATGATTATTCCCGGCAACAACATTCTTGTGTTTTCTCCATGTTTGAGATAAATCATGTTATGTTTACCTCTTGAAATAAATGTGATTGAGATGGAATTGAGATCTTGAAATGATTTTAGATAGTTAAGCAAGGATTGTTGCTTTTGTCTTCATATGTATGTTATATGCATCTTGTGTGCCCATGATATCATTACGTTAGCGTTAGAATGTGGATATATCATGTTGCACAAATTCCAGTACTCTTGCCAGATTTGCATTGCTAGTCTTCCTTGTGCTGGGTCGGGTATTCTTCATGTCAAGAAGAATTCCGGGGAAGTGTAAATACTTCGTGTTAGGATGGATACACGCTACGACAATGTTTTCGACTGTGGTGTGCTCGAGAGAGACAAATGTCAGGAGTTCTTGTCATGGCGATCTTTATGTTTTGTACATTATGTATTCATTGTATTCGACCTTGTGATCTATTGTAAAGGAATATGTTTCCTTATGCTTAGCCATGTTATTGGCTTGTGTACTCAAAATTTATGTCAAAATGTAGTTTCATATCTTTGATCTTGAGTTTATGCTAGATTATGTGCATTTTGTAGATTATGTTGATTTGATATTATGGTGGTCCTTACAGCTAGTTTTGGTTGTTTTATGTTTATTAGTCTAATTTAGTTGATCTTGATCAAAATTCTCTTCCAAATTAGTTTCTCTGTTGCACATAATTTGAAATGTGGGTTTATTAGTGTGTTCTCTTCTTTTTGAAGTTGTTCTAGAAGTGTAAAAGAAATAAGTATTCTTACATTTGACAAAGCTGTGTACATTGTATCTAATTATTGGACATTTTCTTGTTTGCAGGTATTATAATGATTTGCACATTTTTGATCTTGATGAATTTAAGGTAGATTGAACTTTTTTATGTTTTGGTGT
This sequence comes from Cryptomeria japonica, assembly GCF_030272615.1. NCBI lineage: Eukaryota > Viridiplantae > Streptophyta > Pinopsida > Cupressales > Cupressaceae > Cryptomeria > Cryptomeria japonica. The sequence goes on from NC_081407.1 coordinate 420,897,567, forward strand.
TTTGTTTTAGCTTGCTTTTATATTTTTGATCTTGACAAACTGAAGGTAGATGAATTTTTGTATTTTTGTTAATATTTTAGCTTATTTCTGTATTTTTGTTCCTTACAATTCTTATATAATTATATTAAACTTTTAGTGGCAAGAAGTTAAACCAAAACCTGGAAGCTTATGGCCTAGTCCAAGGAGTGGTTTCCAACTTGTCGTTTACCAAGATGAGGTTAGTATCAAAATTTATTGATCATACTATCTTTATATGTTTGTTACTACCTTATATTAATGAAATGATTCACAATAGATACTAATGTCTTACTTTATATCATTTGAAATATAAAATCCACAAATAGTCATATTTAGTGTTGTTTTCATGCCACAATGTTAAACTGGCTGCACACTCAAGGAATATTCTTAACCATTTCTTTCATATAGATCTGATCTTATTCATCAATCACACTCTCCTTTGCCAATCAATGCTATGGTATCGTTTTTGTACTAGTAAAATTTTTACATTTGTGGAATTGGTGAAATTTCTATAGGTGGGGATGCAAACAAGTTGTAAATGATGTTTCTTATCCCTTGTGAATTGGTTTGACTATACGGTCCTAGCACAAGTTGCATTCATTATTGCTTATCATTGGTTGATTAAATATATGACATTTGAAAATTTATGTACATTTATGGATATGAGTAGCCCACTTGTTATTTTCTTCTACATCTATTGGTTAATGACCTAGGAGCATTTGGGACACTGAGGAGATCATAACTCCATCATCACTCTCCTATGGTTTATGTGGCGTTGTTAGTGTCTTAGTCATCACTTGCAGAAAACTTGGTCTTAATACGATAATCTAACCCTCCTTAGTTTGTTGCACACATCCAATGGTATCTAGTTTGATAGATTTTTCTACATAGGCATCTACACTACTATTCTTGGGTAATGACCATGTAGAGGAATATAGCTTGAATTTGGTAGAGCAATGGATGGCCTTGTAGCTCTCAAGTCACTTGTCACCCTCTTACATGTATACTAATGTATGCACCATTCTTTAATAACAACTAGTAAGTGGTAGAACAAGGGGATAGCCTAGGCACTGACAATACATCTGACCTTTCAAATCTCACACAAAACTCTTTCATGTTATGCAATAGGGAACCTCCGTTTCGCATTTTGATGGCTGAAATGGGTTCCCATTGCAGATGGCCATTTCTAAGCTGTTCCTAGTTGTGTAAAGCTTATTTCTAAGCCAGTGTGAATGATAAAAAATCTCAGCCTTCTTTTTAGGCTTTTCACTTGCTTCTAACAATTAAAGGAAGGTTTGTTTATTTTAAAAATTTATTGCAGACTTGCATGCATGATTTTAACTAACAATAAATCTTTGCTTTCCTAATAAAAAATATATGCTGGAGAGTTGGTGTGCCAGCTCATAGTTCTTTGCTGCTTCTCCCTCTGGTCCGCTAAATGTTGATGCATTAGATGCCTTACCAACGTGTGGGGATGGGTGATCTACACGTGTATTTATTTTACTTTTGATAAAAAATACAAAATTATTTTATTACATTTTCACAAAGTTTTTTAATTTTTGAAAATGAATATGTATATAAAATTGTTTTCTTATACGCAACCTCTAAATTTTCCGTTTCTTGTCACATCGCCATTGCCGTTGTAGTTTTCGTCTCTAGTTTTTGGTAACATAGTGTTATTGTTCTCATTTGTAGTGTCTAATTGTTCTATCACCCATTGTTCTCTACTCATTGCACTTTGGTATAGTTATTGGCCTTTGTCATTCAACATAACCTTCCACCACAGTATATGTGCTCCACTAAGTGTGTCTATCCTCTAGGCAGCATCTTGGGTTTTGTATATTTGATAATAATGTAAACACTTTGTATCATGCCTTGTGGTCTTAAAATTTGCATTTGTATGTTGCAATTTGTATGCCCATCCATACAAGGCAAGCAACAAGATGTTGTGGTTGTGGTTGAGTAGCCTAATGCATGCCTTCCTATCCAATGATTGGAAATGGTAGCCTGAGATTTAGAGACACTGACTATGGTTCCACTCCAAAGAACGATAGAGGATGTGCTATGGTAGTTGGAATAATCTGAACAATAATATGCATGTTATAGAGCAAGAATTGTTGATAATTTCCCATCTTAATGAGGGTGTAACTTCATTTAGAAAGCTTTACCTTTAGCAAACTCTATATTGGTTCCACACCATAAAAGGTACAAGTCAATCTAGACATGCTTGTTCCTAAAGGTAACATAGACATAGATCCTCTGGATAATTGGCTTGTTTGTTCCTCCTTTGCAATAAATCAAAGAATTGACTGAGAAAAGATTATCTTCACCCTTTCGAAAGTTTCTTTGGCTATTAAACTAAGATACCGGTTCTTGGCAAAATGGGCTAGGTCCGGGTCCTGGTTCTTGCCTGGTCTTGGTTCTCCCTGGGTTCCTCCTGGGTCTTGCCCAGGTGGCTGGGTTCTCTGTGGGTTCTGCCACGAAGGACCCATAGAGAACCCAACCACCTGGGCAGGACTCGGGAGGAACCCAGGGAGAACCACCCAGGAGAACCAAGTCTCGTGGGTTCCCAAAAACGGAGCCCACGGGTCATAAAAACACAAAAAACAATTAAAAAAACAATAAGAAAACACGTTTTTAAATATTTTTTTAACATCTAAACCCTAATTTCGCCCCTTATGATGCATGAAATGCATCAAAACATATATATAATTTTGATGTTTGAACATATATATATATATATAAAATAAATATATATATATATATATATATGTACGGACGTACCCGTACCCAAGAGTTTTTTTTTTGTCTAATCCACGAATCCGTACCCGTATCCATACCCAAATCGGTAACTTAGCTATTAAACAATGGTGACGAAACAATTGTGCATCCATTGAGAAGAATCTTATATCTAAGTGTATAGACACCTAGAATGGTTTCTCAGAAGCCTTTGAGAGACTACCTAGCTGGTAACTATTAGTATCAATACATCAAGTCTGCAAAATTGCCATCAAACATGGGACCAATCAGTGCAAGAATGAGCAGAGGGAAAAACCGTAGGCGAAAAAAACAAGTGGTTCCGTCACAATGGGGAAATACTCAGAAATTCGACAAAAAAGATTGTCAATTTTTCGTGGAAAGAAGTGACCTGACGTGGGTAAATGAGCAGAGGTCGCGAAAAAGAACAGGGAACACGCGCGATGTTTGGATTCACAGAAAATCCACGATCCACGACCCTTGGTCTCTACAAAGAACCTCCACAAAATGGCTCCCAGCAAAAATGCCTCCGAATTTGTACCTTTAGAGGTCATGCATGCCTTAGAAGAGCCGGAGAAACGCAAAACACGACCAATGCAAAAACAGGTCGCGACAGGGAGGAAACACGGGTTACAAAAACCCTCCCGTCAGCAATGCTTGAATAGAGGGAAGCTACCAACGATTGTAAAAAAAATACCTCCAACAAATTTTTATTTTTATAAAAAATCGAAGAACAAATTTCGGGAAAAAATTCCAGATCAGAAGAGGCTTGAATTTTTCTTAAAAAATTCGCCAAATTTTATGAAATCCCACTGACCTGCTCTGATACCATGTTCAAATAATCTATGTTACCTGGGGATGCGTCCGCTGTTTTTTTTTCAGCCGTCCCCATAAATTCTGCATATTGACAGTGAATTTTGACAATGAACTCTATAAGCAATTTGACTTTGACTCTCAATTTAACACAAATTTGACATAAGAACTCTGCTAGATCTTATATGTTAAGGTTCTATAATGTATATGTGCATACTTTATCCATGTTTTGATATGAATATTTTAGATTTTCCTATTTATTTTAATTTTTCCTATTTTTTATATAGCCATCCCCTTTGCCGTCCCCTAGCCGTCCCCAAAATTGGCAAAAAAAATCACCGTCCCAGAAACACGTACCCCTGTCCCTTGCTGTCCCCATCCTGGAAACTCGGGGTAACATAGCAAATAATCAATGTATTAAACAAAGGAGACGAAGGCTCCTTAAATAGATTTACAAAGACGATGTTTCTAAATGAAACAATCGTGAGCTGAAGACAGAAAAGGAAACTTCCTAAAGCAACTAAGATGACCATTAAAGAAACATTACAATATTTTAATAGGAGTTCCATTGGATGAGGTAGAGGCTTAGAGTCAGACTTTGATTTTGATGTAGTGTTGGCAGATGGCAAATAGGGGCAGCCTTATACTTTCTATCACTATGTTTTATTGACTTTGTCATTTTGTAGTTCAAACTTGTAGCCATTGGGCATTTTGTTGTATTTTTTGATGATAAGCACATCGACAATGAATTAAGGAAGCAATTAAATTTTCAATTTTGACATTTGTTAATTTGTTCAACTCTCATGTGCATTCTTTGTTCAACTCTAATGTTGTGTATTTAGGATCTAAAATGTATATGATGAATGCCTTATCAATACTATCATATGAATATTTGAAATTTCCCTAATTTTTAAAATATTGTCTTTTCTCTGAATGGTCATTCCTATTGCTGTTCTTGGCCATCTCCTAAAATGGTCTCGAAAAAACCCATCCTAGAAACGTGTCCCTCTATCACCATTCTAGAAACTTGGGAGAACATAGATTAGTTCAAATTGTATTTATTAAGTGATATGATAGTGTCTTCAAGGAATGTGTCTAAATATCTTTACTCTACCCATACCTGCACCATGCAATCTGTGTTAACTCTTTTTTTTTTTTTGAGATGGTAGTGAAATCTTAACGCTTTATGATCAGTCTTTACCTAAATCTTAACTTTTGAACATTGTAGAAGATTCTTGCTGATGTATGATATGATAGCTCATATTGTATATGGAAATTTCAAGAAAATGCTAATGAGGACTCAAACAAAGATAATAGAAGTATGTGTTTTTCACGAGGCAAATGGAATTTGCTATGTTTTTTGGCGACTTTTGTATTACTATTTTGCTTGTGTGTAAATTTGTAATTGTATAAATACTACTAAAAGATAAATGATTGTCTTTTTATAGATTGGTGGTATTTACTACTTTGAAAATTGAGGATAAAACCATAGCATCCATGTGCTTTTTTATTTTTTCCACATGTATGAATGCTGGCTTTAAATGGATGTTTATTCTGTAGATCTTTTTATACGGAGGATACTTCAAAGACCATGCACCTGATAAAGATGTCTCTGAAAAAGGAATTGTCCTTGTAGACATGTGGGTCCTTGATCCAAGAGCTGGAGAGTGGAATAAGGTGAAACTGTATATCTGATCATTTTTTTCCTTCTGAGTTTTCATACAAGAATTATATCATATGTTTTCAAACTATATTTTTCCATAGTTTTTAAAAGTGATTGGCTATCATTATATTGATCTCGTTCAATATGATGTTTGCATTGATGATGGATGGTCTGCAAGTAGGAAATTGACAAAATTATTTGTTTGCAAGAACTGGATGTTGTTCATTGATGACTACTTCTTTTTAGTCGCTTTGTCCATATTAGGTATTGATGAAGTTTAAGATCTCTGGAATCAATAGTTGGTTTATTTTCTGATACCAGGTAAAGAAGTTGGGAATGCCCCCTGGAGCACGTGCAGGGTTCTCAATGTGTGTTCACAAAAAACGTGCTCTTCTATTTGGAGGTGTGGTTGATATGGAGGTTAAAGGTAATCCTATTTTGTATAAATAAAATGAATTGTCTGTTACAATCTTTTTTTTTTCTAGACAAATTACTAGTTTTCTTTTTATGGTGCCCTATTTCAGCCAGATCTTAATACAGGAAGACCAGCTATAACCTCTGCATGAAGTTATGAACTACCTAAACCAGTCATAACATGCAGACACAAAAAATCCACAAACATAAGGCTTTCCTATTTTTCTATGAGATCTCAAAACCATATGTGCTTTGGATTTTTTTTCGACTGTGCTTTTCTGTTATTTACTTCTGTCCACCCTTTAGCTTCCTTCACATCCTTATTTTCTGAAGATGTAGGCAGAGAAGAAAGAGATTGTTTGGTTGAAGCCAAAACTGAATCTAGAATGAAAGCCTATTTCCCATTCCTCGTCTGGAGAATAAATGGCAGGCCAAACTGAATTCTGAATTCTATATTGGGTAGGGATCTTCAACATTGAGTGCTCCTTGTTGGCAATTTGCACTGCAAATACTGATGTTCTGGGATAAAGAAACTTGAGATAGTGTGATCCAAAATAGTCATTAATATTGCAAAATCTATCTAACAACATTTATAGAGGCAAATGGAACAATATACATACACACGATTTCACAACATCATTACATGTAAATTAACATGCACATTGTACTATAACATTTGAAATTCATCATATCTTACTGAATTGCATTCTTATAGACAAATTCTGACTTCAGGAATTCTTTGTAGGTGAATATCACCCAAGTCCCAACACTCCTTCCCTCCATTGTTAGCCTATGGGATAAATGCCATCTAACACAAAGTTTTAATCTTCTTTTTCTCCACCTTGCTTGCATCTGCCGTAGCCTAATGTTTCTTCTCTGCAACCATATTTTATCGCTCATTGTTTTACTAGTTTTTAGGGACCCATTAGTAGCTAGACACAAGGAAGCTATCAATTTGGAACCATTTGACTCATTAGAAGATGGTGGAGCTGCTTCTTAACAGAAAGATGAGAAAAACATGCTCCTTTCCACCATGTAGCTTGGTTGCTTGAGTGAGATTTTCCTGCCTTACGCTTAGAAATAATATGCCCTACGTAAAAACATATTTTGTATCGAAATGGCACAGTTTCATAGTCCAACATTTGCCTCAATATCCTATCCTCCACATTTAACCATATTTCATTTGGTAGCCCTTTATGTACATTTAAGTCAACCTGAATTTTAGCTATGGTAGAATGAATAAGATCATCTATATTTGGATCCAAATTCACGGATCTGCCTAAGGTATTACTTACACCTTGTAACCATATAACACCACAATAGAGTTTGATTGAGGAGCAACTAGGAAATAACTCCTATTGAGATGAGTAAATTGTGCAAAGACATTGTTGAAGTATTTTACATTAATCCACTAAGTGTTCCTTTCATAGAGACAACTAGAGCTTTGGTATTGGCAATCAAACCTCCCAAAGGTAACATTTCTAAGGCCGAACTTTTGTCCTTTAACAATTTAATGCACAACAATGACCTGACCATTACTAAAGTAGACAAAGGTAATGCCTTGGTAATTAGGAACAAGGTGAACTATATATCCAAAATGCTTGACCTCTTATCTAATACTTATAGCTATAGAATCTTATCTTGTAATCCCTATTTCAAAATTAAAAAAAAGTCAAAGCCGCTATTTCTTGCTCTTCATTTGATGACACCACTGAGAAGTGCCTAAAGCTGCTATTTCTTGCTCTTCATTTGATGACACCACTGAGAAGTGCCTCATGCCCTCCAAAGATGTTATGCCTCACATTTGTGGAGTTCCTAAAATTCGTAAAGCGTTTGTTCCTCTCAGACCCATGGTTGACACCATATGCTCTCCAACTTACAAATTGGCTTCATTCCTTTCCAAACTTATCAACCCTCTTGCTGGTAAATTTGACTCCTACATACAAGACTCTTACGAAAATGTTCAATTTATCAGGGACCAAAAACTTGAAAGTAATGACATGTTGGTGAGCTTTGACGTAGTCTCCCTCTTCACCAAGGTGCCTATCCCTTATATTGTTGAGATCATTAAACACGAGACTAACAATGAGGTTTTCAGCTTGGTAGAGTTATGCCTTAGGTCCACTTTCTTCTTCTTCCAAGGGGCCATCTATGAACAAGTGGATTGGTTGACTATGGGCTCCCCCCTCTCTCCAATCACAGCCAATGTCTAAATGGAGCATTTTGAGGTGATTGCCCTTCTCTCCTTCCCTCTAAAGCCAAAGTGGTGTAAGTGGTACGTGGATGACACTAATGTCTATTGGCTTCATGGCCCAAAAAAGTTAGAAGAATTTCATGCTCACCTCAGTAGCATTGCTCAATGTATTTCCTTTAGTAAGGAGCTCAAATCAAATAACCAACTTTCTTTTCTTGACATTATGCTCATCAAAAAATTGGATGGCTCCATTGGTCGTTGGGTGTACCGCAAAGCTACCCATACCATCCTCTACCTATAGTCCTCTTCTCATTAGCATGCGTGCCAAAAAATGGGGTCCCTAGCAATTCGCAGTATTGTGATGATGAAAACTTAGACTTGGAGTTGACCCATCTTCGTGAAGTATTTAGATTGAATGGGTACTCTAGTAAGCAATTATTTAGAGCTTTTAACCAAGCCAAGCATCGGTTCCTCTTTGACGTCAAACCTGTCCAACCCACGATCCTTCTTAGTGCATCCCTCCCCTACAGTGAGGGCCTTTCCCGTAAACTCAGTAAGATCCTTCTTAAGCAAGGCATTCAATGTGCATTCAAACCCTGCAGAACTTTGGAAAATAGGGTACCTTCTCTCAAAGACCCTAGGGACATATTCGTAAATTCTGGTGTCTACAAGATAGTTTTTTCTTGTGGCACCCCCTATATCGGTGAAACAAGGCATTCCTTCTATACTAGAATCAAAGAGCATAGCGCTGACTTTAAGAATGATTGAGTTGTCGAATCAGCCCTTGCTGATCACTCTTTTTCTACCAAACATCATTTCTGCTTAGAAAACACCTACATCCTGTTCAAAGAAGATAACATCTTCAAAAGAAAATTGGAGGCCATTGAAATGTGATTGATCATTGAAATAACCATTCATCTCTCTAACCTTAACAAAGATGAAGGTTGGAGTCTCAATCTCTCTTAGTTGCCCCTGCTTTCTAGCCCTAAAAAACACCGTCTCCCCTCCCCCTCCTTAAACTACCATCCCTAAGTTCTCTTTCCCAGGTTGTATCCCTCTCCCTCTACCTCTCCCCTTCCTCCTCCTCATTCCACTCCTCTCCTTTCCTAATTAGTAATTTATTGCCTACGGTGTTACTTGCTTCCTTTTTTTTGTTCTTCCCCTTTTCTCGGTTTTTTTTTCCCTTCTTTCTTATTTTATGTTTTTTCTTTAGTTATCTAATTGTAAGTTTTTATTTAAATTTTTTTATATGTACTTGTTTTCTTATAGCGGTAGTTATAACTAACCTTATTTTTAATTGCATCTATTTATTAACATCGTTCATTTTATTTTTTATTTTTGCTTTTGTTTATAATTTTGTTTTGCTAGTAATATATAATTTTAAGCTTTAGTAGTTAGTATATTGTTTTTTGCTAATTTTATAGATATTTATTTCTAATTACTTATTTTATTTATATTACTTTCTTCTTTATATTATTTTTGATTAGTTTAAAAAGCTTTAATATTTTAATCTTTTGCTTATTTCCTTTATATTTTAGCTATGTTATATATATATATAACATTTGTATTTTTTATTTTCTAATGTTCTTTAATTTTTATGTTTGTACATTCTTCCTTTATTATTGTAATTTCAGTTATCTAATTTCTTCATTCATATCATTTGTTCTATTTAATTTTTTTCTTTTGTAAAAACATTTTTTGATAATTATTATTCTAAATTCTTGTTTTCTCGTTTACTTCTTTCTTTCTATATATTTAGCTATTGAAAGAAATTATTTGTCATATATAAGAGTATTATCTTCTTATATATTTTGGTTTCTTTCACTAACTAAATACTGGTTATCTAAGTATATTTTTATTTATTTTCTTTCTTTAGCTAAATTTTGTTAAGTAATATATATAAAATTTGATGTTATATATATTTAGTTTATAATATAGTCATAACATATATAATCGGTTTCATCGAGGCCTCTAACTTGAACCACATGTACTTTATTTAGCATCTTTGAGCCAAGTTCATTTTGTTTTTGTAATAATCAGTATATATACACCTATAGATATATATAATTAATATATACCTCAATTTGTATATCTTAACTTTTTTATAGTACGAATATCCCTATCACGATCCCTAACATCAAACTCTAATGTCGCTCATCAAACTCAAAAAAGTAGGGAGGAAGTATATTGAAAGAGTGAAAATATTGACTTAGGTTGAACAACTTAGTAAAAGTAGCACAATATTATTACCGCAGCGTAGTCGTCGAATGATTATTAAGTAGTAGCAACATAGTTGTGTTATCCGCTTAATAGTTGGTTATGGAATTGTAACAAATTAAACAAAAGCTGTATTTTTATTTTATTGTTTTATCAATAACCAAAAGAAGCCCTGAGCGAGACATAAGTAATTGGAATAAATAGGTTGAATTGGCCATTCAGCTTAGGAACCATTTCCTAATTAGGCTGAACTACTCAATCGACATTAGGCCGAATAATAGTGTGGTTTCAGCAGTGCCTTTTTACATTCAATTGATCAATTATTTCAGTAGCACCCCAGCATCAATGGCTGCAGCAGTTCGAGATGAAGATTGAGAGCCATAGCCAGTTCCAAGCTTCCAAATTCAGGAGATTCAGCTTACCTAGTTCCCATCTCACCAGCGGGAAAGGCAGGATCATAGCCAGTTGTGAGTTGATTCGCCCCCACCTCGCCTAGATCCAAATCCAGAACCACCAGCACCAGAAGCTAGGTAGATATACGGGTAGATTGAGATATTCGATAAGTGTTTAAACACCGGTCGAATCAGAACCCATTGATCCACTTACCTAGTTCCGGTTCGATAGCCAAAGTAAGGAGTACGATCAGGTGGTTCCGGACCCTCATACTGCAACCTAACCAACATGAGGATGGACAGAGTCACTCTAACAGTAACACACTTGTACTTATGTTATTTTATTTTATGTATAATAATTTTAATCCTCGTCATATTTTATATTGTTTTATTGTTGGTTAACTTATCTTAATTTATATCATTTTGTAATACATTGTTTAGATCACGTTTGTGTCTATACTTCAGTTTTTATCTTTATATCTCATATTGTAGACTTCGGATGTCTCACCCATTTATATTATATCTTGTTAAAGTTTTTAGTCTCTTTATAATTCATTGGTAGCACAACATATCTTATAATATTTTATATATTGTTATTGTGCATTATAATATTTGATAAGTTTTTTAATACTCCATATTTAGAGCAGTAGTTACAATAGATTCATTATCTTACCTAAAGTAACAAGTATTTCTCTTTGTGCCCTTATACCAAAGAGCCATTTCTACCCCCCTTGTTATTCTTATTTATTTTTCAATCTAATTTCCAGTCCTTCTCACTTTGAGCCATGTGCCAATCCCCCAACCCCTCTCCTTTACCTTCTTTTTAAACCAGTCCTAGTCTGCAATTAATCATCTTTTATCTCTCTTAGCTCTATTCTATCTTGATGACGGATCACAGAGTGTGATACAAAAAAAAATCTCACACAATCATTAATTGGCAATCAAAGTTCAGAGAAAGATATCTTCAAATTGATTATGCACTTCATGATCAGCTATGATGGGGTTACACTGGTGTGATGACCATGAACGCCAATATTAAGTAATGGATGTAGTGCTACATGATTGGGAGGGCTATTATGATATTGATGAAATGAACAAGTTTTTAGAAGGAAAAGTGCAAGGAGGTCTCAAAAGGTCCACCAAGAAAGAGAATATCACTTTTATCACCAATGAAATGTGAAAAATGGGTGCAAATAACTTTAAAAGTGATTGCTTGGACAAAGGAAAGCAACAAGGTTCATGTTTAAAAAAGGTTATGAAGAGTCAAAAAGTATGCTTGGGTTACGAAAGAGTTGGAAGACAACTCAAAAGCATGAAAAATTTGCCCATAGGAGTTAAAAAGCATGCCTATGTGAGAGGAAGGCATAAAGTAAGTCGGAATAGATTTATCTGAGTATTTATCTTAAATAAGTGTTTGCCATTGTTTTCTTTGTCCTTCTTGAGCAAGGGTTTCATTGGTGGCAAGGAAGGATGCCATTGGAGCAAGTTTCCTAGTATCTTGTTGATTAATAGCAACACATCCATTAAATTTCGTTGCAACACTTAATTTCACCCTTTGAACAGCTATGATAAGATTTCATAAAATTGAGTTAATAGATTTGGCATAATGTAATGAGGGTTTGGTAAGAAAACTCAAAGAAGTTATCATTTACTTCACTCTTCATTCAAGGCACTTCAAAGTCATCATGTGGAAATTATAAAGCAAAGGATGAATTGTTGGGGTTTCATATGTTTTCTAAGGATTTGGATTCCTCATTAGAATCATTAGAAGGAGCTGACAAACACCAGACTGGCTTCTTTTAGCTATTGTTATTTTTTGGAGACAACCAATTTTTAGATGATCTTGTTAGGGGTTTATTCTGAGGTGGTGTATTTTTTAGATTTCTTATGTCAGATGATGTATTTAGATGCACTTTAATATTTTAAAGCTTGCTTTGATTGCAATTGAACTATTCTTAGCATAGTAACTATAGATGCTTTTTATATATTTATCGTTCAAAATCATTGTAGACACTTATGAATAAGCAATAAAAGAATGATAATTTTACACTTACATGCAATTGAGATTATAATCTTTTGTTTGCTGATTTGTGAAATTGAATGGTCTTTTTAGAAAAAGGCTGGCTTTGTATTGCAGGTTTCATGGAAGAATATATTGTACCATTGTTTATGATAGCATCTAATCTGTTTGCTGAATTGTATTTGTTTGTTTATTTAATTCTTGTGTTGTACTCATGCTTTCTAGTGTTTGCTTTTAGCGAAAGAGAGTGAGCATTTGTTACTATTGTAGTTGCTAGTTTTGAAGAGGAAAGATATAATAATCTCGTCGCAAGTAAAAGAGTTGATAAGTCTTGCAGCTTTAATCAAGAACTAAAAAGTTAGGAAATTTCTTTACTTTGTTTTCAATGCATGCACAAAACAGAGATATTTCAGTTGTACATATGGTAAAAAGCTAGAGGTCGTTTCCTTATGTTCTAGGTTTAGTTTTGTTTTAAGTTACAAGAGTGTAATGCCCTGCCAAGAAACCCGAGAGGAACAGATTAACATTCTATAAAAAGAGTGAAATATATATATATTTTTTAAAACATTAAATGAACACTTTAAACATTAAGAAGTTAAGATTAGGTTAATTGCACAAGCGGAAGACAACTACTAATGTTTCCCCTAAGGTTTCTCAATGTGGTTACTTAATCTAATCATACATCATTAAAGGAATTAATCTAAATCAAGATAACATTTGATGCATACATGTACTTAAGAAAATTTAATTAACTAAAGCAATTCATTTAAGCAAGATAATAATTCTTACAGATACATTACATAACATAAATATTTCTAAAACTAATGTTACATTTAATTGTATAGAACCAATGTTTTCAATAACAGAAATAGAAACCTACCATCTAATACTCTTTCCATATACATCAAGTTTACATCATGATTACATCATAATTACAACATGATTACATCATTTGCTATGTAGGCATGAATATACATAGGTTACATCTGAAACACATAAATACAACATGGTAGATGCATAAAGTCCCATCTGACTCACCAAGCTGACCAAATCCATGAGAGCAAGCTGGAACAAGTATGAATCCAATCCATGCATAGACAGGTGCAAAATCCCCGTTAGGAAAAGGAACTACCACCACGACCATGTGGACCGAAAAGGACCATCCCCTGTGCTAGGAGATAGACATAAGGCCCTCAAGCAAACAAACAAAGAAATACAACACATGGTCTAGACTCTAAACACACTTCCACCGGGTAAAGACACAACAAGATACACATAGATAAAACTCCAAACAGGAATACTCCAGAGGTTTCAAACACCTGGCAGTACTCTAGTGCTCACAAGGGGAGAGTGTCATCGTATAGCTTGATATGGGTTATCTTGTCAGGTCTCCATAGGTCCCGACCCCCATCCTAGGTTATCTTGGCAACCTCTCCCAATCTCGGCCCCCATCCAATCCAAGTCTCATGCGGAACCAACATACCTTTGAAGAGGACAAGGTAGTCGATCACGCCATTCCAGGCCTTCCCACCTCATCTTGAGCCTAAACGAGCACTCAAGCCATGAGTGGGGCACACTGAATCTTGTTTAATGTGTTTAACTACCCAACCCCCTAATTCATTAATTAGGTTATCACTTATTAAGTGGTTATCTTGGCAGCCACTTTGGGCCTTGGCCCCCACTTGGAAGCCACTCCCCCTTATGACACTAAGCCTATCAAAATCCAAATTCAAGGCAACAGATGAAACAACATCAAATAACCATATAATGGAATCCAACCAAGTCTCTGAGTTACATCACATCTCAACCACATAGCCAACAAATACATTAACTTTCATCAAAGAGCACAACATGGCTCAATCCCTTTAGTAGAGTAATGATATAAATGCCAAGAAGTTGATAAACCGCAAAGATACCCATAACTGAAGTCCTTAAAGAAAGTTGAATTGGATAACACTGTATAATAACATCACAATGAGTTCCAAAGCAAAACTGACAAACACTTGGCCACATACAACCTTTACAAAGGATGAGCACACTGGAGGTATACCGATGACACAAACCGGGCAACTCATAAACACCAAAATCCATTGATGGGAAAAGACGTGTACTGACATAAAATACACATCAAAACTATGGCATCTTCCTAAAATCAATACAAGTCCATAAACTTGCTTTAATATAACACTTAAATACCAATAGAACGCACATTCCCATTTTAGAACCATATTCCAATAATTTCCCCCAAACAGATGATTTTACTAAAACACCCATTATTTGAAAATTACAATCTATTAATTCACAAAAGTAAATATACATTTTAACCAAAATAAACATATAAATGAATATATATATCTAAATAATTAACCAACATAAACATCCAAATGTATATATTTATCTCAATATTTTACCAACATAGATAAACAATTATAATGTATATATATATATATATATATATATATATATATATATATATATATATATATACATATTTGACCCACACCAATATACAAATATAAATGAATTTACATTTATATAATTGTATATTTATCTGAAAATATATATCTATACAAATATTATCAAAACCCACATTAAAACCAAACATAAAATAATAAAAAATAATAAAAAAGAATGCTTTCAGTTTTTTTCCACGACCTCCATGATTTGGCAGCCTGTGGGGTGTGATTACTCCCTACGGCTGTGGGAGGAAGACCAGCTTCCCTGTCTAAATTGAAGAAAGGTTTACCCTTAGGCTGTTGCATTATGTGTTATCCTGAAAGGAGCAATTTATAATGCTAACATAAACTAAATTTTATTGATTATTATCTATTTTGAACATCTTTGGCTATTTATTTCTTATGCTGTTGGGGGTCCCAAAGAAGCTAGGAAAAATAGAAAAGTTATCGTTTTCTTTGGTGCATTAAAGAATCCTAGGTAGGAAGTAATCCATCTCGAGAGAGGCAAATTTTGTAAGATTATTTGTTTTTATATGTTCAACTGATTGTCTTCTTTAATAGTTATTATGATGGTTCTTTATCTCAATTTTCTTTCATTTGTTTAAGTGATGGTGGCAGTTTACATTTTAGCTAACTTTTTGTATTGTTTTCTTTATATAATGGACTTTTTCATTGACGGGGTTGAGCTCAAATGATGAAGTCATTGGATTATCATTGTGGACACTTTTGTTCAAATTTCCATAGTGACATGAGACATCTAAGTTTAAAAAAAGTTGAATATGTGGCCTAATTGGTTTGCATTGGTTGAGATGGTCTTTAGTGGATGAAGTGTTGTGAAGTATGTGGATGAAGCTTTGTTCACTTACCAATCAAAAAAGAAAAGAGGAACATTTTATATCAAAAAAGGAACTCTCATCTTTCTTATGTTTCTTTTCCTCTGTATCATACTTATGTGTATCCTGCCCAAATCCACTTTTTTTTTGTCATTTGAAGATATAAATTACACTTTAGACGATATATTTCACATATACACCTATATATTAAGGATTTTATAAAAAGAATATTAGAAAAAGTTATTATATTTTTTTATTACACCAGATATGTAATCTACAATTACAATTTCTATTTGTGTTGTTAAATTATATTTTCTTGGTTTTTATGCAGGTGATGTTTTACGCAGCTTATTCTTGAATGAGCTGTATGGGTTCCAATTGGACAATCATCGTTGGTTTGTTCAGTCCTCCTTACTCTCTGTTTTTGTAGTATTTTAATTAAGCATTAATAGATGGAAAGATTGTTGAGAACATAATTTTACTGAGAGGGGGTGAAACTGTATAACAACAAACTTTTACTTTTTCAAATTAATATCATAATTATATAACTTAATCTCAAAGCATATTCATTGCATATTAGTATTCACATGAGATCTAACTAAAATGTAACACAAATAGAACACAAGGTATACGTGAAAACCCTAATGGGAGAAAACCATGGCAAATTAATGCGTTTATATTTAATCTTCTTTTACAAAGTTCATAGGCTCAACCTATTAGAGGCACCAACCCCTCATTCAATGCGTGAGAACCTTTCCCACTAAAGGCACCGACCTCTCATTCAATTTGTGAGTTCTAACCCACTAGAGGCTCCAACCCCTCATTCAAATTTCCACCTTATCAATGTTGCTTCCTCCACGGATGATGGACAGTCTTTTCTCCACAAGTTCCCTTCTTCAAACTGCTATTATGGTGACAACAAATTGGCCACACAATTGATCACATTCTCTCATGAAACTTTTATAAATCTGTCATACTATTTCTCACAAAGCTTTCTTTAATATGCTTCATGATGCTTGCTACAAAGTCCTCTTTATCTCTGCATGAAATCCTCTCACAAACCTGCTATAAACTCCTTTTAATTTTTGCATTTATACCTCTTCAATTTCTGCATATACTTCTTTACATCTTCAATACTCACACACATATAATCTTTGGAAGATCTTATATATTCTTCATTGATATATCTTAAAATCTAATTACATCAATATCCTTTTCATTCCCTTAATGGATATTTGACTCACTTCCTTTCGATATATCTTTTTTATTTCAAATGCTTCACACACCATACCATTTCATGTACGGCACTATAAATCTGTTGGTTTATATAAAATAACTCTTTTTATCTTCCACACTTCTTCTTATTCCACACACATCTCCATACTTTTCTTATTTCACTTTATATCCTCCTGCCTTCATGAAGAGAGGCATCCTTTTTGAAAGAGTGATATCCATTAGAAAGGTTTGTTGCTGGGAATAATCATTATGTCATGTTGTCATATTATGTTTATGTTGTCGTCGGTACTAATGAGTTACGGTAGTCAGTTAGTTAGGCGTCTCGAAGGGCAGTTGGACGCGACGGTTGGTCGCACCCCTTCGGGTATTATATATTGCATACCTTCCCTTCATAGTGGCGTCATGATAGTCGTATCTGGGTGTAATGTTATAAGCACTTGATGTACGTGGACTGTTGAATTAATACAGAAACTGGTTCTTTAATATATTTCAATTATGTTCTGTGCATTTACTTCCTGCGTTTAATCGTTTACCCGTATGTGGCAAACATTTAGCGCCGTTGCCTAGACATACTCAGGAAAGGAAGGAGCGGATGGCGTAAGGACACGATGGGCCTACCTGTCAGTGAGATTATCCCAGAGGCCGATGACGCGCAAATGGAACAATCGTTGTGGGACGCAGAGCGTGATGGCAAGAGGTGAAGGGGAAATTGAATCCTGTAATAATCCGGACACACTGTTGATATAAATTGTGGTGGCCGAAAGGCAAAAAAAAAAAAAAAAAAGGTTTTTTTTTGTGTAAATGGTGTGTGCTTGCTATGTACAGAAGTGATTTATGCCAAATATACTAAATAAGAACAAAAATAAAAAGATACAAAGTGACGAATGGGAAGTGGCACAAAGAGCATTGAATCTCACACAACAAATAGAACGAAGGCGTAGGCTAAGGCAGCTTGCCGAGGGACGACCAGCCGAGGGGTTGCTCGAAGGGAACCTAGGAGGTGTCACGGAGGTTGCAGAGGCAGAGATAGACGGAGAGAATTACACTCTCTACATTGTCGTAGGGTTGCCTGAAGGGAACCTAGGAGTCACTGAGGGTGCCGAAGGAGAACTCTATAGTTCGCCAGAATACCACCGTAGGGTAAGAAGTTGTGAAGAGTTGGTGGAACAAACAAGGCGAAGTCTAAACCTGATTGACGCTACCAGAGACCTACTAAAGAACTTGTCCATTTCGGAGGACAACTGAAGGGAGACGATCGAAGGTGACGGTACGATCGATGGTGCCGAGGGAGCACAAGGGTACCGTACAGTAGGCAATTTGTTCGGTTCAGGGTCAACAACCTTCTTTGGAGGACCCACGAGTGGAGGGTCAGGTGTAGCAGGCGGAGGCGGAGGATCACCAGGTACAAGCACACAAGGCACCAGAGGAGCGAGACCTAGCGGTGGGATGGCAAGTAAGTAGAAGCTGTCGAAGTTCAACGGCAACGGGAAGGAAGATCCTGTCCGCCATTGCTGCACTTGCGAAACCATATGGTCAGCGAACGGTGTTACCAACCAGGACGAATGGGTAACACAATTTCCAGCAACCTTAAGGGGAGTGGCCATCGATTGGTACTCAGATATGGATAAGGCCAAAGTCGGCACATGGCCCGACCTGAAGAAGGAGTTCGGGATAGAGTTCCGCCTCCTCAGAGACGACAATGAAATAGTAGCCGAAATCTATGGCACAAAGCAGAACAAGAACGAGACTGTCTGAGCCTATAGTTGGCGGCTCAAGGAACTATTGGGGAAAATGGAGAGTCAACCAGCGGATGGGTTGAAAAAGAGATGGTTTGTGGAGGGACTGAAACACTCCATCCGGAAGAAGATGAAAATTGTTCCACCAACCTCGTACGAAGATGCATATAATAGAGCAATGGATCTCGAGAGTGAGACCAAGACATCCAAGAAGAAAAAGGAGGAGGATAGCTCATCCGAGGATGATGACTCTTCCGAGGGAAGTAGCAGCGATGACGAGTTGGGCAAAAAGGTGCAAGCCCTATAGAAGGACATGCTGAGGATGATGAAAGAGCTGAAGGTTATGAAGGGAGGTTCGAGCAAGACTGACGAAGGGGAGCTTTGGTGCACGGAATGTAAGACGGACGGCCACACGAAAGGCTCCTGCCAAAAGAAGGCCTATTGTGATAGATGCCAGTTGATGGGGCATACCACCAAGGAATGCCCCTACAACATAAAAACACGAAACCAACAAGTATTGCTTACGCAGGAACAACCAACTACATCCGGCGGTATCGACAGCTCCCAGGCGAACAACAATGCAACATCGGGAGGCTACCGAGATAACCGGTGGGGAGGACGAAACAACAATAACAATACAAGGAACCGGATCCAATACGACTCCAAAGGCCGATCGATGGTACAATGTAGAGCGTGCAACCAGTGGGGGCACTTCGCTCGAGACTGCCCGAAGGGAGAGGCCACACAATATTTGTGCAAATGGTGCGGACCGGGAGACCACGAAGACGCCCCCTGCTCGAGGTCCAGCGTCAACGTGCTTAATATCGAGGAAACCAAAGAAGAGGAAGTGCTGGCCGTAACCCGCGCCCAAGCCAGACATGCAATGTGCCCAGACCCGGAGACGGAGAAGCGAAGGGTACGGGAAGCACAAGAAGAAATTGAGAAAGAGATACGAGAAAGGGCAAAGGCGAAGGGTACGACAGGTACTTCCAGCCGACCGGAGGCGGAGGAGGCTATACTAAATCAAATTTTAAAACTGGAGGTGCCTGTGAAGGTACACGACCTCCTCCAGACGATGCCTCAATTACGAACGGCGTTGTTGAATAATCTCTCCCAACCACGCACCAATACCAACCACCGCACAGATGTCCGTGGGGGGTCTGCAATAGACCCCATGCTGCTGGTAGTTAACACTGGAATGAACCCGACCATTGTGGAGATGGGTATCCTTGGCACCATTCTAACTGATACCATCGTCGATGGTGGATCAGGAGTGAATGTTCTTCCAGAAGAAACCTGGCGGAAGCTGGGGAAGCCGACGCTGTGGCCATCTACATTCAATTTGCTGGGAGTAGATCAACATGGAATCAAACCCATCGGGACACTGATGGGCCAACAAGTTACCATCGGGATGCAACCCTTCATACTGGACTTCGTGGTAATCCCACTAAAGAAAAAAGGGTATGATGCGATCTTAGGGAGAGGGCGGCTGGTGGCAGCCAAGGCCACCCACAACTAGAAGAAGAACACTGTCTATGGAGAATGGAGGAGGAAGTTTATCATAGACCTTGGGACGTAGTTGGTTAGTGAGGAACTGGCACCATCTTCGTAATCGGAGGGTGAAGGAGAAGGCGACCTGAGGGACGAAGGACGAGGTTGCAGGGAGCCCAACAACGAAGGGATTCTCAAACTAGGAGAGTGCTCCGAGGATGAGACGGGGTCATTGAACGGGCTCTTTCACTGGCAGATGGAGGATTACGAAATGTTCCAGAGCTACAGGCTCGAAGTAGAGGAACCAGAGCAAGCAACAGAGGAGGTGTACCTGCCGAAATACAAAGAATATTGGAAGGGAGACGCCCCAAACTTCAGTGACGTAGATAATCCCAAGATCATTCGTGTCGGCAACGATTGGAACTCTGTGTGGAAGGCCGCAGCCTTCAAAATCTTTATTATTCTTCTTCTTCTTATGTACGGGAAGGAGACCGTGGTTCCTATAGAATTTATGGTTCCAGGTCTTCAGATGGCCATTGAAAATAGACTTGCCATCAACAGGTCCAAATTGAAACCCTACCACGAGAAGCGCAGGGGACCTGAGAGGCTGGAAGGACACCCGAGAGTCCGGAGGGGGACCCGAGAGGATGGAAGGGGACCTGAGAGGCCGGGCAGGTGACTCGATCGGCACGGGACCAAAGCGGGAGACTCTTGGGCAAGGCAAACCGAGAAAGGGCAATCCCAAAGGCATGGGACCTGAGCCAAAGACTAGATTAGGGATTTAAGAAAAAATAAAAAAAAAAATCTTTGAAAGTGGTGGTGGGACCACCGTACGGTGGAACCACCGCGGTGAGACCACCGTACGGTGAGACTATCGTGCGGTGAGACTACCGTGCGGTGGAACCACCGTACGTTAGACCACGTGCGGTGGAACCACCATACGTTAGACCACTGACGACGGAGGACACCTGCGGTGGAATACCACTGTACGGTGGACCCCCGTACGGTTGAACTGCGTTGGGCGTGCGGAAGGAGGACCGTACGGTGTGGACGGTTGGTCATGTTGTCTGTACGGTGTGATCCGTACGATGGAGGGGTGACCGTACGGTAAGGAGGGTGTTGACCGCACGGGAAGGTGGCCGTATGATTGGAGGTGTCAGTGCTGTTGTTGATCGTACGGGGAGGTTGTATGGCCGGGGTGCCATCGGGAACATTACAGTGGAAAAACAAACAAACAAACAAAAAAAAACGACGACCAGATTGGAAACTCATTTGATGGAGTCTGGAGCCAGGACACTGGAAAATTAGAGTGGAGAAGAAGGTTTTTGGTATCTTAAAATATCACAAAAATGATGTGCGCCATGGGCTTCCGTGTGGTTCTGAAGGTTGTAAATTGGTGTTGGTATCTTAAAATATCACAAAAATGATGTGCGCTGCCCCAGACCCCCAGTTTATTTTTGAGCTACAACAGACTTTTTGGAGTTGGGTGAAGCGCATTCGGGAAGTCACGGTAAGTGTTGTGGTTGTTCCGTACTGTGAGAATGAAGCCTGAAGCTAAGCATTGGCGGGGAAGCCATAAGCCATAGAGGGAGACGGATTTGGAGGTTGTGAACAAACAAAGTTTGAGGGAAGGCATTGCAGGGCTGTGCAGTTGTACGACACTAGGGAGTTATTCAGTTCAGTTATCAGCCTTTGGGGAGTGTGATGGAGGATTTGAGGCGTCTCCTAGCCATTGTGCCAGAAGGTTGTGGCCACTTCCAGGCATGAATGGTACGCTTTGAGGAACTTGGAGTATGTCTCGGCTGGACGTGAGGTTACCTTGGTGGATGCACAGAGGGCTCGGGAAGAGCTGACCACCAGGTTGGAGGCAGTAGTAGCGTGAGACTTAGCTCAACGAACCCAGGAGTTGGATGCTGTGTAATGGCCCCACTCTAGCAGATTGACCAAGTATATGTGCGTTAGCCTAGCTCTACATGGTCTCGAGGGCTAACGAAGGGTTTAAAGGGATCCTGGAGTGTTTTGGCCTAGTCATTTCCAGTTTGGGCCAAAACGAAGTTGATTTACTTAGTTTCAGGCATACTTACTATTTTTAGTAAGTCAGTAGGACACAACGGGGGCTATTTTTGGTGATTGGATTTGATACTCCTTGGCAAGAGCTTTCCGACGAGCTATCACTCACGCTATTCGGAGTCCGATTGCTAATATATTTTAATGCCTGAAGTTTTATTAAAGTAACATTTAATTTAATTGTAAAATATTAAAGTGTTACTTTAATATTTATTTTATGGAGATATGTGTAAATCAAAGGGGCAACCAAGGGAGACATAAGTGAATATTTTAATATGTTTTATATTGAACATGTTTTATCCCACATTGCTTGAGTGAGTTGGGTCGCCCTTGGAGAAAGAATAAAAGGGAGCTTTTGTGGCTTCATTGGGCATGTGGAATATGAGAAGAATTTGGTGTGTGAGTTGCAGATCCGTTCTTGGCATTAGAGGACGTCTATCCTCTCTTGTGACATTCTAGACGTCATTCCCTTGGGGTTTGGCCTTTGGAATCCTTTGCTATCAGCTTCATTTATAGGCAGATTGGGTGTTTTTCCAGCTACAAGCAGCAACATTATTTGGTTGCATTTCCAGCTACAGGCCGCGACACTATTCACGTGGGTACTATTCACGCGACACTATTCACGCGGGTACTATTCACGCGGCACTATTCACGTGGGTACTATTCACCTGGCACTATTCACGTGGCACTATTCACCTGGCACTATTCATGCAGCACTATTCATGTTACTGTAGCAGCAGAATTAGAAATTTTGGTTGGAACATTATGTCAAAATGCTGGAGTATTTAGTGAGTTGAAAATAACCTGCTATGTATTTGATTTTTGTTAATTCTGGAAATAATATTATAACAACAGTAGTTCAATTTCCAGCTTGCCTATTATTGTAGATTCTTTTTAGTTCATGTTATGTGGTTTCATACCTGTGCAAAGACTTAAAAACAAAAAAAACATTGAAACATTAAACGGAGGAATAAGGAGTTGGCTGCAAACTGTTTGACTAAATTCCTATCAGCAGTGGGGTTAGTTTTTGGGCATTCTAGGGTGTCCATTACAGTGGTATCAGAGCAAAAGATTCTGCCATCTTGTGGGAAACTTTCACCAAAACATATTGCAGAAATAAAACAGGTCCAGAATGTATGATTGAGCATGCGACAGGGGCATTATAATTTTCGCAATACCAGGGCCAGACAAAATAGAAATCCGGATAGTCAGAGTGAGCAGTCTAGTTCATCCGTGCAGGTGGACATAGAATCCAGTCATACAGACATAGAGGAAATATTCTTCGATCAGGACAGCAGTATGGGTGATCGAGATGAGAGGAATATCGTTCCAGATCAGGGGGAGGTAATGTTCAGACAGTTGCTGGGTACGTTAGAGCAAGGGTAGCGTATGCAGCAGGAGCAGAATAGGCGAATGGACATGATGTTGCAGCTTATGGCTAGACAGATGGGCGTTAATATTAATCCAGGTGAGGCCAACAATGGAAACAATAACAATGGGGGAAACGATAACAATAGGGGCAATGATAATAATGGAGGCTGAGGCAACAACAATGGCCCTGAGAATAACATTAATGGTAATAATGGACATGGCAACAATGGGATTGAGGCGGATAACTTTAGACACATTGCACACCTAGCTCGAACAGCGAGCTCGAGACCTCTTCTACCCACCTTTCCACCTAGGGATCCGGTTCAACCAGTGAACGAACCGCAGATTATTGAGTTACAGGGTCAGTTCAGGAGGGACTGGGAGGCTAGTGGACTCGAGTTTCAGGCAGATATTTCCCTCAGAGATTATATGGACTTGAGGATGAGACATATGCCTAGAGCAGGAGGGAGGAATCAGAATTTTGAGCTAAGGAAGAAAGTTGGAAAACTTTCCTTGCCTTATTATGATGCTTCAGGGAAGATGACTACACGAGCTTGGGTGCAGAAGGTAGATACATACTTGCAGCTAAATCCTATGCCTGAGGATGAGGCTATCAAGTATGCGGCTATGCATTTGGACGGCGTTGCGCATGAATGGTGGCATCATGGCATGGTGACTCTGGGGCATAATCAGATTACATCCTATGAGGAATTCACAGAAAGATTGATTGAGAGATTTGACACTAGGGATCCCGAGTTACATTTCAAGGAGCTAGCACAGTTAAAACAGTCAGGTTCAGTGGATGTTTACATCGCCGAGTTTTAGCATTTGTCTGTACTTGTTACTGATATCTCCCCTAGGAGATTGGTGGTGTTATTTTGTGATGGGCTTGCTGATCCATTACGTGGTTGGGTGAAGGGACATGATCCACTCACCTTAGCAGAAGCAACTAAAAAGGCACGAGATTTAGCCCCTTCGGTATACAAAGGAAAATACCATTCAACAGATTCTTCCTACCGCAAGGACAAAGACAAAAAACCATTTCAGAAAGAGTATAACAAATCCAAAGAAGGATCAAAAGGACTAGACAGTGAAACCTTGAATGAACTTCGAAAGAAGAAACTGTGCTTCCAGTGTAGAGAGCCTTGGGACTTATCTCATAAATGCCCTCTCAAGGCTAAGGCAAATCAAATGGAGTATTTTTCAGCAGAGGAGTCAGAGTCAGAGGGGGAGGATCAGCACTCCGATTCAGATGAGGGTAACACGATAGAGGAGAGCAGCATTCCTAAGGATGATAGATCGTTGGCACGCTTGACAGGGGCCCAAAAGGCAATCACATTTAAGGTTAGGGGTACTATCCAGGGGCAGAAAGTGATATCTCTCATTGACACTGGGGCTACACATAACTTTATAGATACACAGTTGGTAGCCAGGAGAGGTTTACAGACAGAGGAGCATGATGGTTTTAGGGTCATGGTGGCTAATGGCCAAAAGCTATTATGTACTCAGAAGGTTTCAAATCTTCACATTAGATTTGGAGATGGCTATGAGTTGGAGGATGATTTCTACGTTGTGGACATGGGAGATTACGACGTCATCCTCGGTATGACATGGATGGCATCGCTGGTTGAGTTCACTTTCAACCTAGCGAAGTTGGAAATGAGGTTTCAGCATGAGGGTAGGACTGTTGTTCTCAGGGGACTTTCAGATGGGAGTTGCAGGGTAGTCTCTTTGAAGAGAATGGAGAGACTTTTTCGACATAATGACATAGAGTGGGCAACAAAGTGCTTAGTTATGCCAACTTCACCGGAGCCTCGGGTGAAGAGTCATCCACCAGATATACAGGAGATTCTTGACAGGCATGCCAAGGTATTCAGTGATATTCCTCACGGGGTTCCTCCTGACAGGGGTGCAGAGCATGTTATTGAGCTCGAGGAGGGAGCCAAACCAGTGATGATCACTCCCTATCGTCGTCCTAAGAAACATAAGGATGAGATAGAGAAGGCAATTAAGGAGGAGTTGGAAATGGGGCACATCAGGCCCAGCAAAAGCCCCTTTGCTTCTGCAGTTGTCTTGGTTAAGAAGAAGGATGGAACAATGCGCATGTGCATTGACTACAGGGCCTTGAACAAAAAAACCATTAAGAATAGGTACCCCATTCCGCGGATAGATGAGCTAATAGATGAGCTACATGGGGCATGTGTCTTCACAAAGATAGATTTGAGATCAGGGTATCATCAGATCGGTATGAGGGCAGAGGACATTGAGAAAACTGCTTTTCGGTGTCACTATGGTCATTTTGAGTTTCTGGTTATGCCATTTGGGCTAACCAATGCTCCTGCTACTTTTCAGAGTTGCATGAACCAGGTGTTTAGGGGGCAATTGAGGAGATACGTTTTGATTTTCTTTGATGATATTTTGGTCTTTAGCAAGACATGGGGGGAGCATTTACAGCATCTTGAGGAGGTGCTATCTATTTTGGAGAGAGAGTCCCTGTATGCCAAGGAGTCTAAGTGTGAGTTCGGGATGACAGAGCTTTTGTACCTTGGTCATATTATCAGTGCAAAGGGAGTTCGGGTGGATCCTGAAAAGATTAGAGCTATTGTTGATTGGCCCACACCTACGAACCTTACTCAGCTTAAGGGGTTCTTTGGCTTATGTGGTTTTTATAGGAGATTTGTTAAGGGGTTTTCTCAGACAGCTGCTCCCTTGACAGATCTTACTAAGAAGGGGGCCTTCATGTGGACAGAGGCAGCACAAAGGTGTTTTGAGCATTTCAAGCAGGTGATGTCTTCGTGTCCAATTCTAGCTCTACCAGACTTCACGAAGCCCTTTGAGCTTCATTGTGATGCATCGGGTGATGGGATTGGAGCAGTATTGATGCAGGAGAAGCACCCCATTGCTTTTGAGAGTAGGAAGCTCCGAGGTGTGGAGAGGAGCTATTCTATTTATGATCGTGAGATGTTGGCCATCATGCATGCCTTGGCCAAATTCCGATCCTACTTGGTTGGAGGGAAGTTTGTGATCAAGACGGATCACAATAGCATAAAGTATTTCATGAGCCAGCGAGACTTGAATGACAGACAGCAGAAGTGGGTCACTAAATTGCAGGCTTATGACTTCGACATTGAGTTTGTCAAAGGGAAGAGGAATGTAGTAGCTGATGCCTTATCTAGAAGACCTCACATTTGTGCTCTTGCAGAGATTACAGGAGATTGGAGGGATAAGATTATAGCAGAGTATGTCGGGGATACTTGGGCGTCTGGTTTGATTTCAGGTACTACGCAGGATGGTCGCTATGAGGTGATAGATGGATTGATCAGATTTCAGGACAGAGTTTACTTGATTCCGTCATCACAGTTGAGAGAAGCGATACTTAGGGCATTTCATGATGCACCTACAGCTGGGCATCCGGGGGTCTTCAAGACCTATAGGCAGATCCGAGAGCGATTCTCATGGAGAGGGCTCAAGGATGATGTTCAGAGGTATGTCAGGGAGTGTGCAGTTTGCCAGCAGAATAAGGGAGAGCACACGTTCCCTGCGGGTTTACTACAGTCCTTGCCCATCCCAGATAGGAAATGGGAAAGTATTTCAATGGACTTTATCACTGGGTTGCCACAAGTGCAAGGGAGGGATTGCATCTATGTGGTGGTAGACCGCTTAACGAAGTTCGCTCACTTCTTTGCTATTCGGTCCACTTACACAGCAGCACAGGTGGCAGATCTTTTCTTCAGAGAGATATTCAGGTTACATGGGCTACCTAGATTCATTGTCAGTGATCGGGATAGTAAATTTATGAGTATTTTCTGGCAAGAGTTGTTTAGGTTGTGTGGCACAGATCTTACACCCAACATTAGTTATCATCCGCAAACAGATGGGCAGACGGAGATTGTGAATAAATGGGTGGAGGGATATTTGAGGAACTATGTGACTACACAGCAGAGGGCTTGGGTTAGATGGTTGCATATGGGAGAATACTGTTACAACACTACATATCATATGTCCATCAGGATGACACCCTTCATGGCACTTTATGGTTATGAAGCACCAAGCTTCATGGATCTGGTTTTGGGGGACAGCAGGGTGCCCAAAGCCAAAGACTTATTGCAGGATAGTCAGGATATCCTGAGAGTGCTCAAGGAGAACATACAGCAAGCTCAGAGTCAACAAAAGTTGTATGCTGATCAGCACAGGGTAGAGCGCAGTTTCGAGGTAGGGGATATGGTATACTTGAGGCTACAACCATATAGGCAGTCATCTCTCAAGAGGAGCGGGGCAGAGAAACTGAAGCCTAGATTTTATGGTCCCTACGGGGTGATTCGCAGAGTGGGCGAAGTCGCCTATGAGCTTGAGCTTCCAGAGGCAGTCGAGTACACAATGTATTTCATGTGTCTAGGCTTAAGAAAGCTATTGGTCAGAGTGTAGTACCTTTTGCAGATTTACCTCCTTTGGATGAGGAGGGGAAGCTCGTGTTAGTACCTGAGGCTATTCTGGACACCAGAGAGAGGAAACTCAGAAACAGGATAGTGAAGGAGTATTTGGTCAGATGGAGAGACCTGCCGGAGGAAGATGCTACATGGGAGAATGAGCAGGTGATACAGCAGGCTGGACTGAGATTGCTTGAGGACAAGCAATTTCAAGGGGGGCGGATTGTAATGTCCCCACTCTAGCAGATTGACCAAGTATATGTGCGTTAGCCTAGCTCTACATGGTCTCGAGGGCTAACGAAGGGTTTAAAGGGATCCTGGAGTGTTTTGGCCTAGTCATTTCCAGTTTGGGCCAAAACGAAGTTGATTTACTTAGTTTCAGGCATACTTACTATTTTTAGTAAGTCAGTAGGACACAACGGGGGCTAGTTTTGGTGATTGGATTTGATACTCCTTGGCAAGAGCTTTCCGACGAGCTATCACTCACGCTATTCGGAGTCCGATTGCTAATATATTTTAATGCCTGAAGTTTTATTAAAGTAACATTTAATTTAATTGTAAAATATTAAAGTGTTACTTTAATATTTATTTTATGGAGATATGTGTAAATCAAAGGGGCAACCAAGGGAGACATAAGTGAATATTTTAATATGTTTTATATTGAACATGTTTTATCCCACATTGCTTGAGTGAGTTGGGTCGCCCTTGGAGAAAGAATAAAAGGGAGCTTTTGTGGCTTCATTGGGCATGTGGAATATGAGAAGAATTTGGTGTGTGAGTTGCAGATCCGTTCTTGGCATTAGAGGACGTCTATCCTCTCTTGTGACATTCTAGACGTCATTCCCTTGGGGTTTGGCCTTTGGAATCCTTTGCTATCAGCTTCATTTATAGGCAGATTGGGTGTTTTTCCAGCTACAAGCAGCAACATTATTTGGTTGCATTTCCAGCTACAGGCCGCGACACTATTCACGTGGGTACTATTCACGCGACACTATTCACGCGGCACTATTCACGTGGGTACTATTCACCTGGCACTATTCACGTGGCACTATTCACCTGGCACTATTCATGCAGCACTATTCATGTTACTGTAGCAGCAGAATTAGAAATTTTGGTTGGAACATTATGTCAAAATGCTGGAGTATTTAGTGAGTTGAAAATAACCTGCTATGTATTTGATTTTTGTTAATTCTGGAAATAATATTATAACAGCAGTAGTTCAATTTCTAGCTTGCCTATTATTGTAGATTCTTTTTAGTTCATGTTATGTGGTTTCATACCTGTGCAAAGACTTAAAAACAAAAAAAACATTGAAACATTAAACGGAGGAATAAGGAGTTGGCTGCAAACTGTTTGACTAAATTCCTATCAGCAGTGGGGTTAGTTTTTGGGCATTCTAGGGTGTCCATTACATGCTGGGAGGGCAGCGCGGGTGGCTATCGAGGACAAATTGGCTAGGGAGATAGTATCATTTGAGTAGCAGTTGGTGGAGGCTGAGACTAAAAAGCGTGTTTTGCAGACAAGTTTGGTTTAGGCACAGGAGGACAGTGATGTCAAGGAAAAAAGTTCTCTACCTTGGTTCTATTTAATGTCATCTCTATTTTGTATTAAGTCGTTCGGAGGCGACTTCTTTTCTTGGGGGGGATGATGTTGCCAGGAATAATCATTATGTCATGTTGTCATATTATGTTTATGTTGTCGTCGGTACTAATGAGTTATGGCAGTCAGTTAGTTAGTCGTCCCGAAGGGTAGTTGGACGCGACGGTTGGTCGCACCCCTTCGGGTATTATATATTGCATACCTTCCCTTCATAGTGGCGTCATGATAGTCGTATCTGGGTGTAATGTTATAAGCACTTGATGTACATGGACTGTTGAATTAATACAGAAACTGGCTCTTTAATATATTTCAATTATGTTTTGTGCATTTACTTCCTGCGTTTAATCGTTTACCCGTATGTGGCAAACAAGGTTGTGACTTTTAATTCAAGAACTAATCGCAACCTTTGCTGCCATTATACTAATTCTGGCCTTTGTATAATCATAGCTTTTAAATATAATTGTTGCTCCTTAAGTATACATGGAATCGCTGCCTTTTAAATGATGTACTGACCTTATATTATTCACCCTTAATCGTTGCACATTAATAATAGGTGTCCTTTAATAAAGTGTAATTGCTGCTTTGCTGCTTTGTTAAGTGTACAACTTTTGTGCCTGTCCTTTTTTTGTCTCATTCTAATTTTGTCTTATTTGCTTTTTTTTCAAGTGTTTTGTCTTTTGTGTTTGCAGCCTTTTTAGGATAATAAATCGCTGCTTTTGGTAATCTAAATTTCTGCCTTAATATTAATCATGATTGCTGTTCACAGTATTACATCAAAACATAACTGCTGCCATTATAAACTGTCTTTATCTTCTTCATTAGATTTGCTGGCTTGTTCTAATAACAAGACACTATTTTATTTTTAAAGCTTTCCTTGATATATTATATAAAACTCTTCCTTATCAGTGCACTATGTTGTTTGCTCTGATCGGTCATATATCAGCAAACTCTTCCTTAATATGATTGCCGATCACATATTAATGAAGTCAGTTGTTAAGGAACTCACTGTTCTAACAATCATTTTGACTTTGTCAAAACTCCTTCAAGTTAGCTGTTCAATTGATCGTTTGAACAAGGTTTTTCTTTATCCTTTGCCATTGTTGTTTGATTGGTGTATATCTTAATCACTGTCATTGATAGGCTTCATACTTTGTTCATCTTTGCCATGTTAATCACTGTTTCCAATCTTTAATTATTGACTGTAGGTAACCTTTGAAGAGCCCCTTGTCATCAATGACAAACTTCCAACAATCTCCTTATTCTTCCTTTGATATTAATGATAGCAAACTTCGTCTTTGTATCTTTGGCATCAATGACAACATTTCCAACAAAGATGCCTTTATTTATATATGTAGTTTAATCATAATGTAGCTATAGGTTTTAAAATACCAAGAAACTGTGGGTTGGTAGGTCACTTTACATAAATTAATATAGACAACTTGTGTTGTACCTTGTTGAAATTGTAATTCCCACCAAGTATTCCATCTTTGATTATGATGCTTAAATAGATTTGATGAAATTAATCTATGTTGCTGGTTTGGGTACAGGTAGAGGGTTTGGTATGCTGGTACAACATTTTTTTTCTTCGGTATAGTGTGTTTGGGTACGGTTATATATATAAATATATGGCCGTATAAATATGAGTTGCTAGTTTGGGTATAGGTAGAGGGTTCTGGTATGCTGGTACACCATTTTTTTCGTTGGGTATAGTGTTCTTGGGTATGGTTATATGTGTGTGTAACTCTCTCTCTCTCTCTCTCTCTCTCTCTCTCTCTCTCTATATATATATATATATATATATATATATATAACTCTATTCCCCCTTAAACTATATTTGACAAATAAATAAATGCAATAATATAAAAACTAAAGATAATAACTCAATATTCATATTTTTTGTCGAGTACATCAGAATGAAGTAGTGCTTAATCTAGGTATAAGCATGTGAAAATGATTAGAAATAATAGTTACAAATTGGGCATCTCAAGCCTTATGTCCAAGTCAACACCATATTAGTTACAATACAAAAGATATATATAGGAATTGATATGAGAAAATATAGTCAATAGGTCTCTGAACGCCATTGACACCAATAATCATCTGCTAGCTTGAGAGACAAGAACTTGGCTTAGGTGCTCTTCTGCCTGAACACGAAGCTTATGCTCCCTTGGAATTTTTCATGACATGAAAGATACTGGAGCCTGCATGAAATGCCTAGCTACCTGGAAAGAATAGGTAGGAGGGAAACCCTGGTGCAATTTGATATATCTACATTCATTTGTAATAATGAAGTGCAATGTCCTATTATCAGAATATGGCAGAGAAATAGAATTTAAAATTTGCTAGGCTAGTTCATTTATTTCAATGAATGCATGACTTTGATCAAAGTACTTTTGAATATCAGAATGTCCTAAAAAGAGGACCGTCCTCCTCTATTTACCCATATTCAGCACCCATTCCTAGAAACATAAACCAAACACACACAAGGAAAAGAAAACCACTTTCCTTAAAGAAATTCACTTATGCAAACATGCACATACTTAAAATGATTTTAATTCTTTCTCTTTTCATGTATATGAAATATATCATGAATCTACATGCAATCATTCCTACTTCATGAAATCATGTATTTAACGTAATCACATATTCTCTTTTAATGCCATTTGAAGTCTAAATGATTGATCGTGCATATGAATGTATACAATCATGCTTGGTCTATTTTGATCATGCAAACTGAAACTTCATCGATTTCTACCTAAATCATTCCTTTTGAAATAGGTAAAGAGATTTCAATATAGAGGGAGATAGAACAAATAATTTGTCTAAAATTAGCATGTATATGAGTGTATGCATGCACATACATATGTATATATATGGATGTTGTAATGTCCCCATTTTAAAATAAGGTTTAATAATAAATACAAACAATAAAATTAAAATATAAAAGAAAAAAAATAAAATAAAAATAAAAATATAAAGAATAAAATAAAATAATTAAAGTTTAGTTAAGTTTAATGAATGGTCAAAAGGCATGAAATGAAAAGTTGTGACTCCTGAAATGAAAAGTTGTGACTCCCTCAAATATGAGGTATAAAAGGGAGAAGAGAACTTCATTGGAAGGGGACATTACAAATGGTATCAAAGCTTTGGTCCTGCCAGCCTGTAGGGTAAAGCTAAAACAATGGATGCATTCTATTCAAAGAAAATCGAAGCTTAAGTAGGGGATCTATAAACTCAGTCCAAAAATAGAATGAAATCGGCCAACATGGCACTTTTATATTAGTGTGCTTTTCAAATGTATGCTTTTTGCCTTGCGTGTATTAATTCATGCCTTACATGTATGCTTCATGACTGGCGTGTATTTATGTGTATATCTTACATGCATTTATGCTTCATGTATATTTATGGATATGCTTCGTATCTTATGCATATTTATATGTTTGTTTCATGTTTGATGTGTTTTCAGCAAGTTTATTCCATCTCTGTTTCCAAAGCCATTTCACATTAGAAATCATCTTGAACACTCCGTGATCATTGCTTGAGGACAAGCAATCTTGGGCGGGGTGGACTGTAATGTCCCCATTTTGAAATAGGATGTAATAATAAATACTAACAAGAAAATGAAAATATAAAAGAATAATAATAAAATAAAAATAAAAATAAAAATATAAAGAATAAAATTTAAATAATTAAAGTTAAGTTTAATGAATAGTCAAAAGGCATGAAATGAAAAGTTGTGACTGCCTCAAACATGAGGTATAAAAGGGAGAAGAGAACTTCATTGGAAGGGGACATTACAGATGTGTGTATATCTACCTATGGCATAAGCCTCTACTATCAAAAGGAGCTGATTTCATGCATTTGCATTCATAAAACAACTGGTTTTTGAGCAAGACGAATTTCTATAAACAATTTCTATTTCAAAACAGCACTAGTTCTGTTCTACAGTCACAAAGATCAGAAAGAAAAGGTTTGGAGAGAAGGGTTTTCATTATTTCAGTTGCAAAAATACATGTATATATATCTGTATGTATACATATAGATGTATACACATACAGATATATGTATCCTTACAGATATTTCAATCCATTAAGTTGGATTTGAAAAACAGATCCACATATATGACACAAATTTCATATATTTCATGTTAAAAACATTTGAGCAATCAGAAAGTATAAGATGCTGTATTTCTGAGAACGTGTACAAATTTATATGATATGTATAATATGGATTCACATATATACATAAATATGTGAATACATATTACACAAAAGAAATAAAATATTAGATTGATTTTTTATAATTGACTGAAACAACAATACCGATTTGTGCAAACAAAGTGCAAGAATTAAGAGAGGTGGTTCTACATACTGTAACCAAGGAATTCAAATGCTTCACAAAACTCAGACGTAGCTCCAATACTCACTTCAATTCGTTGTTCTTGTGTAATGTATTGTTGTGTGTCAAAGCCATGTCTAGAAAGAAGAGTTCGATCTCATTTTATAGAGGCGTAGCCTCTTCTTTTACCTATCCACCTATTATTGGCTCCCATGAAACTTCTATCAATTTTCTTTTCATATCGTAGCCTCCATGCACTGATATGCATCCATTTAAAACTGGTGTTTCCCCTTTCTTATCAGCTTTACAGCTGCATGCATAAACTGTGCATGGTTTTATTTATTGGTGCAGGAGCACCTAATAGGCCTTCATGCCTTAATGAGGCCATGATGCAATATCCTAAGGATTTTGAGTTAATTTTGTGTAATAAGGTCAATCATGACCATTCTTGATGTAATAAGTGTCTTTGAAGCCATTAGAAGGTGTTTTGAGTCATGTTGAAGTCATATAGTCAATATTGTCAAAAATTGTCGAAAGTTGTCATTATGTTGAAATTGAGTGTCAATGGATCAGATATGTTGTTTTATGATATGTAAGGGTCTTTGTGGCCTATTTGGACCTATTTGAGTCATTATTGGGGCATGGGAGTCATAGATTAAGTCTAGATGCAATTTGGAGCAAAATTGTTAAAATTGACAAAAGAGTTGTCAAGCAACTTTTGAGTTTGTAAGGGTAATTATGTGTTTATTGTTAAAATGAGTTGTAAAGGTGGTTATAACTGTGTGGAGGCTTGGAAGACATTATAAAAGCCTTGTACACGTTTGGGTATGGCTGTTGGTGGATGTAATAAGAAAAATCAATAAAATATCTTGATGTTCCCTGCATTTTTTGGTTTTTTTCAGAAAAATAGTCTTCTATTTCTTGTTTTTCATTGCTTTAACCTATTGTTTGAGGATCAAATCAATTGGAAATGGTAGAGGGGTGAATCCCCTGCACTTTCCCTTTTGCCTCACTGAATTTCATTTTGATATGAAAAAGTTATAGTAATTTTACTTAAAAAAAGTTAAAAACCTGCCCTAGGGTTTGCTGAGGCATTATAAAATGTAAATAGACGTGATCAAGGGCCAAACATTTGTGGAATGGAGGGCAAATATATGTATTTTAGTTTCCTTTTTGTTGCAGGGATTCATACATGATTTTGGCACGTGTAAACAAAGAGGAAGTTGACTGAAAATTGTGTCTCAGTCTGGGACAACAGTGTAAAAGAGGAAGTTTTGGTTGGCTTGAATGTCTTGGAGGACCTTTAGGGATCAAGTGAGGGTTGTGGAGAGTGTGTGAGGGTTCCATAAACAGGGAACAAGGGTTGTCAAGTTGGGGAAACAATCCAAATGCACAAACTATTGACTGTCCTAAAATGGCTAGTGGCTGTCCTAGTTTGATAGTTAAACAAGAACTTGTGTTTGTGAGTTTGAATGCTGGTTGGTTTTGTAGTTGGAGTTGGTGAGTGATTGGGCAGACCCTAGTGAGTCTCTAGAAGCCTTTGGAGGCATTGAGAAGTGGAAAAGAAACCTTAATATATGACTGTCCTAAACATGTTGTTGGCTGTCCTAAACATGTTGTTGACTGTCCTAAAAACAGTGAGTCCTCATTGAACATTGTTTTGTCATTTTGGGAGGTTGGGTGGGTAGAGAGAGTCAAGTTTGAACATGTTTGGAAGCCCTTTAAGATTGACAAGGGAGTTTGGGTGTTTGTGAGGAACCTTATGGCAAGATATGGGTTGGATACTAATAGAAGGTGGAAATCCTATTTGGGGCAGCCTTGGTTGTGTGAGTACAAAGGACACTAATGGTGTTTAAATGCTATGGAGCATGTATATGGGTTCAAGAGGGTTGAGTATGCATGGAGGAATATGTGTGGGAGGTTGGTTAAGGGTTTGAGAAGCTTGGGTGAGTTTTGGGCTATTGTAGCCTTGTGAGTAGGTTAGAAGTCTAGTAAGAGACTTGTGAAGACTTGGAAGAGTTAGTACTTATTGAATAGGCAAATTGGGAGAAAGAAATCTCCCTAATGTGGTTTTGGTGTGGATGCTCTGCATCATTTATGTTGCCTTTGTTTCATTTGATGGAACTGCTAATAGTTCTTTCTTAAAAAGGAAGTCAAACTCTCAATTTGCTTGCATTTGATTATGCCTAAAAGCATATCAATTTAAATAACTTTTGCGATGTTTAGTTTTAATTTATAAACTTTTAGTTGTAATCGATTTGGCTTAAAATAGCCTATTGATATAGATATTAAAATAAGCTTCGATATCTATTAATAAATTTTATTGAATTATATTTATATACATATTTCACAAATAATCATTCGATTTATATATAATTATATAAGTATATATATGATAATATAATCATGGAGGCAATTTCATACCAGGCACACAAGTAGAGGAATGTAAAGATAGGGTTCGGAATACAATGCAGACTTCAAACTCTAAGACCTGGGAAAAGAACAAAGGACCAATCGAGATAGACTTATTTGAGGTAGTCGATAAGGACATATTCGTCCTCCAACATACAACGATTATTGGACGCTTTTTTGACAGACAGAGGGAGGAGATAAGACAATGGGCAAAGCAAAATTGGCCAAAAGTGAAAGAGATCTATTTTATGTAGAAACAATCTTTTATGGCGAACTTCGAAAACGAGGCAGATTAGAATGAAATATTGGAAAATGGACCTTAGTGTTGTGAAAACTCGTATGTTTTCACACAACGATGGGTGCCAAATTTTGACGGAATTGCAATTGATCCAATTGAAAAACCCTTTTGGATCCGTTTGGACAATTTGACCTTTGAATTTTGGTGTTAAGATAGCTTGCGAAGAATAGGCAGACTTCAAACCCTAAGGCTTGGGAAAACAACAAAGGACCAATCAAGATAGACTTATCTGAGGTAGTCGATAAGGACATATTTATCCTCCAACATACAAGGATTATTGGATGCTTTCTTGGAAGATACAGACAAAGGGAGGAGATAAGACAATGGGCAAAGCAAAATTGGCCAAAAGTGAAAGAGATCTATTTTATGTAGAAACAATCTTTTATGGTAAACTTTGAAAATGAGGCAGATTAGAATGAAATATTGGAAAATGGACCTTGGTACTGTGAAAACTCCTTTTTTCTCACACAGCGATGGGTGCCAAATTTTGACCGAACTGCAATTGATCCAACAAAAAAATCCTTTTGGATCCATTTGGACAATTTGCCCTTTGAATTTTGGTGCGAAGATAGCTTGCGAAGAATAGGCAGACTTAAAATCCCAAGACCTGGGAAAACAACAAAAGACCAATCGAGATAGACTTATTTGAGGTAGTCGATAAGGACATATTTGTCCTCCAACATACAACGATTATTGGCCGCTTTCTTGGAAGATACAAACAAAGGGAGGAGATAAGACAATGGCAAAGCAAAACTGGCCAAAAGTGAAAGAGATCGGCAGAAACAATCTTTTATGGAGAACTTTGAAAACAAGGCAGATTAGAATAAAATATTGGAAAATGGACCTTAGTGCTATGAAAACTCCTTTTTTCTCACAGTGATGGGTGCCAAATTTTGTCCGAACTGCAATTGATCCAACAAAAAAACCCTTTTAGATCCTTTTTGACAATTTGCTCTTTGAATTTTGGTGTGAAGATAGCTTGCGAAGAATAGGCAACAATATCAAGAAAACCCTACAAATTTAAATGGGTGAAGATGATATGATTTTATATGCAAGGATTTAGATAATCTTGTAAATGTTTTTCAAACTCCAATTCAATGATCAAGGTATATATATAATGTTGTTGTATTTCAATGTAAATGTTTATCACAATATAATTGTTCTGGTGATTAATTATATTCTATGTATTGCAGGTGGAGATAGAGCATTAATAATGTCGATGTCTTCTCCATTTATCATTGATCGGTATATATAAAAAAATAGGGACGATCAAGTGACACCTTGATCGGACATGTCTATTAGACATGGCAGATCAAGATGCCACTTGATTGTGCCTTTTCATTTGCAATATGTAACCAATCTAATGCCGATATTAATCGGTGTTAATGCGTAACAATGAAGTCCGATAAGTAACCGATGGCATTAACAATGAAGCCCGATAACATTTGGGATATCAAGTTTACTGTTTATTGTTAGATTGCAATGTTTATATATTAACACAGATTGTGAAATACGATCCTAGCATGATCGTAAATTTAACATTAGTTTGTATGATTATAATCGGTAAAACCGATAATGCACCATATATATAAGGAGAGCAATTATAATAGTAATATCAGATGATAGAACAAAGGAATAA
The DNA here is from genome assembly GCF_030272615.1 of Cryptomeria japonica. NCBI lineage: Eukaryota > Viridiplantae > Streptophyta > Pinopsida > Cupressales > Cupressaceae > Cryptomeria > Cryptomeria japonica. The sequence goes on from NC_081407.1 coordinate 420,935,958, forward strand.
TAAGTGAAGTCTATTATAGTCTATCGATGAGATAGATGATTGAATGAGAGACTTCATTTATCTCTCATTTAATCATTTATCTTACCGAAGCTATCATGTATCAACACTCCCTCTTACCTCGGGAAGATGAATGACAAACAACATATCTAGCATCACATTTCTCATGCTGATCAATATTCCCTATGTAGTTTTATAATCTCACTCTCCAAAGGATCATATCACCTAAAACACGTGACATGAAGTATCACCTAAACACGTGATACAAGAAGTCATATCACCTAAGCATGTGACATGAAGTATCACCTAAACACGTGATACAAGAAGTTCACCACATTAACTTGTGATGACAAGATATCACCTAAGCACGTGATATCAGTATTGCAAAGCAAGCAATACTAAGGATAAATGCATGAGAATAATTAAATCCTCACTTTATCCAAATTGTGGTATGTGCACTGACATTTTCAAATGTCTTTACCACAATATAATCATGGCACATCCATGACATACCAGGAATCACACATGATATCTGGTTTGATCATTATAAGATCGTCACCTTATAATGTCTTCATACAAGTGTTCATTATCTGAGAGATTGTCACCTCTTAGAAATGTACACTGGGGGTGGAGCCCATAAAAGTCATAGCACGACAAAGAAGTTTACACATTAAACATCTTATTAATATATAAGTACAAATTACAAAGTAAATTACCTTTCAATCATACCAAGACCTTTTCTGAGGTGCTCAACCTTCACTCTGGAAAGTGGTTTGGTAAGAATATCTGCTGTCTGATCTCCTGTACAAATGTATTTCAACTAGATCACAATCCTGTCTACCATATCTCGCACATAATGGTAAGGAATCTCAATATGCTTGGATTTGTCATGAAACACCGGATTCACTAAAAGTTTTATGCGACTCTGGTTGTCACAATGAATAAATGTAGGTTTCATTGGTTCACCGAATAATCCCACAAGCAAATTCCTAAGCCATACTGCCTCTCGAGCAGCCATGGAAGCTGCAATGTATTCGGCCTCAGTGGACCTCTGTGCTACTGATGACTGCTTTTTGCTGATCCAGGATATCATGGCTGAACCTAAACTGAAACAACATCCTGAGGTGCTTTTCCTGTCAGTTACACTTCCAGCCCAATCTGAATCTGTGAATCCGTGTAAATTCAGATCAACTCTCTCATACTTGAGACCAAGCTTTAGAGTACCTTGTAGGTATCTCATGATATGTTTTACTGCTAACAAGTGTATCTCCTTTGGATCACACATAAATTGACTCAAAGCATTAATTGCATAACAAATATCTGGTCTCGTATTTACCAGATACATCAGGGACCCAATCATTTGCCTGTATAGAGTAGGATCTGTGGGTTGAGATTCTGCTGCTGCTTCCTTAAGTTTATGAAGGTTTGTTTCCATCGGAGAAGTCATATGTCTGCAATTCAACATTCCAAATCTCTTCAAAATGTCCAAGGTATACTTACCCTGGTTTAGTATAATGCCATCAGAATTCTGCCATACTTCCAATCCTAGGAAGTAATGAAGGAGTCCCAAGTCCTTCATGTCAAATTCTTTAGCAAGGTCTTTCTTGCATTGATCTATGAGGCGATCTCCTATGATTAGCAAATCATCAACATATAGAATCAATATCAGCATATCACCTTTGTCTTGCTTATAGTAGAGATTTGGATTTGCATCATTCTTTGAGAAGCCTAGCCCTGTGAGATAAGTGTCAATTCTTTCATACCAGACCCTGGGAGCCTGTTTAAGCCCATAAAGAGCTTTCTTTAGTCTACACACATGAGACTCTGAATCATGATTCTCAAACCCTTCAGGTTGTTCTAGATATACTACTTCATCCATCTTTCCATTAAGGAATGTTGTCTTTACATCCATCTGATGCACTTTCTATCCCTTTCCTGCTGCAATGGCTAAGACTGCTCTTACTGAGGTGTATCTGGCTACAGGTGCAAAGGTTTGTTCATAATCAATTCCTTCCTTTTGTGAGAACCTTCTGGCTACAAATCTGGCCTTGTGTTTCTCAATGTTGCATCTGCAACATGTTTGATCTTGAAAAGCCATTTGGAGGAAACCATAGATTTTCCAGCTGGCCTAGGAACAATCTCCCAAACATCATTTTTCATAATGGACTGATATTCCTCAGACATGGCATTCTTCCATACTTGCTGTTTAAGTGCATCTGATACATTGGTAGGTTCAGCTTTTGAAAGATCATTCATGAGGGCAACATAGCTGGTGAGTTTATTAGGCCTTTTGCTTTCTCTGAAGGTTCCTGAAGGGGCAGCATACTTTTGAGCTTCTTCTACAGTTTTGGTGGCCCATAGTGGTCTTTTCTTGAGATTTTCTCTAGGTGGGTTTTGAATTTCACCTTTATTTTCCTCAAAATTCTCCCTTTGAAGCTTAGGGGTAGGATCTTCATCTATGCTAGGGGCAGGAACATGGACTTCAAGTTCCACGGAACTTTGGGCTCTTTTGAAGGCTAAGTCTTCTTCAAAAATTACATCCCTACTAAGTTCAACATGCCTTTGACCAGGTATATAGATTTTGTAAGCCGTGGAGGTTTCACTATACCCAACAAGTATTCCCCTTTTTCCAGAAGGCTCTAGTTTTGACCTTTTCTCTTTAGGTACATGAATATAAACAAGGCACCCAAATATCCTAAGATGGCTGATATCTGGCTTTCTTTTAGTAAAAACTTCCTCAGGGGTTGTCTTCAATATGAGAGTGAGGATATCTATTTTGTATATACACGGCAGTGCTGGTGGCTTCTGCCCAAAGATTGGTATTAAGGTTTTGATCAACGAGCATAGCTTTGGCAGCTTCTACAATTGTCCTATTTTTTCCTCTCAGCTACCTGTTGTGCGTTGCACACGCTCCTTGTCGCCGACAGGGTCCCCTTTCCTTTTTGGGCCTTTCCGTCTTCGCCCTGTTGAGGTCCGCGCAGAGTGTCTCGCGTCCTTTTGAGCGAGCCCATGATCAGTCCATGAGATGATGATGTTGAGCGGAGGAGCTTGTGAATCCGTATGGTCAGTTGATCCCTCGGGCACCAATTCCAAGAGGTTGTTTAAGCTTGTAAAATCGCCTTGGATAGGCATGGGATGATAGATTGGCGAAATTCGCCAAGTAAAGGATAAAGCGTCTGAAGGTCGCATGAGGATCCAAAGACGCCAATTTTCGCATAAGAATAATGGGAGAGATTACGTGATGTTTTTAGAAGTTTGCACGATTTGTATGAATGTAGATTTTCGCCAAGGGATATAAAGAAGACAAAGAATGCAAAGTGCCGAAGTGGACAAAACTCGCTCAAGCGCTGAAACTCGCACTTTTATGTGAAAGTTTGCAAAATGCCCAAAAGGGGCGAAATTTGGACCTTTAGGCCAAAATGTTAGAAAGTAAAGTTTGAAAATTAGCAAATGACCAAAAAGGTCCGAAATTGACAAAAGGTGCGAAAGGGCCGAAGTTTGCAAAAGCACTTAAAGTACTGAAATTTTCAAAAAGCCTCCATATCCCCGAAAATCGCAATTTGGAGGAAAAGCACGAAGAAAGTAAAGTTTGAAAATTAACAAGAGCCCCAAAATCGCCGAAATTGGCAGAACGTTTGAAAGGTTCGAATTTTGCAAAGTAAGAGAAAGTTCTGAAGTTGACAAACCACGCCCAATCGCCGAACTTCGCGCAATGGAGGAAAATCGCAAGGATTTAAAAGGTTGAAAAGTAACCTCAAAACGTCGAAGTTTGAAGACCCCCACCCCAAATGCCAAAATCGCAATTTTCGCAAACCGCCGAAGTCGGGGTAAAATCGCGTGAAAGGGGAAATGGCGTAAGGTCTGGAGGGTAAACTTAAAGAGCACAGTTTGCATTAAAGGTAAGATCGCGATTTTTACAAACCTTGCAAACTCAGTAGACCCCGTAATGGCTCATCGTAGGGCAGAAACGTGAATCTTCATAATCTGAAACCCTCTCCATTTTGCTGAGGATCGCGTAAGGTAAAATCGCGAAGTTTTATGAGCCTTGAAAAGTAAAACGCCATTAACACCATTCTCAGCGCCATAAAATCACGAGGTTAGAATTCGCCAAAACCACCAAGGTGATAAAATCGCTATGTCTAAGTGTGTAAATCTGCATTTTCCTTCCAAACCATAGGTGCGAAATTTTGAATAGGGAGTTAACCGTTGAAATTTAAATTGCAGACTCTCCCATTCAAAATTTGGAATTCGTTCTTGCAAGGCAAATCGTGCAATTTCTCGCCATTCATTTTCACCAGGTAAGTGTGCTTTACCTCTCTCAATCGTCTGAAATATTTGCAAATTGGATAGATGTGTGTACAAAAAATTGATTAAAATGCTTAAGTCTTCAAAATTGCATCTTTTTCCGTTTGTAAGGCGTCATGCAAAGCAATTGAAATCAGAACTTACTCCTAAGAATCAGCTAGAAAAATGCATTTTCAAACTTAGGAAAATTTCTCAAGCTTTGTCCATTTTGAAATTAATGACTAAGTGTAAATCTGCAATCGAAAAGCTTCATAAATATTCATGTTTAAATCAATCAAGCTTTTAGCCAACGAAATCATGCTGTTCTTTCAATTCGGGTTTTCTTTGAATTGATCCTTGAATGCTAGCATATTCTTTATCTAACCCATTTTACTTACTCTATATCACCTCGTAATCCGCATCCGGCTGTGCAGGATAAATGCCTAAATCGGCGGTAGAATCATCACAGACGCTTGCTACAGCCGAGACATCGCGAGCATCCAAATCAGATATCCCTCGCAAAGTCGAAAGGATGAAATACCAGTTACAAAGAGGGGGACTGAGGGAGTCAAAAGTTCAGAGTGTCTGGATCAATGTTGGTGATAATGACCTAGGCCATATCGATATCCAAGATTTCAGAAGCCGAGTCTTCTCCCTTGATGCCTATGGCAAGCCTAGGCAGATGATGGAAAGTGTCATTGCCCAAGCAGCAGGATTTCCCCCAGCAGTGCAAAACTATGAGTTAGTAGTGGAGGCTGCCCGACATTACCAACTAGGTTCCAGATTGGTGCTCCTCGAGGACATGGTCCTCGCTAACTTCACTCTTAAGGCCATTGGCGATGCATTTGACATTCCCTTCCCAAACAAGCCTATAGCAACAACTATAGATGAAGCGCAGGGGGCGTATGATATGAATCCTACCAGATGCAGAACGCTGATAAATGAAGAGTGGTACAGGGAGAGAAGACCCCCAAGTGTCAGAATTGGAAAAAAGACCCCAAGAAGCGATTTTCACAATGAGCATGGGGACATGGTCATATTGCTCATCAGGGTTATGGGACTCCCCAAATCCAACTACTTTGAAGAATGGATGTTTTACTTCATAGAGCAGGTCTTCGCTGGGAAATCCAAGTTTGACTGGGCCTAGATCATAAGCGACAACATCCACACTCAGCTGATCGAACTTGAGACAAAGAAGTACTTCACTATGACCTCCTATTTGGTCTACATGTTCGCCAGGAACTAGCCACTGCCAGGTTTGATAATGAAAGGTCAAATCGGGAATGGACCTGATCAAGTAAAAGTATACGATTGTTACCCATAGCTACACTATCAGTATATAGCTCAGAGGGAAAAGAACAGCCCGACCTATGCAGTTGGCCAGTATGAGCGCGTCAATGACGCCTTCACAATGCGCTTGGTTAGGCTTATGCAGGGAGGATTACACATAAGGCTCTCGGAGCAAGCTATTATTCTAGTACAGAGATATGGAGCCTGGTTCATCCAGTTCCCAAGGTTCTCCTACATCCGGATAGCTGGCTTCGATGGTGCCCCTCTCCAGCTTCCACGGTACCCAACCGACAAGATAGTTCTTATGGAGGTCACAAGGCAATCACGTCCGGTCGGTAGCTTACTCAGAGACAGCAAGCAGGCTGGATTCACATTCCCCATGATTATAGGCAACCAGAATGTCCATCTAAAGACCCCATCCCAAGCGGAGGAATCCTTTGTAGAGCTGGCCTACTATGGCCAATAGGAGCATTTTCCAAGGAAATGCTTCGATCACGACAATCTGGCGAAGAGAGCCTATGGCAGGCGGTACAGAGCAAAAGAATTGGTTGAAGAGTATTGGAAAAATTGCTCTAATGACTATGAAGTCCGAAGGCGTGAATATTCAAGGCTAAGTGTGCAGCAAATGCGACTCTATGAATATTGCCGGGTCCCAGATCAACTTGCAGATTCAGGAAATTGCCTGCAAGTCCGGGAATTTGAGGCAGTAAGGCATCTTTTGCTAGGCGTTGATTGGTTGCAGGACCCGATCACTGATTTTGAGGCAGTCATGGCAGCCCCAGGAAGATATACTGACCAATGGTTGCATTAGTAGATTGAGCGACTAATTCATGAAGGAGTCCAGTTCACCTACCACTTAATGGGTAACCTTGATTCTCAGTCCTCCGGAGATGAGGGAACTTCCAGTGCACCTAAGGAAGAGATTGAAAAGCCTGAGAAAAGGAAGAAAGCTAAGGCCAGCAGAGGAACTCGGACATCTAAAAGAACAAGAAGGGAAAAGATTCCCATTAGGAGACCAGAGGTCACTTCATCATCAAAGGACCCTAGTTCATCCGACGATGTAGTAGAATTGGATTATATACCTGCTCCGCCTTCCCAGAGTGACATCGATGCATTTGGAGCTGATGATCCTCCCGCACTCGACATGCTGGACGCCGAGCTAAGAGTAATTGAATTAGCTGAACCAGATAACCAAATTGAGGAAGGAGAGATTCCATCCAATCAGGGGATCGAAGTACATGAAGCCACCCAACAGAGCCGCCATGAATTGCTGCTCCATAACACTACCAAGGATGACTCCACTGTTGAAGGAGAGCAAAAGATAGATAATACTCGCGGGCCTGAAAGGATTGAAGAACAATCGTCACACGAAGGCACCGGGCAATTGTTTAGTGAAGTGGGGGAAAACTCGGTTGCAAGCAAACAACTCAGCACCTCCTCTACTCCTCCTATAGCGGAACAACTGCAAATTTGTGATGAGACGGCTGAAAACGTCAAAGAACGGAGTGCAAATTTAACCATAGCATCAGCCCAGACTGTACCTCAAGAATGTTTAATTGCTCGAGCTCAGCGCAAGGCCGCCACCAAGCCACCAATCGATTTGGAGGACATATTCTCACGCATAGATCAAGCTAAAGCCAAGGGGAAGAAAAAGCCCAAGACATATTCCAGAATAACCAAAGATGAGCAAAGGAACTGTACTCTTCACATCGCCACCCCGCCTGTAGACAAGCCAACAGATCAGATTACATTGGCTGATTATAGCATCACGACTATCCCCATCGGACAAGCCACTAAGGAACAAGAAAAGGAGGAATTCAGGGATTCAGTACAGAACATACTCAGGCAACTTGAAGAGATAACAACTGAAAAGAACATGTATCAAGCTCGTGCTGAGCAGGCCGAGGGGTACATTGATCAACTCCTGAGACCATTGCACAATGATTCCGCACCCCACATTCCCCCGACATCATTGGCACAGAGAACCACAACAAAATTTGAAGGAGTACGGGATACTGCAAAGGCCGTCAGGGAATGGGTGCGAGGCCTTAAGGAAAAGGGAGAGCTAATCATTAAGGATGTAAAGAAAATGGCCCACCATCGAGAAACCGTTTTGATCAAATTGTACGAGATGAAGCGGGAATGCCTCATAATTCATGAAGCTGTTACTACAACTCTTCCCCTCATGATGGCTCTTTTCTGGATGCATCCACGGATTCCTACATTGCCCGACATCTTGGACCCCCACGACATTAATACTTTCAAAGAATGGTATTGGACCATCATCATGAAGAATGACACAAAGGCCACTATTAACAAAGAGCAAGAGATATGTGAGGAAATTCTAAAGAGCACAAGGGACCTTGGTGGAATAATCCTCTGATCAATGGTTTTGGGTTGGCAAAATAGTCTGTCCGATCCCATAATCCATCCAGATTGGGAGGATAGATTAAAAATAGACAAGGTCGCCTACTCTACAGAGGACCTAGATTTTGCTAGCAAATTACACTCTGATATCTTGAGTTTTGAGGCTAATCGGTCCAGCTGGCAGGACAGTTTGAAAAGCATAGATCATCATCTCGAGAGCATGCAGTATAAAATTCATCATCCCCCTATGCCTCAGTTCAGTTTGCTGTTCCAGTTGTGCATTAGGTTGAGACTTGTGGCAAGATTATTTGCATGGAGAGGATCAATTTTTGGTAAAGGGATATGAAACTGGAAAAGAGAAAGTGCTTTCCTAAAGTGCTTTTTCCTTTTGATTTTGAAAAGTACACTTTTTGGCCAAAGGGTCATATTTGACTTCCAATTCAACTAAATGTAAACTTTATGTATGTGCACTTTTGGATTATTTTGGATATGTTTTAATTACCTTTTTGGGTAGTTATTACTCCCTTTGGGGGTAGTTGCTGATATTTGCCTCCCATTTATGGGTATGGGCAACCATGTTTTGTAGGATGAATCTGGGCCATTTGTTTAGATTAGATCTTGGCCATTCATCCATTTTGAAGCCTATTTAAAGGGACTGGTTTTCCCTCATTTTGTAAGAAGTTCATGGATTGTTGCTGAAGCTCTAGCGAAATTTACAGGATTTAATGCAAAGTTAAGATTGTTTCGAGTTTCCTTGTGAGTGCATGGTCTCCTCCTTCATTAATTTAGAATTTTCAGTTGTGTTTCTTTCCTTTATATAGCATTTTTCAGATAAATATCCGATAGAATCCTCGCTGTTCATACCATTAGGGAATGGCTGATTGTCTTTCCTTCTGTATGGTTAATTTGAACCTTTCATATGCTTAGTTCGGTTATTGAATGCTTACTGAGTGAATGTTAAAGTTCTGATGTTGTATTTAATAGCATGAAAATTCAATTTTCCTTTGAAGATTGCACTAGATTGATCCAAATATTGTGCTTAAATGGTTGGTAATGCTTAGTCTAGTTATTTGGAGGTGTCTGTCTATGGTCTGAATATGCTATCCTAGTTAAATAGCTTAGATTTTCTGTACCTCTCTTTCCTTATCTCTCCATTTTCCCCCCCTTTTTTTTACCAAGAAGAATCCGCAGTCCTTCTGAAAACAGTATTAACCCAGCTTAAACCATTCGATAAGCAAGACTATTAAAGTTCTAGGGAACTCATCCAGCAATTGCCTATTTTACCGTAAGTCCCCTTGTGTTTCCAGCAAAAACACATCAAACCACTGAGTAATCCCGTAGTCAAGACCTGACAAACGAAACCTTGAGGTTGTCCCCTTTGATCAAATGTGAGAAACAACATTAGGGATTTCCTTATCTCAAGAGAAGATAGGATACTCAGCGAGTACATTCTATTCTGCGTTGGCCGTATGGAGTTTGTAGCAATACGACTTTAGACACGTCAACACTACCCCATTTTGTTGAGGATTATAAGGTATAGTAATCTCCCCCTTAATCCCAACATTGTTACAAAAATCCTTAAACAAATCTGAGGTTTATTCCCCCCCATTGTTAGTTCTAAGGTTTTAACTTAATTTCCTGAGGAGTTTTCTGTTAGTGATTTAAATTCTTTGAACCTATTAAGGACCTCTTCTGATTCTTTACATTTCAGAAAGTAGATCCAAGTCTTTCTAGAGTAGTCATCCACAAATATTACATAATACAAAAATCCTCCTGAAGAGGGTACAGACATAGGTCCACATACATCAGAGTGGACTAATTCTAAAACATTACTTGTTTTCCTAGTACTATTTTGAAAAGACCCCTTGGTATTTTTACCTAGGGCACATCCCTTGCATGCCCCTGAATGATACTGCTTTAACTTGGGTAAACCTGTGACAAGGTTTTCCATAGATGATAAAGCTTTGAAATTCAGGTGCCCTAGTCTTCTATGCCAAACTTCATTAGCATCTGCAACTTCATGGATTAGGGCTAAGTTGGGCTCTGTGCACAGCTCATACAGGTAGCCTTGTCTTTGACCAATGGTTTTGGCTTTCTTAATGGACGAATTCTTTGGCCAAGTCAATACTTTGTTGTCCATGAAGGTCACCCTATACCCATTATCGTCTAGTGCTAAGATGGAGACTAGATTCCTCTTGATGCCTAGGACATATAGTACTCTTGTAAGCTATAATGATAAGCTTGACTTCAGTCTGATGGTGCAGGTTCCAATTCCTCTGACTGGATGTGCAGAGTCATCTCCGATTGTCACTTCCTCATCAGTGTCCTCTATCATAGAGTCTAACACTTCTCTAAACCCTGTAATATGTCTGGATGAGCCACTGTTGATCAACCATGAGTTAGCTTTGTTTGATGCTTGGTTTGAAAGTGCTGAGTGGAGAACATATTTCTCGGAGTCATCTTCTTTCCAGCTTTGGCAAATGTACCTTGTTGGTTAACCCTTTCAGGACATTTAGCAACATAGTGCCCGAATTTGTCACACCTGTAACATTGAATATGGGAGAGATCCTTCTTGGAGGTATTCTTGCCTTGACGACCTTTCCTCTTCTTAAATTGCTTCTTCTTGCTTTTCTTATTGGAGTTCGTATTTAGGACTTGGAGATCTTCATCTATATTCTTTTGTTTGATCCCTTTCTTATTAAACCTTGACTCTTCTTGAAGACAATCTGCTCTTAGCCTCCCAAATTTTGGATATTTAGCCCTTGCACTGATACCTTGGATGAACGTTTCCCATATACTAGGCAACCCATCTAGGGCAACGAGTGTTAACTCTTTTCTTTGGATCTCATATCCAAGTGTTGCTAGTTCATCCCTTAGGGCTGATATCTGCATGAAGTAGGCATTGACTGACTCCCCTTTGATCATACTTATATGATTTATTGCTCTTTTTAAGGCCAAGGTTCTACTTGCATTGGATATCTCAAATGCATTTTCAAGTGCTTTGAGGATATGGTAGGCCGTCTCATGTTTCTTTATGATAGGCATAATATTATAACTCACCCCATCAACTATGATTTTTATGGCCTTTTCATTGCCTTCGATCCATGTCGTTTTGTCAGGTTCGTTCTCAGGTTCTTTAGATTCAGCTTTTACAAATGATTCAACTTTATTCTCTCTTAGAATCATCTTAATTCTGAACTTCCATGCTGAGAAATTGTCACCTCCTTCGAGCCTATTCTCAAATCTGATAGTGCTGGCCATTTGGAGAAACGCGATGTTAGATATATTCTTGACTTGAGTTTTTCACAAATTTGAAAGCTGCAGGTTCGATCTACCGGCGCTCTGATACCATGTAAATGTTTTTCAAATTCCAATTCAATGATCAAGGTATATATATAATGTTGTTGTATTTCAATGTAAATGTTTATCACAATATAATTGTTCTGGTGATTAATTATATTCTGTGTATTGCAGGTGGAGATAAAGCATTAATAATTTCGATGTCTTCTCCATTTATCATTGATCGGTATATATAAAAAAATAGGGATGATCAAGTGACACCTTGATCGGACATGTCTATTAGACATGGCCGATCAAGATGCCACTTGATCGTGCCTTTTCATTTGCAATACGCAACCAATCTAATGCCAATATTAATTGGTGTCAATGCGTAACAATGAAGTCCGATAACTAATTGGTGGCATTAACAATGAAGTCCGATAACTAATCGGTGGCATTAACAATGAAGCCCGATAACTAATTGGTGGCATTAACAATGAAGCCCGATAACAATCGGGATATCAAGGTTACTGTTTATTGTTAGATTGCAATGTTTATATATTAACACAGATCATGAAATACGATCCTAGCATGATCGTAAATTTAACATCAGTTTGTATGATTATAATCAGTAAAACCGATAATGCACCATATATATAAGGAGAGCAATTATAATAGTAATATCAGATGATTGAACAAATGAATAATAAGTGAAGTCTATTATAGTCTATCGATGAGATAGATGATTGAATGAGAGACTTCATTTATCTCTCATTCAATCATTTATCTTACCGAAGCTATCATGTATCAACAAATCTCAATATCAAAACTCCCCCAGATTTTAAATTTGAAAACAGTGGCAGGAATATGGCCACAAAAGATAAAAGTAGAAGTAAAGAAATTCTTCTATATGCGATGTAAGAGAATCCCTCCAAACAAGGTATGGCAACCAAATTCGTAATAGAAGAACATGAATCAGCAAAGTGAACAAAATACTTCGGGAGAGGAGGAAAACATGAAAATCTCTAATCTGCAAGATTCAAATCTAAACCCCAAAGACGGTGACCTCACGATGGTTGAAAACAAAGATCCTGATCTAGAGAATGTGGGAAGGGAAATGGTGTTATTTGAAAATAATGCCTTGGAGAATCCACAACAAAATTTTGATTATCCTGAACCATTGATACCAATAAAGGAGAGTGATGATGAATTTGATATAATGGATACAAGGACTATAAGCCAAACAGCGACAAAAGTTCAAAAAAGTGAGCCTAGGAAACCAATGACAGGCAAAAAACCAAACAACAGGAAAAGATCAAAGGGATTGCTTCTGGAATAGACAATTCCGATATACTAAATCCAGGGGAGACGAATCTTCTCTTGGAGGACAATGAAGGTCCTCACATGGAATGTTAGAAGCTTAAACACCCCTAACATGCCACTCATGATCAAATTCCAAATCGAATGTCAGTTGATCAATATTGTACTTCTTCAAGAGACTAAGCTAGCAAGCACAAATACGGATTCTTTTGTTAACCATTGTTTTGGATGGTCTAGCTCTGCCGATAGTTTGGATGGGGCTTTGCAAGGTTTATATATAATGTTGAAGCCAAATAAAGTGATGGCGACAATCCTTTCCTTAAACCAAAAATTGATGAAATGTGAGGTGAAAAGCATCGCATTATTTGAGGGATTCTTCTAGAGATTGAGAAGTTAGGATATGGGAGGATACCATTATTTGAGGGAGCTTTCTAGAGATTGAGAAGTCAGAATGTGGGAGGATACCATTATTTGAGGGAGTCTTTATTGTTTAAATTTAGAACCACGAGTCTTAAATATGATAGTTTCTGATGTTGTAGGTGCTACTTAAATTTGATTAAAATGTAATCATGAGTTGTATTATTAGAGAGGAGGATGAAATATGCAATTTCAAGCATTGTGCATGTAATGATGTGACATGTCATGCAAAAGAGTGTTTTCAATCAAAAGGTGATATTTATTTTAGAAGTTGTGTTTGTTCCAAGTTTACTCCTTTGTCAATATCTATAGCGTTCATCAATGATGTGTTTTATGTTTTTTGTAAATGATAAAAATTTAACAGATTTCTTTCATTTTAGTTGTTGATGTTTCTATGCAACTTGTAGGAAGATGTTTGTTTTTTTGGTAAATGAAGCTGATTCATTGCTTTTGGTAGATTGATGGTCCATTTTTCTCTAATTTGTCATTTGGCATGCATATTGAAGTTTATTTTTGGCATATTGCAGGTATCCTTTGGAGTTACGAAAGGGTAAACTTGTTAAGGATAAGGTTAGTTAAGTAAAATTTGAGCAATGTAACATTTATCTTTGCACCTATATAATTTATTCCATATGATTTGAAGCTAGTATTTATTAGCAAATTCTCTACGTGCATGCTATCTCTTTAGAAGGGTGACATGTTAGCCATACTAACATATGCACTTATTTATTATGTTTGTGTATGTAATAGATAGTTATATTTTTCATACTAGTCTTAGTGATAGGCTTTCTAATAAAGTCACTTGATGACCTTGTTTTAGTTTTTCAAATAATGTAAACATAAATTCATTTTAACTTAAGTTATATTAGGGTTAGGCTTTGTGTCACACAGCTTTTAGGGTTTATGTTGGTTTGCTATGAAGTAACAATTGCTCTTTCATTGATACATACAAGAAGTATTTATACTTAAAGTTCTCTCTATTATTATTGCTTGATTTACTTTTATTCATTGGTTTATTTATTATGGTACCAAAAGCTATGGTGAGATGAAGTTGAAGCGTTTGAAGGCCTAGGGACTGCATAGAGCAACGACAGACTGAGGAATTTCTGATGATTCCCAGTAAGAAACTTAAAGGGCTTTTGAGCAAGAAAGAAAGGTTGCTTTAGTTCAAAATCAAATTAAGGAAGATCAAGCCTTAGAAGACCATTTCAAATCCTAGAGCAGAATTGCACTCAACAACAAAGTATAACTGCATGAAATTGTATGGAATTTTAGTAGAAAATACAATCATACAAAATGTAATAACCACCACTAATTTTTTTTCTCAATTTTCACCCAATGAAGATCTCAACATTAGCATGCAAATAGTGGTACTTTGCTGATCATAAGTTTCGATATTAATATCGAAATGCATATAACTTGGCCAATATGAAACCATAACATAGAGAAGCCAATAAAGAAAGAATGGCTGCCATAAGTGCTGATATAGTTATTCAACAATACTGATTACAAACTTTGAGCAATACAATGGCACAAGCATTATTGAATCAATACCAATTTAGCATTTATAGCTACCAAACTGAGTACAACAAATACCTTGAAATATATTGTGAAGATGAGTGTTGCAGGTCTGTGAATGGACAGTGGACACTCTGTATTGGGGAGGTCAGCAAGTATATACGCACAGCTATCTTCCAAACTCACAATCAACGCACCCGAGGAGCCCTAAATTGAATCAACATTAAATAACAGTTCCAAAACCCTCCAAACCCACTGATATGAGAGTAAGCAGATCTCATATGATTGACTGAGCTATAGAAGATCTAAATAAGACTGTTTCTGGTCAAAACAGCTATAGGAAACTGACCAAACACCTTCTGAACTGGCAAGAAACACCTCGCGAGGTTGACAAAAGGCCTTATATGCTCCCAGTACTATCAAACAGCCTTAATGGATGATTGGATAGATGATCTGCAGGTGTGCAATGCATTGGGAAGGTGCTGCTACAGGTCTGGGCAGTGAGCTTACACTCCTAGGAAGTCACCAAACTCTTCACATACTTTCCCAAACAGAAAATCTTCATGGAAACATTTCCAAATCACTTTGAAACATTCCCATAATGTGAACAAGGTGAAGGTATACTGTATATCAAACTGCAATTAAAATCAGGATATCTGGAAACTGAAACGACACATTAGTTTACTGGTAGAGCTAGTACAGCAGCCAAAAAATTGTAGCAAACTCCACCAAGGGTCACTTCTCCACAAAGTAAGGTATGAAATACATCAACCACGTCTAGGCACCCACCAAACAAGTGATAAACCATTCCAAAACTCAGCACTTCCTTTCCTCATTTATACACCGTTCTTGCATTTATGGCGTAGTAGGTATTCATGGTATTGCTTGCAATCATAAATATGTGGTGCTAAGACAATAGGAAACAACATTCAAGTAGCCCTTATGCCTGCAACTGAAATGTATGGCTAGGTCTAGATGGTACGGCCAGCCAAAAGGAGTTATGAAAGTCTTCAAAATTTCAACCCAAAGCTCAGAATAAACAACAAAGAAAATCCTCAAAGTATCTGCATTAAACAACAAACTTATTGAAGCTCCAATGTGATTTATGAAGTGAAACCATCATAACCAACTAGAGAGGATCTTTCACCACTGAAATCAGCAAACTTGAGAGGGTTTTGTCCTCAAGGTTTTTTGAGAACACAAGTTCTCTCCAAAATGTAGAATAAATAACGAAATTCATCCATAATACAAAGTACAAACGATGAGTCCTCAACCTTCTTTTATAACTTTTTGAAGTAATAAAATAGTTTTTTTTTTTCATTTACTTCAAAACTCCATTTATAAAATAACATAATTAATTTCATGGAGCACTTTTCACCTTTTTGAGTAATATTGTTTTCTTATGAATAAGGTCCCTTTCCAAAGGGATCCATTAGAAATAACTTTTCAACACCTTTAAAATGAGCTAGTAGACTTAGTTGTCCTTTTTATTATTTTCAACATTAGACAACTTAAGTGAAATAATAATTAAATAACTCAATAATATCTCCAAGGTGTAGAAATAACCCAAATGATATAATTTTCCAATTTTGATCATATCAAAGGGATATTGAAGACTAGGGACGATTAGCAGAGGTGACTTCTAAAAATAGCCCGCTCCTCCTAGAAGTTTGGAGACCATTGAAAAGGTTGGAAATCGATTCTGAGAGCATAAATTGGCTCCATTCAACCAACTGAATGAAGAGCACTCAGTTATATTAAGAGGGGGGGTGAATTGGTATAACAACAATGAACAAACTTTAACTTTTCAAATCTTAGTTTAATCAAAATAACAATATTTAAATAATCAAAATAACAATATTTAAAAACTTAACCATCCACAACAGTAAAACAAATGCAAGATATAGCAATGATTTACTTGGAAACCCTTGCGGGAGAAAACCACGACAAAATATTGCTTGTATTAAAAACTTCTTACAAACTTCTTAGGCCCCAACCCGTAGGAGACACCAATCCCCTTTAGATGATTTGTAAGCACCAATCCACTGGAAACACCAATTTCCACAACTGAGCAACAACTCGGCAAGAGACACCAATCTCCTTGACTACCAGGAAGCAACCTCCGAAAGATTGATATAATGAATACTTGATCTTCTTCTTGAATCAGACCTAATTTTCCTCCTCAAATCTGCTCTAAAAACGCTTTTTAAAATCTGCTTATAATCTTCAATATTTTCTGCATACATGTCTGCAAAAATTCACCTTAAACTCTGCTCCTAATTTTCATTATTTTCTGGTCATAGGTCCCTAATAATTCACCTTGAAATCTGCTCATACATGCACCTTAGATCTTCTCTAAGGTCTGCTCTAAAAATGGGAATACTATTCAATGGATGCTTGTGTAAATAAACTCCAAATGATCTTCAATATAGACATGCTCAAACATCTTTTCATTCAATGGTCACATCCCTCCATGCTAGGGGAGCAAAGGCACCCCAAAAATTATTTTATTTTAATTTCCCAAGATATGCGCAACCTCTACGATGGGTCGACTTCTTTAAGCAAATATAGCTGAATTAAATATCAATTCCGCAAAAAGAGGCACTAAACACCAAGGGTTGGCCCTTATGATTTTATTTATTTAAAGACATTTTTTAACTTAAATATTCGGGTATAGGTTGGTCAGCAACTAATGTGTTTTGGATTCCATAAAAGGGTGTCATCTAGCATAAATTTAATGTATTTTAATCATTTTCACCTCTGTCTTTGGTTTGTCGTCCTTTGATTTTTGCTTTTGGCCTGTTGTCCTTTGACATCAATGACAATAATCTAACAATCTCCCCCTTTGTGATTAATGGCAACCTCTCATAAAAAGAATCTATGAATGTATAATGCTCCCCCTTACCCTAATGCTCTCCTGGTCTCTACTTTTCCCCGTTTGACATTAGTGGCAAAGGATTTTTAGGGTCAAAAGACAAGACACTGAATTGCTTCCCTTGAATAGATACTTATCTTGAAGAACTTAGTGAATGGATGAGAGTGATATCACTCCCAATTTCTCTCTTACTTACTCAAAAGTCTCTTTTGGAAGAGGCTTTGTGAAGATGCATGCAATCTATTCCTTTGTAGCAATATATTCCAACTTTACTTACTGATCAACCACTTGTTCCCTTAAGAAGTGATATTTGATGGGAATATGCTTTGTTCGAGAGTGCATGGCTAGGTTCTTCAAAATGTTGATTGTACTTGTATTATCATAGAATATAGATATAGGATGATGTCATGTCTGTAAGCCGTAAACTAGTTATATTAATGTAATAGTAATAATTAAGTTGTTATACGGGTGGGTAGTTGGTAGTTGTTGGCGGTTGATGGCTCAACCAACTGCAAACTCTTTATATGCAGCTTTATAGCACATTTGAAGGTGCGGGTTTTTGGAATGAATAAAATACATCTCTAAGTGCATTTATTCTACGATTGGCTTATATTCTGTGATGTGTGCATTGGCTTATATTTTGTGATGTATGCTTCATGACTGCAATACCTTGTACTTAAATCGTCATCATTGAACCTAATATATCTATGGTTATAGTCCTGATTGACATAGGCTACTAACATTTTGGTGCCGTTGCCTAAGTCGAATTTGAAGGTCTCAGGAGGGAAAGCTGGTGGGATGGAAGTATAATGGGTCGTCCATTCGACCAAAGCATCCTGGTGATAGACAGTGACGTAGAAGATAATACCGAAGTAACCAGGGAGGATCAATTGACACAAGACCTGATTCACGCGTGGAACGTTCCTGTGGACCGGTACGTTCAACGAGAAGCAGAGCTGAGCGCTGTCTCGGCTGGTATGGTACGGGCGGAACTCAACGTGAAACAGGCGGTACATGATCTCTTGGGTAGTCTCCCACGGTTATTGGCACGTGTACTCGTGGAACGCAAAGAGGAACAAGAGAACATACGAAGGGAGCAACGTAGGTAGCAAATGCTCCAACAGTACAAAGAAAGGAATCGAAGGGAAGAAGAGCCGAGGGACTCCACACAGCGACGAAACCACCGTAGTTCCAATAATTAATGCCAAATACACTGAACAAAGATCGAAGCCGACAACCCCTGGAGGAACAAGAAGGGAGCCAAGAAGACATAGTGAGAAGATCCCTGTGCATCTAGGAGCAACTGGAGAGGGGCCTAAAACTCTACCGGATAGTTGAAGAAAGAGGGAGCTTGGCAGAAGGTTCTCGGCAACATACACAAGAGTGGGACAGGAGTCACAACAGCCCACAGGCAATAGAAAATTGTGAGAATTGGGAGCAAACAACCACGTCGACCGAGTCATTCAACAATTCCTAGAGCAACCCGGGGAGTACGAGAAAGATGGCACATAACCTCGAAAAACAGAAACTTCCCAGATTCAATGGACTAGGATCAGAGGACCCCGCTCGCCACTGTAAAACTTGTGTCACCATATGGTAGGCCAATGGCGAGGATGATGAGGATAACTGGCTGAAAGCATTTCCAGCCGCCCTCCGTGGAATTGCCATTGACTGGTACACAAACGTGCCCACCACTTCAAAGGATACCTGGAAAAAACTTGCTAAGGCGTTTGAGGAGGAGTTTCGGCTACTTCGGGATGATGACGAGATCGTCACATAAATATACAACACCAAATAGGGCAAAAGTGAGACGGTAAGGTCCTACTACTGCAGACTAAAGGAATTGATTGGAAAAATGGACAATACGCCAGTCGATGGGTTGAAGAAGCGATGGTTCATCGAGGGACTACAACCATCCCTGCGGAAAAAGATGAAGGTAGTACCTCCATCTACTTTCATGGACGCATACAATAGAGCCATGGACATTGAAAGCGAGAACAAGACATTGAAGGGCAAGAAGCGCACAAGTGATGAAGATAGTGGTGATCAATAAAGCGAGGAGTCACGGACGATACAAGCACTCCGAAAGGATATGAGACGGATGATGTGGGAAATGCGGACGCAGAAGGAAGAAAGTAGGGAGGGCAGGGACCTCTGGTGCATAGAGTGCAAACTGGAGGGAAAACCAATTGTCCAAAGAAAGCTTTCTGTGACATCTGCCAAGTGTTGGGGCATTCTATTATGGAATGCCCCTACAACTTGAAGGCAAGGAGTGCCCAAGTACTATATACTCAAGAACAAGCAACACCACCAACTACACCCTCCAAGAACACGAACTTAGACGCATCACCAGGTGGCTATAGGAGCAGCCGAAGGGGGAGTAACAACAACAACAATAATAATACCCTACTGGGTCGCATCCAATATGATGCAAAAGGCAGACCAATGATACAATGTTGACGATGTAACGAATGGGGCCATTTTGCACGTGACTGCCAGAGTGGTGTCGGACAAGGAGGAGGGCTGCTCTACAAATGGTGTGGGCTGGGCAATCACAAAGATGCAAAATGTCCGAGACAGAAAGGCGTGAACATGCTGGAGGTAGTACGGTCGAAACCAGAAGTACTGGCCATTACTCGATCCCATACAAGGAAACTAACATACCCTGACCCAGGTACAGAAAAGGAAAGACTAAAGGAGGCACAAAAGGAAGTAGAAAGGGACATGAGTGAGGAACGACGAAAGACAGTATCCCACAAAACCACCAACACCATACGAGCCGACTCCGAAGCAACCATAATGAAACAATTGCTACAAACCACCGTGCCGGTTTGCGTAGCGAATCTGTTGCAGACACTACCACAACTGCGGATAGCTATAAACCAAGTGTAGGAGACCAGGAAGGAGGGAAAGACGCCGGACCACAGGGAGGAAATGGAAGGAAGGAACCACTCAAAGGAGACCAATGACCCTATGTTGATGACAGTAGGGGTAGGCAGGACACCAGCCGTAGCAGAAACGGAGATTCTCGGTTTCAGACTTACTAACACCATTGTAGATGGTGGGTCTGCTGTAAACGTGCTACCTGAGGAGACATGGAAAACCTTGGGGAAGCCGATGCTTTGGCCACCTGCCTTCCACCTCGTAGGAGCCGATTAGCATGGCATCAAACCACTGGGCATGCTTATGGGCCAAAAGGTAACCATCGGGACACAACTCTTCTTTTTAGATTTCATGGTCATATTGTTGGAGCGGAAGGGATATGATGCACTCTTGGGAAGGGGATGGCTTATCATGGCCAAAGCAGACCATAACTGGAAGAAAAATACCCTCTCCATTGAAAGTGAGGGGAACAAATATGTCATTGACCTTCGGAACCAGCAGGTGAGTCAAGAAGTGGCCTCAGATTCCGGATTGGAGGAGGATGCCGCAAGGGAAAAAGGCGAGATAGAGCCGAATGAAGAAGGGGTGCTCCGCCTCGGTAATTGTTCAGAAGATGAGACGAGTTCTCTTAGTGGGTTGTTCCACTGGCAGATGGAGGACTATGAGATCTTTCAGCCGGAGTGCAATGTGTTAGAAATCCTCGAGCTCGAAAAAGATGACACCTACCTGCCACAATTTGCTGAATACGAGGAAGGAGGGGCAGAGGTAGACAGAACCTCGACACGTCAATTTGATAAAGAGGTGGTACAATATGAGGAACCAAAGGTTCAGAGCACCAACCTGGGGGATGAAAAGGACCCAAGAGTAATAATGGTTGGAGATGACTGGGACCCTGTGCTAAAGATGACGACATTTAAGATATTCTTGGAGTATAAAGATGTGTTCGCCTGGACTTATAAGGATCTGAATGGAGTACCCTCAGAATTATGCGTACATCGAATACCTTTGATGGAGGGGGCAAGGCCTATGCGGAAACGCCCCTATCGTATGAATAAGAACTATGCGGCCAAGGTGCAAGAAGAGATAGAAAAAATGCTAGAGGCTGGGATCATTTTCCGGGTGCAAACTAGTGAATGGGTTTCTCCCATTGTTATTTCCCTGAAGAAGGAAGGAAACCAGATTCGCAGCTGCGTGGACTTCAGAAGCTTAAATGCTGTAATCATTAAGGACCCATTCCCGATACCATTTACTGATAGTATCCTGGAAGAGGTAGCGGGGCATGAGATTTACTCCTTCATGGACGGTTTTTTCGGCTACAACCAGATCAGCATCGCAGAGGAGGACAAACTTAAAACCACATTTATTGTAGAAGATGGAGTTTTCGCGTACAACCGTATGCCATTTGGGCTATGCAACGTCCCAACCACTTTCCAGAGGATCATACTCCACATTTTTGACAAAATGGCCACGGGGAACTTCAAAGCCTTTCTGGATGATTGGTCAATATATAGTGATAAGGAGAACCATTTGAGGATACTGGGGGAATGCATGGACCGGTGTTGACGAGCAAGACTTGCACTCAATCCCAAGAAATGCCGGTTCCTGGTGCCACAAGGGAGATTACTCGGCCACATAGTTTGTAAAGCGGGGTTAAAAATAGACCCAGATAAGATCAGAGTTATCCTCGACATGGATAGCCCAATGGATGTTACAGGGATAAAATCCTTCCTCGGCCATGTTGGATACTACCGACGGTTCATTAAAGGATTTGCTGAAGTGTCCCTTCCACTTGAACGCCTAACAAGGAAAGGGGAACCATTTGTATGGGACAAGGAACAGAAGGAAGCGTTCTAAGAACTCAAAACCAGATTGGTAAGCGCACCTATTTTGGCATACCCAAATTGGGAGAATAAATTCCATGTACATGTGGACGCCTGTAATTTTGCGATTGGAGCCACCTTGACGCAACCTGGATCCTTAGGCTCGAACCACCCAATATATTTTGCTAGTAGATTACTGTCGAAGGCAGAAAGAAAGTATAGCACCATAGAAAGGGAAGCCTTGGGAATGGTATATGGAGTACAAAAGTTCTGCCATTATCTTTTAGCCACACCATTCACATTCTTCGTGGACCACCAAGCACTCATGTACTTGGTGAACAAACCTGTTATTCAAGGACGGGTAAGCCGATGGTTAATCTTGCTTTAGGAATTCACCTTCAACGTCGTGGTGCGACCAGGGAAAAGTCACGTAATGGCTGATCACCTATCCAGAATAAAATCCGAGGAGCTAGCGAAAGGAGGGGTGAGCGAAGATTTCCCTAATGGTCACTTATTCAAGATAGACGTGTTACCATACCGGTACGAGAAACTTGGGCAGTATCTTTCTACAGCAACATTCCTAGGCGACATGCCCCCAAGCGGGAGAAGGAAGCTGGCACTAAAAAGCACCACGTTCCAATTGATCCAAGGACTCCTATATAAGTTGGGGCCGGACGATATCCTGCGGAGATGTGTCCTGGAGGAAGAAATCCTTGGAGTCCTTAGAGAATCTCACGAAGGAATAGCGGGAGGACATATGGCGCTGGATACCACAGCACGGAAAATATTGCTAGCAGGGCTATGGTGGCCTACACTCCATGCAGATGCGAGGGAATGGGTGACAAGCTGCGACACATGCCAAAGGGTAGGTAAGCCACTCAAACGAGACTTCATGCCTCTTTTTCCGTCCCAACCACAGGAATTGTTCGAAAGATGGGGATTGGATTTTGTAAGGCCACTTAGGACAAGCAAGGTGCATAGATGCCACTACATAGTGGTGGCTACAGAGTACCTCACTAAGTGGGCCGAGGCCAGAGCTTTACCTGACAACACAGCCATTAGCACCGCCAAGTTCCTCTATGAATAGATTGTGACCCGGTTCGGGATACCCTTGCAAATCAGCAGTGATAGGGGGGTACATTTTGTCAATCAAGTGATAGGCAATATGACAATAGGATTCAAAATCTTCCATGCATTGTCTAGTCCGTACTAGCCCAGGGCGAATGGCCAAGCGGAGTCGACCAACAAAGTACTCGTATCTATTCTCTACAAGACGTGTGGAGTAGAGCAAGGGGACTGGGAGGAGCGATTGCCTACAGTATTATGGGCCTACCGGACAATGTCCAAGGCTACAACGATACACACCCCTTTTTAGCTTATGTATGGACAAGAGGCAGTGATGCCAGCAGAATACACTGTGCCAACCTTGCGGATAGCGGTACAAAACAGATGGGGGGATGAGGAAAGCCTAAAGGAACGATTCATGACCTTGCAGAAATTAGATGAGCGCCGCCTAATGGCACAATGGGCCACAAAAGTCACTCAGAACAGAAGAAAAGCTTGGCATGATAAACATCTACGACGGATGAAGTTCTCGCTCGGGCAGCTGGTACTCAAGTACAATGGTCGTAATGAACTCCGACTAGGTAAATTTCGCATCCGATGGTTAGGACCATATAAAGTAAGGGAGGTGGGAAAAAATGGAGTTATTAAATTGTCTAATCTGGATGACAGTCCCATCAAGGATCCAATAAATGGATCAAAACTAAAAATCTATAAGGAAAGGGAGTTGATAGCCATTAATATGGTGGCCATTAAAATGCTGGAACCCACAGGTGGTCACAAGGACAAGGTGATGGAAAAAAATAACGTATCAAATTTCCACAAAGTCCAAAAAGAAATATGGGAAGAAAGATTAAAGTGGAAAAAAGAAAAAATGAAGAGAGAAGAGGAGGGAGAGAGAAAAGGAATAAGAAAAAATACATGGCAAAAATATTTGAAAATAAAGGGCCAGGAGAAAATAGGCAAAATATCAAAAATTGAAGACAAAATATTAAAAATTAAAGAGGAAGCGCTAGAAGGAAAAAATCATAATAAAATCTTAAAGTGCAGAGGGAGAAGGTGGAGCGTACTACTATCGTACGCTAAAAATAAAAAGGTGAAGGGGAGGGACAACGTGAAAAGGCGGCATACCACAGGCGCAATGTACGTGAACCGACGAAGGGAGTTGGGTGCGCAGGACGACACAAGGCGAAGGGAGACGCGGTACACACAGGGCCGCACAAGCACAACATCCATTGGTTGGACGAAGAGGTGGTGTGCACTGGGTGGCATGCGCACAGGCAGGGCGGAGCGTACGCAGGGCGACACAACAGGCCGGGTGTGGCGTACGCAGGGTGACACAACAGGTGGGGTGTGGCGTACGCCGGGTGGCACATACACCGACAGGACGTGATAGCGGTGTGCGCAGGACGGAGGGTGGAGGAGGTGCGCGTGGGGTGGCACAACAACCTACGCAACGTACGCGTCACGCATCGCACGGGTTGCATAGGCGCAGCCAAGTTGCGTACACCTCCAGCCGAGGAGCGTATGCACGACCTCCAGGCATACGCGTACGCACAACAGTCGCCGCGGGAAGCACACCAGCAGGTTGCACATAGAGAAACCTACGTAGGGCTTACTAAGCGAGCTGAGCCGCAAACCAAGCATCGTGCCGAGCAAAATAATTAAAGACAACCGGGTTGGACAACAATTCGGGTTCGATATGGTGAAAGCTAGTCTGGGTAACCCTAAGACTGGAAGCTATGAGATAAATTTCAGAGGAAGTAATTCAAACAAACAAACCATGGGCACCTCTAGCAAGAAAGGTCAGGAGAAGACACAGGAACAAGTGACTGCAGCGAACCTGGTATTTGAAGGAGTGATTGGGTCGGAATGCAGAAGGTGGTGGGAAAGTACCAGAGATGATCATCCCTTAAAAGTTTCCTTAAAGAGGGCAGAGGTGGATAGAATCATATTTATGCCTATATTCAACTTCAGGGAATTCGAGCCCATACTGAGAGCCATGGTCCACGGATATGAGCAGGACAAGCATAGATCAGTAATCGACTACTTGGCGCACACAGTGGTCATTTCATACGTAGCCAAGGAATTCCGGAAATTTTTTGGCATTCCTAGCGATAGGGATTCAGCCATGAAACCATCCGTGAGAATGGCGACTGAGGAAAAAAAGAGGCTCCTGGAACACATATGTGCTGATACACTCACAAAGGACCAATGGAACAGCTTGTGGCAGAACAATAATAGAAGAAACTTGAAGAAAACATATATTACTTCCCCAGAATGGAGGTGCGTGATGGATGTCCTGAAGAGAAAACTCACTGCGGCAAGTCGAGCATCAGATGTGGCCATATGGATGCTGCGCCTCATGTATGGACTGAGCAATGGAAAAATATACAACTGGGGTCGCGTCCTATCCAGTCGGGTAAAAGAGGCTATGCTTCTGAGACATAAGACATTTTATATGCCGCACCACATTTTTGCCCTATTTCTGGAAGCACTGAGGACGCAGGTGGCACCTGAACACAGAAAGGAGTTTGTAGCTGCAAGTCGGGTAGAACCATGCAAACCAACCATGTACTACTGGGTACACTTGGACACATGTGCACAGGCAGAGGCCCTAGGAAAAAGGGCAAGGCTACAACCATCAGGTAGCATGGAGGAAGGGTTGGAAGGAGAAGGTAGCTCCGAGGAGGAGGAAGAAGAAGAAACAGGGGAAGAAGAGGCACTTGTAGTATCCTCATCAGAGGAAGAGGGAGGAGAGTTTCGGTTCCAACCGGGGCCAACCCTGGCAGGAAGAGTAGAGGGGGAAGGAAGTGGACATACAACAAATATGGAGGCCATAGGCATGGCACAGGGAGAAGAGGAAGCAAGGCAACATGTCACCAGCATGGCACATGGAGAAGTAGAAGCAGGACAGGGGATGGTGGCACCTGGATGGGGAGTAAAGAAAAGAATACTACAGTTTCCGTGCACAACACACCTAGCACAAGGAGTTCAGGGTACCTTGTCACAGTCGAGGATAGTGGACCTACGACAACACAACGCAGGGGCCCACACTCTCCACATAAACACATCTCGAGGGGTGGAAGCAGCAAGAGCCATAGCTTTGGTGGTGGCACCATTAGCCGATCCAGGTAGTAACTCACCCACAAGAGGAGACTGGGGATGGACACACCAAGAAAAGGGTATGGAGGTAGTAACTCACCCACGGGAGGAAACAGGAGAGCATCCACAAGGGAAAGAGGATATGGAGGCCCTAGCAGATAGCCTACTAGCCAGGTTTGAGATGGACGTGGAAGTTCCACCACCGTCACCGTCCCTAGGGTTTGGCAGACAGGAGGAGGGCCCAGGGACTGGGGGAACCACGCAGGAAGAGAGCACAAAGAGTGATGGAACTGGAAAAGGACAACACAATTACGCCAGAGGAAGGCACCAAAGGGTTCGAGGCTGCTGCGCAACAATTTGTCTCTGAATTGGAGGCCATGAGAGCAACCACCATGAGTATGATTAACCATTCTCGAGGATTTGATGTGAGTGCTATAGTAGTGGCAACCAAGGCATTGCTGGCTTTTATGATGGAGGGCTGCGAGAAGGAGTTTTCCAAGCAAATGAGAGACCAGGGATGGTCGGATAGAGCAACTCCAGCAATGACAGGAAACTGGGTGGTGCCACAAACCTTGAGAGGATATGTAGCAGATCCAGGAGTGATGAGGGCTCTCACTACCATGGAACAGACCTTCCGCACTACCTTTTTGCACCTCCAGGAAGTGACAGGGAAGGCAAGCAAACTAGAAAGGGAACATACCTTATCCCTGCAACGAGAGAGTGAGATGCAAGAAAGAATCAAAGCTCTCGAACTCGAAGTGGCACAAGAAAAAACTACACGGGTGGCTAAGGAACAGGAACTGGCAGTTTCGGAGAAAGATCGGATGGATGCTCTTCGACTACTGAAGGCCACCAGGGGAAAGCAACTGGCCGCTGAGAGAGACCTATGGACTCTTCGGGAGTGGACCACAGCAGGAACAGGGACGCCCTCTTGTCCCTCTCAGTAGATAGTTCTTTAATTCTGTTTTTGGTTGTCGTCTGAAAGACGACAAGTTCTGAGGGGGGGATGATGTAAGCCGTAAACTAGTTATATTAATGTAATAGTAATAATTAAGTTGTTATACGGGTGGGTAGTTGGTAGTTGTTGGCGGTTGATGGCTCAACCAACCGCAGACTCTTTATATGCAGCCTTGTAGCACATTTGAAGGTGCGGGTTTTTGGAATGAATAAAATACATCTCTAAGTGCATTTATTCTACGATTGGCTTATATTCTGTGATGTATGCTTCATGACTGCAATACCTTGTACTTAAATCGTCATCATTGAACCCGATATATCTATGGTTATAGTCCTGATCGACATAGGCTACTAACAATGCCCCCACATTTATTGTAGAAATAATTAATATAGTCTTTGCCATACAAAATAATATGTTAAAACTATATCAGAATTATATTATATCACATTAACATTAAAATAATATTATATTATCAAATTACATTTTTTATTGAATAATGTTATTATACTAACAATAAATAATATTATATTATAATGATGCTTTGTGTTAAAACTTGTACTATTTCCAAGACCCGATAACCCATTCTTTAAAGTAAGCAATGCTCTCCTTGAAAAGTGCCGTCAGAAATAGAGGGACAGTGACTCTTTAAAAGGGGGAGTGCTGCCCATTAGGAGACCATCATGGCTCTTCACCATGATATGGGAAGGATAAATACCTTTCAGCCCCCCTTGCAAAGGAGGATAGAAAAAGAAGAACAGAAAATCGGGGGTCTGCTGGAAAGGAAAGAAAAAAGCAAGGAATCTACAAGGCTGCCAACAGGGATAAGGGAAAGAGTCAACAGTGACAGGTATGTATAAGTCTGACTTTTGATTTAATATTAGAATATAACCAGTCAGCAATTTATATATATTAAAATCTTATTTGTATGTAATTAAATATAACTGCTGTGTGTAATCTTAATCAAATGGGTGGCATTTATATGATATTAAGTTGAGAAGCAAATAATATATAATTATTCAAACAGTATTGAAATGATTATACTAAGTTACTAGTTCGGGTTCAAAGAACCCGGTACGCTGGTACGGCAAAATTTTGAAACGGGGTTTGGGTTCGTTTGGGTTCGCGAGTTCAAAAACATGTAAATTTTATATATATATATATATATATATTGATATTTGTGAAGCCTATAAGCATGAATTAAAATTTGCATGTCACATAGCATCATATAAACAACAAAACAAACATAAGCTTGTAATCATAGCATCATATACATCAAGTTTAATATCAAAATGACAAAATATTCAAGTATCATTGTTTCAACTTTCAACAATATAAAGTTTAATCATCAAATGGATCATCTAATTCGTCCTCCTCCTCCTCATTGACATTAGAGGAGCCAATGCCACTTGCACTTGCACTATACGTTGGCTCGATTTCCGAGTCATCAAGTGTCAATGCAAGAAGCTGAGAAGCAGGAGGATCCAAATCAGTATGCTTTGGCTCTATATCCCACATCTTCGTTTCCCCTTGTGTGTAGTCACGTTGTTTGTGTGAAAGAAGACGTAGGTTGGAATGCACATATACTAAATTCTCCGCTCTTTTTGATAGCAGCCTATTGCACTTTACTGAGTGGATGAAAGAGTATGTGCTCCAATTTCTTTCTGAAGCAGATGAACTAGCAACCTATGAAGACAAAGTAAACGATTAAAGTTATACATTAATAAAAATAAAATTACTAGCAACCTATGAAGACAAAGTAAACTATAAATAATCTAAAACTTGTAAATTTAAAATTTTAATTAATTAAACTTACTTGTGATAAAAATTTTATAGCGAGGGCTTGTAGGTGTTGGAAGCATGTGCCATGGAAGTACCACCAGCTATGAGCATCCTTCTTGGATCTATGACGAAGTGCATCAACACTGAGACCATTCCCATTTGCGAATTCTATGAACTCATTTGTAACAACATCTCGCAAATCATCATCAGGATATAGTCTAAGAAATGCTGCCTTGTACCCATCAGATACTTTTAGATCTCTCCATGGTGGAATCCTTCCTGGTTTATCAAGAAACGGATTGCTATAGTACTTAGGTGTCAAGGCATAGGCAAGAAGATGCAAAGGAGTGGTCATCTTATTCCACCTTTCTACAATAATTACTTCCAGTTCTTTGAAGAATTTCTCCTGGGGGTCATTCTCTTTTTCATTTATAGTGACCTTTATTTTTTCAAGCATTGAGTCAATGCCATCATAAATCTCACCCATGCAAGGCCTATCCATGTCTGTATAGCGAATCATGCTCATGATGGGCTCAGTGATACTTAGGAGATATGTAACAAGATCCCACCATTTCTCATTCAATATTCTCTCCCTAATTTTTTCCGCCCTTTTAGTGCTACTCTGCTTCCATACAGTCCAATTGGTGCTGATCACCATATTGCATAGTGCCACTCTAACTTTCACAAGTCGTCTTAAGACGATTGTGTTTGATGCAAAACGGGTCTCAGCAACCTATAACACAAATTAATGCCAAATGATAAAAAATAAAGCCAAACTTTAAAGAAGAATACACAATATAGCTTATACAATGATATTGTGAACATTGAAAATTAAAAAAATCAGAAAATGTAAAATTAAATTACTATTTCACTTACCTTCAATAGCTCCAAATTCGAGTAGGTTCTAAAAATCCCTTGAGACATGTGGTGGTTTGTGATGAACATCTGGATGTCCTCAGCCTCTGCATGCACATCTTTGATCCATTTTATTTTTTGTCTAATCCTTTGTAGCATAAGATTGAGTGAATGTACCGCACAAGGTGTCCAAAAGATGTAATCATAGCGTTGTTCAACCAACAAACCAGCAGCTCTACAATTTTTTGCATTCTCTGTTATGACTTGGACAACATTGCGGGGTCCCACTGACTCAATGGCGGAGATGAGAATTTCTGCAATAAATTGGCCATCTTTTATTTGGCCCTCACAATCCACAACTTTCAAAAACATGCCCCCTTTAGGGGACACTGCTATGACATTGATCAAGGGACGGTTTTTAGCATCTTTCCACCCATCTGAAACAATTGTTACACTTGTCTCAACCGATGAATCCCTTATGGGTTGTCATAACCCCACATTTTTGTAATTATTTAATAAAAGATAACATTTATATCTCCCGTTAGTTAAAAAAAAAAAAAAAGAGAAGAAATGACTCATTTTAATTTTAATATATGTATGGATCATATTTTTAAATTATTAATGTTAACTATTAATTGAGCTTTATCATGATATATAGACACATACTATAACTTATCATACAATGCAATATCGATATACAATATAAATTATTATATTGATACATAAATTATAAAATAAACGTAAAAACAAAATAATAATATTAATAGACAAAATAAAGCATCCAAGAAATACCTTATAAAACACCATACGATATTATTAGAACTCTATCAAAGCATTTACTAAACAAATTTTATTTAACGCATATTATAGAAAGGGCGTACTACCTTAAGTAGACGCAACAGATGAAACCACGGTGATTTTTAATTAAAACGCCAAGGGTTAGTGCGGCTGGAGCAGGTAGCGGTGACTCCAACAGTCACCACCAATCACCGCAACAGCCACGACCCATGGAGGTATCCGCTCACACACCCTCCCCGCCGATATTTAAAGTGCAAGCCGAGAGGAAGGGAGGGGATAGAAGGATACGAAGGAAAAAGAAGGGCGATAAAGTAAAGGCAGGAGACGCAGGTAAGATTCTTACCGCATTAATTTAGATCTGCAATAATATTATCATACATCAATGGAGTTACATGCTTGTAAATAGATAAGTATTTATTTCGTAGATGCATAAATTTATGTAGCTATTAATTCAATATAATTATATTTAAGAATGGTTAAAATACATTTTTTTTTATATATAGAAATTAGATAATGAAATCCAATATATATATATATATATATATATGGGTATACAATATGAATACATCTACACATACTAAATAAATTAATAAATAAACTACAACTACTATTTAAAGGATAAACAACATTATGCAATTAAGGACTAGTAGGAATGATCACTACCAAGATAATAAATAAAGCAATTGCATATCCAAACCCAGTGAGATAGATGAGGAATTAGGCAACAGGGATAGCAGGAACTAGGCCTCTGTCAGGTAGGCCACCCACTGCAGTTGACAAAGGGCTTCTGGCAGTTGGGCCAAAGGGGAGTGTACCGCCCTTGGGCCTGATAAGCGCTACGGGCATCCTAGGGTAGCTAATCCTCCCGATCCCACTAGGAATTAAATATGGAATTGACTTATTGATAACAAATGATCTCAAGTGAATTTGGCTAATTACACTCTAGATAAATTAATCAATCATTAAAATTCATTGTTTACATGTTTTCGTAGATTGCGAAGTTGGGGACATTACATGGGTTTCAATGCATCTTCAACCCTCTTCACCTCTTTCTCCAATAATGTTCCATGTACCTTCTCATAACTGGGCCCCGTATACCCTCTTGGAGCCTCATTAACACTTTTTATCATTTGCTTCCAATATGGGGAGCAAACAACATTGAAAGACAACCCATTTGCATAAATGCACCTTACTATATCTTCGTCAGCATTGTCTCTACTCTCATTTTGGAATGCGGTTTCTAAAGGCCCCTTTGTTCTTTTACGTGTCAAGGGTGGTTCACTTTGAGGTTCATTTGTGGCAAAGAAGGGGTGGTCTTCTACTACAATATTGGTATTAGAAGGGTCTTGCATTCCCCTTGTTTTCTTTGATGTGGTTTGGTTTAATCTACGGGCTTCTCTCTCTTCTGCCGCCTCATGCTCCCTAATATATTTCATCCTTGTCTCATCTGGTATAGGTTTACCATCTTTTCTAGGGCATTTTTTGATACCTCTTCCTTTTATTCCACACAAATGGCCTACCACTCGATAATATGAACTATTACGTTCAATACCACATCCTTGGCATCTCCAACGAAATCCCCCACCTCCTGGAAGTTGTTTTATAATGTCAACATACTTCCATAAGGGAGAATTTGGATCATTTCTTTGTTTTGCAATTATTTGTTCATTGCCAATGGAGGAAGATGTAGATGCCATTCTAGTTCCTATGGCAAGAAATAATATAAACATAGTAAAAAACAAAAACTAAATAATGAAAAAAAATTCAAGTTTCATGTTTGATAATTTGTGAAACAAAAATAGTTGGAAAAAAATGTTAAAAAACCTACCTCTTGCAGCCAATGGAAGCTTGAAAATGTATGGAAATGATGCTGCAACACTTGTTGAAGCTTCAAAAATCAGTCTTCAACTCCTCTTTGATCTTGGAAGCCAAATTTTGTTCACCCTTTCTTCAACCTGCTCTCATAAAACTTTTTTTTGCAACACAAATGAGGTGAATTGAGTGAATATAATGTTTTAGAAGTCACTTTTAGGGTATAAGTTTCACTTTTTAGAAGGCGGAATTAAAAAAATAAATTAAACTTTGCATATATTTTTCTTTTTTGGGCCACCCTGCCACCCGGGTTCAACTGGGTTTGACTAGGTTTGACTGGGTTCGAACCACCTCTGGGTTTTTCGAACCCTGGTCGAACCCAGTTCGAAATGGACCCAAACCACGGACCCGTTCGAACCAGGACCAGTACCAGGGGGGTCCAAGGGCGAACCCGATAAGTTAGTGATTATACATAACAGTACTGTTAAACATAATGCATATAGATATACATCTGTTAATGAATCCAGAAGGAATAAGGCAATCAAATTCAGTTTGTAATAAATTGCTATAATACCGTGAAATGCTAATAATATAAGATGCAACAATTACACTTAATGAATAATTGTGATTTAAAGTAATACTAATAGAAAGAACTGTTAACAATCTGATATAAGACACTAAGGAATATGGTATAATGGAAGTATAATAACTATGTCAAATACAATTGATTATCATAATTAGTTGAGCTGAATAACAAATACGATTTCAGTAGAATATCATAATTGGTTCATTGCATATGAGGGACCCTCTCTTAGGTACGCCACGCCATAGTGGATGTCTAACCCCTGCCACATGGAGCCAAGAGGGATGAAGCATTTGCTCTTGGGCTTGAGAGAGGAGGTGGTTGTGATGAGGGGGAACGACGATAGGATACCTCGCTGGGTATGCCACTCCATGATGCATGCTTAACACTTGCCATATGGAGCCAAGGGGGATATGGTATCTGCTCTTGGGCCTAGGAGGGAGGATTCCTTGGACACCCTATCCAACTAGCCTACCCTAGTGTAATAAGGAATTGGATAATTAAGGAAAGCAACTAACTCACAATATGTTTTATCTAACAAATCTGACTCTATCTAACAAATATAACAATCTGATTTTATCTAATAAATCTAATACTAAGGGTAATTAATACATTAAAATTTATATCACTGAATCTACTTTATTAGTATATGTTTCAGCTTTATAAGTATTATTTCATATATGTTCTCTAATTTTGTGCTGCAGGAAAACAGTATACAAAGGTATTCCATAAACTTAATTACCTATTTTAGTTTTGAGTGAATTTAAGTTATTTTAAAGTATAACTAATTAGGGGACATCACAGATGATCATAATCTACTTGATATCTTTCAATGTTTGCTTCATCCATAAAACCTGAGTGCAACAAGATGCAGCTGCTGCAATGTGCTCCACCTTTGTAGTGGATAGGGGAACTTTTGCTCGTTTCTTAATCAAACAAGAGACAAGATTATCTCCTAGAAAGTATGCACTGCCACTTGTACTCTTTCTATCATCAACACTACCCAATCTGCATCTACATATGCTATTAAAATGAATTTATCACCTCATGGATACCTTAAGTCTAAGTGCAATGCGCCTTTCAAATATTGGAATATCTTCTTTACTGCTTGCACATGAGTTTCTTTAGGTGCATCTTAAAAGCTTGCTACCATACCAACTGCCTTCATAATGTCAGGTCTTGAGGTTGTCACATACAATAGGCTTCCAATCATCAACCTATAGAGTGTCTGATTTTCCTCAGGTGGTTCATCATCCTTAATTTACATCCTATTACCATGGTTGTGCTAACAAGATTTTAGTCGTCCATTTTAAACTTCTTCAACATTTCCTTAATATACTTGTTTGTGAGATGAAAATCCCTTTATTTACTTGAGAAATTTGTAGCCCAAGGAAGAAAGATAACTCAATGAGCATACACATTTCAAATTCTTTTTGCATCTCCTTAGCAAAGTCTTAACACATTGTCACTAATTCCCCCGAATATAATATCATTCATGCACATTACAACTATCAATTGAGCTTGACCAATGGTTTTGAGATAAAAGTTGCCATCTGGAACTCTTTTCTTGAATCCTTGGTGTTGTAGGTATTTATTCAGCCTTGCATACCATGCTTTTGGAGCTTGTTCTAGTCCATAGAGCACTTTCTCTTTTGCACTAATAATCCTTGTTTCTTGACAACAAGAAACCTTCTGGTTGTTCTATGTAAACCTATTCCTTTAGATTGCTATTACGGAAAGTGGACTTTACATCCATTTGATAGAATTTAAAATTCTTGAAACTCGCAAGAGCTAAAAACATCCTTATTACCTCCATACAAGCAATAGGGGCAAATGTTTCTTCAAAACCAATTCCTTCAACTTGAGGAAAAGCCCTTGTAAACTCATCTTGCTTTGTTTCTTAATATCTCTCCATCCTCATTTAGCTTGTTCTTGAAAACCCACTTGGTGCCAATGACATTCTTATCCTCGGGTTTTTGGACAAGTTCCTATGTTTGATTCTTTGTACTTAGATCTAGTTCCTCTTCCATAGGTTTTATCCGATGCATGTTCTCATTGGCTTCTATATAGTTCTTTGAATCTACTTCGGGGAGCGAGCACAGATTCACATGTTTTGATGTGCTAGTAAATCTCCTTCTTGTTTGAATCTTTGTATCTTTGTCCCCAATAATCAACTCTTTTGGATTATTCGTTTGGACAAATATGGATGGAGTCTTGAAAAGTGCTCTCGATGGTGTCTTTGGGTCCCTTTTCTCAACCCTCTTTCTCAGTTACTTCCTTTGTTTCCTCTTCTTTGCAAACTTTCTCATTGTGAGGAACACCTTGTATTTCTTCATTGTGTCTTCCTTCATCTACTTTCACATTTGCACTTTCAATGACCTTGTGCAGCGTATTCTTATAACATTTGTACACTTTACTTCTTGTGGAGTAGCCTAGGAATATTCCTTCATCAACTTTAGAAGCAAACTTTCCTAGATCTTGTTCATCTCTCTTATGTAACATGTGCTTCCAAACACTTTGAAATACTTAATAGTTGTAGGCCTTCCTTTCCATAACTCATATAGAGTTTTGCTATCATTTACCCTGGTTTGTGCAAGATTCAAAATGTAGATTTCTGTATGAACCACATCTCTCCAAAAAGTGTGAGATAATTATGACTCATTTAACATGGCTCTTGCTATTTCTTGGACTGTTCTACTCTTTCTTTCAACAACTACATTTTGTTGTGGAGTTCTTGCAGCCAAAAACTATTTTCTTATACCATGCTTTTCATAGAAGTCTTAAATTTCATTGGAAGTGAATTCTTGTCTATTTGATTTAGACATTTGATCTTCAACCCTAATTCATTCTCTACTATAGAAGTCTTAAAATTCATTGGAAGTGAATTCTTGTCTATTTGATTTTAGACATTTGATCTTCAAACCTAATTCATTCTTTACTAAGTGTTTGAATGCCTTAAACTTTTCAAGAGCTTCAGATTTTTCTTTTAAAAGTGATCCAAGTCATTCTAGAGATGTCATCAATTAATAACATAAAATACTTTTATCGTTGCATGCTTCTTGTTCTAGTTGAACCACAAAGATCTGTATGTATAAGCTCCAATGGTTTCGATGTAGAGTGTTCCTTTGATTTAAAACCCTTTCTAGTTTGCTTCCCAAGTTGACATTGCTTATAGGTGATGTTTGCAGGCTTTGAAACCTTTGGCATGTCTCTCACAGATTCCTTACAGCTAACCTTGCCAATATTGTCATAGTTTAGGTGCCCCATTCTCCCGTACCATACCCAGGTCTTGTCTTCTTGCCCCATACAACATTTTTTGTCTTTAATTTGATTGAGAATGTAGATATTATTTGTTGTTCTATATGCATCTTCTATCAAATTCCATCCTTGATTCCATATCCTCCAGGATGAAATATGAGTGTGCCCTTAGTCACACAATTGACTCACACTTAGTAGATTCTACTTCAACCCTTTAACATATAGGACATTCTTAGTTTTTTCTTTTCCAATGTCCAAAATAATAGTCCCTTTTTCTTTTATATTTTCCTTAGCACTGTCTCCAAATTTTGCTCTCCCTTCATTTGCTTTTTCAAGAGTAAGAAGTTTATTCTTATCACCTATCATGTGTCTTGAACAACCGCTATCAACATACCATTTATCTCCTTTGTTTCATGGGTGTAGAGCTGTTTGAACAAACATAGATTCTTATTTATTTTCTTGCTCCTGCTTCTCTTTCCAAACCTTAGTTGATTCATCCTTCATTTTGTCATGAACATCCTCGTTTTGAATTGGAGGCTCAACAAATTTTTTTTTGCAAAAACATGTGTTTCTTTTGAAGAAACTGGTGTTATCCTTTGTACAAATTCTGCAATTTACTGCTTTGTGACCAAAATGATTGCATGAAAAACAATAGTCATGAAAGGAATGATGAAACCTGGTTATACATGGCTGTTTTTGACAAAGGGCTTTCTGAACTTATTCTCGTTTGTCTTTGGAGATGGATTGTTCTTTTGTGGGACTTTATTCTCCTCTTCCTTGTTCTGCTTCTTGTTGCCTTCCCTTTTGGTGGAACTCTTGAGAGCCTTTATGTAGCTTTTTCGACTTTTCTTCACTTGTCTTCTGTGGCAGATCAGTAGCATTGGAACTTGTAGCCTCCTTTGTCTTCTTTTGATTTTCAACAATACCAAGACCAATTTTAATAAACAGTCTCCTTTATGAATTGATGATATCATCCAATATTTCGATGCTTTTGTCAAACTTCAAGCTTCTCAACTGCCAAATAGATTTCTCCAACTCTTTTCTTAAAGAGACAATTTCAAGCTCCAGTTTCTCACAATTAGCTCCAGTTTAATCAGTATAATAGAACTTTTACTTTTCAAAATTTGGTCAATCACAATAACAATAGTTGAAAACCTAACCATCCACAGTAGTAACACAAATGTAAGATCTAGCAATTAGGAACACAAGAACACACAATTTATGTGGAAACCCTTGCGAGAAAATACCATATGAAAATTTGCTTGTATTAGAAACTTCTTACTAACTTCATAGGCATCAACCCATAGGAGACACCAATCCCCTTTAGATGATTCATAGGAACCAACCCATTGAAGACACCAATTGCTACAATTGAATAACAACTTGGCAAGAGACCAATCTCCTTGAATATGAGGCACCAACCTCCAAAAGAATGATGTCATAAATACTTGATCTTTTTCTTGAACCAGACCTAATTCTCCTCCACAAATCTGCTCTAAAAATGCATATTTAAATCTGCTTATAATCTTGCAAATATTCACCTAAAAATCTGCTCCTAATCTTCAATATTTTTTGCTCATAGGTCTGCAATAATACTCTATAGTTTGAATATCCTCTGTTGCCATGATTAATCAATTTTCTCAACATTTACCCAAGGCTGGCAGGTTCACTAGCTCTGATACCACTTGTAATGTCCTTTGTGGGTTCTCTGGTGAATTCTCTCTATAATTGACTGAGTTGTGTTATCAACTTACTTGCATAAGAGGTCAACCGTCAAGATCTTAATTTGGATTGATACGAGTAAAGAACTAGCAATGAACCTTCTTGAATGAGTGAAACAATAACTGTAAAAAATATAATATCTATAAAAGTATAAATATGCTAATGATTATTGTAGCATTGTATTCCTTTAATGATTATATGGTTGCGATTCTGATTACTAACAGTATGTCTGATTTTCTGATCTGTGGAGTGACTACACATGATGAAAAGAATGTAGAACTTGTTAATGACAAAGAATTGGAAGACCCGATCTATGCAATGTTTGGTCACTTCTTCTGATTTACTTCTTTATGATCATGCGAGTGTAATGATCTGATCATGCCTGAAAGAATGGGGTCTTATACTGATCGCCTTCCCAAATGATTGCCTTCTAATGATACGAATGAATAGCTGAGTCTGATATGAAATTGTTAGAGTTCAGATCTATGTCGCTCTTCCTGATATATCTGTTGTATTCATGCAACCATTTGATGCTGTCTCTGCTAGATCTTCTCTTTGTGCATGCATCCTTCACTTTGTAACTAGACGGGTAATCACACTCCTTTTACACAGCTGTCTAATGGCTCTTCTGAGCGGTGCAAATATGAACAAGTATATAAAACAAATCTCTTTCTACTTTTGAAGAAGTTGTGATTGCCTTTAAATACCCCCACGATGAGGCATGATGTCAGAAGTTGTGTTTCACTTCCACATCCCTTTGCACTAACTAACTAATTTGTGCCTTTTCATTATGACTGAATTGGTTATTAACCAATTAACTAATGCAGAGTGGGCTTGATCCCTCCATAATATTAACTTGACTATTCAACTCTATTGCTACAAATTACCCTTAATTATTTATAACATTTGCTGTTTTAATTTGAAGTGTATGATTTGCAATATGATCTTTCAGCAGTGCTGTCTTAGGGATGGGTCGCGTTGTATTCTTCAAACAAATTGCCTCTTCTATTACTTATACAAATGTAATGTCCCCTACTTGGTTTAGACCTGTTATAACCATAATTAATCTATTTCTATGTACTTATGACTTGAACTAACTTGATTAAGAGACAAGTCTATCTTAATGTGAATCAAATCTATGATATTCTCTCTTTCCTTTGTCTATCAAGTATTTGCTAATTTACCATACTAGATAATTGATCTTATTCTGATTCATTATAAAACATTTACATATTTATTAATAACTAGTTATATGAATTATTCTTTGGCATTATTCAAGAACAGTTTGTAAAAGATATTATATTAATTATTATTATTATATTAATATCCATATTTATAACCATTATATTAATATTATATTTATATTATTATTAAATTCTGCATATGATCATTATCGGGCTTCCAATCTTATTCATCATATTGAGCACAACACCGTGCATGCCCCCAAGAAGGGAATACTGCCAATAACTTAATGACAGTTATGATCTGATCTGGACAATCTTGCTGACAATTATTATATAGATAAACCTATTATCCTTTTCAGACTTGAATAGAAATAAATAAAGGAATCAAATTATATTATCAAATATTTATGTATCTTCTAATTACCGAATATATAAATCAATAATACCATCACTACCTAAAAAGCAATAATTATATTTAGTGGGGGGTAAGGGCAGACAGATCTGACCATGCGTCAGATCTGGTCTCCCACTATATAAGAAATTAAAAATGACTGTCATACGTGTTGCAGTCTATATTAATATTACTGCTAATATTCTGCATTCAAACCTTCTTAGCTGTCCCTTCCTAAGCATACGTGTTCAGCCTCCTTTTATATTCTCAACTCCCAAGGGTTATGTCCTTTTGAAGTAGCCTTCCCTTGAGGAGACACGTCTTATATTAATAGCTTAATTGCTCTTCAATGATTAGTTTATTATCTAACTTGAATAATCGCTGCCTATCGTGCTTGATGTTAGTAACAATTCCCTTCATACTATCGATGCAAACCAAGTAAGGATCATAGTGTTGCTTGGCATAGCCTGTGTTTATCGGAATTATTATAGTAATCTATAGTGATCAATTCTTGGTGCTGGTGCTTTTCGTTGATGATTTCATTATATCATAGACCCTCTTCACGATGTATTGCTGAATGTAGGATTGTCTTGTCTGTTACCCAAAGTCGTAGTGCTTTAATAAGCAGATCATATTAGATACAACACCCAAGGCAAATTTCTCCCGATCCTCATAATTATATTATTATTTTAAATATATAAATTGTGTTTATAATTAAGAATATGTATATTCTGTTTATAATATATATATATATATATATTTTTTTTAATGGTAAGAGCTATCAGTACGGGGATAGCACCCTTGTATTGCATAAAAGAAACTATTACATGAGATATCACTGCCTACTGGCAGGTCCCTATACAAAAACTGCTATCTGCAGTGAGTACATCTACCTATAGGATGACAAAATTAGACAGGGCATACTTGGTTATGCCACTTACTGATCCCCATTGAGGGTCTGCATGATCACCCCTGCATATTCTCTGATGCTGATTACATTGGCAGTGGCTCCAGCCGAGAACCACCATGTTTCTGAGTTAGTTACCCTACGAAACGGGGCCATGTTCCCATTCTGCATAGCGCACCTAAACACCTCCCACGCATTTTCCCCAAATGACCTCATCAGCTCTTTTAACTCTTCCCTTTCAACACGTTTGCGCTCTGTCCTTATTTTTTCACTGTCATCTGATTCATTGCCCTCCTCCTTATCGCTCTCCTCTTCATCTTCTTCCTCAGAGTTCGATGGCAAGAAGTAGCTCGACTGGAAATAAGTCTTGAGAATGCTAATCCATTCATTCTCTGGTAGACTTAGGATGGAATCTGCAATGCTGTTGCTGTTGACTGGCTTGACAAAACCACTTAAGACCTCCACTGCTCTTTCCCTACACTCTATGGTGTCGACCAAAGGCATGAGCACTGCTTCATAAATCGTGGCATTGCACCAGTGACGGTCAAAGTTAAGTGTGATCCCCACTAGTCCTTTGATCGCATCATAAACATAGGCCTCAGAAACAAATAAGCTGCGAAGCTGCACGTCTAGTGTTCATCATAGTTCATGCACCCAACATTACCAAAGTAGGCCATGAATATGTCTCAGCCCTACCCAAGCACTATCCAAAATGGGAATTTCTTCACAGCGCCTTACTAACCATGCATTCGGCTCTTGCAAAGACCAATAAGAAGTCTTACAAACTCTAGAAGATTCTTCTGACCTTAACTAGATCCCACGGTCTGCAAGAGTCTGCCATTCCGTCATATCTGCCTATCCTCTGTAACTCAGACCGTCATCGCTTCATCTTTCGAGGGATTAGCCTGTTCATAGTGCAATAATTCTATCATCTGTCCTTCCACCGCAGGCCTAGTTCAAGGGTCATCATCCCACACCGTCAAATTTCTTTATCGATAGGTCTTCTCTGCACAAGTTTGTAATCTCTGAGTTTAGTGCCTCGGGATCAACTGACACTTCTGCAGCATGTGAATTGACTCCAAGATTTGCTAATAGGTCTGTACTCGATTTCCCTCCCTGTGAATATGTGATATTTCATATGGCTTAATTGCTTGTAGTAAGAACCGAATGCGAGGTAGCCATTTAGCTAATTTCCAATTAAGTAACCTACCGGTAGTTACCCCATTTATAATTATCTGAGAATCTGCTTCAATTTGTACATTAGTTAATCCTCTCTCTTTGCATAGGACAAGCCCAGCCACAAGGGCCCTTATTTCTGCTTCATTGTTGGTAGCGCAGCCAATATGGCCATACGTACCACTCACTAGATTCCCTTCCTCATTTCGAATAACTGCTCCAAAACCGGCCTGTCCCGGGTTACCTCTGCAGGCCCCATCAGAGTTAAGTTTTACCCAATTGCTATGCGGCTTTTCCCATCTGACCTCTTGCCTGTTGATTCTTTTCTTGGGATGGTGGAATAAAGCATTTTTGAAAGACCAATTCCTTTCCATTTCCATGTCCCAATCATTGACTTTGAATTTTCTGGCATTCCTTGACTTACCACAAATGACTTCTTCTATCCCTGTCTTAAGATTGTCCATGACTACTTCTACTGGCTTAGCCGATTCTTTGAATATTCGCATATTTCTCTCTTTCCAAATATGCCAAACAATCATTGTTGGACCAATCAACCAAAGTACTCCCCATTTTGTCTGACTAGATCTAGGCCATGCAACAAGGAAGTCTTTTAGGGTCATACTTCTAGCTGTAGATAGGCTAACCATTCCAAGAAACCAATCCCAACACCTTTGAGAAAACCTGCAATTGAAGAGTAAATGGTCCACTGTTTCTTCCCCATTGTTGCATAACACGCACCAGCTTGGCCCTTGTATACCTATTGTTTTTAGCCTATCACCAGTGAGTATTCTCCCATTCAGTGCAATCCAGAGGAATGCTCCTGCCTTGGGCAGTACCCATTTGTTCCAGCATATCTTACTGGGCCAGTCCGGATTGACGATTTTGTGCCTTTGGATTTCATATCCCAGCCTAACACTATACTCCCCTGACTTTGCTGCACACCAGAATAGGCTGTCTTCTTCATTTGATGCTAATATTGATCTGTTATTAAGTAATTCATTGAGTTTTTGGCACAATTGCGGGCTGCCAATAGTTACCCTTTTCCAAGTCCTCATACTATGCGGCTCAGTACTCTCAAAATAGCTGGCAACATGCGTGCCAATAGTGGTTTCAATGGTGTTGACCCAATCCTGATCTTCGAAACACCCTGCAAGCAGTATCTCTCCGTCCCATGAGTCCCTCCAGAACTTGGCCTTATTACCATTCCCTATCTTCCAAGATATGTGATTTGTTAATATGCCCCTGCTGTCCCAAAGGAAATTCCAAGTGGGAGAGCCCCTATCTGCATCTGCAATTGTGAAGATACGCTCAGAATCATCCGAGTCCAAATACTTTTTCTGAAAGATCTTGCACCATAATTTATTGGGGCTTTTGTACATTTTCCATGACAGCTTCGCTCCAAGTGGCAAGTTCTACAAGCCCATTTTTCTCAACCCTGCACCTCCATCCTCTTTCCGCATGCACATTGTATCCCAGTTAATCAAAGGTATCTTCTTATGTTCCTTGGCCCTGTCCCAAACAAACTTTTTTAGATACCCATCTAATTTCGCTCCAACCGAATTGGGCATTTGAAAGCATTGCATACTATAGATTGGAACTGCTGATAGCACAGATTTAATCATTAATATCCGTCCAGCTTGTGTAAGCCATCTATTCTTCCATTGCTCCGACTTAATCTTACAAGAATTGAGTACATCCTCCCAAATATGTGATTGCCTACAGCCCATATTAATTCTGATCCCAAGATATTTGAGGGGCAGATCAG
Organism: Cryptomeria japonica; assembly: GCF_030272615.1. Classification (NCBI taxonomy): domain Eukaryota; kingdom Viridiplantae; phylum Streptophyta; class Pinopsida; order Cupressales; family Cupressaceae; genus Cryptomeria; species Cryptomeria japonica. Next base: position 420,979,363 of record NC_081407.1, read on the forward strand.
CAATTTTTAAGCCAAGCAAATGCGAAATGCGGCTCTGTAACGATCTTTCTGTGTTGAAAAAGAGAATTTGTGACTTATCCATATTCATTTCCTGGCCTGACAACTTAGAATATTCGTCTAATACCTCTTTGATTCCTTTGGCTTCTTCATTGTTGCTTCACCAAACAAAATGGTGTCATCCGCAAATTGTGAATGGGTAATGGGCTCTATCAATCTATGAACTTGTATACCTTCCCAATGACCGACAAATTGCTTGGATTTGATTAAGTTGCTAAGGACTTTTGCCATGAGAACAAAGAGGGCCGGGGATAAAGGGTCCCCTTGCCTCAATCCATTGGTAGCTTTAAAGAAGCCACAAACCGTGCCATTGACAAGCACATAAAAGCTAATCGAGGAGATGCAAAATTTCACACAGTCTATCCACTCCTTTGGAAAACCATAGCAGCTAAGAACCTTAATCAAGAATTGCCAAACTACCTTATCATAGGCTTTTGCAACATCAAGCTTAATGATCATACCTTTTGACTTCTCTTTATGAATGGAGTGCGTGACTTCTGAAACTAAAACAATGCTGTCCGCTAATTCTCTCCCGGGGGTGAACCCATTCTGATTTTCTGAGATGAGATGAGGTAAGATCTTCTTCAGTCTGTTGGCCATTGCTTTCGAGATAATTTTGTATATGGTATTGCATAATGATATGGGCCTAAGATCATGCATTGAAGTGCATTCCTGTTTTTTGGGAATTAAAGCAATGACTGTATTATTCATCTCTCTTACAAACTTCCCTTTTTTCTTGAATTCTTCTACAACCAACCAAATATCATATCCTAGAAAGTCCCAACACTTCTGATAAAACTCAGCTGTCATGCTGTCCGGGCCTGGTGCCTTGTGAGGATGAAGCTCGAAAGTGGCCCTTTTGACTTCTTCTAGGGAGTATGGTTCACAGAGCATTTTAGCCTCCTACGCACTTACCAACTTTTGCATAAGATCAGGGAGCCTATTATCTGGCAAAACTCCTGCCTGATAGAAGTTGCCCAATAGATTAACAAAATGGTCGAGTGCCACCTGCTCTAACTCAGCCTCAGTGCTTCTCAAAATACCTTCACCATCCAAGATAGCAGTGATTTTATTTTTGTTTCTTCTAACTTTTGAAGTTGCATGAAATTTTTTTGTGTTGCGGTCTCTCTCAGCGACCCATAATGCTCTCGATTTATCTCGCCAATACACTTCTTCTCTGTTGAGCAGTTCCGCATACTGTACCTTTAGGAATTTTTCTTTCAAGTAGTCTTCCCTGACCATCCCTTCTAGCATGACTTGATTGTTGATTTCTTCCAATTCTTCCTCTATTCGAATTTTTTCAGAGAATATATTCTTGAATGAGGATTTGTTCCAGAGTTTTATATTGTTTTTGATGTATTGAATTCTCTTTACAAAACAGAAGCTAGGGGAGCCCGAAAAGGAGTTACTTTCCAACCACCATGATTTGAGTAGATCTAAGAAATTAGGGTCCCGCCACCACATACTCTGAAATTTGAAGTAACTTCTGTTCTTATGAGCCTCATGATTGATTGACAAAGTAACCGGGAGATGGTCTGATCCAGCTGGCGGAATAATTTTAGTGTCAACGGAGAAGCTACCATTAACCCACCATTCTCCCACAAAAAAGCGGTCTAATCTTTCAGAAATTTTTGAAAAGTTAAGCCTCCTATTGGTCCAGGTGAACTTACCATTCTTCGGGATAACATCCACCACTTGACATTTTGTTATGAACTCACTGAAGTCTTCCATTACTCTAGTGCTCTTCCTCAGCCCTCCTTCCTTGTCATCGATATCTAAAATAGCATTGAAGTCTCCAGCCAATATTACCTTGTGCATCTCTAGTGACTGCAATTGCTCATATATTTCTGTTCATACTCTTAGCTTATCGTCTGTCTTGATCGGCCCATATACATTAAACAGGGGAAAGTCAAAGCCCCCTGGTTTGTACCTAATTTTGCACGCCATCCAAAAATTGTTGGACTCTAGTGGGATCACCTCAAAAACCTCTGAGTTCCATAGAAGTCCTAGTCTTCCAGTAGAACCTCCGGCGTCTTGAAATAGTCCTTCCCACTTATTGCAAAATTTTATGAATTCATCCACCTTCTGACCATTCAATTTAGTTTCCTAAAGTAAGATCATTTCAGATTCAAGCTTGGCCAAAGATCTTTTGACCAAGCGCCTTTTGTCAGGGGTTGTTAAGCCCCTGACATTCCAAGATGCGATTCTCATTACTATCCAAGGGAGGGGCTGCCTCCCTTGGAATTCTTCATGTATTCCAGAACACTAACAATGCCTTTCTCTGATGCTTTTTCTTCTCTGATCTGTTTATGGCTTTTCCTGCCTTTAACCCCTTTTGCTCTGCCCAGGAGGGTATTGGCTGATTGACTAATGCATCTAGGGTCTAGGCTGTCCAAGACATCGTCTTCACCCTCCCGGTTTGAACTACTCCCTTCAGTATCGCTAGTGCAATTCTCATCTATGTTAACGGCCTGAAAGCCTGGTATAGGATGTTACTACTTATCAAATTGCCATTAGTTTTTATATTCAAAGTTATACTATATACTCTAGTCGGTTAACACTACTGAATCATGTAGTCGGTATACACAGAGAAGTCGGTATGCACAGTCTAGTCGGTTACAGAAGAAAGCAGTCACAGAACGCAGTATACACTGAGTTGTCTACCGAGTATCTTCTTATATCTATCGAGCAGCAAAGATGACACACCGAGTTGATATACACTGAGTGAAACGTGTTACCAGATACATTGAACCTGGACATGCATATGAAAACGTGTTACAAGATCGAGGCACATCTAATCATTATTACATTGGAAATTGCACCAGAAGATTGTGTATGATTTTGAGATCAAGCTAACCAATGAAATATTTTGTTTAGTTATTCATTCGAGGAATCTTGCTTGTAAGATCGAAGCAATGAATTGGATCACCGTTTTAAGAGATCTATTTATATAGCATGAGTGAAGTGTATGTATGCATGTAAGAAGACTGTTACAGAGACACAGAGGTCACGAAGAAGGTTTTCAGAGAACAGTCGAAGAACAGAGTAAACAGAAGGGTTTACCGAGTTACTATATGGGTTACCGAGGTATGCTATAAGCAAGGTAATCTTATTCTGAGCACATAGAATCTGCTATAACATTTCAGATGTAAAGTTGCAGATATTTGTAATGATTTTATTGTAATATTGTGAAGTTGACAGAGAAACCTTTAACAGGGTAAAAGACTCTAATCAAGTCTATAAATTGTAAAGCCTCTAACTAGGTGCAGCATTCAGATTAAATGTTGTAAAATCCTTTAGGAAGGTAGATCTAACAGATCTTGTTACTCCTAACAGGGTAAGCTATCAGAAATAGCTAAAATGTAGCTCTAACCGAGCATTCTTTATTATTGCAGTAGTGAAGTTGTGGGTGCCATCCCCACCGTAGTTTTTCTCTCTAACCAAGAGTTTCTGCGTAACCAAAATATGTGTTATGGAGTGAATCATATATGATTGTTATCTATTTGTTTTAACTTTATTTTATGTTACTGCACTATTCTGATTATGCATAATAGTAAAGTTATTATTCAAGAAAAGTTTTGGAGTACTGATTCACCCCTCCCCTCTCAGTACATTAGCTTTCCATATTGGGCCTAACAATTGGTATCAGAGCTTGAATCTTGGAAAAGGGTTTAACTACTTAAAGAGAAAGATATTATCAATGGAAGGCTACAAACAATCTCGGAGGATTGTATATCTACAAGAAGAGCTGGATCATGCTAATCAAGTGATTGCAGACATGCAAAGGCAAATGCAAAAATCTCTGGAAGTAAGAAGAAGATTATCTGATGACTTGCAGGATTCTCAAGAGTTAGTGGAACAAATTGAGACATCATTTGAGAACAGTATATCTGAAGAGATTGAAGAAATGATTGGAGTATTGAAAGAAAAGAACAAAGCATTGGCTGATCAACTAAAAGCAATGAAAAGAGAACATGAACATTTCAGCACACAGATGACTGAAAATCTAGATGCATTAAGAACAGCTGAGGATAAAGCAAGAGATCTAGAAAGAGAGAAACAACTTGAAGTCTTAGTATCTGATAAGAATGATGAAATCATAAGGTTGACTGGGATTCAACAAAATATGACAGATAACTAGGTTATGCACATCGTGAAGCAATTTTGAAGAATGATGAAAATCAAGCATTGAAACTTGAAGTATCAAGGTTGATCGATGAACTTGAAACAGAGAAGAAATCCAAAGAAATACTGAAGAAGAGTTATGAAGCATCAAAGATGTTGGATGAGCAACTAAATACAAGAAGACCCAACAGAGATGCAGGACTCGGTTACAAAGGAAAAGACTCTACCGAGAAAGGAATTCATACTACCGAGAGAGGAGAATCATCAAAGCAAGCTGGAAACAGGAATAACATCAAAAGAAAGAAGCCTATTTGCTACTATTGTGGAAATCAAGGTCACACTGCCAACATATGCCAAATCAGAAAAGGTAAGCAACCGAATATCACTAAGTCCAATGGTTATTGTTACAATTGCAATAAATATGGTCACACATCTAATCAATGTAGGACAAAGTCTGTTAACTATTATCAGAAGGCAAAATTCAAAGGGTTTTGTAAGAACTGCAATAGATATGGACATAGTACCGAGAAGTGCTGGGTTAAGCAAAAGAACTACATGTGGTCTGCACACCGAGCAAACACTAGAGGTTACCGAACTCACACAGATCCTTACTGACAATATGCAGCAGTACCATGGGATATGGTGTGAATGTTGTGGAAGATATGGACATATTAGTGCCAACTGTTTTATAAGGTTTGGAATGAACAGCTGAAGATCATGGAGAAATCCTGGTATGGCATGTTTTCATTGTCACAAAGTTGGACACTTAGTTGGAGATTGCAGAGATCAACCTAGAGGAGACACTGAAGAGATATAAGAAAAATTAAAGGTGATTTGGAAAAAGAAGGAAATTGTGTCAAATGAAGAAAGCACCTTACCTACCGAGTTAGGTGCACCTATTCCAAATTAATCAATAAAGGTATGAAGGGACTGCATTCTCTGAAGGTTAAAATCATAACAGTTCCTATTCTATTATGTACTAAATTCAAAATCTGCATAGTTAAGATGCATTAGTAAGTTTGAAATTCGATCAAAAGTACTTTACAGGAAACCTGTCAAGTCGGTGTATACAGGAAGCCTGTCAAGTCGGTAAATGAAGGAAATTTGGTTACTCGGTTAAAACAAAAAAAAGGAGTAAATCGGTTAAAGGTGAACCGAGTGCATTTAATGTTTTTGACCTAACCTGCACGGAGCCCGATAAGGTATTTTGTGTACTTAAAGGTATTTTTGCGGTCATTTACATTCACCAAGTTTTCAAGAGAGCAGAGCATAGCGAATCAAGGCAATCAAACCGCATTCAAAGTGAATCCAAGGTATTTACATCAAATCTCATCACACTGTTAAGCTAGTTTACCGATCTTGTCAAATTGCTATTATCTACTGAGTGTGAAGCGTCTGCCGTTTGTAAACCGTCCAACCCTAAGGATAGTTTGCTAGTTTTATCTGAAATTTACAAATGGTATCCAAGATCCAAGATCCTGTAGTTGTCAAGAATGTAGAGAAGCCCTCACTGAAATATTCCTTGACTCCCAAAGTTGCCTCTGAACCGGATGACAAAACTGCCTTTTCACTCATCTCGGATCGAGTCTTGTTAGTCGAAGATGTGAGATTCTTCACCAAATGCCATGTTGAAGAACTCGGTCATGTTGAGATAAGTGACACATATGATGAGTTATGTATCGATGGTAAAATGGATAGCAAGTATGAGCATATTAAGATCAAGGGATTAACTGAAGCCCTAACCTATCCCCGTGTGTTCAAGCCCCAATGGGTTAAGTTTGTTTTGAGCAGAGTTCATGATGATTTCATGTGTCTAGAAGAGAAACCATTCAAAATCACCAAGGAAATCATTCATCTGATCACCGGTTATCCTATCTATGATCATGCACGAGCACAAAAGATGATATCACATAAGGAGTTAATCAGTTTAACTGGAGTAGAATCTGATTACCTGTTGTGAAATATGGATCGAAGAATAATGACAATGATTCTGGAAGACTAATTGCCGTGAGTTATTGATCGTCTCCATCATTGAATCCGGTTTAAATACAAGAGGAAAGGTTGCCTATGTAGGGACATGTCCATATGTGGCAGTTGCCACGTATGGACATGCCCCTACTGAGGCAACCGTTTATAACAATTAGTTTGTTTATGTTTAATTTCCGAACTGTATGCTCTGTTAATATATCACTCTCCAGATAATAACCGATTTACCATCAGTTAGATTCACAAGGGCTATATCTTAACACTCCCTCTTAGCAGGAGTGGATCTAAGTAATTTTCTTGGGAGCATATTCTGTCATGACTTCCGACACAATTCGGGACAACATTTAATATAGTCTTGTCATGACAATAAACTGAATATCATGATATCCGGCTCAGTCCGGGACAATCACTTAAGAAGTCAATCATGAGATGATCACATACTTTAGGATCAAGATATCCGGCACAGTCCGGGACAACAACTTAATGTAGTCAATCTTGACACTTGGTCAACTATTGTCAAGATCGTCACCTTGAAATAGTAACCTTAAACATAAGAAGATCGTCATCTTCTTGAACACAGTTAGAATATTGCAATATACATTTTATTTATTTATTCATGAACAAATTACACATGGTAGGAATTTCATCCTAATAATCTCAATTATAATCTAGTCATACCAAGTTTACTTTTGAAGTATTCTATCTTCAATCTTGCAAGTGGCTTGGTGAAGATATCAGCATTTTGTTCTTCTGTACTGATGTACACTAGTTTTATGACGTTTCGATCTACCATATCTCTTATGTAGTGATAAGGGATCTCAATATGTTTGGATCGATTGTTAAAAACTGGATTTACTGAGAGCTTGATACAGCTCTGATTATCACAGTGAATTATTGTTGAATTAAGAGTTTTTTCAAATAATCCAAATAATAACTTTCTTAGCCATACCGCTTCACGAGCTCCCATGGAGGCTGCCATATATTTTGCTTCGGTGGAGCTTTGTGCAACTGCTGACTGTTTTCTACTGAACCAAGATATCATAGCAGAACCAAGACTGAAGCAACACCCTGTAGTACTTTTACGGTCAGTGGTACTTCTGGCCCAATCAGAATCAGAATATCCTTCAAGTTGAATCTCAACATTTTCATACTTTAAGCCAAGTCCAATTGTGCCTCGTAAATATCTTAGAATGTGTTTAGCAGCCATTAGATGTATCTTCTTAGGTTCACACATGAAGTGACTTAATACATTTGTAGCATAGCAGATATCAGGACGAGTATTTACCAAATACATGAGTGAACCGAGGATTTGTCTGTAGAGTGTGGGATCTGTAGGTTCTGAATCTTCTGCCTCAATTTTCAGCTTGTGCAAATTAGTTTCCATTGGTGTAGCTAATGGCTTACACCCCATCATCCCAAATCTAGTTAGAATATCTGTGGTGTACTTTCCTTGATTTAGGAAGATGTAGTTTTTCTTCTGCCATACTTCTAATCCCATAAAATAATGTAGAAGCCCTAGATCCTTCATATCGAATTCTGCTGCTAGATCTTGCTTACATTTCTCAATGAGATTATCCTCTCCTGTTATCAAAAGATCATCCACGTAAAGGACCAATATAATCATATTGCCATTTGAAACCTTGAAGTAGATGTTGGGATCTGCTAGATTCTTGGAGTACCCTAGTTTGGAGAGATAGTTGTCTATCCTTGCATACCAGGCCCTAGGTGCTTGTTTTAACCCATAGAGAGCTTTCTTTAGTTTACAAACATAGCAATTTTCATCACGTATGGTGAATCCTTCTGGTTGTTCTATATATACTTCTTCTTCAATTGATCCATTTAGGAAGGTAGTCTTTACGTCCATTTGGTGAATTTTCCATCCTTTGGATGCTGCAATTGCAATGATTGTTCTTATTGATGTATACTAGGCAACTGGGGCAAATGTCTCTTCATAATCAATTCCTGCTTTCTGAGAGAATCCCCTGGCCACAAAGCGAGCTTTATGTTTTTCAATGCTGCCATCAGATGCACATTTGATCTTGAATAACCACTTGGATGAGACAACTGATTTGTCTTTTGGTCTAGGCACTATATCCCAAACACCATTCTTTAGTATAGATTGATATTCTTCAACCATAGCATCTTTCCAAGCCTGTTTTGATAAGGCTTCTCTGACATTTGTTGGTTTAGAATTTGTGAGTTCGGTTAGAAGTGCAGCATAACATTTTAGAGTTATTGTTCTCTTATTTTCTTTCGAAATTTCGTTTGGTTCTACATTATTCTCTTCAATCATTTTCCTTGCCCATAGAGGTCTTTTCTTGTTATTGAGTGTTTCAATATTTTCATCAACAAGAGGTTCAAAAGCTCTTATGATGTCCTCCCTCTCAGTGACTGAAGGTTCGGAATTTTCTATGATATTCTCCCTCTCAATCTCAGTTATGTGATCTTCTTCTTCTTTAGTAATGTTATCATCCTCAGGTTCTTTGAGTGTAGTGTTTTCTTCAAACTTTACATCTCTACTTATCTCAACAGATTTTTTCCCTGGAATGTAAATGCGATATCCTTTAGTATTTTCACTATAGCCAATGAAGATACCTCTTTTTCCGGATGGTTCTAGTTTTGTCCTCTTTTCTTTAGGAACATGGATATATACGGGACAGCCAAATATCCTTAAATGACTTAAGTCTGGTTTGTTCCTTGTAAAAGCTTCTTCAGGAGTTATGTTTTCTAGAATTGAGTGCGGACATCTGTTTTGAATGTAGACTGCTGTATTTGAAGCTTCTGCTCAGAATGAAGTGTGTAAGTTTTGGTCATGCATCATGGCTTTTGCTGCTTTAATTATGGTTTTGTTCTTTCTTTTTGCTACTCCATTCTGTTGTGGATTATATGGTACAGTATACTCCCTCTTAATCCCAACAGAATTACAAAAGTCTTTGAAGGTGTCAGATGTATATTCTCCCCCATTGCCGGATCTTAACACCTTAATTTTCTTCCCTGGCTGGTTTTCTACTAGTGCCTTGAATTCTTTGAACTTAGATAGTACTTCATTTGAGTCTTTGCACTTTAGAAAATATATCCATGTTTTTCGAGAGTAGTCGTCAACAAAGATTATGTAGTATAAGGATCCAGTTAGGGATGGTGTTGACATGGGACCGCATAGGTCTAAGTGAATTAGTTTTAAAATAACTTTTGATTTGTGCTCGCTTGAGTGAAAAGAAACTTTCACATTCTTTCCCAAGGCACATCCTTTGCAAATGCCTGTGTGTTCAGATTTTAGTTGGGGCAGTCCTGAAGTAATCTTCTTTATCTTAGGTGTCCTAATCTTTTGTGCCATAATTCATTATTATTTGAAACTTCAAGATTTAGTGCTTCCTTTTGATCACTGCATAGTTTGTATAGGCTACCATCTCTTGAACCTATTGTGATGGCATTTTTGATATTTGTGTTTTTAGGCCAGAGTAGAACTTTATCTTCATTGAAGGTAACCCGATATCCTTGATCAGCTAGGCCTGAGATTGAGACTAGATTTCTTTTTATTCCAGGTACAAACAGAACATCCTTTAATTGTAGAGATACTCCATTTCTTAGTTTGATAGTATAGGTCCCAATTCCTTTCACAGGATATGTGGAGTTATCTCCAATAGTAACCTCTTCACTTGAGTGCCCGTTAAGTGTTTCAAACTGATTTCTGAATCCAGTTATATGCCTTGATGCTCCACTGTCTACGATCCAAGTGTTTTTATTTGTATTTATTTCTCTTGATAGGGCTAAGAAGAAAAGTGAGTTTTCTCCTTTGACTTCGACTAGAGTAGCTTGTGTTTTCTTCCTTTCTGGACAATCCCTGTGAGTGTGCCCATATTTGTCGCATTTGTAACACTGAATTTTAGACATATCTCTTTTCTGATGGTTTTTATTTCCTCTCTTCCGTTTGGAGAACTTTTTCTTTTTGTTGAAGGTATTTGTATTAAGTGCTTGGATTTCTCCTTCTTTATTTGGCCCTAATCCTCTTGAGATTAGTCGAGATTCCTCTTTAATACACTCATTCTTAAGTTCAAATTTGGGTAAGGGGGGTGTTCTGCTAATACATTGAATGTAGGATTCCCATGAAATTGGTAATCCTCTTAGGGCTATGAGAGAGATTTCTTGATCATCTACCTCATTTCCAATAGTTTGTAATTGGTCTTTTACTTCAGATATCCTTGAAAAGTATGTAGATATTGTATCAGCTTTATTCATCTTTATGTTTAAAAAAAGTTGTTTCAAGGTTAACATTCTGCTCGCATTGTTAACTTCATATGTTTTTTTAATGGTTTTAAATACTTCATATGCTTTAGGCAGTTTGGCTATAGATGGAAGAATATGATCTTTGACTGAGTCAATAATTATTTTCTTTGCTTTATTATTACGCCTTTTCTAGGTAGATTTCTCTAGTTCATCATTTGGCATGTCTAGATTTTCTTCTATGTAAGACTCTAATTCTAGTTCTTCAAGAATGGCAATGATTCATATCTTCCAGGAAACGAAGTTGGAGGCTCCTTCGAGTCTATCTTCCACTCTCATATTACTTGACATTTTGAATATTTTCTTAGTCGGATATTGTTGGCATTTTTTATTTTTATGTTGTGATTGTCATTGATGGACACACACTTGTATTGAGATCCCCTTTATATGTATGAGCTTGTGCTCAATCGGTATTTGTTCCAACCGGTATGCTGTATACTAGTCTTTAGACTAGTGGTGATTTTGCAGAATGTGTTTCCCGGTCTGAAGTGGCATGTCGACCCCAAGCGGTTCGTAGACCACAAGCGGTACGAGGGAGCAAAGCGGCACAACACATTCTTACCAGTCTTCATTTTTGTCAAACCGGCAACCGGTATTTTGTATGAACCGGTAATACTCTGTGATGAGTTACCAACCGGCATTTTGTGATGAGTTACCAATCCACCGATTGTTTGACGGTGCCGACACATTGACGGTGCTTCTTGTGTCGTGTTACTGAGTATGTCTAGATTCATTGAACCTAGGAAATTGTAATGTAATCCTATTGGACCGACATGAAATCAGATTCCTTTAAAAGGACATCATGTCTAGGGTTTTAAGTTGTTGCTGAAAGGGTTAATGTTGAGCTAGGGTTTAAGGTGGGAGTCGAGAACGATCTTATCTGAGAAGATCAAGTTGTAACTGTGAGAGAGAGAGAGAGAAGACTGAAGTAATGCTGGAATGCATTAGCTGTGAGCAATACTGGATCTAACCAAGCAGTTTGTGCTATTAGATAGATCAAACACTTGTTGATTACTCACATCTTTGACAAGTCTGTAGCCCTTAATCGGGTAGGCCTCAAAGCCTTTGTAAAATCCTCTAACAAGGTGGTTCACACATGTGAATCTAAAATCCTCTAACAAGGTAGTCTTTAATCGGACTTATCTCCTAACAGAGATTGAGATTCCTAACAGGATCTGTTCTGGTGAAGAACATTGTAAGACCTTAACCGGTCTGGTTTCTATTCTGCAGATAGTGACTTGTGAGTTCCATCTCACCGTGGTTTTTCCCAGTTGGGTTTCCACGTCAAATATCTTGTGTTATGGTTGTATTGCTTTTGTGGGTGAATGCTTTATTCACATTTTGGTTTGCATGTGTGGTAACCGGTTTGACTGTTAGATTGCTTTACCGGTTTATCATTAGACTGTGTAAGTGTTTTAGTGCAGAAGTTTTTGGCATACTAATTCACCCCCCCTCTTAGTATTCATCAGATATATCCTCTGCGTATATAGCGTCTGCGTCGATTTGTTATTTACTTCCGATAAATGCTTATGGGTAATATGGCTGTCTAATTTATTCTCTTAATATGCTGGCTCTGATACCATGTTGTGAAATATGGATCGAAGAATAATGACAGCGATTCTGGAAGACTAATTGCTGTGAGTTATTGATCATCTCCATCATTGAATCCGGTTTAAAAACAAGAGGAAAGGTTGCCTACGTAGGGACATGTCCATATGTGGCAGTTGCCACGTATGGACATGCCCCTACAGAGGCAACCGTTCATAACAATTAGTTTGTTTATGTTTAATTTCCGAACTGTATGCTCTGTTAATATATCACTCTCCAGATAATAACCGATTTACCATCAGTTAGATTCACGAGGGCTATATCTTAACATTACCGAGGACTGAAATTGAACAATGTCATTGATGCAGAACTTAAGTTTGCCATTAGAGTAATTGGTTAATGTTTCTTCCAATCAGCAAGGGAAAACAGTGTACCCTGTGCAGCAGTTGACTTAGCTTATAAAATTGTGAAAAAGGGAATGAAAGTAGATTTATGTGAAGTGTTATTGAAGAACCTGTTTGAGAACCTGAACACAATATGGAAGCCGAAGAAGAACAACTCGACAAATACACTGAAGTTTGGTTCACTTCTTGTATGCATGTTTTTCTACTTTGAAAAATTCTTTCCATCAGTCGGTAAAGTAGTTTGAGAGCTACATCGACCAATCACCCATCAAATTAATGACTTTATCAAGAAGTTGGGAGATAATTTCAATGATATCATGGATGACTACTTCAACAAATTTCAAGAGAAGATGCACAACAGGTACCGGATTCCACCCCAGCTGGTAGAGAAATATAAAGATGATATATGCTTTGAGGTAGACACCGATTACTGTTATGTGAATGTTGTGGAACCAAGGACTCAATCTTTGCCACCAATGGGTTACGAAATTGACTTTGATATCACACAACAACAAATTTATGCATATCTTTCATTGCCAAGGCATGCTATTGAACTGAGATATGGTACTTATGAAGAAGTGAAGGAAAAGGTAAAAATGAGCATTGTAGTACCCAAAGCTACAAGAAAGGCCACAAAGATGATTAAGGTATTGTCGGAGAAATTCGGAGAAGACTCTTCCTTTACACTTGTCAAAGGCACTCTTGCCATCACCGAAGAGGAATCTGAAGCTCAAGAGGCAGCAATAACACTGAGCACCGAATTGCCTAAGGGTAAAGTATTGAAAAGAAAGAAACTGGACATTTCAAAGGCCCTACCGACTCCTCCAACAAAGAGACCTAATACAAGAGCATCAGTTGCATCACCAAGTAAGAAACAAAAGAGTGTTACTGCTCCCAAAGTAACCAAGACCTACAAGAAATCTACTCGGAGACTCATTTTAGCAAAAGAGTCTAGTGATATAGAGTCTGAGGATGCCAACAAATTCCAGATTGTAAAGAGCAAGAAGGTAAATATACAGTGCTGAAAACTTCTGTGCCAATCTAAAAGAATATGGTGGATCTGGTTCATTTAGATATGTCAAGTATGAGACTAGGAATAATGATGAGAAGAGACAAATTGAAGAAGCTGTCATCTGCACACTTCTAAAGTTTTGGCTAGCTCCATTGGAACTAGTAAAGTCACTTCCAAATGAACTTTACTTGCATATTGATAGTAGGTGGAAATATGCAATGGACTCAGAGAAACAAATTAGAGAAAGAAGTCTAGTCCATCTATTTCCTGATATGTCTGTAGCAGAAATAAAGGAACATTTGACAACCTACAATTCTAAATTTCTTGTCAAACAGAGAGCCTTAAAACTGATGAATGGGCTATATATTGATGTAGAAAAGGAGACAAAAGCAAAGTGGCAGGAAATCTTCAAAATAAAAGATGTCGGTGAACAATCTAAAGTTGAAATTGTTGATGTCATCGAGCAAGATCCTGATGTCACTGAGCAAGGTCCTGAGGCTACCGAGCAAGACCCGGCTGACACTATTCAAATTGATGAAGATGTCATGGATACAGAGGAACAGGAGCAGGAGATGATAGAAGGCACTACATATGCCAAACTTGTATCTAGTGAATCCGTTTTAGAACAAGTTCAGCCTTACCCACCGATCAATCAACCTGTCTCTACCGAAGCTCCTAAGGATACAGCACAAGGCACCGAAGGTCACCAGTCTGAAGCAGCAGAAGGTACAACTCAAGAAAAGACCTCTCAAGCACCGTCAAGCACTGAAAATGTTGCAGCTGAGACACCCAGTACCGAGACACCAAAGGACACCACAATGGCTACAGGAACTGACCATAGTGTTGCCTCTACCGAGCAACCTACCGAGGGTCAGCAAGCCTCACAAGCTATTGTCTTGGTCCAACCGACCAAAGGTAAAGAGAAGAAGGTGAAAAAGCATAGTTTTAAAGTTGATTTGAGTAAACCGATAGTGTTGCCCAATGTGGATATCTCAAAATGAAAGGGGCAAGCACTTATTGATTTCGGTGAACTATGCAAAGCAAAGGCCAAACAGGAAAAACAGATGGCCATTCAAAAGAAGAATAAAGTACTTCAGAAGGTGAAGACGCTGCTATCAGATATGCTACCTACAGCTACAGTGTCAACCGATGCAGCCATCCACATTCAACTGGATGAACTCCTTAATCAAATAGAAACATCTGGAGTTGATGCATCTGAGTACTTGAGCAAGCTAAAAGACAAAGAGCTTACTGCAAAAATGATAGAAGAAGTACAAAAAGCTCTAGCTATTGGCAAAGTCAAACTTGTCAAATTCTTTGCTGAGTTGTCCCCTCAACTCAAGCATATTCTTTATTTATTTTAGAAACTTTGCACATTTTCCATATTCATTAAAGATATCAAGAATAAAACTGATGCAATTGAGAAAGAGATCACCGATCTCTCAAATAAGTTGACCACAGAGCCAAATTCAGTTCAAAATTTTTATACCAAGCTTCAACAGCTTATGGCTCAACAACTGGAACTTAGAAATGAAGAACATAAGATCAGGATGGATATAATGACACTCCAGACATTATTCCTTCCTCATCTTTCATCAGTTCAAGAACAGATTAACCGAGCTACACGCCTATCTACTACAC
The DNA here is from genome assembly GCF_030272615.1 of Cryptomeria japonica. Taxonomy (NCBI): domain Eukaryota; kingdom Viridiplantae; phylum Streptophyta; class Pinopsida; order Cupressales; family Cupressaceae; genus Cryptomeria; species Cryptomeria japonica. The sequence goes on from NC_081407.1 coordinate 420,994,417, forward strand.
AAGAGGGAAGCACTCTTGATGGCTTAATATCACTATTGGTTGATATTCAAGCACAAAATTCTTTAATGGAAAGCGTAAAGGATGCACTCTCTGTCGCACTCACCGACGCCCGGAGAAAGTATAAATCTGTTTTTGATCAGTTACCACCCTCGGATGGAAATTAAGTTTTTGATGTTTGTCAAAAAGGGGGAGTAATGCAATCTATTGAGTGATACTATATATTTGGGGAGTGATACAGTTTTGGTGATACAGTTTTGATATAGTATTCGGAGTATTGTATACAGGGGGAGTATACCGAGCAGAGTATGCAGAGTATCCAAGGATAGTAAGCAGAGCACACAAGCACAGAACCGAGCATGCAAAAATCAGAGTTATGTACAGTATAATGATAAGGGGAGTATATCTGAATATACTATTTTATTGACTATTGTATATATTGTCAAGTATAGTCATTTTGCAAAGTATATAGATTTTTGAGTTATAACTTTGAAAGTAGTTTTTGTCAAACATCTCAACTAATGTCAAAAGGGGAGATTTTTACTACTTATCAAATTGCCATTAGTTTTTATGTTCAAAGTTATACTATATACTCTAGTCGGTTAACACTACCGAATCATGCAGTCGGTATACACAGAGAAGTCGGTATGCACAATCTAGTCGGTTACAGAAGAAAGCAGTCACAGAACGCAGTATACACCGAGTTGTCTACCGAGTATCTTCTTATATCTACCGAGCAGCAAAGATGACACACCGAGTTGATATACACTGAGTGAAACGTGTTACCAAATACATTGAACCTGGACATGCATATGAAAACGTGTTAACAAGATCGAGGCACATCTAACCGTTATTACATTGGAAATTGCACCAAAAGATTGTGTATGATTTTGAGATCAAGCTAACCAATGAAATATTTTGTTTAGTTATTCATTCGAGGAATCTTGTTTGTAAGATCGAAGCAATGAATTGGATCACCGTTTTAAGAGATCTATTTATATAGCATGAGTGAAGTGTATGTATGCATGTAAGAAGACTATTACAGAGACACAGAGGTCACCGAGAAGGTTTTCAGAGAACAGTCGAAGAACAGAGTAAATAGAAGGGTTTACCGAGTTACTATATGGGTTACCGAGGTATGCTATAAGCAAGGTAATCTTATTCTGAGCACATAGAATCTGCTATAATGTTTCAGATGTAAAGTTGCAGATATTTGTAATGATTTTATTGTAATATTGTGAAGTTGAAAGAGAAACCTTTAACACGGTAAAAGACTCTAATCAAGTCTATAAATTGTAAAGCCTCTAACCAGGTGCAACATTCAGATTAAATGTTGTAAAATCCTTTAGGAAGGTAGATCTAACAGATCTTGTTACTCCTAACAGGGTAAGCTATCAGAAATAGCTAAAATGTAGCTCTAACTGAGCATTCTTTATTATTGCAGTAGTGAAGTTGTGGGTGCCATCTCCACCGTAGTTTTTCTCTCTAACCAAGAGTTTCTGCGTAACCAAAATATGTGTTATGGAGTGAATCATGTATGATTGTTATCTATTTGTTTTAACTTTATTTTATGTTACCGCACTATTCTGTTTATGCATAACAGTAAAGTTATTATTCAAGAAAAGTTTTGGAGTACTGATTCACCCCTCCCCTCTCAGTACATTAGCTTTCCATATTGGGCCTAACATAGGAGAGAAAATTTGGCTTGGTATAGCCAGTCTTTCCACATTATTGATTTTTGATTCTATCTGACAGGGTTGAGGGTTAGGTTTGAGATGCATCCTATCATCAGGCAATGATTTTATCTCAGGAGGCTTCTGTTTCTGCTCATTTACTTTCTTCAACCATATTGCCTTTTCCTTATCTTCTTTCCTCTGCTGAGTATTGTATGCCCTTCGCACAAAAATTCTGCAACTTTTGGTTTGATGAGTTTTACTTCCACATCTTTGGCACACATAAGATTCTTTCTCAACTTCAATGCCCCGTTTCCATATCCCATTGTCCGTTCTAAGAGTAATAAGAGGAGGAATCTGTTCAACCGCTGCAATTTTCATTCTAGCATATATATATGAATCATTTTCGATTATTCCTTCATCAATTTCCAGAAGGGTACCAAGCGTTCGCCCAATTTTCTCAAGACATGAGTCCCCCCAATATTCAATTGGGAGATTATACATTCTGATCCATACCGGAGTTTCGTAGACTGCGAGTTTCAGCGGGTTAAAATTGGGTGTCCATGGTTGCATGTAGAGTGGTGATTTATCGAAAAACCATTTCTTTGAACTTAGAATTTGATCCCTTATTCCTTTCTCTGTGAAGATTGCCACAAAAAAGCCTTTCGGCAGAAATTTCATCACAACTTGGCTACCCCAATTGTCTTTTATCCATGGGTTAATGCTCTGCCTAGGTTCCTTCGGCCCAATTATTCTGGCTATAACTGCGAGATCCTCCCAAATACTTTTGTCATCAATAGCTTCCTCTGTTAAATCAATCTCGACCCGTCTCGGCGTGTTGCTTTCTTTCGTGATGTTCTGATTTGGGGCATTATCCTTCTCCTCTGAGAATTTATCGTTATTGCAGTCTGTGTTCTGTTTGTCACCCTCGATCATATTGTCCCTCACTGAACGACTCCCAAATACTTCCTTTTGTACTTCGCGATCTGTCCTCTGTTTTTTGCTCTCGCCTTGCCCTGCCTTGCTCGCCATTTCCCTTGCTGATATAACATTCTTTTCCCAGTCAATATCAAACACTCTCCACTTCGCATTTCTCTGCCTGTCCTGGTGGTCATCCAAATTGCTCCTGCCTTCAGGGTTGGATCTGTTCCCCTGCCTAACCTCATGCACCTGCCCTTTTTCGCGAGTCTGCTCGTCCTTGCGCTCCATTGTTCTTGTTTCTGTTTATAATATATAAATATAATATTAATTTATTTTTATTTGAATAATTTCAGAATATTATCATTAATGAATATTAATTAAATAATAATATTAAATTTTAAATATTAAATAAATAAGTATTTAATAATTGTAATTAATCTTTCACTAATAAATATTATATTAATTAATAATAAATATTTCATTTAGGTTATATATATATATAATGATCATGGGAGGGATATGACAACAAACCATTAATCGTTTTATTGCTGCTTATTTTCTTTTATTTAATCTCATCATTATGAGTTGATTGAAATTGCATATCTTATACAATCGCTGTCATAACCATTTCTTTTATAGTTTTTGCTTGTCTTAATGATATAATCATTGCTTACTAATGGATATTCATTACTTTTTTGGTTTGCTATTGGCTGTTTCATAAAGTCAACTCTTACATAAAGTAGACCTGAGACTGCACACCATAAAATTGACCATTTCTAATTACAAACTGCACATAAAGTTGTTGTTCATTAAGGAAGTTGGCAATATCATTGTAATGCCCATTTTCCTTGAATGCTTTTTCTTAGTGGACAAATTGGGGGTTATTACACGCTAGCACCGATACCAACACTAACAACACCACCAACACCAACACCAGCAATGCCACCAACATTAGCACTAGCACTAGGACGAAATTGAGGCATGGAAGAAGACTGTCCACTACCACCAATGCTTGCCAACTTCTGCATCTCAAATGTTTCTAATTGCACTTGCCCCTTATGAACAACCTCATGAGATGCGCATGGGCATGGCAGAACATCATGGGTGGGTATTTGTGCATAATGGTATTCATTCTATTAATGCCTCCTCAACAATAAATTGTTCTGCAATAAGAACATTTTACCTGTGCTTTTTTGTGCCTTGGGAAAAGTTAAGCATGTTTCCAACGTGGGTCCCTTCTTATTGGGGTTTTGGACATTGTGAAAAAGATGATTTGAAAAGCTTAAGGTTGCTGCAATAACATATAATTGTGAAAAAATTAACATTTGTGAATTGTGATCTATAATTATTAAACTAATACAAAAAAACAGGTTTGTTCAAAAAAAATTGTTGGGCTTGTTCAATAAAAAATCAAACACACCTAGGATTCTTTCTTTGATCAAGTAAAATGAAATTGGAAAAAGAAATGAGATGTAAAATGCAAGTTTTGCAAAAAAAAACACAAAAAAGCTTCAAAATTCAAGCTTAATTCTTAAAGTAAACTTGAAATCAAATGAGAACTCCTTCCAATCGTTGATAGACACCTCTTGATGCACCAAATGTATTTACGAAGCTGCTCAAATGCGATTCAACAATGGATTTTTGGTCTACCTCCTTGCTGGTTGCCCTACAATGCACTCTAACTTTTGCTCACAACTCTCTTTTCTCCTTCAATTTTGCCAACAAAATGAAATGACATTGCTTTTAGAGTAGAAGAGCAAACATAAGTGAAAAAAATGCAAGTGAAACCTTTTTTTTAAAATTTTTTTTTCAATTTTTTTTTTGCCTGGAAGTGCATCAAAGTCTTTCCATCCGGTCTTGCCCAGCCTCAGCGAGTTTGGCAAGTCCCAAGACTCTGTGTTTCTGCAAGAAACTCAGCCAAGTCCAAGTTCGAGGCCAGGAGACGCACCAAGTTTTGGTGAGTCCAGGCGAGTCTCGTTTCTCTGGTCCATAAATTGGGTTTTAGACCTGTTAATAGCAAACTAAATTTTGGTCAACACTTCAATGCTAAGTGTGAATCTTTCAAAACAAACTAGTAACAGCAGTGAATAATACATATGAAAATCATATCAGAACATTATGGCAGCTAAGTGTCCTATTTGCACTTCATGCTATTGATTTCAATGAACCAAATTTTCAAAAGAAAAAAAAAACAAAATTTGAAGGTGTGTTATTACAAACATTGTTTAACTCAAATTTTTTTATGCATGCCAATATTCTTCAGATATCTTGTCTTACTAAGCCATTTAAGAGTCTCTTGGTAAGCACGTGATCTGGTTTTATTGGGTTATTTTAGGTCTTTTGCTTGAAATGGGTGATAATTTGGTATAGGCAGTCTCAGTTCTCTAGACATCTTCTTGCTTGCTTAAATAGAAGAATAATTGTGCTTAACAGGTCAAGTTTTGTGAGCTTATTTCCATCATGCATCCTATAATCTTACCGCCTTTAATATCTCCACTTCAGACCTACAACCGATATGCCATACAAATGTGTTATTGAAGCTGATGGCATCATGGATCATAAAATATTTACTATTACATTGTCAAGATGAAATTGAATTTATCTAAAAGTTTGTAAATGAAAAATTTATCTTACAAGCTCTCTGTTGATGATCTTGGTGATGCCACAAATCAGAATATCAATTTGAAGCTCAGATAGTATGCTGCTTTATTAATAGCTTTTTGTAGCTCTGACACTGAACATTCTTCTAAAATAGACAGGGGGACGAGTGAAGCCTGAGCAACAATCTGGAGGAGCTGTTACAAAAAGCAAAGATGGTGAAGATGTTCTATGTGAGTCTAAAGCCACAAATGCATCTGAAGCACTTAGCTCTATGGACGTTCTTCATAAGAACAGCTTTGAAATGACAGAACTAGATGAAGATGACTGCCACCAATTATCTGATCAAGTAACTAACAAGCTTTCTGTTGATGATCTTGCTGACATCACAAATTACACTTCCAATGGAAAGGATGAAAAGAAAAATGCAAATGGTGAGGCATGGATATCAATTACAACAGAGGTAATACCTATGTAGGTGTTGTCATTCTACTGCTACAATAAAAGTAGATTCAGTCTTACATGATTGGCTTCATTTCTCAGGCTGTAAAGCCATGTGGGCGAATCAATGCTTGCATGGCTGTTGGAAAAGATACTCTCTATCTATATGGTGGCATGATGGAAGTTGGTGATCAAGAAGTGACTTTGGATGATGTTTACATTCTTGACCTTAACAAACTGGATGAGTGGAAATGCATTAAAGAGGTTAGTTATGTCAGGACACTTGTTGGTATGTTTGATTTTGCTTGTCGTTCTGCATTGGCAATGTTTGGAATGATTCAGTTTTATTGGATATAATATCTACATCGAATCCTGATTTTTATGACCTCACTTTTATAGCCCTTGAAAAAGCAGTAAATTTCACTTTAAAGTATTGGAAGGAAAATGTCTAAAATATTCTTAGTTTCATTTAAATGTTTTTCCTTCTTTTTGTCATAGGCTTCGAAAACAGAATGGATAGAAGCCAGTGATGATGAAGATGAAAATGATGAAGATGATGAAGACAATGATGCTACAGACAGCGATAGTGAGGAGGAAGAGGATGATAATGAGGTATGCATTTTCCTTCGGTTTGAATAGTACAACATCACAATTCGTTGAAATGCCTTTTTGGTGAAGTACACAATTATTAGATCATAAAAGAGAGTTTTTCCATATACCCTTCCCAATTCTCCACCGTAAAAAGGGTGAATTGTCAGTTTGGTCTTAGAATAATATTGCAGTTCCTTTCATCAAAGAGCATGCATCACCTCAGCAAACAGGTTCATAAGTTTGTCTACAACCTTACAATACTGCTGAAATTATTTTGAAACTGTCAGGATACTTAATGGCAAAGTTAAGAATCAGAAAGTAATACCAAGCTTTAAAAATATGATATATTCCCATCATAATTGCTTTTAAATCTACCTTTCCTTCTACAGTTTGTGAAGTAAAGCATATATTAAGATAGCGCAAAGTAAGGGATTTAGAGAGAATTTATGGGCTATACCAAAGTTGTAGTCGAAATGTTATAGAAGCTTGAAGAAGGTCAAAAACTTAATTGATGTAAAATGAAAGACATAACCTTAGCTAGATGCTTTTATGATCTGTGTACTGGTGCACAATGCTTCTATTTATTCTGACTAGCTTGTGTAATTTAGAGTCATTATAAATTGTTTTGCAACACACTTATTTGCATATCAAGATAGTGGCTAATAATCATTTTTTTTATTTATTGTAATAAAATGATTGTTCATTCAAGTGTACCTGCATGCACATATAATTATATTTTCATTTAGTCTAGCTAGGTATATAATGCTTACAATGGAAATTGAAATTAATGAAATGAATTTTGTGGATGTGTGTGCAGGAAGAGAAGAAAGAATCTGATAAGAATAATTTGGGAGTAGAAGCTGCTGCTGCTATAATAAGGGGAGAAGGTAGAAAACTTCGCCGAAAGGAAAGACGAGCAAAAATTGACCAGATACGAGCTGAGTTAGGTCTTTCTGATTCACAACGTACACCACTGGTATGTTACAAACTTCATTGCACATGCTCAGTAGATGCACATTGCTCTGTGTGGCACAAAATATTACTCAAGCATGATAATACACAGAAAAAATAAATAAGCATCTGATGTTTTTGTTATTCTAAGAGAAATAATGGTCTTTATATTTTTTAATGGTGGCTCATAATTACACGGTAAATGAAAAAGATTACAGTAGATGAGCATAGGTTCCCCCATACTTGCATGCACCCATGAAATGATGAAAACAAAGAGATCAAACTAGATAATTTAGATTTTCATTTCTAAAACTGGTAAAACGAGGGATCTAATTGGGCCATCACTTGTACAGAACAAAAAATATATTACATTATCATCCAAAAACATAGGAGATTGAGGACCAAACGTCACATCACAGCATGACCAAAAATATAAAAAGGTTCTGCTTTCTAGGGACAGAACCACCCTACATCTTAAACAGCAAAGGCACATACTATTGTGTACTAGACATCTGCCACAATGCACACTGACCAACAATCAAACAAGCAAAACATAATGGAGCAAGACACATTTCAAGTTAGCTGCCATCATAAGACCTTCAATGTAATGTCTCCAATTGGACAACCTTAGAAAATAGACAATTTTTCTAATGTGTGCAAGTTGAAATGATGAGAAATACCAAAGTAGATGCCAAACCCCAATGAAATAAATGCTGATCAGCAGTACAATTAGCAACAACAAATTTTGGAAACCTTTGTCACTCAAAATATCCAACTATAAACAACAGATCCAGTGATCAACAATGCTGATTTGATTTTTAGAAACCCTTAAATGCAAAATAATCAAGTATACAACAGATTTGAACAATTGATACCTGTTAGAAAATATGAAACTCTTATGCACACCTCACGATGAGATATAAATGATATTTTAATATTATAAAGTTCCATAGTTACAAGACTCGCCGGGATTCGCCTAGGCTCCGTGATGCTGAGTTTGGGAGACTCGGTAGTCAAGTCTTGCCAGACTTGTCAAGTCTAGCGAGTCTTGATCTGAAGACTCAGCCATTTTAATTAATTTAAAAAAAAAAGAGAAAACTTACAAAATTTCAATGTTTGTTTGGTTTATGACACACCCATCTAGGATTTAAAAAATATGAAAATGGTGTGTGCTATGAAGGTTTGTGTGGTTTTGAAGGTCTTTGTTTGGGCTTGGTGGTGGGGGGACTCCCCCCCTCGACCCCTCCTTGTATCGCAATAGGAAACGTGCTAGGGGCATTGCCCCCGGACCTTGTAAAGGGTGCTGCCTCCAAACCCCTGCAAAGAGCATTGCCTCTTCAACCCGTTGGGGGATTTTCCCCTAGACCCCCACAAGGAGTATTGCCCCTCGACCTTGCTGGGGATGCTACCCCCAGACCCCCATGAGGGGCACTACTCCTTAACCCCATTTTGGTGTTGCCCCCGAACCCCCATCAAACTATAAGTCTAAGCAAGTAATACGCTAATTGTTAATTATGGTCATAAAAATCTACAAAATACGTATCCCTTGTTGCAAATCTTTGCATCTTCACAATCAAAGTCTTGGTCAAGGATTATCTTGTTTCATACGTTGGACAACTTGTTTAGTATACATGGACCGCCATAGGGCAAAGTTGGCATGCTGCTATCATTGTAGAGCGAAGTTCAAGTTAAGTCCTAGTTGGCAAGAAATGCTATTTTCATAATGAAAAATGTGTGAGTCATGCCTTGCATAGACAACTCATAGAACAATCCCATCTATTAGCACCCTAGCTAGGGATAAAATAGAACATAACCATTTATCTTTGTACTTAACCATTCCTCTTTGATCATGAGCTTGTAAACAAAACGTGCAGTCTTGAAGGCTTCAAGAAAAATTTAATAATAAATTTGTCACTTGAATATACACACCAATCATTGAGACACGAGCAAATATCATGGCTACATCATCATCCAAGACCTATCTTAGACACTAGTGCATGACTTGTCGTGATGTTGGGATGAGTAATGCAAGCTCCTCTAAGCCATAGACTTATAGTTTTAGTTTTGATATTTGTTTTGATGCCTTGGATTTCATATTCTATGAATTTTGTATACACTTGACAATATTTATATATCTAAATGTGTTATTTTCTTAAGCTAAAATTTGGCTTTATAGCTTTTTGATTAATGCATACTTGTATATGTGATCAAAGTAGCTTCTATTTGATGAGATTATTGTGTCTTTAAGGTTTATATGTTAAAGGGTGCATGAAACAAGTTTTAAATCCTTAAAAATCTCTGAACTGCTTGGGTTTTCCAATTTGTCGATTCTGCACCGAGTCCGAGTCTGAGTCCAAAAACAGCTTTGTGAGTCTGAGTCAAGTCTCAGTCTTGTAACTGTTGTATAAACCCTCAATTGTTGACAAGGTACATTATATAGAAAGGTTGCAACAGCAGCAAATGACTTTTTGCGACTAATAACAATGTGTAGGTATTGGAACAGTTGATGATCAACATAAAACGTGTAATGTCCTATGTGAAACCTCTCGAATTTTGCCAATTATTGAATCAATTATGATTGTAGTTTAAGGTCTTGCTTAGAATTGTATAGTTGGGGGATTGATATGTAAGATTTCTACAATGCTTGGATACTTCAAAAATAACTCTAATTAGATAATCAAAGTGCTTAAGTAATGAACCATCAACCAGTAGATATTGATATAGCTATACTCATGTAAGAAAGTCTGATATAAATATTAATTTTCTATCCCAAGAGATGTCTAATCTGATCTCTGATATAGATTCCAATTATCAGACAAGAGGTCTGTCTAATGGTGAATATTATGATGGGTTGAATTTTCAAATTTTCTAAACAACAATGGAATATCTGATGTTTACAAGGATCTGATTGCTGTTCCTGTAGTATGTCTCATAACCATGCGATATGAGTAGTACTGATCTGTTTGTATGAAAGAATAGTAAATATGTATGGATCGCTCTTCCTGAATGATCTCTTTGCAATCATGCGATTTCCTTGATGCCAGTCCTGTCTGATTGACTCTCTGCTTATGCGTCTAAGCCAGGTAATTGGAATTTGGTGGTAATGAACCCTCCCAATACTAGGTGGATTGCGGGCCCTTTGAGCACTTAGGATCCGAGTTTGAATAATTAACAAATACAAGTCTTTGATGCCTCTCTTGGAGGCTTGTTTTATCTCTCTATACTCCACTGATGGTGGGGGATTATGATCTTTCCCTTCAGTTATAACCGTTCCTTGGAAGAGACACCTTCCTTTACTGATTGGTGCCTCCTTGCAAAAGACGCCTCCCCTTGCTGATTGATGCCCCTTTGCTAATTATGTTTTAATCTTTAATGATGCCTCTTGAATAACTTTAAGGTTCCAGCCTCCTCTAGTTTAATTGATTTGCTGTGAGGTGGGGTCTCTTATTGAAAATTATACGAAAATGCCTCGTCATGGATTACGACCTTCAGTTCCAGGATCTTACTGAAGATAGACGACCTGTGGCAGATTTGCAATTGGAGAAATTGTGAAGTCTTACGGTTCTTAGATAATTTCTCTTGATTTGGCTCACTGTCCTTATAATGTCAGTTTTGGGGCACAACATTGGTCAAATTGCTTTAGGGATTGAATGGGGACATTACAAAATGATGTAATTCCACTTACAAATACTGCACTAGCTCCTAAATGGTGTGGCAACCTCCTTTATCTAATGGTTTGGCAGTGTGAATAGGGTTGGAGGGTTGTAGTAGCCTTAAACCCTAGATGCCAAAACTAAAAGTATTAATGTATCAGCTAGAAACAATAATAAATGAATGGAAATCATTTTCCAGTCGCTGAAAAATAACTGATCAAATTTGTACAGTGCATTTTACCTTTGTATGATAGGTAGGACATAATGCCCCCACTTTCCTAGTTGCTCACTCAGAGACGAACATTCATCTTTTACCTATCTCCGCAGGTGAATTCAGAGGTTAGGAGATGTTTGTGCTAGCAAGGGGACTTATACTTATTCATTTTTGGCCTTGGTTGGCTCATTTCATAAGTACTTTATGTTATTTTATCAGAAGGTCACTTTATTCTAAAAATAGACTTTATAAAGTGAATTTATAAAGAGGAAATTATAAAGTCAAATAAACAAAACATTAAAGTACCCACCTTGGCACACACACCTAGGCACAATGTTGATTAAAAGAAGGGGCCAAGTTAATGATAATTAGACCCTTAATGTTGGGTGCCTAAGTGGAAGGAATATTCCCTTGGAATTTAGGAATAAGAAACCCTAATGTGACGTTAGGGATTATTGGAGGTTGATAAAAAGTGTTGAAGGCTTTCATTTTGGCATTCTACGATTCATATCTTTCAGCATTCTTTGAGAATTAGAGCTCTGCAAATTCAGAACAGCAGCAGATCTACATTGGGGAACGAAATCTCCTCAATATTAGGTGAGCTTGGATGAAACCCCAAGCCACAAAACTGAGGAATGCATCCAGAATTCTTGTTTGGGCTACAAAAATCAGACTTTATCAGCAATTGCAGACCTGTAGCAGCAAGGACATCAGCTTTAGGAAGCAATCAAAGGCAGCCACAACCATCTCCAGCACCCACGTGGCCATTCCTAGTAGGCTGTACCACTTTGGAGGTAGCTGTGGTGTCAATTTATTCATACAACAGCAATAAGGGTTAGAAAAAGGAAGGAAATTCATTGTCAGCAGTAGCAATCAGAAAATAAACCGTTCCTTCAGGCTTATTATGGTATATGTGATGGCTATCAGCAATTCAATGTGGAAATTTGGTCAAATTCAGTGATCTTGCCTGGGAGCCTGAAAGAAACTATAGCAGAACTGTCATTTCTTTCAATAATTTAATTTTGATAATTATAGTAGATGCAAATAAACCTCATTGGAGGTAATGAAACTGCTTGGACGCCACTATATTGCAATTTATTTGGATACTTAAATAAAACATCCAATCCTAGGCTTAGCATTGGACTCCTAGTAGGCTATTTGTCATTCTGAAGAAGTAATTCTTTCAAAATTGGAATTATTGTTTTGCTATTAGAAAAATCGGAATTCTATAATTGTTTATCAGTCAATTATTTCTTTATATTCTGCATTCAAAATGTTCTGTCATTGGCATTGAAAGAAGCAAAAATCCCCTAAATACCTTCTGAGATTCAAACACTTCAAAAACTGCCAAAACATTCATAAAAACCCTTCAATCAGCAAGCTGGAAATTCAGAAAAATCAGAGCAGCGTGGGTTTGGGATCTTTCATAGGAATTATGTTAACAACAATAATGTCATAATAAAATCAGAAATAAAATGGTATGGCGCTGGCTAGGAATGGAACTGAGAGATGTACAATTGTTATGGCAGTCGGAAAACAGCAATTGACGTGTTTAAAATTTTAAACTCTTGAAATATTAACAGCAACTCTTGTAACAGCAATTCAAACCCTTGAAGCTCCCAAAATCAACAATTGGTGACTTGTATGGCAACAGGAGAATCAATATAGCAGCTGGAAACAATCACTCAATAATTGAAAAATCTTCACAAATAACAACAATATCTGAAACCCTTTCAAAATCACAAAAATACAAAAAAATCAAAAAGCACAAAAATACAAAAAAATTAAAAAGCACAAAAATACAAAAAATGAAAAAAGCAAAAAGTAAAGAAAAATCAATTTGTCCATCAGTGAAAACCACTTTGTGGCGCTATGGGCAAGTACCTTGGCGAAAACCTGTTTACAGGCATCAAGGTAAATAATCTGGATCTATCGTCTATTAGGTCAGATTCTATCTTCCCCACCCACCCACCGGATATACCCATTCCTTAAATCAAATATTTTGATGACTTTTGCACTTCCCCACCCAACATGACCTTCCATACTCCTCCACATTCCACCCCGCTTGCCTGCTGCCAGTTGCCTCCTTCATTCTTTCAGAAAAATCGATCCGATACCCCACCATCCCCCCCCTCAACAAAGGTGCTCTTGACCACCTCCACAGATGTCACGATTCATTTTAGTATCCTCCGCAACAACCCTACCCGCTTTTCGCACCAAACTATCCTCAGCAGGTCGGTTATCCATTTCCCCCGTGCATGCGATGATGAGTCTCTGCCTAAATCGTGAATAAGGATTCATCCCATCAAACTGAGCTTCCATCCCGTCAAACTGAACTAATCCAGAGTCCCGAGCTTGAGCTTCTTCTTGACTTGCGCGTTATTCAAACATCCATACACATGTACTCCATCAAGTCCTCGCAGTCAAGTACTACATCTGCACTCACGTGTCCACGTCATCTGCTCTATTGCCTGTTTAGATCCATCAATCGCTCCTGCCAATCGGGATGCATCCTTCTCCTATCCGGCAGTATATCCACAAATCCTAAGTCCTACTCTTGGCAAGGTATGTCAGTTGGCCTTGTGCATTTTGCTTACATGATTTGGTCTGTTTGCTTTGACTTCCATCACTTTGTCCTATGACTGTTCCTACCCACGACAGCCAGGATCAATCTATATCTTGGTATGTTACGGGTTGAGGCATATTGGGGCATGCTTTTGTGGTATGGTGTGTTTGAAGGTCTTTCCTATATGAACTTGCAGCCTTGTACCTACACCTATGTGGTGTTTACACGGTTGCGTATTGGAGATTCCCGTTTGTCTGAGAGTCAGTCCACGCATTGGATTTTTCATAACATCTTGATTCCTATAATCAGTGGTGTAGACTATCCTTTGCAAAATCAAAACTAGGTTTTCTCTCCACATTTTGCACAACAAATCCCTTCCATTGACTTATCCACATTTCATCCTATCACTATGCATTTTGGAGACCTCAATTTATTCATTTTCTTAATTTCTTCTAATCCTATGTTGTACTATGGTTGGCACATTCCAAAAAAAAAAATCACTTCATTATGCATTATCATCTATAACATCAATTACAGTGTCCATTTGAGTTGCATAATCATTAGTTGCATTATCACTTTATTATCATCATAATCATTTTGTTCATTTAGTAGCATTTAGTTGCATTATTCATTACAAGCATGTAAACTGGTACATACAATCTTGACTATCTATTGAAATGTATCTGTCATGCATGTTCACAATCACACATCTTAGGTTCATAATAATGTGAGGTTAAGTAAAAGCCCATTCAAACATTAGTATCTCATATAACATTAATGATCACATCATTCAATATAAAACATTTGAAAATAATCACATTTTGACATCTTATTCAACACATCATGCATTAGAATCCCACAAATCATTCATTTTGGAACATTTTACAAATGACAAGAAATTTAACAGCCTAAAAAAAATAATCATTACGCTGACAATACCAGGTCACATCCGTTGTCAAATCCCTGGTCTATGAGCAAAGCAAATCAGATATAAAGGAAAAATGGACAAGTCTAGATCAAATCTTTAAGGAAATATTTTATTAGTGTGTCAAATTAAAATGCAGAAAGTACTGTTATTCCATACTAATTTGTCACCTGCAATCTATACTTCTTACGAGATGATTAGATGTTTTGGGTTAGGATTTGTTTTTTTGAGTACAAATTATCAATTTGGTCCCAAAAGGTGCAGCCTCAGGGATATCTTCTTCAGATCTCATCACATAAAAAATCCAAAAACATGCACATCATATAAACATATCATCCACATGCATCCTGCATCCACAAACATGTCAACAACATCATATGCATACATATAGGCATCCATCCCGCATCACAGGTAAGTCAGATAATATTCATAACATGCATCACATCAAATCATAATCATAATATCACCATCCATCGTATAATAAAATAATAATCAAAGTCCATAATAAAGTCCAATCATGCATATACGCCGCTAAAAATCATCTCGTATATATATCAAAAATCAGTGAATGTGTCAATCATGGTACAGTGATATTGTTATTGTGAGGATCCGATTATTACTGAGAGGGGGGGAGTGGGGGTGAATCAGTAATAGCAATAAACTGAAATCTTTTATCAATCTGAAAATACTTCTCAAAAACAATTCATAACTAGTACCGGTAACTACTCAATCAATCACTTAAAAGCAGATTTACCAAACTACTCATTCATTTGTTCATCAACATGTAAGCAATGTAATGATATCAAATCCACACAAAAACAAATCAGCCACCATATGAACACACAAATTTTTCACGTGGAAACCTGTTGTGACCATTTCACACATCGCCCCATTTAACATGGGGACCCCCTCTTTTTGCTCGTTCTGCTTGTTCTTTTTCTCTGCTCTTTTTAGGGTTTTGGTAGTTTGTCAGTTGTCTGGATTTAGGGTCAAGCCTTAGGGTTTCCGTTACTGTCCTTTCAGGCCAGAGTCCAGTCAGTCTTGAGAGCTTTTTAAGCTTCCTCTCGCAGGATGCAATTTTGAATGAAATGAATTCGCCAAAAATGGTCTATTTTCAATTGGAATTTTGGGTGCAGAGTCTTAATTTGTCTAAGTGTTGATGATGAAATATGAATTTTTGTCCAATTGAGTAATTTTGACTAAATTTTGAGTTTTTTGATTTTTGATCCTGGGCATTGGGAATGATTTGTTTTTGCCTCGTGAAGTGATTAAATGTGTGAAAACTTGATATTTTGGCTTGTAGAAGCAAAATCGCTCCTGTCCCTCAGTGAAGGACCGGAGCTCGTTTTCAAAAATCTCACTGTCTCTGCAGGGTCAAGATGAATTTCGAATTGGAAGTGATAGAGAAAGGCATGATCTTTCCGTTGAATATAAATTGAAGAATTTCACGAACACGGAAATGCCCCAGGGAGCAAAATCGCTCCTGTCCCTTAGTGAAGGACCGGAGCTCAAAATCAAATATTATTTTGTCCTTGCAGGATTTTAATGACTTGACGATTTGAAGAGGTCCAAGGAGATGTGTTTTATCAAATGAATATAACTTGAAGTGCCGTCGTGAAGGAGAATGACCCAAATATGCAAAATCGCTCCTGTCCCTCAGTCAGGGACCAGGGCGAAAACCATTGTAGCTCCCGTCCCTCTCCCAGGGACCAGAGCGAAATCCTTCATAGGGCATGTTCTGGGCAAAGATCAAGCAAGTTTTACGTTCGAAGGCAAGAAAGGAGGTGAATTGAACCTGTTGAAGACAAATTGAAGATTACCAAACGTCAACAAGGGACCCAAATGCCCAAGTTCGCTCCTGTCCCTCAGTCAGGGACCAGAGCGATTTTTGTCTTAGACAAATTTCTTGCCAGGTTACAATGAATTCCAAGGCATGGATGAATGAAAGGAGGTATGACAAGACCATTGAAGATAATTTTTGAAGTTAGCAAAGTGAGACAAAGCCTACAAGAGCAAAATCGCTCCTGTTCCTCTCCAAGGGACCAGGGCGATATAATGATTATGTCGCTTTTCCTCCAAGTTCAAGACACTCCAAGTCCGGATATAAGGTGGCAAGGACATTTCGAGGCATCTCAATCAAACACAAAGTTACGAAGATCACCAAATTGAAGGATTTGCATTAAAATAACCTAATTCACTCCTGTCCCTCAGGAAGGGACCAGAGCGAAATTCCTATAAGGGCCTAGATTTTGAAAGTTTATCAAGTATTGAGCAACCAAGAAGGATCAAGGGACTACGTTTTACCCAATGAAGGTAATGACAAGTTGAAGAAGGCAAGGACGAGCTCAAAACCTTGAAGTTCGCTCCTGTCCCTCTCCAAGGGACCAGAGCGATATTTACTATATTTGCCAATTCATACAAAATTCATGCCAAGTCAAGGTTTTGCGAGGTCGCACAAGGTCTAAGGCGTCTTAACAAGATGATATACAAGGGTTTTAAACGTCAAATGAATACCAATTTGTACAAAGAAGCTATATCGCTCCTGTGCTTTGGACAAGGACCAAAGCGATTTTTATTAAAACCTTCATTTTCCTTCAAATACATGTCAAGGCAGGGTCGCACAAGGTCAAGGACGTTATTTGGAAGGCAATGAACGAAGAACAAAGATTGAAAGGTGGTGAATTTAGACCAAGACACAAGGATCGCTCCTGTCCCTCTCCAAGGGACCAGGGCGATATTTGTTAAGTCACTTGTTATCCATTGAAGATCACGTCAAGGCAAAGTTGCACAAGGTTTAAAAACATCATTTGGAAGGCGATACAAAGGAGGTGAACGTTAAGATGTTACCAATTTAAGCTTGAAATGGAGAAAACACATGGATCGCTCCTGTCCCTCTCCAAGGGACCAGGGCGATGATCCTCCAAACATCAAAAACGCCTTGTAGAAGTCAAGTGGAACAAGCATAGAATGAAGAAATAATGTTATTATTCGCCTTATGATGAAAATTGGAGATTAAAGATACAAGATCTAAGTGAAAACATCTAGATCGCTCCTGTCCCTCTCCAAGGGACCAGGGCGATAATGGTCATAAAGGGCACTCGTTCACACAAGCAAATCAATCAAGCTCGAAGAACCCAACGAAAATGGCAAATTCAACGTGGAGATGAAGACTTTGAACGTCAAAAATGCAAGGATCAAGACAAAGTTAATGGATCGCTCCTGTCCCTCAGTCAGGGACCAGGGCGATGAGGTATGTATTGTTCATCTTCAAAATTTGGCGCTTAAACAAATATTTTTGAATCTATTTTAAATGCTAAAATTCGATAAATTAAAAGATTCAATTAATTAGCATTTAAATATTGCGTTTGATATTTATTAATTATTTTTGCCTTTGTAAAAATCGAATTTGACAATTTAAATAATAAAGGCATTTAATAATTAATTATTAATCAATTAAAAAATTAAATGAAGCGCTTGGTTTATGGAGGTCGGCCTTTTATTTTTATTTAAAAAATCGTTTTAATTGCCTAATTTTAACAAGGTCGGCCTAGTGGTAATTGAGGTGTGAGCGCTTATAAAGGAGAGGTGAGAATCGCTATTTTCACATTATCATTTTACCATTTCACATGCGATTTGAAGAAGACAAAGGAAGGTGCGAATTGTGTGTTGGAGTGTGAATTTCATTTTCAAGCAAGGTGGTGCGAACTATTACCCAAAGGGGGTGCGAACTTGAAGTTTCACTTAGGCGAATTTGCCAAGGACGTAAAAGATATCCCAAAAGGTGGCGAAGTTGCTAACTTGAAGAGGAGATCACGTTGAGGCCATCTAACGTCAATTTTGCCTAGGCGAATTTTATTCATTTTGCATTCTAGTGTTAGCTCTCTATTGAGGTATGGCGATATTGGTTTTATTGTTTTAATTTTAATTTTTGATCGTCATAGCTTAAATTTTGAATTTTGAATTTTTGAATTCCAGTTGCTCAATCGTTATTTAGGAAATGATAACTCTAAGATTTATCATGAAGTTTCCTAAAATTAATCTAATCTATGTTATATATTGCAAGATCTAGTTTCTCATTATGAAATGTTGTGTAGGTATGGCGACCCCGAAGGTGGGAGCATCCACCAGTCGTTCAGCTCTCATGAAAGAAGATCAAAAGACCGAAGAAGTGGAGACGAAGATCGTGTCGAAGTGGAGCAACATTGGAGATACCAACTTGGGTAACTTTAGCACGAAGAAATTTCGAGAGGTCCCCTACATTGGCAAGCCATCACCTGTCGCCCGAAGAATAATCGAGAGTGGCATCATTAAGGCGGCCGGCTTCCCTCCAGCAGTTCAGTGCCATGAGTTGATGATCGAGTGTGCTCGTCATTATGATCCTCAGTCCAGAACGATCGTGTCCAATGAGGGAAACACTTTGGCGTATCTTTCAGAGGAAGCTATAAGTGAAGCTTTCCATCTTCCAGAGCACAGAGACATGATATACAAGAGCATAGAAGGAGCCAGGTCAATGTATGAAGATGATCTAGATGCTTGCCTAAGCATCATTAACAAGAACTGGTTACTCAAGAGTCGTCCTCGCCTGAGTAAGGTACCGAACACACCACACAGGATTGATTTCCAGGAGGAGTACAGAGATTTGATTACAATGCTCAACCGAGTCACAGGAGCCCCTCAGGCTTTTTACTTTGAAAAGTGGATGTTCTACTTCATCCAGGTGATAGTTCAGGGTAAAGGAACAATTCATTGGGCTAGAATGATTAGCCATCGCTTGGACGTACAGTTGAGGAGACTCAAGGCTACCAAGTCCTTCCACATGAGTTCATACGTCATCTATGCATTGATCAGGAGTTTTGAGTACGCAGGACTACCTCACAGAGGAGTGATTGGAAGAGGACCCGGCGAGGTCAGAGCTTGTGATTCTTATGCCTACTTGCATCATCCGCCAGGAAGCAACTACAAGTTAGTTAATGATACCTTCACGATGAACATCACAAGGACGTTGCAAGGTGGGATTCACAACAGATTATCTCAGGATGCACAGGAATTGGTGAAGAGGTACAGTGCTTGGTTTATCCAATTTCCGAAGTTCACTTATATTAGAGTGCATGGATGTCCTTTACCTCCATACATGTTGCCGAGATATCCGACAGACAGAATTGTGTTACTTGAAGTAACAAGACAGTTGGTAGCATATGCGAAGGCATTCAGACACAGACATGGGAATGGAGTTCCAGTACCTATCATTTTGGGCAATTCAGTTGAGGAAATGCAGGATTTACAGAGTGGCCGACCAAGCTTAGGACAGTGGCAGACATCTCCAGTCATCCTATGATCGAGAAAGCAAATCAGTAAGGTTAGATTGGAATGAGCCCGAGGTCGTGGATTTAGATGCTTTAATGGCTCCAGTCTTGTCTTGTACTCGCAGATGGGTTGACGTACAGCATCAGAAGTTGAGAGAGCAAGGCATAGCTATGACTTTCACTTTGGAAGAGAAACCAGCCGAAGGTGGAGCTAGTGTGAGTGAAAGCAATCCTAATCCTAGAAATTCAGGTGAAGGTAACCTTCGATGTGCCAGTGAAGGCAATCTCCATCCGAGAGGCTCGAAGAGGAAAGAGAGACCTGGAAAGAGAGAATCTTCCAAGAAGAAACAAGAGGCCAACCGAGATCGTTCATCCGGCACATCTTCTCGACAAGAGAAAAGGACACTTCAAGTAGAAGAATCCATGGAGTCGATGGTACAGAATGATAGGCAGGAGGGAGGACAGGCACCGCAAGGATCACCAGATGGATCTCTCCAAGATTATGAGCTAGATGAAGATAGAGAAGGCAACGAAATAACATCTCCTCCCAGAGAAGAAGAAGTAGTACATAAGGAAATTCAAGTTCAAGAGACAAGATCGGCTATCCCAGATTGGTTGAAGGAAAGATTAACCAAGGTGATCGTAGTAGAGGACGAGGACAATGCAATTGATTTAGAGAGCCTTGTTGGACGCTCACACGAAGTAACAGAAAAGAGGAAGGCTACCAAGATGTCTAAGATGATTAGAGATGAGACTGGATCCAGAAAACTGCAGATAGCTACACCGGCAGTAGACAAATATGAAGGTGAGATCCTAGCGGAGGAATATGATATACAGGCTTTTGAGCTAGGACCATCCACAGCTGAGCAGATGTTGGATGATGCCACCGATTCATTTGAGGCATTGAAAGACAAGCTTAGAGAAGAAATGGAGAAGAATAGAAAGCTTGAGAGAGAGAGAGGTGCATGGAGGACATATTTCAGTCATCTCAATGAGCCTTTGGGACGTCAGGATCCAGCTAGATCACCAGTGCAGGCACTTCCCCTTCAATCAATTAATGAGGCAGAAAGATTCAGGAATATGGTCCAGCGTACGAGTACTTGGATGGATAAATCTCATACAGTTGCCGTAGAGTTTGTAACAAGGATGATGAAGATTATTCATCAAGCTATCCAGGTTCTTGAGATAATCCACAATTTGATGATAACAGTAGCCGCATTCGCTCATACCAAAGATGTTATCATTCCGGTCTTGAAAGTCATTAGACACACATCAAGGAATGTCTTAGCGCAAGAAAAGATCATGGATGGAGGACCTCACAGTTTGCTTCAGTGGTCAACCTTACTCCATATGAAGAGTGTTCTCTTCGAGGACATCAGTACTAAATGTAGCCAAGTTGAGGAGGTGATCAATCCTATCCAGGACAAAGTATTTGAGGTACTTCGTACCATTCTTGGCAAGAGGATCGAGGTCGAGACAGATGTGGATATGCAGGAATTAGAGGATAGAATCAAGGTCATCTTTTGCAAGGACGCTAATGTTACAGACGAGCAATATGATCAGATGTTTGCCACCATGCTCTTGATTGAAAGAACAAAGGAACTTGAATCTTCATGGGACGCAGCTCTTCTAGATGCATTCGATCAAGTCATCCATTTGGAAGAAAGTATGAAGAATCTTCCCAAGATTCCAATTGCTGAGATCGAAGGAATTGTGTCAAGATTCATTACATATGCTAAAAAAGAGAATTGGAAAGGGAATAAGATTCTAGATGAGAGGTTGTTATAGATGACATGGCATCTTATTTGTCATTGGTTCATGTCTCCTAGGTTTTTGTGCCAAATTTAATATTTGGCTATGCATTTAATATTGTTCAGTAAAAAGGAGGCCATTTGTAACAAACCCTAATTAGGGTTTAGGTGTCATGATTTTGACCGTTGATCTACTTTCAATCTGGACCTTTCATTGTAATTGAGGATGCTATTTATACCCTCATTTTTCATTTCATTGATAATAGAATAGATGTGAGAGAGAATAAAGATAGTTAAGAGATTAGAGAGATTAGAGTTAGAAGCAATTTTACTTTTTGTAGCAAGATTGAGTTTTGAGGAAAGGAATTCAAGCAATTGTTGTACATGATGACTTGGAAATTAATGAAATATTGAAGTTATGGTGTTTTGTTGCAACTTTCTTGGTTATCTTCATGGTTGTTCAATTTACTTGAATCATACTCGATCAAAGTAGTGTGTTAATTTGAAGGACATAGTGTGAGACTTGATCTTTGGTAGGATTCGTAATCCACACCACTAGCTTCTTGCTGATTGTAGGAACGCCTTGCGTGGTCGACTAGAGAATACCTGAATCACTTAACCTTCAATCATCATTGTATCTTGGATATGTACCTTCGTGGTAGTGTCTTTGATCTTTGATGCGTTGAAAATCATTTGTTACCTTAGAAGATCGCATCAATTTCAATTAAGTTGTTATCTTATGGCAAAATTGAAGTTGGTTGAATCTTACCAAGTCTTGTTCACACGAAGTCATTCTTAGGGTTAGACTAGGTTAAACTTCTTTCAAAACCCTATCCTTTTGTTATTTTTTGAAAAGCTTCTTAGTTTAGTAAAATTTCAGGCTTTCGGAAGCGTAAGACCCCTTGAGGATACAGCAAATCACATCATACCACGGCGAGCTTGTCCACACGTAGAGACCCTACTAACCAGAACATTGGAGTCATCCTAACTGATCCTTCATGCGAATCTTCAGCAGTTAGAGACTTTATTCAAGAGAGGATAAGATGCCTTTGGGTATTTTATTCTGTGTATGATCGTGTACAAAATACACGTCAACAAAACCCAAATGGGAAAAGCCACGGTGGGAATTGGTACCCACAAAATTTGCACTCTTTCGGAATGCGCCCTATTAAAAGCCTAGCCTGGTTAGGAGCTTTACAATAATGCCCGGTTAAGAGCAGACCCTGTTAGGAGTCACCCGATGAAGGGATTTTAACTTCAGCTCTGTTAGGAGCTCTACCCTGTTAGGAGCAACCTCGCTAAAGGATTTCAACTCAAGTTAATGAGCCACCTAGTGAAGGGATTTACAATATCAGGCTTGTTAGGACCTACCCGGTTAAGGGATTTTAATACTGCTGTAATTGTTAGGGAACAACATGTAGTTGACCTGATCACAACACTCTCTGCTTGCAAGTACAGATCCATTTCAGCTCCAATCTACTTCACACATGCATACATCTCAATCTGGTTCGACGCACTCTCCTTCTCTGATCACCGACACAAAATCTCTTCTCAAACTTGACCTAAATACACTTTTCAACTAGGTCGGTTACATAACCCTAACTTACAATGAATTTACATCATAGATCATATCAGATCATTACAAATCATTACAGATCATCATACAGATCATTACAACAAATTTCAAGACAATCACAACCGTTGAATGATCATAACACATCACCGCACATCGATCTGATAAGCTGTTTCCCAAGAAATTCGATCCTTGTACGCGTTCAAACAACATCTTATCACTTCACACGGATTCTGACATGTCACCACTAAGATAAGATCATGAAAAGATTCACTGCCAAACCATAAAACATCACTGGTCAAAGATCTTGTCACCGGTTCTCAAACCTTGCACTAAATATACAACAGTCAATTACAAACATGACTTCCGGTTCTCCAAACATGATGCGGTTCCAGTCATAGACTCATTATAATGTCATAAGCATACTTTCCAAACCCCAACATCTAACTCAACACGGATCTCTACCACAACCATCTCCTCTGTTCCTGTTTACCGGTTGACTGCTACTTAGCAGTTTTGCTGTCCAACTCAATTCATTACCGGTTAGGCTATACTTAGATAACTTAGATGATATACTAAACATAAACAATTATGGTTGCCATCAATGACCATGAATAACTAATCATAAAGCATCATATCACAATTATATGATCACCAACAATCCATCAATATATCATCATCATCCTTTACTGGTACATCATCATCTCTATCAGTTATGTCAACATGCCAACAAATATAAATCCTTGAAGGGTCATAATACAATGTCACATACAACAAGGCTAGCTCACACTCCCTGTCTCCTCATCTCCATCCCCCCTCCCAGTTGTACCTCCAGATGGTCCTGCACCCCCTTTAGGTGGCCTCATAGCCATTGATCCTCTTGTCAGTTGGCTCTGACTTTGGTGCTGACTCTGTGTCCCGTGAGATCAGCCCCCATCGGTGTAAGATGTAGCTCTCTAATCTGTCGACACCACCCCATGGTACAAGCCTCTATAGTAGGCTGCCTCCCTCGTTGATCTCTCTGCCCTATTCCTATACTCGGTGTACTCACTAAATACCTATGAGAATCCCGTGGGCTCTAATAATTGACGGGCTGCATCCCGCTCTGCCCGTAACCTCCCTGCATCTACCTCTACTCTACTAAGTCGAGCCCGGAGTGCATCCATCTCTCCATCCACTCTCTCCAGCTTTGTCCTCAGTTGCCCGATGGCTCCCCCACTCCTAGCCTCCTCTAGTAGCCGGTCTATATTATCCCTCTCCTCTCTCAAAGTTGCCACCTCTGCTCGAGCTGCCTCCAAGCTCTCCACCAGGTCATTTGACTCCCTCCTCAACCGTGTAACCTCTGTCTGTAGGCTATCAACTCTCGCTCTCTCCACTTGTATATCCTCCTCCGCCCTCCTATACCTCTACTTGGCAACATCTAATCCCTACAACTCATCCTCCAGGCTCCTAGCCCTTGCTCGAGGACCATCCCTCTCACGTATGACCCTGTTGTAGTCATCCCTTGGCTCCTTGTCCTCTGTTGGCCCCTATAGCTGTACCTGTATTGGTGCTCCCTCTCCTTGTACTTGTATGTCCGGGATGTCCATCAGTTGACCTCCATCCCCTCCCTCTCTCTCTCTCTCTCTCTCTCCAATTTGTCCAATCTGCGCAATCAGTGACTGGACCTGTACCTGCTGTCTCCCTTGCCCCCTCTGCTAGCCCTAACCTCTCCTCATCCCTCCTCTCCTCTGACTTTGACCTCCATCCCCTCCCCCTGCCGCTACTGCCCTTTCTGTAGGACCCTCATCCTCTCCTTCTACGACCTCATCAATCGATGGTTGTAGCTCATCCTCCTTCAGAACTTTGGGAATAGTGAGTCGCACTGGCAAGTGAGCCTCCCACTAGCCCCTGTATGTGTCAGTCATGCATGTGTCATCTCCCACCCGCCTCCGCTCATCCCACACCCTGGTGGCTGCACCCTCCCAACTAACTCAAACCTCCAAAGGGCTAATAGCTTGCCCCCATGTCCCGGTCTCTCGAGTAATCCTCGGATATAGTCACTTAGGCTACACTGTATCTTGAGTATCCCCAAATCGTTGAGCCACCCGATGTGGCACATAGTACTCAATAACATGTATCGATTTGCCAAATAGCCACATCTCCGACTGTGCCCAGTGCTGCTGCCAGTCCTCTCCACCTCTCGTAACCCAAATAGGGTCTTCAGGTGAAAAACATCAGCTCATCAAAGACCCTCCTACAAAACCATATCACCCCAAGCCTGGTATAATGGAGTAGTGCCCTGTACCGATCCACATATGGGAACCGTTGCCGCCTGTCCTGTACCCCCACTGGCCGTGTCACTGCGATATGCTCCCATGCCCATACATGCAAGAGAGTCACTCTTGCAGAAAGACTCCGATACTCTCGATACAAAACCAAATGCATGTCGTGGTATAATTGCCCTGGCATAGTTGCTCCCCATGCATACTGCATACGATCATGTACCATGTAGTACACACACCTGTTCCACCTTATCAGGAAGCCATGTCCATCGAGATCCGGCAGCACTCGTTCGCTGATCAATCCACAAATAACAAGCACTAGGCGTGGAATATGCCTGATCCACATCGCCTGCCCAAGATGTAACCGTGTCCCTTCCATAAGCAACCTGTCATACTTACACACTTGGTGAAGGTAGTATTGGGCCGCGTCTAATCGGTACTCAGGAACAACGCCGCGAATGGGGATCTTCAAGATCCTCCAGACATCTAACAGTGTGATGGTAGCCTCTCCTGTAGCCAGGTGAAATGTACAAGTCCCACTGTCCCATCTCTCCACTAATGTAGTCATCATGGTTGTATGTGCCTTGATCCTCGGCCATTGACCGACGAAACCCAAGCTAACTGTGCTCAATATCTCCCGCTCATTTGCTCTCAACTGCCTGTATAACCTCATGGTGGCCGACCAGTGCTCACGTGATGGGAGTGGTCCTAGATCCTCTTGCACTCAGTTAATCCACTTCATTAGCCCTCATATTCTATCCTAATCCTCTTTTATTCTAGCCAATTCTAGCCTATAGTCTATCCTTGGGGTATTTATGTGCCCCATTGAGCCTTTTAATCCTCATTCCACCTATCATTTTCCCACCTCTACTCACCAAGCGCATGTGCTGAATTAGTCACGCGCACGCGCTAAAACCGTGGCACATGCGTTGCGCCACAATCAGAGGCACTGATCTACAAACCTCTGCCCTTTGACCATCTCGACCCCCCTACTCGCGCTGACCAACACGAGCGTGCGCGCGCTTGCCTCAATCTCCTTTATTTACCCCTATCCCACGTGCGCTCGCACTATGCGCCAACGCACGCGCTAACCTAGGGCGGTGGCGCTGAAATGGCGATTAGTACCTCTGCCGCACTACCTTGTTAAATCCTATTTCTAGCCCTAAAAATCACTCTAATCTACCAAATCACTGAGTGGGTCCAGGGTACGTACCAGTGGGCCATAGTGAGTTGGTCTCTCGTGTTGACGGATGCTCTCTGCATGGTGCTCGTGAATGGGAACGCGTGCCATCTCTCTCTTCAAGGGCTCAATGCTCTCTATTCTCCAATAGGTGTATGTGACAATGACCCTTCCTTGGGCCCCGTGGGCCTTATATGGGCCCCCCTATAACCCTCTTTCTCACTCTTCTCATCTTTCTTCCACTTTCTTCACTTCATTATCTTTTTCATTTTTCTTCTCTCATCTGTCGTTCTTCTTTTTGAGAAGTTTCCCGAAAATTTTCAAAAATTCCTAGTTAAATTCTCAATGGGGCATATACCACCCGTGTTTCAGCTACTACATTCTCTTCTTCTATCTTATACCCACTGCCAATTTCGCCGTTGTGTAAAACAGGGGCAAAATGTAGACGTCCAAAATTAATTAAATTAAATATTTTATTAATTTTTTCCTTTTTACATAATTAATTTATTTAATTATGCTAGCCTTTATTCTTCTTAGTATTAATTAAATTTAATTATGTTACTATAATCTAGATAATTGATTTATTTAATTAAATCAATTATTTCCTGTTCTTCTAAGGTTGTCTAATTATCTAATTCTTCTAAAAAACCCCTTAGTTAATCTTAAATCAATTAAGTAAATCAAGTGGTTCCTACAAATCACTATTTCTAATTCCTCATTAGCCTAAATAATTCTTCTAGAACCCCTCATAATCATGCTTAACATTATTCTTCAATTTTAAAATTCCTCCACTCATTCTCTCTCCTCTTGTCAAATCCTCCTACAAATCCCACTTGTCCTCTAATCTCTCATTATCTCACCTAATAATCCTCTTAATCATTTGCTAGTGGCTAATCCCCATGATTAGCCACCAAGTCAACTCATAGCCATTTATGGCTAAAATCCACTTGTCCCCTCACCTTCTACCTTAAATGTACCCAATTGGGTCATTTCAAGGATTTTAAAAATCTCACATTCTCCCATGCCTTTCACCTTCTCAATGAATTTTAAATTTCTTTTCTTGTCTCATTCCCCCATGCATCCAATATTTTGGGAATTTTTAATTCCCTCTTCATCTACCAAGGAATTTTTAATTCCTTTTGGTCTTCCCAATGTACTTGAGGATCTCTTCCCCATATACATTGTGGAGTGTGGAGACAAGAAATGCCTTTATGACAAATCTCTTGGTCTCCACATTTGTCACCTCATGTCCTCTCAATCCATGTGCTCCCTCTCCTTCAATCTCCACCCTTGATCCATTTTCAATCTCAACCATCCATTCATCTTCTCTCAAAACTATAAATTGGTGTCTCCTCCCTTTCATTCTCCATCTCCAAGTCAAGTAATCTCATGTTGCCATTTTAGCGTTCGTAATCCATCAAGACCATCCACATTATAGCCACATTTGCATCCATAATCCATCTTTGAGTATTTATCCTTCATCCATATCCATCCCTTGTTGTGCAATTTGGAGAGCAACCCACATCTCGTCTAGGAGCCAATCCAATCTAGTGGAGCATTTGGGGCGCATTCCACTTCATCAAAGGCTCAATCTGAGGGGCGAGAGAAGATTTGTGAAGGTTTAATGGTGTTTTATCTTGTTTTGAAGGTTTTTTGAATGTTTTGATATTAATATGGATTAAACTAACCATTAACCCTCACTTAGAATTTTCCCTTGGTTCAACCAGCAATCTTGAAACTAGGAGGCTGCGTCATAAAAACTTCTTGCAACTCACCATTAAGGAATGCACTCTTCATGTCCATTTGATGGGCTTTCCATCCAAATTGAGTTGAAATGGTGAGCACAAGCTGAATGGTACTCATTTTGGCTATGGGAGCAAAAGTCTCCTCATAGTCAATGTGGTGCAGTCACCGGCTAGGAGGGACCTCAAAGAGGTCAGTCCAGATTGGACAGCAAGAGTAAACACAACGAAAACACAAAGACATGATGGATGCAATGCAGAAAAGATTGAATTATGTCATGAAAACTGATTACAACCAACCGGTAACAACCGGGTTATAGTAACCGACTCACAGGCTTGCTAAAACATGCTAAAAAAGATAGAACAGGTCACAACCGAGACCTCAAATCTTAAGATCGATCTTCTATGCTTTGTCTAACTTCTTCGATTACATTCTAATGTTCTATTACAGTGATTTATACGATCCAAGGGGATCCGGTCGGCCCAAAAAAGGATCAAAACCCGAAGAACAAGACAACGTGTAAAACCAACAAGGTCGGCCTCCGCCAAAGAAATTCCTCCGGAAAATCCAAAGGATGAAGTGTAGATCACGGGGAAAGGTCGTCCACACGCCAAGGAACATCGGAATCAATGCTGAGGCTACGCAAGCTACGGAAAGGATCCGGTAGATTACCAATGCAAATAGGTCCAGGCAACCAGTAACAAAAAGCTGTCTCAGAAACCGGTAGCGATAACTAGCTGGAAAATGATCCAAATGCTCCATGGTTTGGGAATAAGGAAGATGATCAAGTCTTCAAGCAGAATCCAACTCCACAGGTTCTGGTGACCCAAATCCGAGAAACACAAAAAGAAATGCCAAAATTGCAAACAGAAAGCAAAACAAAAAGTAAATATTTTTGGTTGATGCAAGATTGCCATGAACCGGGGATGCTCCCGCATCAGACATCTGGGGTTGTTGAAAAAAGTGAGTCTCTCACTTTGCTGGGGTCAGAGGAAAACCAAGGCGGTCCACCTTTGCCTAAGAAATCCAAGATGAATCTTCAACTGGTCTGTCCTTCCACTTCACAAGATACTCCTTATACTGACTGCTCCGGGTACTACGCCCAATCCGACAGTCCAAAATGTCTTCAATTTGTTCCGGTTCCTTCCGAGGCAACTGTTTCTCCAAGTCTCCAATACTGTCCTCACTGAATTCTGGTTCATGATACTAATGAAGATCTGCAATGTTAAACACAGGTGAAATACTCAGACTATCCGGTAACTCCACTTCATATGCATTTCCAGAACTGAAATTTCTCAAAATCTTGCAAGGTCCAAACTTTCTCATTTGCAACTTGTTATAAGTTCCAACCAGGAATCTTTCTTTTTTCAGATACACCATCGTTTCATCGCCAACTTCAAATTCCTTATGTCTCCTCTTCTCATCTTCTTTCTCCTTATACTTGTTGTTCATGTCCTCCAAATGTTGCTTAACTTGAATATGGAAGTCCTTCAGGTGATCTGCAAATTCTTCTGCTTTTGTAATTCTTCGGTCTTCACTGCTAATATCTCTTAATTCTGATATACCTCTAGGGTGTGCTCTGGTAACAATCTCAAAAGGTGTCCTTCTGGTACTCCTGTTTAGTGAATTATTGTAGGCAAACTTTGCTTGTGCAAGAATCAAATCCCAACTTCCGGTTTTGTCTCCAAGTAAACATCTCAACAAATTTTCCAAGCTCCGGTTAACTACTTCTGTCTGTCCATCAGTCTGTGGGTGAAAAGTAGAATTGAACTACAAATCTGTCTTCTTCTTCCAAAGTGTTCTCCAAAAATAGCTAACAAACTTAGTGTCTTTGTTTGAAACTATGCTCTTAGGTAGTCCTTGCAATCTCACTACTTCCTTGAAAAATAGGTCTACTAAATGTAATGCATATGATGTTTTCTTACAAGATATGAAATGAGCCATCTTCGAGAATCTATCTACTACCACAAATATAGAGTCATTCCCTCTCTGCGTTTTAGGCAATCCAAGTATGAAATCTATGCTTATATCCTCCCAAAGTCTTACCAGTATTGTCAAAGGTTTATACAATCCTACATTTTGACTACTACCCTTTGCAACTTGACAAACTCTACAACTTTGCACATATTTCCTAACATCCTTATGAATTTGGGGCCAAAAGTAATGCTCACTCACCAATGCTACTGTTTTGTTAACACTAAAATGTCCGGCTAATCTTCCACTATGTTTCTCCTTTATTAGATTCTCTCTCATAGAACTCTTAGGTATGCACAACTGAACTCCTCTGAATAACATCCCATCCTGAATGAAGTAATCCAACCACTTGCTTCTATCTACCGTAACCGGTTCTTTACATGCTCTCCAAGGTTCTACAAAATCCGGGTCATTATCATACAAGGTCTTCAATTCCTCAAATCCTAATACTATTACTCTCATCTCTGTCAGCAAATTCCTTCTCCTACTCAATGCATCAACAACTTCGTTAGATTTTCCACTTCTATGCTTCAACACAAAGCTGTAACTCTGCAAAAATTCTACCCATCTCATATGTCTCTGATTCAACATACTCTGACTGTTCAAATACTGCAAAGCTTGATGATCCTTATACAACACAAACTCCTTAGGCAATAGGTAATGTCTCCACTTCTTCAAGGCCTAAACTATGGCATTAAATTCTTGATCATACACTAAATATCTCCTCCGGGCATCATTCAATTTCTCATTGAAATAAGCTACTGCTCTCCCTTCGTGACTTGAGACTGCTCCTATTGCTGTTCCACTTGCATCACAATCCACTTGAAATACTTTATTGAAATCCGGTAAAGCTAACACAGGCTGCTCAGTCACTTTCCGCTTCAACAGTTGAAAACTTTTGTTTGCTTCGGTGGTCCACTTGAATTCCTTCCGATCTCCCCTCATTGTCTCAGTCATAGGGTTACAACTGAACTGAAATTTTTGATGAACTTCCAGTAGAAACTAGCCAATCCATGAAATGATCTTAGCTCTCCAATGCTTTCCAGTGTAGGCCACTCAACAATTGGTTTTACTTTCTCGGGGTCCATCTTCAAACCATCCTCAGATATCACAAATCCCAAATAGACTAATTCTTCCTTCATGAAAGTGCACTTCTTAAGATTTATCAACAACTTTTCTTCTCTCAACCTTTGCAAAACTTGTCTCAAATGCAACAAATGCAACAAACGCTCTTTTATCTTACTGAAAATCATAATGTCATCCAAATATACAGTAACAAACTTACCCAAGAGTTTCTTCAATACCCCATTCATCAGCCTCATGAAAGTACTCGGTGATTTAGTTAACCCAAAAGGCATCACCAACCATTCATATAGTCCTTTATTTGTCTTGAATGTTGTCTTCCACTCATCTCCTTCTTTGATCCTGATCTGATGATATCCACTCTTCAAGTCTATCTTTGTAAAGTATTTGGCTTCGCTCCAACAGTCCATTATGTCATCCATCCTAGGCAAAGGAAACCGGTATTTCACTATGATCTTGTTTATTGCTCTGGAATCGGTACGCATTCTCCACTCTCCATTCTTCTTAGTTGCTAATACTGCTGGTGCTGCACATGGGCTCAAACTTTCCTTGATCAAACCTTTCTTCAACAGCTCCTGCACTTGTCTATTCAACTCTTCATTTTCTACCGGTGTCATTTGGTGTGCAGCTTTGTTAGGCAAACTAGCTCCGGGAACCAGGTCCATGCAATGACTGATACTTCTCACAAGTGGTAATCCATCAGGAACGTTATCTGAAATGATGTCTTCATATTCTGTCAGCAAATCTTTTATCTCTTCTAGTTGTTCTTCTTCATGCTCCGGATTCTCAGTCTTTTTAGGAACTAAGGCAAAACACACATTCTCATGTCTCAATCCATCTAGGAATTTCCTTCCATCCACCAAACAGATTCTAGCATTCGTACAGACTTCACTCTTCAAAGGCTCCTCCAAGGGCAACAAGGTTTGCTTCATCCCATTGGCCACATTAGTGTATGTATTTTTCCTCCCATCATGTATTGCCTGTCTATCAAACTGCCAAGGTCTACCCAACAAAAGGTGACAAATATCCTTAGGCATAATATCACACAAGACTTCATCATGATAATTCCCAATTTTCAATTTCACCAAACATTGCTCACTTACTAACAACTTATGTTCATCCCGAATCCATGCTATCTGATAAGGCTTAGGGTGTTTCAATCTTTCCAAATTCAACTTATTCACCATCTCTTTTGAAACAAGATTATCTGAACTACCACTATCAATGACAACTTTACGGCACTTACCGGATACCTTACATCTGGTCTTGAACAAAGTCTTCCTCTGCAAGGGCTCTTCATCTCTCCTGGTATGACACAAAGCTCTCCTCATCATCAACAGTTCTCCATATTCCGGTTTATTATCTGATCTTGTGGGGTTTTCTTCCACCACTGCTATTCTTTCTGTATTCTCTGTCTACTTACACTCGAAAGCACGATGTCCTTCTCCTCCACACTTATAGCAAGTTCCTCTAAACACTCTCTTGTTTTGTGTTCTGTCATCTTTTCCAAAATTCTCATTCCGGTAGCCATCCGGTTCTCTCCTCTGCTAGAAATTTCTATTGTCTTTTCGGTATGAAGTACCTTCTTTGCTCATTTCCTTGTCCTTGTTTTGATCAGTACAGGTTCCTCTACCTCCAATATATCCTCTATCTCTTTGAAATCTTCCTCCGGAAAACCTTCCACCTCTACCTCTTTGCCTCTGCTTGTGTCTTTTGTTTAGCTTGTCTTCTGCTTTCTGGGCATACTGGTAAGCTTCTTCGACACTCTGCATTTTGATCAAACCGAGTTCATCTTGTATAGACACCCGCAATCCATTCAAATATGTTGCAACTTGTTCAACTTCATCATTCAACATGTCCGGATCTGATATTCAACTTGTAAAATGCTTTGGTGTACTCCTTCACACTAGATTCCTTTTGTCTCAAATTCTGCAACTTCCGGAACAAATTTACTTGATAATCAGCTGGCATAAATTTTGATTTCAACTTTGTTGTCGGGTAATTAAGCATTAAGGTAAATTGTGTTAGCGTCAGTAGTTAACCCGTCGGTTGTCGACAGTTGGCACCGGGTAACTGACCAGACTCCTTTATATTGTATCTGTTTCCAGTCTTTGGACATGTTATTGTAGTTGAACATATTGCTATCATTGTATGTACTGGCTTATTATGAATCAATAGAACACTTGTGAGTTCCATATATTTTGTGTACTTCTGTCATTTATGCAATGTCTTAACTTGACACCCTACGGGGAAAACATTTGGCACCGTTGCCGAAGTAAAAACCTGGGAGCAACGGGGAAAAGGACATACTACATGGCACATGGATAATGGGACAACCGTTACTAGAAGGAACGAGTGACCTTGACAGAGAACTCGAAGAATTGTTCGAGGGGGAAAGACACTCATGAAGGATTTCTCTTGCATCCTACAGGCGGCAATCGAAACACACGTACAGAGGGAAGCCACCGCCGAAGATGTCCCAAAAGATGCTGTGTGGAGTTCGCTTGGAGTAAGCCCCGCTGTGAATTGGTTGATGAGCGAATTGCCTAACCTTTTGGCACGAGGATTTTTGGCTCTCTAGAACCGAAGGGAAGACATCTACCGATTGAACCGACGGCAGCAAATTCTACGGGAATTTAGGGAGCGCCAAGAAGATGAGCACAATACATGAACTCTGATGGTCAGAGAGAATAAATAAGAACACCCCCATTGTAATGAGTATGTCAGTGACATACATTATGTACGAGGGATGAAGTAATAAAAGTTTTTTTTTGTTTTGTGCACATGGTGTGTGCTTGCTGTGTATGGAAGTGATTTATGCCCAATATACTAAATAAAGACAAAAATAAAAAGATACAAAGTGACGAATGGGAAGTGGCACAAGGAGCATTGAATCTCAGACAACAGATAGAACAAAGGCGTAGGCTAAGGCAGCTTGCCGATGGACGACCGGCCGAGGGGTTGCTTGAAGAGAACCCAGGAGGTGTCACAGAGGCAGAGATAGACAGAGAATTACACTCTCTACATTGTTGTAGGGTTGCCCGAAGGGAACCTAGAAGAAGTCACAGAGGGTGTCAAAGGAAAACTCTACAGTTCGCCAGAATGCCACCATAGGATAAGAAGTCGCGAAGAGTTGGTGGAACAAACAAGGTGAAATCTAAACCTGATCGACACTACTAGAGACCTACTAAAGAACTTGTCCATTTCGGAGGACAACTAGAAGGAGACAACCAACTGGAGGGAGACGACTGAAAGTGACGGTACGGCCGAAGGTGCTGAGGGAACACAAGGGTACCGTATGAGAGGCAATTTGTTCGGTTCGGGGTCACCAACCTTCTCCGGAGGACCCACGAGTGGAGGGTCAGGTGCAGGAGGCGGAGGCGGAGGATCACTAGGTACAAGCACACAAGGCATCAGAGGAGCGAGACCCAGCGGTGGGATGGCAAGTAAACAAAAATTGCCAAAGTTCACAGCGACGGCAAGGAAGACCCAAAACACTGCCGTACATGTGAAACTATTTGGTCCGCCAATGGAGTGACGACCATGTTATGCGGAGTTGCCATAGATTGGTACTCCGATGGTGACAAGCAAAAAGTGGCCACATGGGCCAATCAACAGAAGGAATTCAAGGAGGAGTTTCGGTTGGTCCATGATGACAATGAAATCGTAGCCAAGATATACAATACCAAACAAGGCCCCAAGGAGACAGTATGGGCATACAATTGGACGCTCAAAGAGTTGCTGGGTAAAATGGAAAGCCAACCCACAAATGGGTTGAAGAAACGATGGTTCGTGGAAGGGTTGAAATCCTCCCTACGGAAGAAGATGAAAATTGTACCCCCGACGTCATATGACGACGCCTATAATAGGGCGATGGACCTCGAGAGCGAACACAAAACGTTAAAGAAGAAGAAAAGTAATAAATACTCATCTGACGATGATGAAGACTCTGACGGGGAAAGCAACAGCGGTGGCGAATCGAGTAAAAAGATGCACGCGCTCCAAAAGGATATGGAACGAATGTTGAAAGAATTCAAAGCCATGAAGGGGAGTACAAGTAAGATTGAAGAAAACGACGTGTGGTGTACGGACTGTAGGAGTGACGGACACACCAAGGGGTCCTGCCCCAAGAAGGCTTTTTGCGACATTTGTCAGATTGTCGGACATTTGACAAAGGAATGTCCCTACAATATGAAAACCAGGAGCCAACAAGTTCTCTTCACGCAAGAGCAGTCGACCGTTGAAACTTCGCAAACCGCCAACAATAATGCATCATCTGGCGGATACCGGAACAACCGGCGAGGAGGGAAGACCAATAATAACAATAATAATAGGGGCCGGATCCAGTATGATGCGAAGGGATGACCACTGATCCAGTGCCAAGCCTGCAATCAATTGGGCCACTTTGCGAGGGAATGCACCTCAGAAGAAACTCCACAAAAACTATGCAAATGGTATGGGCCTGGTGACCACAATGATGGAACTTGCCCAAAGTTTGGAGTGAACCTGCTCAACATTGTCAAGATGGAGGAACGGGTATTGGCAATCACACAGTCACAGGGAAAGAAGGCCACATATCCGGGCCCTCGCACGGAGAAGCAGCAAGCGTTGGAGGCGAAGGTTGAAGTGGTGAAGGAAATGTTGGCACAAGGGAACACTCAGGAAGCGGCAAGTACTTCCCGCTTTGAGGCTGAGGAAAATATCCTGAATCAAATGTTGCAGATTGAAGTACCTGTGAAGATGAAGGACCTCCTGGAAACGATGCCGCAGTTACGTATGACACTCCTACGTATAGTGCACGTAACCCCATAGAGTCGGGTGACCCGGAATACGGATGTTCTTGGCGGAACACCAATAGACCCATTGGTGCTGACACTATACAATGGTTGGCACCCGACGGTGGTAGAAATGGGAATACTTGGCACCATTTTGACTGACACCATTGTCGACGGCGGGTCGGGAGTGAATGTGCTTCCGAAAGAAACCTGGAAGAAGCTTGGCAAGTCGACACTATGGCCGTTAACCTTTAACTTACTGGGAGCAGATCAACATGGTATCAAACCTATTGGAACGCTCATGGCGCAACAAGTGACCATTGGGACACAACCATTTGTCCTCGACTTCGTGGTGATTCCGCTCGCCAAGAAAGGATACAACGCCATTCTTGGCAGAGGGTGGTTGGTGGTGGTTGCCAGAGCGAATCACAACTGGAAGCGTAACACGCTGACAATGGAGAAAGCCGGGCGAAAATTTATTATCGACGTGAAAACACAACTCGTGAGTGAAGAACTCGCATTAGAATCGGAATCGGACGACGAGGACGGAGTTGACGAACGAAAGTACGGAAGGGAACTGGATGAGGAAGGTGTCTTGGGAATCCAAGGATGTTCAGAAGATGAGACCGATTCCCTTAATGGGCTCTTCCATAGCTGAAAAACTCGGACTCGCCACGGACTCGGCAAACCAAAAATTCGGACTCGGACTCGGACTCGGACTCGTGAAAGACTCGGGAAGGACTCGGCAAAAATAAAAAACCGTAGTTTCACAAAAAAAAAAAAAGAAATTAATGCATTTAGAGAACATAAAAGCCATAATTGAAACATTACACATGTCACATACTCATAGTTTCAAACTTTCAACTCTAAAATGTATAATACCAAGATTTCTTCAATGCTAATTATGCTTTTATATGGAGCCTAATCAGACTCAGAGGTTAAATTTTCCCTACTTCCATCGGCGCAATTTCCCCTTGTATTTTTCGACGGGGGTTTGGGGGCAGCGCCCCTAAGTTGGGGTCAAGGGGCATCGCCGAAGGATCCTGAAATTTGTCTAAGTCTGGAAAATTGAAGAATCCTCCAAAAACTAGATTTTGCATTATAACTCCTGGAGGTCCGAAACCACTCTCAAACATCCTGACAGTATATATGGAATATAACTTAAAGTATAAGTGATCACTTATACTTAAATGTTATATTCCATATATGAATCCTGACGGAGAGACCACATTTTTTCACATGTTAAACTCAATTTTAAAGCTTGCATGACTTTTTTTCTGGGTCGCGCGAGTCCATCTGAAAGACTCGCGAGTCCATGCAAAAGACTCGCGAGTCTTTCAGATGGACTCGCCAGGACTCGCCTTGCGAGTCCTTGGCGAGTCGACTTGTGGCTCCCATGGACTCGCGAGTCCGTGGCGAGTCCACGAGTTTTAAAACTATGCCGCTCTTCCACTGGCAAATGGAACGCTACGAGTTGCTGTATGGGTGCAACATGTTGCAGGTTGACGAGGAGCCGAACGAAAATGAATTTCCGCCAGCGTACGGGGAATACACAGAAGGGGATGCTCCTGTCAACATGACGAAACCAATCCGATACGAAGAGTCCGTAAAACCTACCAACCTCGGCACGAAAGCAGAGTCGAGGAAAATCCTGGTTGGCGACGACTGGAATCCAGTGCTGAAAGCCGTCGCGTTTAAAATATTCATGGAATACAAGGATGTATTCGCCTGGACGTACAAGGACCTCAAAGGGGTGTCGCTAGAATTGTGCGTACACCAGATTTCACTGGTACTTGGGGCCGTACCTGTACGGAAGAGGCCGTACAGAATGAATAAAAACTATGCTGCGAGAGTGAATGATGAAATCGAACGTATGCTCGAAGCCGAGATTATTTTTAAAGTGCAGACCAGCGAGTGGGTGTCGCCCATAGTGATATCCCTTGAAAAGGAGGCAAACCAGATCCGAATCTGCGTGGATTTCAGATGCCTTAACGCGGTCACCATAAAGGACCCGTTTCCAATACCATTTACAGATAGCATCTTGGAGGAAGTGGCCGGTCATGAAATTTATTCATTTATGGATGGATTTTCTGGGTATAACCAGATATCCATTGCCGAAGAGGACAAATTAAAAATGAACTTCGTAGTGGAAGATGGCGTGTACGCGTATAACCGAATGCCGTTTAGGTTATGCAACGCGCCAGCGACATTCCAATGGATAATCCTTCACATATTTGACAAGATGTCAGTAGGGAACTTCAGGGCATTCCTTGACGACTGGTCCATCTACAGTAACCAGGATGCACATCTGGCCGCACTTGGCGAATGCATGGAGAGATGCAGGCGAGCCCGCCTAGCACTCAATCCCAAAAAAATGCAGATTCATGGTGCCTCAAGGGAAGTTGTTAGGACACAGTGTGTAAGGCTGGACTCAAGACTGACTCGGACAAGATTCGAGTGATAGTGGAAATGGAGGCACAGGCAGATGTCACGGGAGTCAAATCCTTCCTAGGACACATAGGGTATTACAGGTGGTTTATCAAAAATTTTGCTCAAGTATCCTACCCTCTGGACAAGTTGACGAGGAGAGGTGAACGGTACGCATGGGGGACAACTCAGGAAGAGGCCTTCCAAGAACTGAAGTCACGGTTGGTAGGTGCGCCAATCCTGACATATCCGAATTGGGACAAAGAGTTCCATGTACACGTTGACGCATCAAATTTTGCCATAGGGGCCACACTGGCGCAGGTTGGTGATCACGGGCTAGATCACCCGGTATACTTCGCGAGCAGACTCCTGTCAAAAGCGGAAAAAAACTATAGTAGGATAGAGAGGGAAGCCCTGGGGATGGTGTACTTCGTCCAGAAGTTTAGACATTACTTGCTGGCCACGCCATTCACATTCTATGTGGACCACCAGGCGTTAATGTACCTGGTGAATAAGCTAATCATTTAGGGGCGAATCAGTCGATGGGTGGTGCTGCTGCAGTAGTTTACATTTAATATTATTGTACGACCTGGGAAAAGCCATGTGATAGCCGACCAGCTATCTAGAATCAAGTCAGGGGAACCGACAGAAGGAGTAAATGAAGACTTCCCGGATGCCCACTTATTTCGCATTGCCGTCCTTCCTGCCTGGTACACAAGCATCGGGGAATATCTGTCAACATCACAATTCCCTAGAGAGATGCCACCAGGGTAGCGAAGGAAGCTCGTACTAAGGAGTAGGACGTTTCAACTCATTAATGGCCTTTTGTATAAAATGGGACTTGACCAGGTCCTACGCTGATGTGTCCTGGAGGAAGAAATTCAAGGTGTTTTATGGGAAGCACATGAAGGCTTGGCGGAGGGCACATGGGGCCTGACACCACGGCCAGGAAAGTTCTATTGGCAGGGCTATGGTGGCCGACACTGCACAATGACGCCCGGGAGTGGGTGACGAGTTGTGTCATGTGCCAACGGGCAGGGAGGCCACTGAAGAGGGATTTTATGCCCCTCAACGCGTCCAATGCCCAGGAACTGTTTGAACGATGGGGGCTGGATTTCATCGGACCTTTGAAGGCAAGTCGATCCCGACGGTGTAGAAGTGGGTCAAGGCATGGGTTCTGCCAGACGATTCGGTCGTCAGTACGGCAAGGTTTATCTACGAGCAAATCATTACACGGTACGAGATTCCAATCCAATTGATGAGTGACCAGGGAGGACATTTTGTTGATCACATAATCCGGTTGCTCATGGCGGAGTTCAAGACATTCCACTCCTTATCAAGCCCCTACTATCCTCGGGCGAACAGGCAAGCCGAGGTGACAAACAAAATCGTCTCTGTGATTTATAGGTCTTGCGGAGTGGAGAAGGAAGATTGGGAGGAACGCTTACCGTCGGTACTATGGGCGTACCGGACGACTTATAAGGTCACCACAAGACAGACTGCCTTCCAATTAATGTTCGGGCAGGAAGCGGTGGTGCCAGTGGAATTTATGGTGCCGAGTCTTCGGATCGCCATTGACAACAGACTAGGTGACATGGAGAGTCTCCGAGAGCGGTTGTACGCCTTGAACAAATTGGATGAGCGATGAATGATGGCTCAGTGGGCGACGGAGACAACACAACAGAGGCAGAAAATGTGGCACAACAAACACTTGCGAAGAATGCAGTTTACTCCTGGACAACTTGTGCTGAAGTTTAACGGACGCAATGAAATAAAGCCTGGCAAGTTCAAGGTAAAGTGGCTGGGTCCATTTAAGGTTCGCGAAGTCAACGCAAACGGAGCCATTAAACTGTGGATGCTCGACGGCAAGGAAATAACTGAGGCAGTCAACAGATCGAAATTGAAGGTGTATCGGGAATGACGGAAACGCCCAGACCGTGAAAATTGAAAAGCAAAAAAAAAAAAAAAAAAAAAATTTTTTTTTTTTTCTCCGATGCCTTCGCCCAACTTAAAAGTGTACTGTAGCTCAAAAATAAACTTGGGGTCCAGGGGTGGGCAGCGCCCCTTGCGGGGTCGGGGGGCAAGTCACCAATTTACCATCTTCAAAACCACATGGAAGTCCCTGGCGCACATCATTTTTGTGATATTTCTTTTACAAGCAATGTTTTTAATTTCGGCGAATATGAAAATGGGACCTAGTCAGTAGAGACATAAAGGAAATTCCCGTACGGAAATCATTGCCAGATCGACGGAAATCATTGCTAGATTGACGGGAAGCATTGCCAAGTACGGAATGTTACACATTAGTACGAACAAAGACCTACTAGTATGGACAAAGACATATTAGTCCGGACAAAGACATATTCGTACGACATTTTAGTACGTGGTAATTCCGTGCAGACCCGAACAAACAAAGGCATCAAACAAACTACACAAATCCGTACGGCCACATTTTCGTACGGAACAATTCCGTACAGCTCCGTACAGACGCAACTCCAGAAAAGAGGAAAGACATACAATCCCGTACGGTCATTGGTGTATGAAAAAGACTGTACGATTCATTTGTACAAGAAAAGAAGGGAATCGTACGATGGCGAATTAATCCATGGGAAAGAGAAAAGTCCGTAGGGTTTTGAATTGATGATGTTTTGATCTATAGGCCCATATTCCGTACACCATTGCATCAGGGAAAGAGGTCGAAACTTGCCACGCCGTACACACTACATTAACCGTACCACCATAACGGAATTGGCTATACGCGTACCCTAGGAAACAAAATTCAGTTGATGGAGCAGGCAACTAGAAAGTTGAAGAAATTAGATTGGCGAAGGAGGCTATAGGAAACTCAGAGAGGACAACACGAAAAGGATTCGATGGGTGATCAATAGGATGCGAGGGGGAAGGCCGTGGTGCAGGTTGCACGCACGCACAAAGTCACGCTAGACACTGTGACGTTTGAGGGACTAGCTGGCAGTATGTGCAGACAATGGTGGGAAACGGCCCTAACCCCAGCCGACATGGAGGCCAAAATAGCCCTTGCCAAAGCATGCGTCCATGATGCAGTACAAATGCCCATCTTTTCTATTAAGGAATTTGAACCATGCTTGCGCACTATGATCAAAACCTATGATCCAGAGTTGCGTACGTCGTCATTTAAGTTTCAGCATACAAATGTCATAGTTTCTTTCAATCCGGATGATTTCGAGAGGGTTTTTGGCATCCCGGATAAAGGGAGAAAGATTGACAAAAATGCAACGAAGATGTTTCGAGAATGGAAAATGCAAGTGTTAAAAGAAATGTGTCGGGATGACTTGATGACAGCCGACTGGGCAAGGATTCTAGCACCGCAGGGCAAAGGGTTAAAGAAAACATTCTTGAAACCTAGCATCTGGCAGTGCTTGCTGGATTTGTTGCAGAGTCTACTAACTGGTGCAAGTAGGGCATCAGATGCAGCGGTGCCTATGATTGCACGGATGCAGGGCCTGAAGAAAGGTACGATATAT
This sequence comes from Cryptomeria japonica, assembly GCF_030272615.1. Lineage (NCBI taxonomy): Eukaryota > Viridiplantae > Streptophyta > Pinopsida > Cupressales > Cupressaceae > Cryptomeria > Cryptomeria japonica. Next base: position 421,036,523 of record NC_081407.1, read on the forward strand.
GATTGGGCGAGTTTGTTATCGGATAGAGCCCACGATTTCCTGATGCTAAAGCACAAAGTTTTTTACATGCCGTACCATGCCATCGGGTTGTTTTTGGACTCCGTACGAGTATAGGTACCAGCCAATCTGAGAGGGTGGCGACCATGAGACTGCATTGATTCCTTACAGCCAGCTATTTTCTATTGGACAGAGTTGGACGCACTCATGGCTGGTGGAGAGGGTCAGACTAGCAGGAAGAGAAGAAGGCAGGTCCCGGTGGTGGTGTCGGCTAGTGACACCGATTCAGGACAGGCAAAGAGTAGTGCAAACGAGAGTGTGGAGTCCAAGGAGACATTGAGGTGTTCCGAAGGGGGTACTACTTTCCGACTCTTGGAGCTGGCCGAAGTAGAGGTGGCGATAGGGACCCTTGGTACGGAAGAGGGCGATTGTGCAGTGTCTTTTGGCCAGGTACCACGTAGAACTCGCGGGCTGCCAACAGGGGGTGTGGCACGACCTCCAGGAGAGGGGGTTCAGGCAGGGCAGTTGTTATTCGCACTAGCATTCCTACACGTGGACGGGGAATTGACACCACTTTCCTCGTCTGGGGTGACGAGGGGAGTCCTTCCTGGGGTGGCCATTCCAGCATTCAGGCAGATGCGTCCTGGTCCTATAATGCAGACACCTGCAGTGACCACCACTCCTTGTATTTCAGTGCGCTCACCTGTCACGGAACAGGAAATAGGGACGTAAGGCATGGGGCAAGCAAAGGACAGTGGGGAAGCAGTGGAGGACATAGACACATGGTTGGACCGGTACGCTGCTCCACCCATAGTTCCCGTAGGGCCACCACCTGCTACACCTCGCCATCCTACACAGGCTGAGGTAGTTGATTTGGGGGAGCATCCTACGCAAGTAGAGGTAGTCGAGTTGGTGGAGCATCCTACAGAGCTGGTTTTGCCCACTAGTGGCAAGGAGGAGATACCTTCACAGATGGGCCTTCAGGACGGAGGTGTAGGGAGGATCCAGCCTACTGGCGTAGCATAATTTTTTGTTGAGATGGAGGGGGCAGTTCAGCGGTTTGTAGCCTCCACAGTTGAGGAATCCATTGTTCAGCCAACCTTGGAGAGCCTACGTGAGTTTGCTACTATGGGGGTAGGAGAGGCATTCTAGAGGTTCTTTGAGGCACAAGGATGGCCGACCATAGACCTACCTGAGATGAGAGCAGAGTGGCAGTTTCAAGAGGTGGCCGGAGAGAGTTGAGTGCAGACTTTGGTGAGACAGATTGAGCAGGCTGTGTGGGATGGCTATTACCGACTCCAGGAGTCTTAGATCCAGGCAGATAGAGCTGCGGAGCTGGCCGCTCGCATCCCGTCGTTGGAGACGGAGTTGGCCTAGTAGCAGGCCCGAGCCGGCCGTGCGAAGGAGATTCTGGACACGATGAAGAGAGAATTGAGCTTGGTGAGAGTCGCACTGGCGGCTGAGTCTGAGATGAGGACCACAACAGAGACTCGCGTTACCAGCCTTGCGGCAGAGTTGGAGGCAAAGCAAAAGGAGCTCATGGAGGCTGTATTCAGGGAGAAGCGGTCACGGGAGCACCAGTTGGTGGCCGAGCGAGACCTTTCTTATCGCATTGATCAGGTGATGCGGTTGCAGGCGCAGTTGGCTTCGGCACCAGCAGCCCCTTCTTCAGGGACGCCCTCTTGCCCTCCCTAGTGATTTGTTGTTTTGGGTTTCAGTTTTGCTTGTACATCATTCCCATTTTGGTTGTTTGTCGTCCGGAGACGACATTTCTTTTTGGGGGGGATGATGTTGTTGGGTAATTAAGTATTAAGGTAAATTGTGTTAGCATTGGCAGTTAACCCGTCGGTTGTCGGCAGTTGGCACCGGGTAACTGACCAAACTCCTTTATATTGTATCTGTTTCCAGTCTTTGGACATGTTATTGTAGTCGAACATATTGCTATCATTGTATGTATTGGCTTATTATGAATCAATAGAACACTTGTGAGTTCCATATATTCTGTGTACTTCTGTCATTTATGCAATGTCTTAACTTGACACCCTACGGGGAAAACAAACTTAGCAACCATCCAATCCCATGTCTTGATCTTCTCTTTACCTCTTCTCTGTCTATCAACCTGCAAATGCTCCCACCAAAGAGATGCATGACCTTTCGACTAGGTATAGGCATATTCCACCTTCCTTTCTTCTGTAGTATTTTCAAAATCAAAATATTTCTCCATCTCCGAGATCCAATCCATCAATTCATCTGAATCCAACTTTCCATCATATTCCGGTGGGGTAAAATGAGGTTTAGTATTCGCCCTACTCAAAACCCTCAAAAATCTTTTGTCATTTGGATCAACCGTTAGTGGGTTTACTTGTTCTGTTGAGGCTTCTTCTCCTTCATCTTCACTTACATCTTCAATATGTCGGTCTCTTCTCTGGACTGTCTCCACGGCTTCCAACCGGGCTGCAATTCCTCTCAACATTTCCATCATAGCAGGGTCTGCATTCCCACGTGCTCCACCATTCCTATATCCTCTCCATGCCATCTTTATGCCTGTCCTTTGAAGCTGTAGGTCGGATCCACAGGCTGCCACCCTACAACAAAAATCTCTTAGGACAACGCAATCTCCGGAACGAAAGCTCGCTCTAATACCACTTGGTGCAGTCACTGGCTAGGAGGGACCTCAAAGAGATCAATCCAGGCCGGTCAGCAAGAGTAAACACAATGGAAACACAAGGACATGATGGAGGCAATGCATAACAGATTGAATTATGTCCTGAAAACTGATTACAACCAATCGGTAACAACTGGGTTACAGTAACCGGCTCACAGGCCTGCTAAAACATGCTAAACAATACAGAATAGGTCACAACCGGGACCTCAAATCTTAAGATCTATCTTCTATGCTCTGTCTAACTTCTTTGATTGCATTCTAATGTTCTATTACAATGATTTATACGATCCAAGGGGATCCGGTTGGCCCAAAAAAGGATCAAAACCCGAAGAACAAGACCTAACGTGTAAAACCAACAAGGTCGACCTTTGCCAAAGAAATTCCTTCGGAAAATCCAAAGGATGAAGTGTAGATCACGGGGAAAGGTCGGCCACACGCCAAGGAACATCCGAATCAACGCTCAGGGCTCCGCAAGCTACGGAAAGGATCCGGTAGATCATCAATGCAAATAGGTCCAGGCAATCGGTAATAGAAAACTGTCTCGAAAACCGGTAGCGATAACTTGCCGGAAAATGATCCAAATGCTCCACGGTTTGGGAATAAGGAAGATGATGAAGTCTTCAAGCAGAATCCAACTCCACAGTTTCCGGTGAGCCAAATCCGGGAAACACAGAAAGAAATGCGGAACCCGCAAACAAAACGCAAAACAGATAGGAAATATTTTTGGTTGATGCAAGTTTGCCACGAACCGGGGATGCTCCTGCATCACAATGCCCTCTTTCTGTGAGAACCCTCAAGCAACTAGCTGAGCTTTGTACTTATCAAGGGTTCCGTCAGCCTTATACTTGACCTTATACACCCATTTGCAGCCAATGGGCTTCTTCCCTAGTGGAAGATCAGACAAGACCCAAGTGTTGTTCTTCAGAAGACTATGATGTTTAGTTTCCATAGTGATGAAATCATAGTACGCAGTTGGAAATAACTCACACAAACTTGAAATAATGGACACAAGGATATAACAAACATATTTATTCTGTGTCTTGTGTTTTGCATACAAATGGTCCCGTTATATAGCTATTGGTGACCAAATACATAATAGGCTAATTAGTTTCAACCATCTCCAATAATATCACCCTAACTATTTCCTATAATCTCTCCACAATATCTCCATGATTCTCTCAACAATATTCATCTCTAAAATCTCTCATATCCTAGATATCTCTAACTTCTCAACAATTCTCCTCAAATGATATATTACATGTCAATCAGAAATTATTTTCTTATTTCTTAAATAAATCCCTATCTAGACTAGAAAACCAATCTACTATCCTTAATTACACTAAATTAAGGAAATCCACACCCTTTGGTAAATGTGGCAAGACCTCCCAAGTTTGTAAAAAATGCTCCTGCATCACATAGCTTGTTCCCACTCAGGTATACTTTTAGCCTCTGTATATGTTTGAGGCTTATAAACACAGTGAATGTTGGCCTTAAGAGCAAAATTTACTGTATTTTGCTCCTTGCTCTTGTTTCTAGACGATCTACCCTCAATGAGTTCATCATCATGAAGATCACCTATGGTCTTGGCCCACCATTCAGGCCAGAGAGTAGAAGTACCAGCATCTGATTCAGGAGGAGCAACTGGACCTTAGTTGATTGGAATAGGTTCATCAAGGATGAAGATCAACATTTTCCCGAGGAAACTCGGGTGGAGCAATAACATGTCGAGGAGACTCCACAACTTCAGAGTAAGAGTTTGTTGAATCCCTCCAATTAGGTGGACCCAAGGGAAGACGAACACCCAAATCCTTAGCCTTCAAAGGTTGATCCTCAGGGCACAAAATAGGAGAAGAGATATGAAAAGGCTCTCGTTCTTCATCAAAGACAACATCCCCACGGAATATGAGATGATCTGTGTTTACATCAATCAGCTGATATGCTTTCTGGGTGAGCATTTGTTTCTGGCTCTTGGAATTTAGTTTGGTGTGCTTGGCATCTGGAATCCAAACATAAGTTGTAGAGCCAAAGACTTTCAGGTGACTGATTTTGGGCTTCCTGCCAGACCAGTCTTCCTCTAGAGTCTTCTTCTTCACGATCTGTGTGGGAGACCGGTTCTGAAGATAGACAGTAGTGTAGACTGCTTCTGCCCAAAGTTTCTTTAGAACACTTCTATGTTCCAACATAGGCTGAGCCATTTTAGTGATTGTGCAATTTTTCCGCTCAACAACACCGTTCTGTGGAGGGGTGTAAGGTGTGGTAAGCTAACGCTTGATGCCATGATGTGCGTAGAAGTTGGAGAAATCAGGAGAACAAAATTCCTCCCCATTGTTTGACCTAAGAGTTATTATTTCTTGACCGGACTCTTTTTCTACTATGGCCTTAAACTTCTTAAACATGTTAAACACCTCTAATTTTTGTTTAAGAAAATACACCCACATTTTGTGACTAAAATTATCAACAAATAAGAGAAAGTACCTGGACCCAGTAACTGAAGGAGTGTTAATTGGTCCACAAATATCAACACGAACCAATTGTAATACCTTGGAAGCTCGCCAAGTATCACCATCTGAAAATGGAGTCCCATGCTGCTTTCCAGCCTTACAAGCTTTGCAAACTCCATGATTTTGAGTTTGAATCTCAGGTAAGCCAACAACTAGACCCCCTTGAACTAGCTGAGATAGTGTATGTTCAGATGTCCATACCGTTGATGCCAAAGATTGATGATGGTTGAACTTTTGGCTGCCATGGCATGCTCTTGAGAATCACTAGTGTCAACAAGTCTATAAAGACCATGATCTTCAATACCCACAACAACTTTAGTGCGAGTCTCCCAATCAACAATATTCCACTAGTGCGAATTGAATACTACATCTAGTTGAGGAGAGTGTTTCATAATATGATTGATAAAGAGAAGGTTGAGTTCCATCCCTAGAACATAGTATACATTGAGGAAAATTAAATTCCTCGCACCGGATTGAATCTGCACGTTGTGCTTGCCGACAACAGTTTACTCTTTCCCTCCAACGATTACTAAATTGGTGAAAGGCATGTATTCTATGAACCAATCCCTTCGATGAGTGAAGTTTCGAGAAGCACTTGAATCAATGGACCGAGCAGAGGACTTAACATGATCTGCAGGTCTTTTAGCCATACAGGCGTAAAAGGCAGATTCCTTCTGCTCAGTGTGCTCTACAACATTAGCATTTAGCTAAGACCCTCCCTGCTTCTTCTATTCAGAAGCCAAGCATCGCCGATAGTCTTTCTTCATGTGACCATACTTGTGGCAATATTTGCACTGAATGTTCTCCTTGGAGTTGTCCTGGGATTGACCTGGGCCTTTCTGCTGAGAGGATTGATGTTTCCCTTTGTCCTTAGTAGAGGATTTAGCTATGAAGGCCTGTTCTGTGGAGGACAAACTAGCACTACTGCTTTCTCCAACGATCTTGCTGCAGAAGTTTGTTGCAAAGTTTTGGAAACTTCAAGTCAACATTAGTCGAGGTAATGTTGAGCGTGTCAATAAAGTGCTCATAAGACTTTGGTAGACTTTTCAAAGTGATGACTACAATGTCTTCTTCCTCCATTTTCAGACCAATCACCTTCAATTGATCATGTATGTCCTTGATTTTTGTGAGATGCTCTTGGAGAGACATCTTTTCATCCATCATGATTGAGAAAAGCATGTTCTTGCGTAAAAAGGTGCAACTCTTATTGGACATTTCATGTAGGCCCTTCAAATGATCCCTAATTTCAGCAGTTGTCTTTCCTAAGGGTACCTGAGGTAGCTGATCATTAGTGACCGACAATTTAATAAGAATCATGGCTTTGCGATTCCACTCAACAATTTTGTCGTGTTCTTGACCCACCGTTGTAGGATGAGTAGACTTGCCCAGAACAATTTGGTCAAGGCACTGATACTCAAAAATCATCATCATCTGTTACTTCTAGGTGTTGTAGTTGCGGCCATTGAACTTTTGACTACCTTCCAACATTATGCTAGTAAAAGATGCCATCCTTCATGCTTCTTGAGGCACAAAAAACGAGATACACAAGGATATGATGGACTGGTCAAATACAGTCAAAAGCTGATTGCACGAAACTTGAGGCATGAAGCCCAATGCAAAAATGATTCACAATGCAAGCATAAATTCAAAACCCTATGTCGGGCAAACAAAAGATCTGATGACTCTTTGATTGGTAGAAACCCTAGCCATAGTTCACAAATGCCACACGAGGGTTTAAAAATCCTAGGCGTCAGAAGCTGAACCAAACTCGTGAAAACACCAAGCACGAGTTGTGTGTAGAAAAAATCACGATTTTAAGAAAATCGCTGTGAAACTTCAGTCACCGTCGCAAAGAAAAATACCAGTCGTGGGCGGAAGAAATACAGAGCCGTTGCGAGTAAGCAAGAAACAACGTGGACCATGAACCATGCGTTGCAGAGAATGGCGTTTGAATAAATTGCGGGTGGTTGTTGCAAAAGAGACACAGTGAAGATTGCATGGAATAAAAAGTAGTCACGTGATAAAAAAAAAATGTTGACCCTTTATGCCCAAACACATAAGTAACACAAAAACCCTTTGGCGTGCAACACAAGAGGATCGAAAAGCTTCATAGATCCCATGAATAAACCTCATGAATTTGCAGAAAAAAAATTCACAAACAGACTGGCAGCCAAAAAATACGATGTGATTATTCTCAGATTTAGACCTTAAAATTTTGAAAAACAAACCCTGAAAATTTTGGAAAAATTCTTAAGAGAAGGCCTCAAAAATAATCTCCCACTCTGATACCATGTTACAATGGTAATTGCTTGATTTATTTAACGAGTGAGAATGTTCATATAGGCAATTACATTGACGATGTTTCATAAAGAAACAATCGATAATAAAAGACTAAATTAGAAAGAATGTAATCTAACTAAAAATACATTATTGACCATTAATAATAAGATATGCAAATATTAATCTAATAATTACACATAAAATGGTCCACGATGAAAGGACCTTCAATTAGCTTGAGTTTCTTGTAAATGAGGTTATGGAGAGCCTCTACAAGATAATTTTTAGCAAAGTTAAATCATTTCATTACCTTTTTTTGATATTTTGTTGCTATCTACACATTAGAAGATTGCAAATGGAGAGTAAGTAGCTGATCCAATCGACTAGTCTTATGTGACTTTTAGAAAATGGCTATACACAAAGGGATCCTATATGATCAATCAAGAATGTAAATTTAGGCATTGATTGATAGTAATAAAGGATCGATGTCAATCCTAGGGTATCATTTGATTTAGTGCAGAATTTGGCACATATAGTAATTGCAAGCTATTTTTAGGATTGCAGGGTTAGTTAAAGCTATCCATACAAGACGACTTCCTTCACCTAGGAATGGCCTGCATCATTTGATATTTCTCCATGTTTGCATATCACTTGTGCTGTAACAAAGTAACTAGCACTTGCTGAATGTGGCACAAATGTTCCTCCCATGTGTTTTTAAATGTGAGAATGTTGTGAACATAAACAATGAATGAAATTGTCAACAGCTGGAGAATTGACATTTTAGTAGTGTTCCATGGAAATGCATTTCGCCCCCCCCCACTTCAGGCCCACGTCTCCGAGATGGGGATGTGGCGTCTCCCGCTGTCCCGCCATCGCCACCGGTGCTCCGCCGGAGACTCGGAGACGTCCTGGCATCTCCAAGGAGTCTTGGAGACATCTCGGTGTCTCCAAGACTCCTTGGGAGACTCCCAGGCGTCTCTCGAGGGGCGGGGAGACTTGCAGGAGTCTCCTGTCCGAACACATCAAAAAGCAATTGATTTTTTTTTTTAAAAATTTTGAGCAATTTTTGGGGGTTGTGGGTAACCGTAATTTGATGTTGGCCCCACGCCTTCCCCCAATGCAATACAAAACCACTAAAACTACTGATTTTATTCACATTTTTAATTCTGATTTTTTTTACCAGCTAGCTGAAGAGGAGAAAAAACTTAAGAAAAGATTAATGCAATTAGCATTTAAGAAATCTTCGTATTTAGATTTAGTATTTCAAATTTTTCTATTTTATAATTTTTCTAGTTTCCTATAGTTTCATTTGAAATGTAATTCTCATACTGTTATACATCTTTTCACAACTAGTTTTTCAAGTACTATAAGTATATGTATAACTATATCAGCACCGTACCCCCACCGTCTCCAAACTTAGGCCCTTTGTCCCCGTGCCCCCCCATCCCCCCATCCCCAACGGCCGTGGAACACCGCATTTTAGCCACCTGATTGTGTTGGGTACAATGATCAAGTCCATGGACTTATTTAACCATTCAAATAAACCTTCCTTGGATTTGAAGGTGTCTTTCATACATTAAATGGGTCAATAAGAATTTGATTATAACCCAACTGAATATTGTTTTGAAAATTCTTGCACAATGGAGTTCATCTAGTATGTCCTTAGTCCTGGGAAGGAGATAATGATTCTTTGTAGTGATATGGCCTAGAGCTCTATAATTATAGCCCGAACACAATGTGCCATCCTTTGGTGTGATCACAATGGGGTTGCTGCAAGGCAAATTCTTGGGATTGATGTGTCCTTTTCCACAAGTTCATGAATCTTCTGTTTGGTCTTTTTCATCACTAGAAATGATTGTTGACGTAGAGATTCATTAGGAATAGGTGGTTTTGGAATAGATCAATAGTAGGCTTCATTGTGCACTTTTCATGCTAGTGTAGGATTGTTAAATGTCTTTGTATTTCTCTAATACATTGTTCAGTTGTTCTATTTTTGCTAAAAGGGTTAAGGCATTAGACTATGTTGCAAGGATGATTTTTATCTGTTTAAGTTCAACATCAGAATCACAATATTGATAATTCTAACTAGAACTTATTATCTACTATGTGGCATCTCTCCTTATCATCAATGACAACTTTTTTAGTATTTGTTCATAGATTGCAAGGTGTTAAAAAGATATGGTTGCTTCTGTAGAACATTATATTCCTTTAATGCATCTACATGACAAAGGACTGCATCTTGAAAGGGTTTGATTTGTATACCGAGTGACATTGTAAGTGGCCAACTTCTCAAAAGCTAAGCTAAACAATCTAATGGTTTATGGTTGTTGGTGGGGTGTCATTGATAGGTTCAATCTTGAAACAACTTAAAGAAAAAGTTGAAAAAACTAGGTTCCTCTGACTACCATTGTTAACAATGAATGTACAGGTTCCCTATTTATCCATATATGACAAAGGAACAACATTTTGGTTTTTTATGGGTTGGATTGGAAGATGGAGTGACATTGGAAGTTGCTAAGTTAGTGCGTGGGTCGAAGTCAAACAAGGGTTTTGAGTAGGGAGTTCCTTAGTAGGGTGTTTGCTGGAATTATGTATTGTGCACCATTTGCCAATCTTAGATTGTTTCTGTCAATCCTCAAAGTGATGGTTCTTTTAGGAATTACACAAAGGTCTATTTCCTTATTGCTTTACATTCTTCTTGGGTCTTCATTTGGAATTCTTATTCTAGGACTTACATTGGGACTCAAACTTTCATTCTTAGACTTGTGTTTGTCTTTTGCTTAAAATCTGGAAGCATGCAAGTAGGATTCTCCTAAGGAAGAGATATGATGTCCATGTGGGTTGGATGCATGGTCTCAATCTTGGCCTATGTTTGGAAATGAGGTTTTGTTCTAAGTCTGTAATGCGTAATTTGGAAGTCATGATATGAATACGTTTGTATATTCTTGAATTGGGAATATTTGATATCAGTCATAACAGTTCCTAATAGGGTATTAGTTTCTTTTAAGGCTAAAACAAAATATTGCATGTTTTTACAAATGTAGGATTATTCCCATGGGTAGTGCAGTAGTTATGCCACTGTTTATTTATGAACATGGAAACTCTTAGAAGGGGAAGGGAAAAAGGTGATCTAGAGCATCAGCATTAATTTTTCCTTCAAAGATAGGGGCATCCAGATTTATTTCTACCTTATATGATCCTTAGCTTCTAAATAGTCTATTTATTAATGAAGTGGATGAGTCTGATGAGAATTGAAGAGATTGCAGAAGTTGTGCAAAGTGATCAGTGGTCCTCATTAGTGTTCCTCCAAATCAATGCTTTGTCATTGCAAATAATTCTCTATCATGTTTTAAACATTTATTAAGTCAGCATTTTTGGAGTGGATTTGTAACTAATCTTACAAGAACTTGAACACATATTATATGGTTATTAGTGTCATGATGAAGCATCCTCTAGTTAGGCCTCATGTGAGTAGGCATACAAAATGTATTAAGGATTGAAATGACAAATTCCAACGCCACTATGATGTAATACAAAGTACAAGCTTTGATATCATTGTGAAGTGATGCATGCCTTGATACAATCAATTTAGTGCCTAGGTGTGCCTAGTGGGTAACACACCCAAAATGACTTGAATGTGTTATAAATGGAGTTGAATGAAAGAATGATAGTATGTAAATATCAAAACAAAGTTCTTAGACAAAGATAAGATACTGGCAATGTGACACAACGTTGGAACTATAAGTCAGAAGATTTTGTTATGCAAAAGAAATGTACATTGATTTGATAGTTAGGGTGGATGTTCGAAGAAACTTTGTTTAATAGTTTATGCTTAATGTTACTTTATTGTTTGCTCATTGCTTATTTGAAAATAGCTATGATACATTAATATACAAATGTGGAAGACAAAATGGTTGAGATATTGCAATAAGCCAAGGTTACCCTGAGTTTCTAGGATGGGGGGACAGGGGGGATGCATCCCCAAGTACCCAATTTTTCAAGCCAATTTGTGGGATGGCTAGAGGACGACTATATAAAATATAGGGAACTTAAAAATATATAGGAAAATTGGAATTGTTCATATGAAAACATGGGTAAAGCATGCATATATACATTATAGAACCTTTAACATATAGTATTTGTGTTGAAGAATTATAATTCATTGTCAATACTCAATATGCTTTCAAAATTCAGAATTCATTGTCAATATGCATGTGATATTTAAAAATAACATACAAGTTATAAATTTATAACAAAATGCCCAATGCCTACACTACTGCCATATATTTTCATTTTCAATTACGATATGAAAATTCAAAAAAAACAAATTACATTGCTGCCCCTAATTTGCATCTCCCAACATTGCATCAAAATCAGAGTCTTTTGTGTCATTGCCATTGTCATGGTCCACCTCATTCAACGGAATCCCAACCAATCGCACTGGTGTCTCCTCCTCATCAACCTAGGTGACATCTTTGAGATCAACATCCCACTGTAAAGTTGGAGTCTGATGCTACTCTGGAGTTTGATGATGCTGAAGAGCACTATGCATGGCCACTAGCTTCTCCGCTCGTCTAGAGGTAAGTTTAGTCCTCTTGATGGAGTGGATAAAGCCATATGTGCACCAATTCCTCTTTGCAACAGGGGAGCTAGCAACCTAAGCAAGGAAGTGAGTGACAACAATCTTCAATTGTGGTGTATCACTCTCATGACATGCCCACCATCCAATAGGGTCAGTTTGAGCTAATTTAGCTCTATCCAACCTTATCTATGGTTTACTAATGTTGGACCATGAAGATTTGCAAAGTCAAGGAATTGTGTGCGAATTATTGAAGCCCACTCCTCTAGATACATATAATGAATGGCCCATATGAATCCACCTAAAACCTCTTGGTCACCACATGGAGGCACCCTTCTATCCCTTGGTGCGTACCATTTGGGATTTAGAGCATAGGCTGCCATATGAAGCAGGGTGTTCATTGTGTTCCACCTTCACGTCACAATGGGTGTATTATGGTTCTCTTATAATTCCGAAGTACGATCCTTAGCCAAAATTGTTTCCTCTATCTTTCCAAGCATACTATCAAATGTCTCATATATCTCTCCAAGTCTAGAAGAGTCTGTATCAACGTATCTAGTGACATCTACAATAGGTGAGATGAAAGAGCAAACATATTTGCAAAATGCAAACAAAAAGTTCAAAATAATTAATTGACATACTAGAAACTTTGAAAGTTGGAACATTGAACAATAAAATTAAAATATAAAAATCAGAAATTAATATGAAAATCAGCAATTTAATAATTATTTTTTGATACAATCATTAATTTAATAATAAAATCAGCAATGTCTTACCTCATAGTGGACCACATCATCAAGGATCTTTTGTTTGATGGATTTTCCTTGTGTAGAGCTTGAATTAGTCCATGCAGTCCACTCTGAATTCACCATCATCAATTGTAGAGGCTTATGCACCACAAGCATCCTCTTCAACGAGATAAAGTGGCATATCTATATTCATTAAAAGCAATATTAAGGCTCAATGTAATTGGAATACAAATGTTTGAAGTTTCAAAATTTTAATTTTCCAATGTTTTCATATATTAAAACAAAATGAAGTGGCATACTTTGTCTCAACAGGTTTGAGGAACTCCTCTTTTGAAATGACTTGAAGAGAGCGAGGTGTGGTGGTTGTAAATGAACATTTGAATTTCTCTAGTTTCTGCCATCACTTATTTCACCCAATATATATTCCCCATGTCTTTCAATGTATTGTTCAATGCACGAACACAACATGGGGTCCAAAAGATTTGGTTGTAAACACCCTCCACCATCAAACCGGCTATGTAGCAGTAAACAGAGTTGCTCAAGTTCTGCCTATTTGTTTCCTTTATTGTTTTGTTTACTAGAAACTCTATATAATAGCTGGATAGATTAGGGTTAACAGTGTTTGAGCTACGTGGCATAGAAGAAGAGGAGTTAGGATTTTTGTAATACAATACCATGTGCATGTACAATGACACGTGTAGTAGAGCATTTCCATTGACCTATGAAATGAATAAACTGTTAGAACCTCCTAGATCAAAAGGGATGAATAATCTTATTCTTGTGGCATTGACTAGCTCAAACAACCTAACCTTAAAATCATATAGTCGTGGTGAGCTCAAAATCTTGTATTTGAGACATCAATTAATCATATTAGAATTTGATGGTATCCAAACTTTAAATCCGCTTTGTTAAAGAACTTAGCACCATAAAGTTCATCAATTAATTAAGAAAATACAAACCTTATGTTAAATAGTAGTAGATATTTGTCATATTGACATTGTATTGATGTCAAACAATCTAAAGACTGAAATTGAATGACTAGTATAGTATGTCATGGCCCCTTTTCAAAATTAAATTAATAACCTATTTCTTCATTCCCATAGGCTAAGGGGATAAAGTGAGTGAAATGATTAAAAATAATATTTAAAGTTGGGCCCAATAATTTTATTTTAGTAAGGGCAACTTAAATATTATTATTTTATTTATAGTGTTTTTTAAGCATCTTGGATGGAGCTTTTAGGAGGGAAAAGGAAATCCAAATTGAGGGGCCCAAAAGGAATTTATATTGGAGGGTGAATTGATCAAAGAGTCATCCATTTTGTCATTGCAATCAAAATCCTTTTTCCAGAGCTTGAGCACTTGTGTTCATCTTCTTATCTGAGGACAAAAACCCTTGGTGTGTCACTGTGCAGAAATTTGGTTGACAAAAACCCTCTTATCCAAGTGCAGTGATTCCATCCAGGGATCACATTGATGTTAAATTTTGCAAATTTAAATCTAATTTCAAGCAATTTGGGGTATTTTTGAGGATTTAATTCATGACAAAGGTTGCTGTTAAGTTTCAGATCAAGTGTCTGGAAAATTTTCAAACATTAGTAGGTTATTTGATGTTTTGCTGCTGCAGAACAGCCATTTCAGACTTGGCAGTGGCTGTACCGTCCTTACAGTTGTCGTATAGTCAAGAACCAATGGATGTATGGCTTGTTTTTTGCCTCAATGACCGCCACTTGACTAGATTTGTATCCCATACAGTAGTATCAGTACTTGTGAGTGGTTATTTTGGTCATAAAAAAACTATTATAAAATTATGTGTTGAGGGTTGTTGATTTAAATGTTTAGAAAATTGTTGCTAGCCAATTTCATACATCAGCATGTGTAATGCTTTTTCCATCAGCTATAATAAATAAAAACAGATCTAAGGATTTCATCATTTCAGTTCACATTATTGCTATTTGAAATTCTTGTTGTTGTCGGGAATAATCATTATGTTATGTTGGTATATTATGTTTATGTTGTCGTCGGTAATAATGTGTTACGGCGGTCAGTTAGTTAGCCGACGGGTAGGTAGTTGGAGTCGCGACGGTTGTGTCGCACCCCTTCGGCTGTCATATATTGTACCACCTCTGAGTGTTGGAGGACATGTAATGGTGACGACGGATATAGTATGAACATCCTTTGACATTAATGGCAAGCTTATTCTGGTACTTCTCTTGTATTTGCATTGTACATTACTGTTCAGTTTCTGTATTCTTCCTGTTTACCCAGTGAGGTAAACATTTGGCGCCGTTGCCGACACGAACTCGGAACAGGAGACACAGAGACACGGATGGCGCACAAACACAATGGGCCTACCCGTTTTGAGGTGAACCCGGAGGTCGACGATGCCCAAACAGAACTCTACGTAGGAGAAGACACTGCGACGAGAGAATTTTCGATTCTACTCCAAGTAGCCATTCAGACCTACGTGCGACGAGAGGCGGCGGAGGCGGAAGTCCCACCAAGTGCCGTGTGGACAGCGTTAGAAGTGAGTCCGGAGGTAAATCGGTTGATGAACCATCTCCCCCGATTGCTAGCACAGGCATCGTTGGCACAACAAGCTCGCCTGGAGGAGATTGCCCAGGACGAGCGACGCCAACAAATTTTGCAGCAATACGAGGAATGGGAAGTAGAACGAGATGGCGCCAGGTCAGGGGCATTTGAACCGTGAGGCATACGGGACGGAATAAAAAACACTTATTGTAATAATTATGTCATATTGTTGGCATAAACTTGTCTTCCACATTATGAATGAATAAAAGTATGCCATTAAGTATATAGAAAGCTGTCTGGGAATTAATGCCCAATACACTGAAAAAGACAAAAATAAGCAACAATATATAGATGAACGTGCAGTAGCCCAACGTGCCTTGATCCTTGAACAACAAGCGGAAAGGCGACAGAGGTATAAGCGAAGAGAGGAGGAACGCTCCGAAGGGGACGGTGAGGCCAGCGGCCACCCACGGAGTCGGGAGGAGTTACTTGCGGAAACCCGCCGCAGGATAGAGTGTACCAAAACTCAGTTGAGGGAGTTGAGGGACTTGCCACACACACCAGAGGCTAGCAAAACTCCAGGGAGTGGGGAGGAGGCAGGAGAGGGAGAAGACACCGGGGCTGCCAGGAGTGTCGGAGGGACACCGGGGCACGGCGGTCAAGCACCCCTTATAGGATCTGACCCATCCGGAGTAGGACAACAACCACCAATAGTAAAAAGGCAAGGTATGGCACAAAAACAAAAACTTCCAAAGTTCCATGGGGATGGGAAAGAAGACCCTGTCCGCCACTGTCGCACTTGTGAAACAATTTGGGGAGCGAATGGTGTTACCGATGAGGACGAGTGGGTAACACAGTTTCCTGCAACCTTGAGGGGCGTAGCCATCGATTGGTTTTTGGATACGGATAAGGCTAAGATTAGAACATGGGCAGACTTGAAGAAGGAATTTCAAGCAGAGTTTCGTCTCCTAAGAGACGATAATGAGATCGTAGCCGAAATCTACGGCACGAAACAGAGAAAGGACGAGACTGTTCGAACCTACAGCCGGCGGCTCAAAGAGCTGCTAGGAAAGATGGAGAACCAGCCGGCAGACGGACTGAAAAAACGGTGGTTCGTGGAAGGTCTAAAGAAATCCCTTAAACGAAAAATGAAGATAGTACCTCCTTCATATTCCGACGCCTATAACAGGGCAATGGATTTAGAAAGTGAACAGAAGACGTCCAAGAAGAAGAAAAATAAATCCTCGTCGGAGGATGATTCCTCTTCTGACAAAAGCGATAGCAGTGATGACGACTCTAAACGGAAGGTACGGGCTCTCCAGAAAGATATGGAGCGAATGATGAGAGAGATAAAGGCAACCAAAGGAAGCACAAGCAAGGGCGACGAAGGGGAGTTATGGTGCATGGACTGCCGTACCGACGGACACACCAAGGGGTCTTGTCCGAAAAAAGCATTTTGCGATATTTGCCAGATTGCTGGGCACCTTACCAAGGAGTGTCCGTACAATATGAGGACCCGTAACCAACAGGTTCTCTTTACAGAACCATCTGCGTCAGCCGGCACGTCCCAGCCTGCGAGCAACAACGCCTCGTCTGGCGACTATCGAAACAACAGGCGAGGAAGAGGTAATAATAACAATACGAACAATAACGGAAGCCGTCTCCAGTATGACGCCAAGGGCCGGCCAATTATCCAATGTAGGGCCTGTAATCAGTGGGGGCACTTCGCCCGTGATTGCACGAAGGAAGCCACCCCTCAGCACCTCTGTCGTTGGTGTGGGCCAGGTGACCATGAGGACGCAAATTGCCCGTAGGCAGGGGTTAATCTCCTCAACATTGAGAAGGCTGAGAAGACTGGTGAGAAAGAAGTACTGGCGATCACCCGCGCCCAGACGAAAAAAGCCACTTATCCCGACCCCCGTACGGAGAAGGAGCGATTACGGGAGGCAAAGGCCAATATTGAACGTGAGATGACGACCGAACGACGGGACAACGAGGTGGCGAGTACATCATTCCGTACGGAAGCGGAAAATAACATCATTGAGCAAATCTTGCAGATAGAGGTGCCGATAAAGGTAAAAGACCTTCTAGACTCTATGCCACAATTGAGGACTGCCATCCTCACCAATGTGCAAAGCACCGCATCGTCGAGTGCACCACAGGTAGGGGTTCCCGCCACCGCTACGAAGAGTACACCACAGGTGGAGGTTTCCGTCAGCCCTTCGACTGACCCGATGTTACTAGCCGTGAGCAGTGGTAGACACCCAGCTGTGGTAGAAATGCGTATCCGTGGGACCATTTTGAAGGACACCATTGTGGACGGAAAATCTGGGGTGAATGTACTACCAGAAGAAACATGGAAGCGGCTGGGGAAGCCCACCCTGTGGCCACCCACATTCAACCTGGTGGGAGCGGACCAACACGGCATTAAGCCACTCGGCCTGTTGATGGCCCAGCAAGTGACAATTGGTACGCAACCATTCTTGTTAGATTTCGTGGTTATTCCCTCGAAGAAGAAAGGCTATGACGCCATCCTGGGGAGAGTGTGGTTGATCAATGCGAGGGTAAACCACAACTGGAAGAAAAATACACTTTCCATGGAGAAGGGAGGGCGGAAATATACCATTGACCTACACACCCAAAATGTCGGCGAAGAGCTCGCCTCTTCCGACTCGGAGGACTCTAATAAAGGGGAAGGGGGTCCCGATGAAAGTAAGGGCAAGAACGCGATGGAGCCGAACAGTGAAGGGGTGCTTGAATTGGAGGGATGTTCTGAAGATGAGAGATGCTCACTTAACGGGCTCTTCCACTGGCAGATGGAAGATTACGAAATATTCCAAAGCTACAGGCTCGAAGTAGAGGAACCAGAGCAACCAACAGAGGTGTACTTGTCGGAATACAAAGAATATTGGAAGGGAGACACCCCAAACCCTAGCGACATAGATAATTCGAAGAGTGTTGGCAATGATTGGAACCTTGTGTGGAAGACCGCAGTCTTCAAAATATTTATTATTCTTCTTCTTCTTCTTATGTACGGGAAGGAGACCATGGTCCCTGTAGAATTTGTGGTTCCAGGTCTTCGGATGGCCATGGAAAATAAACTTGCCACCAATAGGTTCAAATTGAAACCCTACCACGAGAAGCGCGTAGGGGACCTAAGAGGTCGGAAGGACACCCGGGAGTCCGGAGGGGGACCCGAGAGGATGGAAGGGGACTCGAGAGGCCGGGCAGCGACTCGCCAGGTATAGGACCAAAACAAGAGACTCTCGAGCGAGGAAAACCGAGAAGGATGAAGGGCAATCCTAGAGACACAGGACCCGAGCAGACGACTCTCTAAGACATCTAAATTAGGAGATGAGGAAAAAAAAAAAACAAAAAAAAAACGTACGGTCGTATGACAGGCGACCGTACGGTCAAAAAAAATTTTTTTTTAAAAAAAAAAAAGAAAGAAAGAAAAAGTGGCCACCGTACGGTGGACACAGCAGATGGCACCACCGTGCGGTGGAACCACCGACGGTGGGACCACCGTGCGGTGGAAGCCACCGAAGGCCACGGGAATATAAACGCCGCACAGCAGCTGATGAACAAAACACCACGCCACGCCGCGCAAAGGAAGAAAAAAACAAACGCCGAGGAGAGGAGAAGCCGCCACGTTGAGCAAAGGAAAAAAGGAATAAAACGCCGCACACCGCTGAGGAAAGGAAGAAGCGACCACACCGCACAGCCGACCTTGGCAATAAAACCCCGCGGAGGAAGAAGACACTGAACACGGCCGAAGGCACATCACCGCGCAGCCAGGGAAAGGGACGCACCGCACGGCCGGATCAATACACACAGCCCGTGAGCTACCGCTGGGGCGCTGCCCCAGACCCCGCGGGGGCGCTGCCCCTCGACCCCGCTGGGGGCATTGCCCCCAGACCCCCAGTTTATTTTGAGCTACAGAAGACCACAGGAAGTGTTGTGCCTGCAGCTAAGCATTGGCAGGGAAGCCATAAGCCATAGAGGGAGACGGATTTGGAGGTTGGGAACAAACAGAGTTTGACGGAAGGCATTGCAAGTCTGTGCAGTTGTATGACACCAAGGAGTTATTCAGTTCAGTTTTTAGCCTTTAGGGAGTGTGATGGAGGATTTCAGGTGTCTCCTAGTATCTGTGCCAATGGATTGTGGCCACCTCCAGGCATGACTGGTACGCTTTGAGGAACTCGGAGGATGTCTCGGCTGGACGTGAGGTTGCCGTGGTGGATGCACAGAGGGCTCGGGAGGAGCTGACCACCAGGTTGGAGGCAATAGTCGTGTGAGACTTAGTTCAGCGTACCCAGGATAGCAGCACGGGTGGCTATCGAGGACAAATTGGCTAGGGAGACAGTATCAATTGAGTAGCAGTTGGTGGAAGCTGAGACTGAAAAACATGTTTTGCAGACAAGTTTGGGTTAGGCACAGGAGGACTGTGATGGCAAAGGAAGCAATATTGGTGAAATCCGCACTTGAGCATCAGATGGTAGCAGAAAAGGGTTTTCAGGCGAGGACGCAGCAAGTGTATAAGATCCGGGCCTGACTGGTGTCAGTAGTTCCTGCCGTTCATCTCTATTTTGTATTAAGTCGTCGGAGTCGACTTCTTTTCTTGGGGGGGATGATGTTGTCGGGAATAATCATTATGTTATGTTGGTATATTATGTTTATGTTGTCGTCGGTAATAATGTGTTACGGCGGTCAGTTAGTTAGCCGACGGGTAGGTAGTTGGAGTCGCGACGGTTGTGTCGCACCCCTTTGGCTGTCATATATTGTACCACCTCTGAGTGTTGGAGGACATGTAATGGTGACGACGGATATAGTATGAACATCCTTTGACATTAATGGCAAGCTTATTCTGGTACTTCTCTTGTATTTGCATTGTACATTACTGTTCAGTTTCTGTATTCTTCCTGTTTACCCAGTGAGGTAAACACTTGTTTTCCCTATTGTAGCATGGTTTGGAATCAGAAAAAAATGTATGTATGATTATAAATTTGAAAAGGGATATAACATAGAAGTCATTGGATCTTGGTGTTATTATGTCCTGAGTTGACCATGCATTATCAATTTCAGTACATTTGAACTCATTTTGCACATTGTTTATCGAATTATATGAATTTGTTGAGTAAGGATTTTATGGTTGCTTTTTAGGTTTGGAGCACATAAAATATGAGTATCATTGATAAGAAATAATTTGGCTTCATCTAAGTAGCACTAGTTGTCAACCACAATCCAGGAATATATAATATGCCATACATGTTAATAACTACCTTATCCTTTGTACCTAATCAAGGTGAGTAGATGCTCTTAAGGAAATGATAATACAATACCTAGGAAGGCATATGATTAATCTGACATGCCTACCTTAACCTTAAGTTTGTAAATCCTCTTACTGCCAATTATGAGTGCATGATCTGATCCTTGGGGGTTGAAGCCAAACAATAGATTCAATCCCTTGATGCCAAATACTTGTACAAAATGACATCATATGTCGTGTCATTCACTTTAGGTGGATGCTGCATCACTATGGCCACTGCCAACTCTATAGCCTAACACTACCTGACAAAGTAAACTATCACCACTTATGATAGGAAGCAAATTGTACCAATTCGAAAAACCTACATGCTCTGATCTTAATGATGCTTGAATGCACCTCCAACTCACTGTTATTATCCAAAATTACAATGCAATCCAAAACTTCTATGTAATGTTCCAACCATAGTTGAAAATAAAAAAAAATGTCAGTTACTCACAAAACTCAAGTCAACTTGGCTTGTATGTAACTAGCTGAAAAATTCGCAGATGACTAATAGGTGAGTCATGTGGCGAGTTTTGCTCCAAAAACTCAGAGAAATTTGTGATTTCTGTCAAAAACTTCCCTGCAGTTTTACAATACAACTTTGCACAGAAAAAAGGTCATTTGGGATTGTCTTCGAGTCTGGTGGTTACAGTGTCCTCAATCCTTCTAGGATTTTGCTTCAACCACATGCCTCTCTGTAACATTGCCCTTGAACCATTATGCCTCACCTTCTAGAGCCTGCAGATGTTTTGTTCCTGCCATGCTGTATGCATAACTCCTTTCTCTACCCTTTTCCTTCAATCTGACCATTTTCGAGTTTGAATATTTGCTCTCTGCCTGGGGATGGTTTGGCTCACAGCTATAGTCCATGTACTCATGACAGTGCCTTTCACTGTTTTCCTTTCTCCTTTCTCTGCAATTTGGACAGCAAATTAGAGTCTCCATATTTTTAGCCAAAAGCAGTCCCCTGTTTTTATTAATGGCATTATGTCATCGATTTCTTTCTCGGAATGCTCTAAATAATTGTGAAAGGGGATAAGAAATTAGGGTGGCATTGATTTGTTCTTTACAAACTTCTTGTTTCACATACTGTTGTTCTTCAAACCCTGTAACTTTGTTATGTACATGTTGTACTAGTGCATCATTTTTTTACCAACTAATTTTGCAGGTTACTAACATTACTTTTCTGGTTGAAAAACTTCACGACCAAAGAATGCTTTTCTAATGTCAATTTTTGAAAATTTGTCCAGCCTGGGGAATCCTTGAAAGACTTCTTCTCACGCACCAACATGTATTGGCAAATGGCTGCATATGAGCATACTCAGCACACTGGAAAGGTTAGACCATTCCGACTTTATTGACACTGAATGTAGATTTAGAATTTCTTTCATCTATTCCAACATATTTTGGTTATTTAATTACAGTTTTCCTTCTTCTAAGATGGGTAAAAAGGTATTTTGGTTTCTTAATAAACTAATTATTTAAGGTAACATACACAATTTGTTTTCCAGTTTTCCAGTTTTTGTAAACAACAGTTGTGAAACTTTGGATTTTATGGATGGTAAATTACAGTTAAAAAGTTAATCGAAGCATATCTAATGCTTTGAGAAAATGTAAATTGGCTTGAATTCTGCTTTGTGACAGGAACTAAGAAAAGATGGATTTGATCTCGCAGAGACTCGGTTCAAGGAACTAAAGCCTGTTCTTGATGAGGTTATTCCCATATATTTATAGATTGCCTTGTATTTGAGATGATCCTCAGAAAGTTCCAAGGGGATGTTAATTTCTAACTTAATTCTTACTGTACACAAAACCACAATGCAATCCCAGCTTTTTTATTTATATTGATTTCCATGTATCAGATGTATTGTGACTCTTGTTTTTGTCATACAGTTATCTAAGTTAGAGGCAGAGCAAAAGGCAGAGGAGGAAGAGGATGCAAAAATCTTGCTCAAGAAAAAAGGCAAAGAAAAGGCAAAGCAAAGCATTCTACACAGGTAGTTAGGATCTAGTTTGCCACTTCAAAGTACAATGTATCCTGTTACAATTCAAAAGGGGAGAAGGTCATCAGGCATCCGATCCCATATAATCTCTAATATTCATTTGTTTTGTTGTAAATTTTTTTCTCATTCTTCTGATTGGCGATTTATATCCAGAAGTCAATCAAAAGTAATCTTCTTAAATCACTCTTGGCAGTTGGACAAGAGAAGATTGGGTATGTTCACTTTTTTTCATAGAAAATCAGTGGTGTGCAATTTTCTTGAAATGTCAACAATCTTTCTCTTAAACATATTGTTTAGAAATCGTCAAGCTGTGTCTTTTATAATATGCACTCGCAGTTTTGTGAGTTACCTAAACCGTTTTGTATGTTAACAAAGTGCATTATGTAATTGCATACCCCCCCTAAAAATCTGTCAAAAACAATTACAGAACTGATGATGTAAGGATTCATTTAAAATGATTGAAGTACAAAATATAGGTAGATCCTACTCCTATTATAAACTGTATAAGATGAGAAATTACAATAGTATTTTGGTGTAATACTTTGATTGTTCACACCCACGGGGAAGATGAATCATGCTGGTTTCAATCAGCAGCCCATTTTCTTCATGAAATTGGATTTTCTATTGAAAAATCTGCAGGTTACTAACTAGTCTGCAAATAACTCATGAATTATTCAATAAGCTATCCATAGGTTGTTGAATAACTCATAGGCTTTTCAAAAAACTGTCCACCATTGCTTATATAGCTTGATTTTTTCATTTTATGCCTTTTTTTTCAGTTTTTCAGTCTGAGTCAAGTTATTACAGAGCTTAAGTGAATAAAGGAATCTGATGATCAGAATTTTAATATGTTTTTCATCACCAGCAAATAATTCATCACCCACGCCTAAGTTGTGCCAATTAATTAGTTGGCTCCTCCATTTAGTTATTTACTCTACATGATAAATTTTACAGCAAATAACCTTCATTGAGAATTGAAGCTAAAAGGATTACGACTCGCATAGAATTGGTATACACAAATAATGTAAAATGCCATGTCATGATCAAGTCTCTTGATTGCAAGTGACTTGATATTTTTTTGAAAGAATTGATGTTCTCCTTATCTATTGCATGCTGGATTAATAAACATGTGTTGGCAGTAATATTGTACGTACAGGAATAAAAAGTAATTAATTAAGAAGTACTTTGTTTAGTAATGTAACCGAGGGTAGGTAGTTACGGGTGCGACGGTTGTCCCTCGCGCCCACTCGGTACCTTTATATACTATGTGATGTAACTTGTCAGTATTACGATTATGAATGAAATGGTATCTTTTCGGCCTAATATTGTTTGTCTGGTATCTATGGCATTATTGTTTCTTGTTAAGTATTTTGTTTGCATGTATTAAATTGTTCGCCCAGAGGGCAAACATTTGGCGCCATTGCCGAATTAAACTTGGAATGACGGGAGCATACTACATGGCATGACGATAATGGGACAATCAGTGAGTGAGGGGACAAGTAGTAATCCTGAGGAAGAGCCAGAGGAGTTGTTCGAAGCAGAGAGAGAACTGACAAGGGAGTTCACCTGCATCCTACAGGCATCAGTCGAAACTTACATACGGAGGGAGGCCACGACCGAGGACGTCCCTGAGAGCACTATGTGGAGTGCCCTTGGCATAAGTCCGACGATAAACCGGTTGATGAACAACTTGCTCTACAAACTTGCCGAGAGGAAATCTACCGCGAGAACCCTTGGCAACAAATCCTAGAGCAGTTCGAAGAGAGGAGTCGGTGCAAGGAACATGACTAAAGTTGTCGACGAACCTTCAACCCTACGGAACGAAGGAATTGATGCCCGTGACGCTGAACAAGGATAGAAACCGTGTGCTAAAGGGACAAGAAGAAGACGGGCACGAGACAACCGCGAGGGCACTAAGGTTGGAACAACAAGCCGATTGTCGGCAACGATTGAAGAAACTTGTTGAAGAAGGAAGCGAAAATGGCAATGATGGCTTGAGTTACAAAGGCCAAGTTTCTGTGTTAATAGAAACCACCAGAAAGTGGTTGGGGGACCTTTCCCTCACGTTGGAAGAGATTGGCGATGGGAGTACAGTAGAGCCGTACACACCATTTAGAGGTGTAGAGACCAGGAGAGAAGAGGAGACCGAGAACAGAGAGGCGGAGGATACCAGTGCGACCGAAGGTGTCGGGAGGACACAAGGGCACGGTAGTAGAAGTAATCTATTCGGTTGGGCTCATCACACCCTGGTAGTCAGAGTAACCTGGTGGGACCGAACGTACCAAATCTCGGCGGAGTACCTTCTGGAGGACCAGTGTCTAGAGGAGTTCCGGAGGGCAGACTGGGCCGCCGCCAAGGAGCGTGATGGCAAATTGGCAAAAAAATGCTTAAGTTCAATGGAGACGAGAAAGAAGACCCGGTATGACATTGTCGTACGTGTGAAACAATCTGGTCGGCCAATGGCGTGACCGACAAGGCGGAATGGGTGGTGCAATTCCTCATCACCCTACGAGGGGTAGCCATTGATTGGTACTCTGATGCTGATAAAACGAAGCTGGCAACTTGGGACGAATTACATAAAGCCTTCGAAACAGAGTTTCAACTTCTCAGGGACGACAATGAAATCGTGGCGGAAATCCTGAGTACCAAGCAAGGGAAAAACGAGACCGTCCGAGCATATAATCAATGCCTGAAGGAATTGTTGGGAAAAATGGACAACCACTAGGGTGATGGATTAAAGAAAATGTGGTTTGTGGAGGGTTTGAAATCGTCCCTCAGAAGGAAAATAAAAATTGTACCACCCACCTCCTACGAAGATGTCTATAACTGGGCAATGGACCTGGAAAGTGAAGGCAAGACATCCAGGAAGAAGAAAGACAAATCCTCTAGGGAGGACTCCTCCTTGGAGGGAAGTAGCAGCAACGAGGGGTCAAACAAGAAGGTGCAAGCCCTCCAGAAGGACATGCATCGCATGATGAAGGAATTTAAAAGTATGAAGGGAATCACTTGTAAGAATGAGTAAGTGTGGTGCACAGAGTGTAAGGAGGAAGGTCATATAAAAGGCACCTATCCTAAAAAGGCCTTCTGCGACATTTGCCAAGTGTTGGGACACTCCACCAAAGAATGTCCCTACAACATGAAGACACGAGGGAATCGGGTGCTTTTCACCTAGGAGCAGCTATCACCCTTCGCTACAACAAGCACATCCTAGCCTCAAGCCAACACCACGACATCATCCGGCGGTTACAGAGGTAACCAAAGGGGAGGGAAAGGCAACAATAATAATAACAATAACCGGATTTGAATGCAGTATGATGCCAAAGGACGACTGATGATTCAGTGTCGGGCCTGCAACCAGTGGGGACACTTTGCGCGGGATTGCCAGAAAGAGGAAACACCCCAAAACTTGTGCAGATGGTGCGGTCCTAGAGACCACGACGACACAAATTGCCCCAAGCTAGGGGTTAATCTTCTCGATATTGAGAAAACCGGCAATGACAAAGAAGTATTGGCAGTCACCAATGCTCAGGCCAAGAAGGCCACTTATCCCGACCCCCGTACGAAGGAGAGATTACAGGAGGCAAAGGCTGACATTGAGCACGAGATGATGACAAAATGACAAAAAAATGTAGAGGTGGTGAGTACCTCATCCCGTACTGAAGCAGAAAAGAACATTATTGGGCAAGTCTTGCAGATGGAGGTGCCGATAAGGGTGAAGGACCTTCTGGACAAAATGCCACAACTGCGGACCACTATTCTCAGTACCGTTCAAAGCACCACACGCACACCTTCAGGTGTGACCCAGACGGAAGTCCCGGTCAGCCCTTCGGCTGATCCAATGTTGTTGGCCTTAAATAGTGGTCGGCATCCTGCAGTAGTGGAAATGGGAATCCTCGGGACTATCCTTAAGGACGCCATCGTGGACGGAGGATTTGGGTGAATGTGTTGTTGGAGGATACATGGAAGAAGCTCAGGAAGCCGACACTATGGCCACCCACATTCAATTTGGTGGGAGCAGACCAGCACGGTATCAAGCCACTCAGCACCTTGATGGACCAGTCGGTGACCATTGGCACACAACCCTTCTTACTGGATTTTGTGGCAATCCCACTTAAAAAGAAGGGCTATGACGCCATCTTAGGGAGAGGATGGCTGGTCATAGCAAAAGTGAATCACAATTGGAAGAACACCCTCTCCATGGAGAAAGGTGGGCGGAAGTACGTTATTGATTTGAGGACCCAAACCGTCAGCGAGGAGCTTGCATCATCCGACTCCGACTCAGAAGACTTAAATAGATGGGAGTGGGATTCCTACGAAGGCAGGGACAAGATGGAACCAAATAATAAACCAGTGCTTGAACTCGATGGCTGCTCAGAAGATGATATCTACTCATTGAATGGACTCTTCCATTGGTAGATGGAGGATTATGAGATGTTCCAATGCAACATGCTCTAGATAGAAGAGTCAGAGCAGAAAACTGTGTTTCCACCTGAGTATGGAGAATATAGAGGAGGGGAGGCTCGAGTGGATGAAGCTCTCGCGCATTAGTTTGAGAAGGACAAACCTATTAAGTATGAGGAGTCCAAGTTAAAATTGACCAATCTGGGAACAGAGGAAGCCCCTAAAAACATATTGGTCAGCGACGATTGGGATCATGTGTTGAAGGCAACAGCTTTCAAAATGTTTTTGGAGTATAAGGATGTTTTCCCCTGGACATATAAAGATCTAAAAGGAGTGCCCCCTAAGATGTGTGTACATCGCATTCAACTGGTACCTGGAGCCCAATTGGTGCGGAAGAGGCCGTACCGGATGAACAAAAACTATGTCGCAAGGGTCAACGAGGAAATAGAGAAGATGTTGGAAGCTAGCATCATCTTTCGGGTCTAGACCAGCGAATGGGTGTCTCCTATTGTCATTTCCCTAAAGAAAGAGGCCTATCAAATCCGGAGATGTGTCCATTTTCGGTGCCTAAATGCAGTCACTATCAAGGATCCTTTTCCCATACCTTTCACGGATAGCATATTGGAAGAGGTAGCCGGTCACGAGATGTATTCTTTCATGGATGGATTTTCTGGTTATAACCAGATTTCCATCGTCGAGGAGGACAAGCTCAAGACCATCTTCATGGTGGAGGACGGTGTGTACGCATATAACCTGATGCCATTTGGTCTATGCAACGCGCCTACAACTTTTCAGAGGATCATCCTACACATCTTCGATAAGATGTCTATGGGAAATTTTAAGGCTTTCCTCGATGATTGGTTGATTTACAACGGGCATGACATACATCTGGTAGCCCTAAGGGAATGCATGGAGAGATGCCGGAGGGCAAGGTTGGCACTCAACCCTAAGAAGTGCAGATTTATGGTGCCGCAAGGCAAATTGCTCGGGCACATTGTTTGTAAAGAAGGGTTAAAAACAAATCCTAATAAGATCTGGGTGATCGTGGAGATGGAGTCACCCACAAATGTCATAGGGGTAAAATCCTTCTTGGGTCACATTGGTTACTATAGAAGGTTTATAAAGAATTTTGCTGATATATCCTACCCCTTGGATAAACTAACTCGGAAGGGTGAGTCATACACATGGGGGGCTTGGGAAGGCAAAGCTTTTGAGGAGTTGAAGACCAGGCTAGTGGCGGCCCCCATCCTCGCATATCCGAATTGGGACAGGGAGTTTCATGTCCACGTAGATGCCTCTAATTTCACAATTGGTGCCACATTAGCTCAGGTGGGTGACCATGGACTGGACCATCCAATCTATTTTGCGAGTAGATTATTGTCCAAGGCTGAAAAAAATTACAACACAATGGAGCGAGAGGCCCTAGGAATGGTCTATGCTGTGCAGACATAAAAAAATTACCTTCTGGTGATGCCATTCACATTTTACGTGGATCACTAGGCACTTATGTATCTGGTCAATAAACTAATTATTCAAGGAAGGATCAACATATAGTTGCTCCTGTTGCAGGAGTTTACATTCACTATCATTGTATGACTTGGAAAAAGCCATGTGATAGCTGACCAACTATCAAGAATAAGGTTGGGGGAGCTGCCAGAGGGGGTTAATGATGAATTTCTGGATGCTCACCTGTTCAAGATCGTAGTACTGCCATTATGGTATACTGCTATCGGGGAATATCTCTCCACCTCTGTGTTCTCGCAAGGTATGCCATCTAGAGAACGGAGGAAGCTTGTGTTGAGAAGCCGTAGATTTCATTTAATTAATGGATTGCTGTATAAATGGGGCTTGACCAGGTGTTGCGTCGGTGTGTGATGGAGGAAGAGGTGCCAAGCGTTCTGAGGGAGGCACATGAGGGGCCCGCGGGAGGCCATATGGGACCCAACACTACGACAAGAAAGGTGCTATTGGCAAGCCTATGATGGCCGACATTGTATAATGATGCCAGAGAATGGGTAGTAGGTTGTGATACGTACCAGAGAGTCGGAAAGCCACTGAAGAGGGATTTCATGCCCCTCAACCCCTTGCATGCCTACGAGCTATTCGAGTGCTGGGGGCTGGATTTTATTGGGCCACTCAAGGCCAGTTGTGCCAAGAGGTGCCGCTACATTGTGGTAGCCACATAATATTTAAGCAAATGGGTTGAAGCACGGGCTTTGCCTAATAACTCGACTTTGAGTATGACAAGATTCATCTATGAGCAGATAATTATGTGGTATGACATCCCCATCCAGTTGACCAGTGATCGGGGTGGACATTTTGTGAACCATGTCATCAAGCTCCTCACTACTGAATTCAAAAAATTTCATTCATTGTCCAACCCTTACTACCCACGAGTGAATAGGCAGGCGGAGGCCACCAACAAGATTCTCGTTGGCGTGATTTACATGTCCTGCGGTGTCGAGGGAGAAGACTAGGAAGGAAAATTACCTTCAGTCTTGTGGGTCTACCGCACCACCTACAAGGTGACCATAGGCCAAACCCCATTCCAATTGATGTACGGGTAGGAAGTTGTTGTGCCAGCTGAGTTCATGGTGCCAAGCCTTCGCATTGCAATCGAGAACAGACTGGGGGATATGGAGAGCCTAAGAGAGAGGTTGTATGTGTTGAACAAGTTGGATGAGAAAAAAATGATGGTCCAGTGGGCTACAGAGGCAGCCCAACAAAGGAGGAAGTTGTGGCATGACAAACACTTAAAGCAAATAAGGTTTGCCCCAGGTCAATTGGTGCTGAAATATAATGGGCAAAGTGAGATTAAACCTGGCAAATTCAAAGTAAGATGGGTGGGGCCATATAAAGTTCGAGAGGTGGCTGAGAACAGGTCAATCAAGTTATGGACACTGGATGGATGGGAGGTTCCAGACAGCGTTAATGGGTCAAAATTAAAACCATATCATGAGCGCGGGTGGAAGATCGACCCAAAATCTTCTCGTGGGAAGACTTTGGTAAAATTGTTTAGAATTTTAATTTAAAAGAAATAAAAAAATAATAATAATTAAAAAAAATTGTCGTACGGTACTGACTGTACGGCGAGGGAAAAATAATGTATAGAAAAATCATCGTACGGTACATATGCACTGTACGACGAAGAGGAAAGGTTGCCAAAAGGAAACAAGTGGTCATACGGTATATATGCACCGTACGATGGGAAGGAAAAAGTCGTCGCCCGATGCATACACTCGCCGTATGGTGGGAGAATATCGGCGTGAGAAGAAAAAAAACAAATTCGTATGGTGTCTATACCTTGGAGAAGAAAAAGAGTTGGTGTGCGACATTGTTGGTTGTATGGTGGAGAAAAGAATCACAGCGTAACATACACTCATCGCACGGGAAAAACTACCGTATGACATATCATCACGAAAATTCTAGCCCGACATACACTCACCGTACACCACACGACGGAGGGGGAAAGGAATCACGGTATGGTATAGTCCTACCATACGATGCAATGCGAACCACAAGGCGCATAGAGTACGGAGAAGGGTCACGTTACGACGACAGAAGCAAGATAAATTCGGCAAATCAAGGGGTAGCATTCGGAGGAAGGGTCCCATGTCTGGGGGAGAGTAAGCACGTGTAGAAAATTATTTCCTAACCCTATTTTTTATATATTTAAGGGCACAAGAGTCAAAAGCAAAATCATTAATGGACCCTAGCGGTGGAAAGAATTGGAAAAGACAGTTGTGGCAATTACCTGCTACAGTGTCGTCAACCTCTGCGAACAAGAAAGCTATTCGGAATCTGCCTTTCGGTGTGAAAGTCAGGGGCGGCATGGCTGCCAACAGCAAAGGCAAAGGCAAAAAGGTGCAACCCAAAGTGCAGCAATAGATGGCAGCGAAGAATGATGTGACCATGGACACCATTACTTGTCTGATATCTATGGCGTCATTATTCTGCATTACGTGCTTTATGTTTGTGTACAATAATGCTGCTAACAATTACCTTCGAGGGTTTGAGTGGAGCCGATTGTAGAAAATGGTGGAACGAGACCCTGCATGATGATCCCGTGAAGGCACAGCTGCGACATGCACATGTCCAATGGGCCATCCAGATGCCCATATTTTGCATTAAGGATTTTGAGGTTGTGTTGCAGGCCATGATTGGTGCCTATGACATACACAGGCGGCAGTCAGTATTCAATTATGAGCACCACCAGGTTACGGTCTCTTTCGCTTCCACAGAGTTTACGAGGGTTTTTGGTATTCCAGGAACGCAGTGAAAGAAAGTAGATAAGGGGCAGAAAATATCCCCAGATTTAAAGGATAAACTCCTGAAATTGATGTGCCGTGACGAGCTCGATAGTCTCCAGCATCCCAGCAAGGGAAGAGGCCTGAAGAAGTCGTTTTTGAGAGAGGGGGTATGGCGGTACCTTCTGGATGTGTTGAAGAGCCACTTGATGGGAGCTAGTAGGGCTTAAGACATTGCCATGGCACAGGTGGTATTGATGAATGACATCCACAATGGTGTGGTATACGACTGGGCATCAGTGCTAGCAGATAGGATGGAGGAACTTATGACCCTGCAACACAAAACCTTCTACATGCCCTACCATGCCATTGGACTCTTCTTGGATGTCGTGTGCCTTCAGGTTTCACCGGACACACAACACTTGGCACCACAAGGTCGTGTACACCCTGGGCAGCCGCCTATATTCTATTGGGTTCATTTAGATATCATGGCACCTAGTGGAGATACACAATCAAGCAAGAAACGAAAGCGGAGGGTGGTGGTGTCGGAGTCGGAGACAAAGTCAGAGTCCGAGCCTAGTGACCCGAGTGAGGAGGTGAGTGTAGAGGACCCCGTGGATATGTCACAAGCCATAGAGAGTAGTTTCAGGATCGTGGGTGGAGGCAGACAGCAGGTGGAGGAGACGGTGGCGACATCTTCTGCAGTTGCGCAGACAACCACACCTCCACCTCTCGTAGTTGTGCCAGCAGCGGCAACCACATGGCCCCCGGGTGAGTTACCCCAGCAGATGGCCTCAACAGGTGCCACTCGGGCTCTGGGAGCGACAATATTGGCAGTCTCGGTTCTTGGTTTTGGGTAGGGCCGAACACCAGTGATTATGATTCCCCCACACATGGCCACGACATTGGTAGCCCTACCAGAGCCTCAGACGGTCGACGTCAAGAGTCCCACGACAACAATAGTAGAGGTAGGGAGGTTGCAGTAGCATTAGAGCATCCTGGAGGGAGTGGTACCCCTTCTTAGATGGATATGAGTGCTTGGCTGAGTCGGTACAATATGGCAACAGTAGCACCGATTGGAGCAGCTGTCCTCTCCCCACGACATGAGCCAAGCCCTCATGAGATTGTGGACTTGGTTGGAGATAGCTCACCGGAAACTTCACAGATAGTACAGAGAGACCACTCACCCATTCGTGAGTTGGTGTTGAGTCCCAGGCAGGAGGAGTTGATCCAGAGCCCCCCTCATGACGAGCCACTGCAAAGTCCTCGCGAGGATGCCCAGGAGCACAGTTTCCTAGCATCTCTGAGAGTGGAGGGTGACAGGGAATTGGAGCAGTTTCTTGCGGACATGGTTGTTGGAGCTCAGAGGATTGTAGCCTCTGCCAGGTCTCAGGGAGATTCCATGACAAATGGACAGTTGGAGTAGTTGCTTGGGTTTATGAGGGACAGGTGCACGACACACTTTGGGCAGTGTTTTGAGTCTAGAGGGTGGCCTACTACAGAGACCTTGCAGATGCTGGAGGATTGGAGCCTTCGAGAGCAAGTTGGCGAGATCGGTAGACAATCACTGTTGCGAAGGATAGAGCAGGTCTTCCATGACATACTATGAGTTGAGGAGGACACAGTATATTGCTCAGGGTACCGAGACCAAGCGCCAGGAGGCCGTGTCGGCATGGGAAGAGTTGGCTGCTCAACTCCAACAGATGGAGGAGTCGCATAGGGAGCAATTGGCTCGAGAGAAGGCCTCGTGGGACGTAGAATGCGCTACCTTGGAAGAAGAGTTGGCCGAGGAGAGGTCAGCGACGGATGCCTTGGGGGCACGGTTGGAGGAAGCTCAGGAGGACAGGGCTATGTTGGAGAGCCGTCTGGCTAGTGCCATACAGATGGTGGAGAAGGATAAATAGGTCTTGGAAGCCGCAATGATGGTGAAAACAGCTTTGGAGCGACAAATGGTTGCAGAGCGGGACCTGAAGTTGAGGATTGAGCAGGTCTATGAGTTACAGGCACACTTGGCGGCCGCACCTCGCGCATCGGCACCCTCCTCACCAGGGACGCTTCCTCAGCCCCATTCTCAATCATGATTTCTTTTTCTGTTAATCATCCCATTTTATTTTCAGTCGTCAGGAGACGACCTTGTTTTTTTGGGGGGGATGATGTTGGCGATAATATTGTATGTAAGGGAATACAAAGTAATTAATTAAGAAGTACTTTGTTTAGTAATGTAACCGAGGGTAGGTAGTTACGGGTGCGACGGTTGTCCCTCGCACCCCCTCGGTACCTCTATACACCATGTGATGTAACTTGTTAGTATTACGATTATGAATGAAATGGTATCTTTTCTGTTGGCTTAATATTGTTTGTCTGGTATCTATGGCATTATTGTTTCTTGTTAAGTATTTTGTCTGCCTCGCACCCCCTCGGTACCTTTATACACCATGTGATGTAACTTGTTAGTATTACGATTATGAATGAAATGGTATCTTTTTTGTTGGCTTAATATTGTTTGTCTGGTATCTATGGCATTACTGTTTCTTGTTAAGTATTTTGTCTGCATGTATTAAACTGTTTGCCCAAAGGGCAAACAACATGCACATGTACATATATGCATGCATACATAGGTGATTTCTTGCCAATAAAAACCATAACTTGCTATCATTTATGCATACTTAGGTACAGAGAAACTTACAACATGCTATAAGCATTGGGTGGATGTTGAATGATTCAATCTTAAGAGGAGATGTCAAAGTATCAAGGAAGGGGCAAGGGGGATGGCCATTGGAATTGATTTTGGAATAATGAATACCTGCTTAAGCATGCACCACCTTGATTGTGCGTTAGAAGTCGAGTTCAAATTGCTAGGTTGGGAGGTCATAGTATCCAATGGAATGCAATAGTATATCTCAAGGTGATTTACAATGATTACAATGTAAAGGAGTGTGGAAGAACCATAGATACGGTGAGAGATTTTATTATTGTTGCATGGAATGTCTCTTTCCATGCATTGACCATGCATTTGTATATAACAAAGTAAAAAGATACATAAGCAAGTTCCACTATAATAATGCCTTGTTAGATGTTGCAAGAAGAAAAATATTAAAGAAAAATAAGATGAGCTATAGTTTCACTGAGAAATGTAAACCTAGCAAGAATTATAGGTATGTTGTTTTTATTTGGAATGTCCACACTTGTTGGCCTTGGCTCCTATTGCCTCAACTCCTCCTTCCCGTTTTTTATTTTGCTTCCTCAATTTAGTGATTAGCAACACTTTGTTAGTGGATCTCAACACATGCTATTGTATATATTTCTTTCACCTTTGCTCATTGCATGTAGTTAATAACCATTTAAGGGAAATGAGAAAAGTTTACAAGTGATGTTGCATTAGTTAAAGTGCTTTTTTATGGAACAAATGATTATAAAATCATGCTATGTACCCTCTCTCACACACTTAGCTTGGTTTATCCATTTGAGGTGGTATGGGAGATCTTAGGGAATCTTTGAAACAAGTTGAAGACCTTAGAATGATCCAAAAAACTAAAATGTTGAATTCCTTAGTTTGTGTAGGCTACAAAAGTATCATAGTTTGTAGAAAATGTGTGATTGCTTCAGCAAATGTGCATATTGTTTAGTGAATACATAAATTGGTTTGACAATATTGACAATTTTGCCACATCATAGACATAATGTGGAATGAGTTTGTCATTTGATCTTTCAAGTGGGCATTTGGTCTTTTTGGGTGCCAGGCTAGAGGAAGATCATATATTATTTGCCCAAGAAGCGTGTGGGGTCAGGTCTTATTTTATGGTGGTTTTAGTCCATATCTTGATTATACTAGGTATCGTTACAAGATTTTTCTTGGTGGGAGTGGAGTTACAAGGGTTCTAATTGCTTATAGGTAGTTGTAGCTCAAATATGCTATAGTGATGTTTATTGCATTTGCAATCAATGATTGTATGGTAGAATAACAAGAATTTTGCTCTCTAAAGAGTGGATTTTCTTTTGACTAGGGTTTCCCCAGGGTAACTTTGTGTGTTCATGTTGTGTATATTTCTTATATATTTATTAGCATTTGTGATTTCCTTTGATATGTTGATTTGGTGGAAGTGTTTCCATGAGAATTTGTGTTTGAGGGTAGTGAGGAATATTTTCTCTATTTATAGATCAAATGTTGCACATATAAACAATAGCATACTACTAAATTAACTACAACATATCAAATGCATGTGAAAAAACTATAGATCTATGTTCATGCTTACCATGCTTACTTTATCAATTTATTTCATGAGATTGCATCTCCATGTCAAATTTTTAGTTTTTGGTGCACAAGATCTCCTATTTTTGGAACTTGTCTACAACAATGCCTCCTCAAATTAGGACTAAATTATATTTCAACAAAGTCTTTCATTTTAGGCTAATTGTTGAGTGAAAAAAATGATTAGTAACATAAAATTATATCACATATAATATAGTTTTGGCAAAATCAAAATTAACATCCTCTATTTTTTTCATTTTATAGGAGCCTTTGTGATGCAGAGGGATCAACTCTAGAACTCTCCCTAAGGATCAAATCAACTCAAGGAGACACATCAAAGGATCCTCTACATACTAGGTGATACAAAACCAGACCCAACTCAACACACCCAATCAAGGACAACCACTCAGGGGTTTGTTCCAACACCTCTACTAGTCTTAAAAAACACCCAAACACCATAACACAAGGTTCTACACCCCCCAAAACTCAGACTCAAACTCATAAACCAAACTTGCTCTTCTGGGCTCTATTCCTTGTAGCCCTCCAAATCGGGTATTTTCAACTTTTCTCCAAATTCTTCCAAAACACTTGACAAACAAATTACATATTTAGTTAACCATTACCAGGCCGTAAAACATATCCCAAAACCAGACATTACTCCTTTGGACCACATGTACGGATCAGCCACTTTTTATGTAGGATTTTAGGCCTATTAGGCCACTTTTACAAAGCAACCCCCTCAAGAACTTAACTCCACAACTCCAAACCCAAAAACAGTCTTAGGGAATGGTTCAAAATCAAATATTTTCCAGGTTTTATGGGTTACTTCACTCATTTACCCAATCAAATCCAAAACCCTCACTTTTAGGCCTCCAAAACTAGGGCCTTCTCAAATCCGACTCTCCAAACACTTCTAGATCCTATTAATGGATCAAACACCTCATATTTAACCTGCACAAACATAATCTAGCATAAACCAAACACTTGTTAAGAGATTTTGCTCAGACTTTGAATATGGCACCCCCAAATGCACTCTTTCTCACTCAACCCCATACCCTTGGGCATCAAAAACTCAACTCCAGGTTCTTCCTTGCACATGAATGATTAAAGCACATATTTTACAATATTCCTGACCCATTCCACAAGCCACAGTAACCACATGAAGTAGAATGGGTCAGATTCACAAAATGACTCTCAAAACCCTCTTAAACTGTCACCTACAACAGATTTTAGGACAGTCAATATAAAAAGTACAAAACGATTGATTAAACCTTCAGACCAATGCCAAATGAAAGTTAAAACATTTCCCTATCACCTCCAAAAAGAATCAGATCAAAAGGTACTGTGAAAATGAAATTACAGCAGTTACAAGTTCAGATTTTTTATCAAAATTTCAAGGAAAACTATGTATTTATTGCTCAAACTTCAAAACTCTTACATTACCAATCAATTTCGACCATCCAAAACTTGTCTCCCACACGTAGGAATGAGGTTTTAAACTCATTTAGACTCCCAAAACCGAATGAAACCTCTCTAACTACCCCTCTAACCACCTTTGTGCATTAATCACCTTATTTTGTTGTCAAATTGACACTTTTAGTTGTCAATTGACAAGTTTTTGATCTTCCTTGCTACATGACTATCCCATTACATTAATATGGTCATTTGAGACCTTATTAAACACAAAACATTAAACAAAACTCGTATCTACCCTTTGAACCCCCTACATGACTCCATTTACCTTGTTTTGCCCAACATGGCAACATTGCCAATTTTACTACAAATGACTCATCACATGGACTCATATTGCCTTATTAGCATCAATTACATCATTAATGGTCATATTTAACCTTACAACTTAATACCACTCATAGATCTTCCTTATGGCCTCATGGTGGCCAAGCTTTCCTTAGGTGCCCCTGCACCACTTTGAATCATTAGGTTGATTAGACCATGAAACGCTTTTATATGGCCTCTTGTGACTTACATTTGTTTTTTATTATAAAAGCAACAAAACAAGGGTGCTGACCCTATACAAAGACATGTCAATTAGGCTACTTAAAATTGGTCAAGAATAGACCACTAATAGAAAAGGCCATAACAAACCACTTACAACACACTAGTAGAATAGTTAGTAACCCACGTCAAGGGTGGATAGAAGTTTTACCCACAACTCGAGGAAGAGTTTTGGAAAGAGGAAGAATGATATTTCCTGTGTTGATGAACAACAGTCCAACAAATGCTATCATTTGGAATACCATCATAAAGCGGAGCAAGAGGAGAAATCCCCTTAGTCAGATTGTCAGAACAAGGAGCAAAATGTTGACCAAGCAATAGATCGTCCACCAAAGGTTGGAACAAAATAGGAGCAATAGACGGAGAAGGGTCCATTGGACCAGAGGGGGCCACACCAGTAGCAAGAGTCGAAGTAGGATCCACAAGGCCTAAGGAGGTCACACTAGTACTAAGAAGCATAACATTAGTATAGGAGTCATCACTGGAAGAATTGGAAGCCAGGACAGTCAGGTGTTCACCATTAGTGTCCTGCCACCAAGTGGCAATGCCCCTTTACAACATAAGAGAGAACAATTTGTAGCCAAATGACTAGTAGAGAAGCAATGTTGACGTCGAAAGGGAGGCCCTCATAATCTAGTTATTGAGACCATGGCCTATCCCCACCTTGAGAATCACATCTCGAGGAAGAGGTATGGAGATATCAATACCGATTAGAATACATGCGAATGTAGAAAGACCTACGAAGTGGTATCATCTTCCTTCAACAAGAAGTTGAAAGAGTTGCCAATGGCCTCAAAACAAGACTTCACCCAAAAATGAAGGGGAAGATTGGGAAGATGAACCCACACCAAACACACACTGAATGGTTTAGTAAGAGAGTTAAAGGAGGTTGTCTAGGGTTTGATTGAGAGAGAGTGAACACCCCAATCCCGCAACTTACTCAACACCAAATCACAGTCATTTGAAGAAGCAAAAGAAGCAATAAAAAATCCTTAATACAAGGGAAAATCTCAATGCTACCAACGACTAAGGGCTTCCAAGAATCTATCATCCATTGATGAAGATCTAGGAGAGAAGGCCAAAGACCAACAAATCTACACACCAACCCACAACTTTGGTAGAAATCTACATTTTTCATCACATCATGGCCACAAACAATAACAATGGAGATCTTTGCACAAGCAAGAGACAATATTTCCGCTTGGGAGGGAGGGTAGTAGCATATTTGGCAACACATGCAAAACTTTGACCTTTAGCAGTAGAAAGAGTTTTTTGGGGAGGTGACCCCAACACCCACAACACCAAAAGACCCAGGAGCAAGTCCACTAGGAGAATGCACAGAGGGCAAAACCCCATCACAAGAAATTGTGAGAACTAGTGCAAAAGCACGACCAAGAAGGGTCGCTCGCAAAACCTCAAGAAGTGGCAATCCAGACCTCACCAAGGGTGCAACAACTTCCACAACGGAGGGCCCAAACCCTAACAAAGGCACATTAGCAACCACACACATTGGAGGAGGCACAAAGTAAGCCAACATAGAGGTGGGAATCAAAAACATTGTAGGAGCATTCAAAATTGCCTTGTGATGGTAGCCATCATATACAATATTTGACTTAGATTTGTTACATATGGAAGGAAATCTTGTATTGTAAGAAAATTGTGATTTATGAAACTCAAAAATCTTTCATCGAAAGTTAAAAAATGCGTACATTAGTTTAAATAGAAATTTATAATATATTTGAAGATGTTTTCTATTTGTAGTTAACAAAATTAAACTAATAAACATCTCAATAAATATGCGTTGTAATATATCTTCCAAAAACAAGAGTTGAATTGACTCAAATATAAGTCTTAGTTTGTCTTTGACTTAGCTCTATGAAGTTGGATTTATTATTTGCCATTCATTCATGTATCATGTAGATTAACATATGAATAAGAAAACAACAAAAGAAAACAAAAAACTTAAATTAATCAAGTTTCGTTATAACCACCCTTTGGATTCATAAAGCATGGTATTTAGCTTTTGCAAATAACATTTTCTAGTCTTATACAACAATACCAACAAAGCAATTGACAATATTGTCCAATATAATATAGCCTTTCAGATGGCGTGAAAATCCTTAATAATGGTGCAATTAACCTAAAGATATTGTAACACACACACACACACACACACACACTCTTGGGTGTGCTTTGTCTATATTGGGCCATGCACTTTAAGTGTTAATCCTATGGTGGTATGATTTTTTTGCAAAAGTTGTAGTTCAAATATTTGCCCCAACATTAATTTGTTTGTTTGTTCCCAAGAAAACTTGTTATGGGCAAAGACCTCAACGAATTTCACTTGTTAGAAATTGATAATTTTTATTGTTGGTTGATTGTTTCCTCAACTTGACCTTGTAGGGATGTGATTTCTTAAGCACCAATATTTTCGCTTCAAGTGGGTAAGGGGTCTCATACTCACAAAATAGAATGATCTACTTGTTCTCATCCTTTTGGATGTTGAAAGTAACAATTGCTTAGTGAAATTTTATTTGCTTATATTTCAAACTTTCATTGGAATATATTTCACAAAACCAGTATGTATCAAGGACCTTGTGACCATCTTGTTGTTTTTTAGAAATAATATTTTTCTTTTGCACCCTTCTTTTTGAGGTCCACCTCCACTTTGAACCCCATGATTCTTTTTGGTAGTGGTTTAACAAGAAGGGTAGTGGATGCCAAAATACACATGTAAGCTTGTTCTTGTGCCTCTCACATGAGCTTGTCTATATTCAACTATTTGGATATATCTTGTTGTACATATAAACAATGTTTCAAGTCTCTTGAATGGTTTGCACTATATGTTAAAGTTTTTCCTTAATGAGGGTGTGATTGTTGCTCTCTAAAATATTACCTACATATTTGTGCCATAACATATTCATCCACAAATGAATGCTAAATTGTATGTTTGAAATGTTAACTCTCTTGCTCTCACACTCACCCAGTCCTTTGATCCACGTCATTGTAAGTTATGGATACCTAGGCATTGTTTTTGTTTCATCCATTGGTTTGGGGGTTGTGTCTATTGACGAGAGTGCTACTTTTAGGGTTTTCCACCTCCATTTCCTTCTACGTGCACGTCTTCCCTCCCCATGCTTGCTGGTGGAGATTCTTTGGTTGCGCCATGTTTGTAGATGGTAGTTTGAAAGTTGCACCCTCTTTCCACACCACGCTTGATGTTGTGGATGTTATGGTTAACATCCCTTATGCAATTAGTATTCCCTCCACGAAATTTCCGTGGGGGTAGAGGGGCTTGTTTTGCTGCCTTTGTTTCTAAGGTCAATGTTATTCTAGGTGCTCGTTCTGTCAATTATGTGAATTATGCCTCTAATATTGGGGGTGGGGGGAGGGTGGGTAGGTCGCTCACCTTATTTGAGTTGTGTTAATTCTTCCTTGGTGGTTATTTGTGGAAAGGATGTGGTTGAAAATGAAGAATTTTATTTGAGGGGCTTGATTTATAGATTCAACGTTTTTTGGCCTTCTCTTTGCAATCTACATAAATGAGTCTTGGATTCTTGGAAGCCTTTTGTCATTGGCAAGATCAAGGTCTCCCCTTGTGTCATATGTTTCCTTGTCTTTTCACCCGTCAATGGACAAGGATGTGATGCTTGATGGCAAATTGTGAATGTGAGGTGAGCGCTCTCTTTTTATCAAAACTTTGGACTCTTTCAACCCCCTTTTTAAATTGCTCAATGTGAGACCTATGTGGGTTCGACTTCTGCTTCTTCCTCTTCAATTTTGGGAAGATTTTTCTATAAGGCCATAGGCAACTCTATCGGTTGCTTATTGAAGGTTGACTCTCCTACTTCCTTCATGGGTCACTCAACATTTGTTCACATTTTAGTGGATATTGACATATCCAAGCTTCAAGCCTCTTTATTGGGATGCCGCTTTTAGGGTAGAGGATATACCTTGGACTCAACCACTTGACCATGAGAGCCTACTTTTTCGATGTAGACAATATTTTTCTATTGGCCAAATGGTTGTTGAGTGCCCACTCTCTAGGTGTAAATGCATATTGATATGGTGGGCCATAGGAAACTCTATTGGTTGTTTCTTGAAGGTTGACTCTACTACTTCCTACATGGGTCACTCAACATTTATTTGCATTTTGGTGGATATTGACATATTGATGCCTCTTTACATGGATGTGGTTTGGATGGAGGATAGGCCTTAGATTCAATCACTTGACTATTAGAGCCTCCTTTTCCAATGTAGATAATACTTTTCTATTAGCCACATGGCTCCTAAATGCCCACTCTCTAGGTTTAAAGGCACAATGATGTGGTGGACCATAGGCAACTCTATCAGATGCTTCTTAAAGGCCGACTTCACTACTTCCTACATGGGTCACTCAACGTTTTCTTGCATTTTGGTGGATATTGACATATCCAAGCCTCTTCACAAGGATGTGGTTTTGATGGAGGATAGGTTCTATACTCAACCACTTGACTATGAGAGATTCCTCTTTTAATGTAGATAATAAATTTCTATTGGCCACATGGCTCCCGAGTGCCCACTCTCGAGGTATAAAGGCACAACGATGTGATGGAAGAATTCCTACGAGGAAAACCTGACTATTCATGTCTCCAACTCTCTAGTTGATGTGTCATTTATCGATGACATGTCTTCTCAAGATGCTAGTTCTCAAGCTAATCTTATGACTCTTGTAAGCACCACCCCTACCACTCCATCAGCTCCTATTAGTGAGTCTCAGCCACTTTTTTATATGATTACTAAACTTTTCGTGCTTGTGGCTTTAGATTTGCCTCAATCTACTCATGTGTTGGCCACTTGTTTGGCCACTCTAGCTCGACTCTTTATTGCTCTAAACACATAGGTTGGCCTT
Source organism: Cryptomeria japonica (assembly GCF_030272615.1). Classification (NCBI taxonomy): domain Eukaryota; kingdom Viridiplantae; phylum Streptophyta; class Pinopsida; order Cupressales; family Cupressaceae; genus Cryptomeria; species Cryptomeria japonica. The sequence goes on from NC_081407.1 coordinate 421,078,938, forward strand.
TTGTGGAGGAAACACCCTTGCTCATTGCACATGGATGACAACATTTCTTGAATTGTTCCAAAGGAAGAAGAGAGGTCTTCCCAAATATCCTAAATCTCACACTATGGTGAAGGGTTTGAATTTGAATAGAGTTGGATTTGGCATTGGATAGTTTGGATCCCAAGGATCTTGGTTAGTTGTTAGGTGATTGTGCTTGGCAACATGGTTGTAGTTGTGTCTATCTCTGTTTCATTTTGATAGGCTATTTGGTTAGTCCCATATCTCATGGTACTTGTTTCATTTATTGGTTGGTTGTCTCATTGTAAAAGGGTTTGGGGCCTTTCAAAACTCGCATTTTGACTAATATCAAAAACATATTCTCTTGTATTTGGACCTATACATTAGAACCATTATAATAAATTACACATCAAACACATGTTAAGTACAAGTTGTTTTCTCCGTATTTAAAGTGTATCCTTCTTCCAAGGTGTGGAGGGTAAGTGTAAGACAACATGTACACAGTGGGGGAAAAATTAAATAAGATTGAGAATTGTATTTTGAGTATTTTTTTGGTGAAATTAGAACCCATTATCGATGATCGTTTAGTTTTATGTATTTTTTAGAACTTTCACCCCAATCATTAATTTTTATAAATGAAAAATCTAATAATCTTATATGAGTTGTGTTTTTATTTTTTAGTAAGTTTTAATTTTAATATATATATATATATATATATATATATATATATATATATATATATATATATATATATATATATATATATATATATATATATATATATATATATATATTCAAACTGTTCGCAAAATAATTTTGGAAATGTGGTGCAATCTAACCCAAGAATAAGCTCAAGCAAGCAACAACTAATCAAAAACCACATTGTAATTCAAAGCAAGAACAATTTAATATCATTATTCAACCAGATTTTGTTACAGTTTGGGAAAATATTCTCATTACGTAGTATAGGAGTTCTATTTCTCTACAATCTTCTTCACATTGTCTTCATTTGTTATTGACCACGCTTGTTTCTATTTGTCTGTTGTCCTCTTCCATTTCTTTATTTTCTCCCCCCTTCCACCCCTCTTTGTTTTGATACGCAGTGAAAGAGATTACAATTGAGTTATTAAGGCATTACCCAAAAGAATTACATGGTAAAATGGATTGAGGAGACATGTAGGGCGAAGTCCGATGAACAATCATGGGAGAGGCTATCAACTGTACATCTCGATTCGCAATTACACAGAGTAGATAGTAGAGCAACATTGGACACCTCCATTCTCTAAGCTAAGAGGAGGAAACCAGCATTTGGCGTGGAAGAGAGGAGAAAGAGGGGCGATATACATCCGCCCTCAGCTACCTGCAATTGAAAAGAGTGTCTCAGGTTTGATTTAAAAATTCTATCAACCCCTTTGTTTGCCAATCCATCAGCATCCATGTTTGATTCTCTATATGTGTGGTTGATAGAAAAATTATTGAATTTTTTGAGGGACTCGGTGACCATCTCGATGAAAGCCTGCAAATTCCAATTTTGGACCTGCGTTGTTCTAACTGCATTAACTACCACTAAAGAGTCTCCCTCGATCTCAATGTTCTTCATCTTGAGCTATTGACACATTCTAAGGCCAAGGATCAGAGCCAACTCGGTTTCATTTTTTGTATCCTTTGGGAGTGAAATTGACATAATACCTAGGGTTCGCCCATTCCAGCACCTCATAATGTAGGCAACACCAGAGGCACCTGGGTTGCCCCTGGAGGCACCACCAAAGTTGTTTGGGTGGTTACCAAACTAAGTTAGCTCTTAATGCTTGCATTTTCACCCCACTAGCCCCATTGAAAGGAGGAATACATAGTCTGAACCAAGATTCCCTCATTTTGGCATCCCGCTTCGTTAAGTTTAATCTTTTGGGTAACATCCATTAGCCTTGTTGTTGGTTACTTCGACAAATGTTGTTTCTAACTTGTTTAGAAATGGTGGCAATACACTCACACATCCCAGCTTTGCACATTGACACTGCCAACATTCTTGTGAGAAAGGACAACCAAGTAAGAGGTGGTTCACATCTTCCTCCTCTTCTTTGCACGAGACCACATCTAGTTTGTCCATGATATCCTAGTTTCATAAATTTGTCTACTGTCAAAATCTTGTTCTACAAAGTTGCCCATGCAAAGGTCTCGACCTTTAGAAGACAGAGTTTATGCCAACATAAGTGCAACAGTAATTGAGATTTCTCGTCATCCTTCACTAGAATTTTGTACCCATCTTTTGTATTGTATTGCCTTGCTCATGAGCCATTCCATACAAGTTTGTCCTTGCCACCCCGAATGGAGATGGTTCTGTCCTTTAGAATTGAATGTATTATTTAAGTTTTGTTATTGGGAAGACCCAAGGCTTTCAGATCTTTCTATTGGCAGATTGAGATACCATTATTTACACTTTCATGCATGTAACCCCTTTGGCCCCCAAAACTGTGTTGTGGTTCTCCTTACCTAATCCAATTCTCTCAATTTGTCTAAACTTGGGGAGCAATCCCAAGAGTCTTCCCAAAAAAGTGTAGATTTCCCATCATGAATGTTCCATGTCAAATAGTCCATAATGAGAGACCCGCAATTGTTCATGAAATTTCACATCCTTGATACTTGGGGTAGAATCCATATCCTTGATCCTTGGGGTAGAAGCCAACTGGTGAGAATGTGTAATGCATCTTCTTCTAGGTACTTTTTCTTCAATATCCTCACCCATTTAGATTTGGATGGGTATGCATTTTCCAAACAAGCTTCACTTCCAAGTTGTTTTATTTTAGCAAATCTCTCAAGCTTAACCCACCAGCTGACTTTGTTTTGTAAACCTTATCCCTTGCAATGAGTGGTGTCTTGTTTTGTTTTGAGTTCTTGCCAAAAGAATTTCCTCATGCGTTGGTTTTTTTTGGCTTGCTTCAACTGAAAGTAAGAGACAAGACATAAGGTAGATTGGAACAGCAGAGACAAATGTCTCAAGCATTGTTATTCTTCTCACCCAAGATAGCGAACATCCTTTCCAAGAGGCTAGTCAATTGCCAATTTTGGTTTTAAGGGGATCCCACAATTTGCTAGTTCTTAGTCTAGCAGCTTAAGGTAATTTGAGATACTTGCATGGTGGAATTCCCCTCTTAAAGTCAGGGTATCTCAAGATTTGTTGTTCCAATCATATGGATTTTGTAACGAAGATCTCTGATTTTTCTTTGCTTACCTCCTATCTTGAAGTAGCTGAATAAAGGTCCAAAAATTATTTGAATTTTTGAGTTTCACTACTCTGAGTGGCACTAAACAACATTGTATCATCAAAAAATTGTTGATGTGTGGTTGACAGAACATTGCTAGTGACTTGAGTGCCCACCAACATGTCAATTTCAACGTGGGTGATGGATATGCTCAATGCCTACCATAATTATGAAAAGAAAGGGTGATAATGGATCACCTTGCCTAATCCCTCTAGAGATTTCAAAGAATACTTCAGTTGAGCCATTGATGAGAATTGAAACTCTAGGGTTGGTCACATAGTTGAATATCCAATCCATCTAGTGCTTGTTGAACCCAAAGGATTAATGTGCTCTATTTTTTCATTTTTGAATGGAATGAATCACTTCCTGTGCTATGATGACTCCATCCAAGATTGATCTACTAGGCACAAACCCAATTTTCTCATTGGATATGATGTCTATTAGTATCCTTTTCAATATATTTTCTACATCTTTGGCCTTTATCTTGTAGAGTGTAATATATAGTGGTATAGGTCTGAATTCATCTAGTGATGTTGGTTCCTCCTTGGGTATAAGGGCTATGAATGCATTATTAATTTCCCTCAATACCACACCCCATTGACTTGAGTCTTCAATTGCTTCAGTCACTTCTTGCCCAACAATACCTCAACATTTAACATTTATGAAAGAAGCCTACTAGGAAACCATCCAAACTAGGAGCTTTATCATGGTGGAGTTGATTTAAAGTCACCTTAATCTCTTCTTCTATAAAGCTTTCCATTAGCATCTTTTTTTTTCTCTTTCGAGACTAATTTGGGTATGCCTTATAGTATGTGTTGGCTTGTGACCAAATTTTTGAAAATGTCTATAGTCTCCTTGACTATTTCATTTGGTTTTTCCAATGTCTCCATTGGCATTCCTAATCCTTGTGATTTATTCATTTTCCTTTGGATTTTGGTTGTATTGTGAAAATATTGAGTTTTTATCACCTTCCCTAATCCACAACTCTCTTGACTTCTGTTTCCAAAACAATTCCTCTTTAGTCAGGACATCTTAATACTCCCTTAAAAGTTCATTTTCTTTAAAAAACTTTAGTGATCGATGGCCCTCAAAAGAACATCTTCATTTAAGGTTTTCAGATCTTCTTTAACCCTTTTTGGTTTCGAAAATGTTGCTAAACCAAATTTTGTTCCTTTATTTGAGTTGTCACAATGCCAAACATTTTGGTTTTTGTTGGGTTTATCTCATTCCACCATTGTTCAATTAAGTTGAAGAAGTTTTGATCCCTCATTGACATGTTCTCAAACTTGAAAGGGCATTTGATTAGCCTTTTGTCCCCTAAAATGCTAAGTGATATCGGATAATGGTTTTAGCTAGATTGAGGTATAATGTTGTCTTCCAATGTGAAGGAAAATGATCCCAAATCCCCTTTGAATAAAAACCTATCAAATCCCTCTACTATAATACTAAACCCCAATCTCCTATTGATCCAAGTGAAAGTTGCATTTAACATTTGGATCTCCAATAGCAGATTTATGCCCACAAAATTCTCAAAATCTATTTGATATTGGTATTTTCTCTACACTCCCCCTCTTTTATCTTTAGCTACAAAGGATGGTATTGAAATCTGTTGATGCATGATAGCCTCGGTAAGATAAATGATTGAATGAGAGATAAATGAAGTCTCTCATTCAATCATCTATCTCATCGATAGACTATGATAAGACTTCAATCATCATTCCTTCGTCTGATAAATATAATTACTCTTCGATATGTCATTTATATTATATCAATAAGAGTATGCATGATATACGATCTAGTTGTGATCGTATCCCTCGATTCTTATATATAACATTGTTAATAATCGGGTTCTTAACTAATGCACGGTATACCGATTGTTATCGAGTTTATTAATAATTGCATATATACTGATTGTTATCGGGTTTATTAATAACTGCATGTATACCGATTGTTATCGGGTTTATTAAATGCATACATACCAATTAGTATCGGTTTCACTTGTTAACTATATGCACATCGGTTAGCATCGGTTAAACTTGTTAGTTATATGTGCACCGATTGGTATAAGTTAAATGCGATTATGATTGAAGAGGTGCGATCAAGTAATATCTTGATCGGTCATGTCTAATAGAAATGACCGGTCAAGGTATTGCTTGATCCTCCTTATTGGCATATATATATATATATATATATATATATATATATATATATATATATATATATATATATATATATATCAATCTGTGATTATGAGAAGAACATCGAAATTCATAAATGCTCCTTCTCATCTGCAACATACCAAATAATAATAAGATTTATTATAATAAGAAATAACATATACTTGAAAGAAAAGATAAACTTGTATAACTTGCATCTTGAATTGAAAATTGAATAACATTTACATGGTATCAGAGCTATAGTTAAATCGAACCTGAGGCTATTCAATTTTGTAAAAAATTCAAGACAAGCATATATTCGACATCACATTTCTCCTAATGGCTAGCACTATCAGATTTGAAGATAGACTCGGAGGAGGTGATGACTTCTCAGTGTGGAAGTTCAGAATTCAAATGATTCTCAGAGAAAATAAAGTCGAATCATTTGTAAAAACTGAAACTACAGAACCTGAGACTAAACCTGACAAAGCAACTTGGATAGAGGGAAATGAAAAGGCCATCAAAATCATAGTTGATGGGGTGAGGAATAATATTATGCCCATCATAAGGAAACATGAAACGGCCTACAACATGTTCAAAGCACTTAAAGATGCATTTGAGATATCCAATGCTAGTCGAACCTTGGCTTCAAAGAGAGAAATAAATCATATTGCTATGATCAAAGGGGAGTCAGTCAATGCCTACTTGATGCAGATATCAGCCCTGAGGGATGAGCTAGCAACCATTGGATATGAGATCCAAAGCAAATAATTAACACTCATTGCTCTAGATGGGTTGCCTAGTATATGGGAAACATTCGTCCAAGGCATCAGTGCAAGGGATAAATTTTCAAAGTTTGAAAGGCTAAAGGCAGATTGTCTCCAAGAAGAATCAAAGTTAAATAAGAAAGGGATCAAACAAAAGAATATAGATGAAGATCTTCAAGTCCTAAATACAAACTCCAATAAGAAAAGCAAGCAGAAACAATTTAGGAAGAGGAAAGGCCGTCATGACAAGAACACCTTCAAGAAGGATCTTTCACAGATTCAATGTTTCAGATGTGATAAATTCAGACACTATGTTGCCAATTGTCCGGAAAGAGCCAAACAGCAAGCCACATTCGCCAAAGCAGGAAAATCTAAAAGGGAAGATGACTCCGAGAAGTATGTCCTTTACTCAACCCTTACAAACCAAGCATCAAACAAGGTTAACTCTTGGGTGATCGACAGTGGCTCATCCAGACACATTACAGGGTTTAGAGAAGTGCTAGACTCCATGATAGAGGAGAATGATGAGGAAGTGACTATCGGAGATGACTCCACACATCCAGTCAGAGGAGTTGGAACTTGCACCATCAAACTAAAGTCAGACATATCATTGCAACTTAAAGGAGTACTATATATCTCAGTGATAGGGAGATTGTTAGAAAAGTACTCAACAAGGTGAATTAGGTCTAATGGTTCAATTGGTTTCCAAAAGACTTGTTTGTGACTGTCATATATGTTTGCAAAATCAATTTGAGGTTATAATGCTAAGCACCTCATGCATATCTTCCTAAACAAACTCCCTTTTTGAGTGAGCTCATACCCTTACTCATCCACTATTCAATATGTTTAACCAATACATTCTTTCCAACACATTCCTCTGTCCTTTGGGCATTGCTCTGACTGTTCTTTGACATTATAAGCTCCTCCAAGTGGTTTAGGAAACTAGGTAAAGGTTTTGTTCAAAAGCTTGCTTCATTTTGTTGCTTTGGCTTCGTTGATTCACTTGCTCAAACCCAACTTCCTAGGTTTCAAAACCCAAAATGGCTTCACAAGGATGTCTTAGAGGTTTCTTAAGGTTTCTTCACTGTTTTGGACTGTCCTTCAAAGATCTATCCAAACCCAACGAGCTCAAGGTAATTGGGTTCCATGATTTGTGTGTGTGAGGCCTAAAAAGGGCTACTAGCCCATGGAGGGCTAATTGGATGAAAATTGCTTGTAGGAGGCAACGATGCTTTATCCCACCATGGAAGTTGGCTTGGAACGTTCAAACAACCTCCAAACTAATTGATTTTCATGGTTTAGGCCACTGCCAAGGCAAAATAGGGACTGTCCACCATTTATGGCACTTTTGTAGGGTTTCAAGAGGGTTTTCAAGCTTGCAATGTTAGATACACAACTCCTTCACAAACCAAGGCCCTAAACTGACAGATAGACCTTGCCACACCTTGGAGAACATTGTCCAAACAGTTACCACTTGTCATTTTGCCAAACACTTAGCATACTATCTGTAGAAAGTGACAAAAACAATCATTTTCACTGTTTTCACTGCTTTCCACTGTCTTTGCTGCATAATAGTGGGTTAGGACTTCCAAAATGCCTGCACCATAGCATAAATAAGCCTTCAAACAACAAGTTAACTCTGCATTGAACAAATATGGCTAAGTCTCCATGCATGGAAAGTTTCAAAGACAATTTTGATGCCAAAAACCACTTAAATCTCCAAAAATAGGGAACCTGTTGTCCTAATAGTTTGATTCAATTTTCAAGGGCAAGGTAGTTTCTCTTGGAGCCTCAAATTGTTTCAAATCATTCATAGTAAAGGTGCAGACCTTTTCCTCAACGTTGTTAGCTCAAATAGACTTTGAGAACAACATTTTACTCATATTTTCAATCTACTAGTCAAGTTACTCACTCAACTTGTCTAGTATGATCTCACACAAACTCTTTGTGCTTAACCCTAGCCAAATAAGAAAATATATGCATTGTACAGACTCTTATCAACTTGACCAAGTCCCTCCATGGGAGCCCAATGAGGTTTTTAGTCAAGTTGACCCATTATGAAGCACAAACCCTTGACAGGGCAGAGGAGTAGCAAAACTGAAGTAAATAAATTCAACTGTCTTCTCAATGCAAGAACAAAGAACCAATTACATTAATTGCTTTAAATTCACATCAAAAACACTTCCTAGAAAGTACAGTACGGAAGAAGTCAGATTAGTACGGACTGATACATCCAAACAAGTTCAAATTGCCATAGGAACCAGAATTTTGCACTTCTTTTATTGAGAATAACTTGTTTTCACATCTGCCAACCCTATACAAGGAAGAGGGTGGTCTATTTAAAGGTTTTGTGAATTAGTTATGATGTCCTGCATGGACATATAGCTGTAGGATTGCTTTTGTACATTTTTTACTGTAAAAATGACAACTTTTTAACAAGGTGAGCAACTTTTGTTGCACAAAATGACACTTTTGCTCCCCTTTACTACACCAACTCTCTTAAACACTTAAACATGCTTGAAATCACTTTAACAACATGTCTAAATGCTTTCACAAACATTCTTAAGCCTATAAGGCATTTCTCACAAATTTACCCATTTTTGGCCTAGGAGGCAAAACTTGACAACACAAGGCTAGAAAGACAAAACTTGATCTCTCAAACACAAAATGAGATACAAACCACTTGACAAGTAACACAACAACCTAAAACAATATCACAAACCTACCACAAGACATTATAAATATGAAAGCATGAAATACTCAAAAAGGAGAGTTTTTACTCAACTAGGTGCTCCTGCACCACTCAAGCATCAAGAGAAACCTAGTCTCCATATCAGTACTAGAGGATACTGGGTACATAGTGACCTTCATGGACAACAGAGTGTTGGCTTGGCCAAAGAATTCATCTATCAACAAAGCTAAAACCATTGGTCAAAGACAAGGCTACTTGTATGAGCTGTGCATAGAGCCCAACTTAGCCCTAATCCATGAAACTATAGATGCTAATGAAGTTTGGCATAGAAGACTAGGTCACTTGAATTTTAGAGCTTTATCATCAATGGGAAACCGTGTCACATGCCTACCTAAGTTAAAGCAATATCATTCAGGGGCATGCAAGGGATGTGCCTTAGGTAAAAATGCTAAGGGTGTTTACCAAAATAGTACTAGGAAAACAAACAAAGTTCTAGAGTTAGTTCATTCTGATGTATGTGGACCTATGTCCGTACCTTCTTTAGGGGGGTTTTTGTATTATGTAATATTTGTTGATGACTACTCTAGGGAAATTTGGATCTACTTTCTGAAATGTAAAGAATCATAAGAGATCCTTAATAGGTTTAAGGAATTTAAATCACTAACAAAAAACTACCCAGGAAATAAAATCAAAACCTTAAGAACTGATAATGGGGGGAATACATCTCAGATTTGTTTAAATATTTTTGTAAAAATGTTGGGATTAAGAGGGAGCTTACTATACCTTATAATCCTCAACAAAATGGGGTAGCTGAGAGGAAAAATAGGACAATTGTAGAAGCTGCCAAAGCCATGATTTTTTATCAGAATCTAAATACCAATCTTTGGGCAGAAGCAACAAGCACTGTTGTATATATACAAAATAGATGTCCTCACTCCCATCTTGAAGTTAAAACCCCTGAGGAAATCTTTACTAAAACAAAGCCAAATATCAGCCACCTTAGAATATTTGGGTGTCCTATCTATATTCATGTACCTAAGGAGAAAAGATTAAAATTAGAGTCTTCTGGAAAAAAGGGGAATGCTTGTAGGATATAGTGAAACCTCTAAGGCCTACAAAATTTATATATCTAGTCAGAGAAATATTGAATTGAGTAGGGATGTAATCTTTGAAGAAGACTTAGCCTTCAAAAGAGCCCAAAGCTCAATAGAACCTGAAGTCTATATCCCTACCCCTAGCATAGAGGAAGACCTTGCTCTAAGCTTCAGAGGGAGAGTCTCGAGGAAAATGTAGGTGAAACTCAAAACCCACCTAGAGGAAATTTCAAGAAAAGACCACTATGGGTGACCAAAACTGTAGAAGAAGCTCAAAAGTATGTTGCTCCTTCAGGAACCTTCAGAGAAAGCAAAAAGCCTAACAAACTCACCAACTACGTTGCTCTCATGAATGATCTCTCAAAAGAAGAACCTAATAATGTATCAGATGCAGTTAAACATCAAGTATGGAAGAATGACATGTCTGAGGAATACCAATCCATTATGAAAAATGATATTTGGGAGATTGTTCCTAGGCCAGCTAGGAAATTTGTTGTCACCTCCAAATGACTCTTCAAAATAAAAAAATGCTGCAGATGGCAGCATTGAGAAACACAAGGCTAGATTTGTAGCCAGAGGGTTCTCACAAAAGGAAGGAATTGACTTTGAAGAAACCTTTGCACCTGTAGCCAGATATACCTCAGTAAGAACAGTCTTAGCCATTGCAGCAGCAAAAAGATGGAAAGTACATCAGATGGATGTAAAGACAACATTTCTTAATGGAGAGATTACACAAGAAGTATACCTAGAGCAACCTGAAGGGTTTGAGATTCATGATGTATAATCTCATGTATGTAAACTCAAGAAAACTCTTTATGGGCTTAAACAAGCTCCCAGGGCCTGGTATGAAAGGATTGACACTTATATCTCAAGGCTAGGCTTCTCAAAGAATGATGCAAATCCAAATCTCTACTATAAGCAAAACAAAGGTGATATGCTGATATTGATTTTATATGTTGATGATTTGTTAATCACAGGAAAAGATCACCTCATAGATCAGTGTAAGAAATACCTTGCTAAAGAATTTGATATGAAGGACTTGGGACTCCTTCATTACTTCCTAGGTTTGGAAGTATGGCAGAATTTTGATGGCATTATACTAAACCAAGGTAAATATACCTTGGACATTTTGAAGAGATTTGGAATGCTAAACTGCAGACCCATGACCTTTCCAATGGAAACAAACCTTCATAAACTTAAGGAAGCTGCAGCAGAATCACAACCCTCAGATCCTACTCTATACAGGCAAATGATTAGGTCCCTGATGTATCTTGTAAATACGAGACCAGATATCTGTTATGCAGTTAATGCCTTGAGTCAGTTTATGTGTGAACCAAAGGAGATACACCTGGTAGCAGTAAAACATAACATGAGATATCTACAAGGTACACTAAAATTTGGTCTCAAATATGAGAGAGTTGAACTAGATCTACACGGATTCACAGATTCAGATTGGGCTGGAAGTGTAACTTGCAGGAAAAGCACCACAGGATGTTGTTTCAGTTTAGGTTCAACCATGATATCCTAGATCAATAGCACATAGTTCCATTGAGGCCAAATACATTGCAACCTCCATGGCTGCTCGAGAGGCAGTATGGCTTAGAAAGCTGCTTGTGGGGTTATTCGGTGAACCAATGAAGCCTACAGTTATTCATTGCGACAACCAAAGTTGTATAAAACTTTCAGTGAATCTGGTGTTTCATGATCGATCCAAACATATTGAGATTCCATATCATTATGTACGAGACATGGTGGATAGGAATGTGATCCAGTTGGAATACATTTGTACAGGAGATTAGATAACATATATTCTTACCAAACCACTTTCAAGGGTGAAAGTTGAGCACTTCAGAAAAGGTCTTGGTATGATTGAAATTTAATTTGCTTTGTTCTCCTATACTTATTAAGATGTTTTATGTGTAAACTTCTTTGTCGTGTTAGGACTTTTATGGGTTTAACCCCTTGTGTTCATGTCTAAAAGGTGACGATCTCTCAGATAATGAACATTTGTATGTAGACATTATAAGGTGATGATCTTATGATGTTCAAACCAGTTGTCATGTTGGATCTCTGGTATGCCATGGATGTGCCATGATTGTGTTGTGGTAAAACATTTGAATAAAATGTTAGTGCACATACCACAACTTGGATAAGTTGAGAATTTGACTATTCTCATGTGCTTATTCTTAAAGTATTGCGTGCTTAGGCAATACTGATATCACGTGCTTGGGTGATATCTTGTCATCACAAGTTGATGTGATGAACGTTTGTATCACACGTTTAGGTGATACTTCATGTCACATGTTTAGGTGATGTGATTTTGTGTATCAGATGATTGATGATACTTCATGTCACATGTCTAGGTGATATGATTCCCTAGAGAGTAAGATTACGTAAGGAATACTGACCATCATGAGAAATGTGATGCTAGATATGTTGTCTTTCATTTATCTTCCCTAGCTAAGAGGGAGTGTTGATACATGATAGCCTCGGTAAGATAAATGATTGAATGAGAGATAAATGAAGTCTCTCCTTCAATCATCTATCTCATCGATAGACTATGATAAGACTTCAGTCATCATTCCTTCGTCTGATAAATATAATTACTCTTCGATATGTCATTTATATTATATCAATAAGAGTATGCATGATATACGATCTAGTTGTGATCGTATCCCTCGATTCTTATATATAACATTGTTAATAATCAGGTTCTTAACTAATGCACGATATACCGATTGTTATCGGATTTATTAGTAATTGCATATATACTGATTCTTATCGGGTTTATTAATAATTTCATGTATACCGATTGTTATCAGGTTTATTAAATGCATACATACCGATTAGTATTGGTTTCACTTGTTAACTATATGCACATCAGTTAGCATCGGTTAAACTTGTTAGTTATATGTGCACCGATTGGTATAAGTTAAATGTGATTATGATTGAAGAGGTGTGATCAAGTAATATCTTGATCGGTCATGTCTAATTGACATGACCAGTCAAGGTATTGCTTGATCCTCCTTATTGGCATATATATATCAATCAGTGATTATGAGAAGAACATCGAAATTCATAAATTCTCTTTCTCCATTTGCAACATACCAGATAATAATTAGATTTATGATAATAAGAAATAACAAATACTTGAAAGAAAAGATAACCTTGAATATAACTTGCATCTTGAATTGAAAATTGAATAACATTTACAAAATCCCCTCCCAAGATTCCAAATTCATTAGGGAAATTGGCTAGAAGGATATCAATTTCCCCCAAACTTCCCTTTTTGATATACAAGAAGATGGGTGATAAACATTAATCAAAATAAAATGTAGGTTTAAGGATAAGCTTTTTATTGTGCATGTCATCCAATTTGTTTGCTAATTTCCTTTCGATGAGCACCACCTGTAGTCTCAAAAAAGTGATTAAACCTCGTGAAGCACCTTTTGAGTCCACCACATATGGGTTCTAGTTTTTTGGCCTTCTTTTGAGTTTCTTTACATCCACATCCATATTGATCATTTTGGATTCTTGAATCACAAAGATATTTGCTTGAAGCACCTCCATAAGGCATCTAACTAGGCACTTTTTTGTTAGGGGTGTTTAAGCCTCTAACATTCAACGATATGAGCCTCATGGCTCCCTAGGAAGGGAAACACCCTTCCCTGATCTTAACATTCTAGTGATCTTCACCTGCCACTTTGATTCCCCATCTACACTTCTTTTCTCTTGGTTAGTTATCCGTTTCTCTTCCTTTCACCACAACCAAGAGATTTTTTGATTGAACCTGTTTGTTTAATCCTAAATTTTTTTGTGGTCGGCATGGGTAACTCCATTATTTTTGTACCTTTGTTGCATTTTAGAGTGGATGTCCCCTCTTCACATAAAACTTTCACATCTAGATTTGCAACTTCCACATTATGACCTTCCATGATGTCATTTTCAATACTGCATAATTTTGCATTCTCCATATCCATGCCTATCTCTTGTGAGAAACTAATCAATTAACACCCCACTTCCAAGATTGTAGCAATCTCACTCATGATTTGGGAGGATTGACATTTTTTCTTGAAACCTTATCGAATCTCCTTCACTGTTGCCCCCCAATCGGATATTTTGTTCCTTGGCATTGCTACTCTTAGCCTCCTCTAATTGTTGCTTGAATTGCTCTTGGGTTGCATTTGCCTCTTGGATCTCCCTAGGGTGTCCATGGCTACTTTTTGAGGTAATGCTTTGCCTCTTGGTAGAGCCATTTCCCCTATCCAACCCCAATGCACCTATGGTTGGTTGGGTTATTTTCTTCTGATTGGGTCACTTTTGTTAGGTCTTCTTTTGCAATCTCTTCAGGATTACGGTTTTGTCATGTCTTGGTTTAATATTTTAAAAAATCCTTTGACAGGTTCTTTTGTTATGTTTGCATTGTGATCAGTTTGCCCGATTGGTGCCTTTTTAATAATTGCTCATTTGAGGGTTTTAAGTTGTTGTGTGATCGGCCCCATGCTCATTTGCTATTAGGTAACTAACCTAAACCTTTAAGTGTTGGTGCATTGGATTGTCTTTTCCTTTTCGATTTAATATTTTATGTCCTCATGTATTGGCCCTCCTCCACGGTAACCTAATGGCTCAACTTAATATGCACGAGCTTCAATTTGTTTTTAGTTGATGTTGTGTCAGTATGTCGTCAAGATCCCTTTTATATTTCACCGACCTCACGAGTTAGTGTGTGCCATCCTAGTCATGACTTGTGTTAGTCATAAGTTGTGGCTTGTAACCTCATTGAAATTCCTCAAGTGTTTCAACGACATTACGTTTTGAGTTTGTTCGTAGGTTATCATCAAAATGAGCTCATAGCATCATGGAGGTCTTCCTGAAATCTCAATGAGTGGAGAACTCAGCGATGGAATGGAGTGTCCTATTATCGGTGAGATGTGTTTCAAATCTCAACAACTTGAAGATGTAAATGTGGGGAAATGCCTCGTTCAGTTAGTGAGATGTTTCTTATATCTGGGCGGTCAAGCGAGAAGAGTTGCTCTGAGTTGGACACATTGACAACTGGCCAAGGGATATTGCACGAGTTGTGTATATCAGCAAAGGGAGTCAAAGGTGGATTAGGCATCGGTGAGATTGTTTTCATCGGCAAGTGGCCCCAAACCTTTCAACGATATATCGGTGCCAACAAGGGGTGAAGTCGATGTCGGTCAAAAGCATTCAAATTTTCACAACTATTGATTTGGCTAGGTCGATAGTGGGAATTCAAAATTGCTTAGCCACCTGTTTCAAAAAAGGAAACCTCACACGAATAGTATTAATGGTACCTTGAATGGTGAATACATGCAAAAAATCATTCAGTTTTCTTCATTTTCAAAGCTAAAGCATAATTGAGGGCGAAGAGCAGAGTACCAAAATTCCCAAAGGCTTGATTGCAAAGACAAAGGATACTTTCAGCCGCTAATTTCAAGCAGTAAGTGGGCCTTTCCTTGTTTTTTCTATTTTTTTTCTTGTAGTTTCAAGGGTGTAAAAGTTATAAGGTGGCAAGCAGTTGTTAGGGCATATCGTCATACTTTCAAATTACCTATATACTCCAAATTACGTCGACTTCTTCTAGAGTCTTTGCATCTGAGGGCCCAAAGACAAAACGACATAAAAAAGATTTGAATTTATATGATGACCTTATTGCCCAGTTACCTGGATCCTCCCATAGGCATAAAACTCAGGCTCCTATGCCAAAGTTTAGTGATTCAAATTGCCATTGTAAAGAGAGTTATATGCCAATTAGGGGCCACAATATTTTTAGGTACGTATACATGAAATCAGAAAAGGAGCCTGAATGCAATCCTTGGAGATTAGGGCTAGCTCGGTTAGTGGCTCCCAACATTTTTGTGAATGTATATTTGATCAGGGCAATTGCAAAGAATTATGATAGTCAAATTAGATGCATTAGGTCGACCACTGGAATTATGTTGCCAATTAATAAGGAGAAGATCTGTGAGGTATTTGATATGGGAGATTGTGTCAGCTATGACTTGAAGATTGATTTCGGTGGTCTAAGAGCAGAATACAAGAATGCAAAGGGAATGTATAGGAGGAAATGGTTGTCATTGCATAGGCCTAGGGTTGGCAGAGAGCTTCAGAAATTCAAGGATACAGAATTGGCGCCTATAGCATTGAGTCACAAATACTTGTAGATGACCTATTATGCCCCATGTCAAGTGCTTAATAATGATGTGAATTTGCATATTCCTGAGCAACTGATAGTGTTGGCTTGTGACATCCAAAGTACTACAAATGACAGACCTTTTGATTACCCTCAATTTATCACAGAAGGAATCCATAATGCTTTAATCAATATCCAAAGGGATGGGTCACTGATTACATTCAATTGGTATTCCCTTTCAATGCATATGTTGTTGTTTGAAGGACAAAAGCATAATGCTTGGCATGGTGATTTGCATATTAAGGTGTTTGATGATAGAGGATCTAGGAAAACGGTGCAACTATGGACCTCTATATGGGAATGTGGGTATAAACATGCCAAATATTTATACATTGAAGAACATTTTGTGCTAAAGGTATATAGCATACTTGGCCATGACTCCCCAAGACTATCAAGGAAAACAATTAAGTTCTTGAGGCCCAAAGGGAGAGAGCAAGAAATCAAAGTAAAATTTGATCACAATTAGGTTGACTGGTATATAATGAGGAAATATACTTACATTAGAGTGTGTGGGCCTAAGGGTCAGCCACACACATTGCCTATGATAGTATCAGATAGATTAGCAACCTTGGAAATCATATGGCAGATGTATGAAGCATCAACACCATTCAGGAAGCATAATAAGGGTTCTTTCTTTCTAGTATATTTGTGTATGGGTAATTTCCAGATCAATGGAGCATCGAGATTTGAGCAAATAATTAATCTTTGAATGCCTACAAGTTGCCATTATGTCTTGAGTTTCTCCTCAAGGAGAAATTAATTAGGAATTGCCACACTTGTGAAGAAGGGAGACGGAGAATATTGGCATACATAAGGATTCAAAAGATAGAAAGTGTTAAGATGGAGACATACCCTTCCTCCAAAGGTGCATTCTCTAATGAGGATGATCAGGTCAGAAGATTGGAGTTGCTTATTCAAAATGAGCCTATGTTGACATCTGATTAGCGTATTGTTTCCTCACCTTCACCAAGTTTTTCATCTATTGGAATAGGAGGACCAAGAGTTGTAACACCCATGGCTCAAATGTCCCCTGCTCCCTCAACTAGAATTAAAGTATCACAAGATGTTGGTGAGAGTGCAGAGCCTCATCAAGAGAAAAAAGTATCACAACAAGAGCATATGCAGCCATATCAGCCACCAAATAATCAGGATAATGACATGATTGAAATTGTTGATAACTTACTGAGGATTTTAGTAAAAAAGCTTTAGAAGGATTCATGTCTGATGATGATTTCATCAATTTAGAATAATTCAAATTATTTATTCATAAGATGAAAGGGAGAAAGCTTCTTGAAAAGATAAATAATATCATCTTGAAGCAATGAGATGAATTTATCTAGTTTAGGGCTGAGGTAAAGGAAAGGATGAAAGATATGACCCCGAAGAAAGGGAGGAAAATGCTCAAAGAAGCAGGGTGCTTACTTCTCTCGGGGATAGATATGTCTTCTTGTGTAGCTTTTGATAATTTATGAAGATATGATGGAATTGATCTCAAGTGATGAGGGAATTGACAAATTTTGTTATGGCTCTGAGTTCAGACCCGATGATAACACCTTGTCAACATTTTTTCTTTATCCTTTAGGAAAAAGGCCAGTTACAATTGCAAACCCACAACTTATTGTCAAACAATTTATGGTTTATAGAGTGCAAGATGTATATGCAAGACAATCAACCAATTTGAATGTCAATACAATGTTGTTCACCAAAGCCATAATTGAAAATTTATCACAAAGGAAGGAGTTAAAAGAGAGTGTCAGAGAATGAAAATTTGAGTACATCTTCACAGACAGGTCTTCTACTGTCCACAGAGCATGAAACAACAATGTTGAAGACATATAGGTTTAATATGGATCAAGACTTGATTAGGGCCAGGTTTCAACGGTTATTGCCTCACTTACAATTAATGTGGAAAAGGTACCGAGATGTTGTAAGCATCATAAGGAAGCAAAAAAAGGTTGAGTTTGGTCTAAAAATTGTTCAAAAGCAATTGAAGAAAAATCAATAAGTGATGTAGTTTCTTAAGCAACATAATGACTACATTGGAGTAGAGGCTAAAGAGCAATTGACAGTCATAATAGATGAGTAAAAATTGTGTTGATAGAAGTAGAAGCATGCTAAGGGAACATCACAAATATCATATGCATGTAGCAAAGGCAATAGGCAGATTTAACAAGTCGCAAGGTATACAACCACTTGCATTTGTCAATTTGACGATGGAGAAGATAAAACTGAATTGGAATTAATTAGGAATTTTGACAAGGAGCTTTGATCCAGAGGGTTACATTAATTTTGCAAGAAAATATGTAGGTTTGGGTGCATATTCACATGAGTTTCTCCTCAAGGAGATATTAATTAGGAATTGCCACACTTATGAAGAAGGGAGACAGAGAGCAGTGGCATACATGAGGATCTTCACCATGTTGTCACTACTCTGAGCCAACAGACAACTACTTCATTTGTTTTCTTTTACATAATACATTACCATTTGTTCTTATACCTTCTGCAACTAACCTTCTAGAACCTACTTTTCTAATCTTACATCTAGACTCATGAAATATGAGCTTGTAGCCTTTACTAGACATCTAAATCACACTTTAAAGATTATGTCTCAAATATTTTAACATAATAAACATCATATGTCTTATTCTTACCATCAATGCATATGGTTCCTTTACCATAGATAGGTACAACCTCCTCACCAACAAACTTCACTAACCTGCCATCTTATTTTTCAAAGTCTATGAACTTCCTTTTATCACCTGTCATATGATTTGAGCATCCAGAATCAATTGTCCAAGCCTTAGGTTCCACTTTTTTATGTAGTGCGGTCTTCATAGTCATTGATATTTCACTATTCTTCCCAATATGCAGAGTATTGGACCTTTCATTGTCCTTTTCTTCTATGCCCAAAAATAATGATTCATCATTTGAGTAATCACAATCTTCTTCTTTAGAGGAATAGGTTTCTATTGAACAAAAACTCCTTTTAGGCTTATCGCTATCATCTATTCTTTTGTTTCTATCATCTCTCCTATAATTATCCTTTGTCTTGTTATCATCATTTGATCTCTTATAGTAATCTTCACTGAAAGTACATCTAGTAGCATAATAACCAATTCTTCCACAATTAAAACATTTGAAGGACAACTTACCTTTGTTCTCTAGTCTCCTCACAATGTTCGCTTCAATATCATCTAAATCATTGCTTGTTTTAGATGCATCTTCAATCCTCTTGGTGGATTTGAATGCAACTTTCTTTTGACATTGTGCAACTCATCAAACTTTGATATCTCAAAGACGGAGAGTCCTATTCTTTCTTTCAACTAGTCTATTTTGTTGTCTCCTCAACCAAGAGACCAATTTGTCTCCTAAGAAAGAATAGGATTCCTCAAACTTTGTGGTTCTAGACATTTCATTTATAGTCACATTCTTTCGTTCAACTAGTCTATTTTGTTGTGGAGTCTTAGGTGCAGATAATTGCCTCCTAATACCATGCTCCTCACAAAATCTATCAAATTTATTTGAATTCTCCTCTTCTATCAAACCTTAAACATTTGAACTTAATTTCTATTTAATTTTTAAAAATATATTTGAATACCTTAAATTTATCTAGTGCTTTTGATTTTTCTTTTAAGAAAGTAACCTATGTCATTCTATAATAATCATCAATGAGCAACATAAAATACCATTCAACATTTAGTCCTCGTCCTTCTAGGTCCGCATAGGTTCGTATGAATCAACTCCAAAGGTCTTGTGGTAGAATACTCCTTGCTCTTGAATTTGTTCATTGTTTTTTTTTCCATCTGACATTCCTTGCACACTGTATTGGCAAGTTTGATAACCTCTGGCAAATCTCTCACAACATGAGTAGAATTGATCTTCACCATGTTATCAAAGTTAATATGTCCCATTCTTTTGTGCCATAACCAATATTCACTACTCTATGCCAATAGACAACTGCATTGTTTTCTTTTACATAATAGGCATTACCATTTTTTCTTATACCTTTTGCAACTATCCTTTTGGAACCTCCTTTTTTGATCTCATATCCAGACCCATGAAATATGAGCTTGTTGTCTTTACCGCACATCTAACTCACACTCAAAAGATTATATCTCAAACCTTTAACATAATAAACATCACGTGTCTTATCCTTACCATCAATGTATATGGTTCCTTCAACATAGATAGGTGTAGCTTCCTCACCAGCAAACTTCACTGATCCACCATCATATTTTTTAAAGTCTATGAACTTCCTTTGTCACCTGTCACATGATTTGAGCATTCAAAATCAATTATCCAAGCTTTAGTTTTTTCATGCAATGTAGTCTTCATAGTTGTTGATCTTTCACTATTCTTCTCATCATGTAGATTACCAGACCTTTCACTATCATTTTATTCTATGACCAAAACTAATGATTCATCATTTGAGTCATCACGATCTTCTTTGTTAGAGGAATATATCTCCATTGAACAAAAACTCCTTATAGGCTTATCTTTTTCATCTATTCTTTTGTTTCTATCATCTCTACTATAATTATCCTTTCTCTTGTTATCATCATCTAATCTCTTATAGTTATCTTTCATGAAAGTACATCTAATAGCATAATCACCAATTATTCCGCAATTCAAACATTTGAAGGGCAACTCACCTTTGTATTTTTTGGATCCTTTGTTTAGTCTCCTCACAAAGTTCACTTCAATATCATTAGGAACATTGCTTGTTTTAGATGCATCTTCAATCCTATTGGTGGCTTTGAATGCAATTTCTTTCTTGACATTGTGAAACTCCTCAAACTCTAATATCTCAAAGGCAAATAGCAATCCATAGAGCTGATCCAAGGTATATGTATCCATGTTATGGCTTTCTCAATAGCATACAACTTAGGTTTATAAGATCTAGGACGTTTCCTCATTACTTTTCTCACTTCATTTTATTCAATTCTCCACCAATACCTCTGATTACATTTACTATCTCATTCACTTGGCACAAGTAACCTTCAATGTTCTCATCTTCAGACATACTCAGTGTCTCAAATGTACACTTTAGATTCTACATCTTGACTTGCTCGATCTTCTGCACTCCTTCATAAATGTTGCTCAAGTTATCCCAAATTTCCTTTGTAGTTTTGCATCTTGTGACCTTCAAGAACTCCGAGTCACTCAAACTATTGACAATTATATTGCTTGCCTTGGCATTATTTTCATGATTCTTGACCTCATTTGGAGTAGAAGGACCACCAGTCATAACAATATAACTAGTCTTAATAATATCCCATATTCCAAGTGGTAGAGAATTCAAATAATAGTCCATGTGCGCCTTCCAAGAAAAATAATTTGTGTCATTAAACTTTGGTGCTTTGAAACTAATCTCCTGCACCATCTAGGACCTTCCTTAAAAGGTTAATCTTATCTTAGAGGAACGTTGCTTGGATACCAATTGTCGAACACACCATTGAACTAAGAGGAGCGGCTAAATAAGTCCAAACCTCGAACCAATTTACCTTTAAGCTCTTAATTTTCAAACCACAATTATCTTATTTTTGCAATAATTAAATATGAAACTACAAAATACGATACACAAGAGAACACCAAATTTATGTGGAAAACCCTAAGAAGGGAAAAACCATGGTGAGAATCACACTCACGATATGAATACTTGATTGCAATGTTTTAGGCTCAAGGCCAAGGAAGCTCACTACTCTTGATTTGGAATTGAAACACTAAGGTGTACAACCGTAGGAAAAGATACAATGGATTTGCATTCCTAAGATGCACAATCCCAAGGAAAGATATAATGGGCTTGCAGTATTGAAGCTCACTGCTTCATGACAAGATACAAATATGTACAAGCTACCGAACGGAATCACTATCTTCTAGTAGGCACAAGGAAATGATGAATTGAAATGAACAAGTTCTCTGATCATGAAGCTTCCCTTGAACCATTGTGTGAAGTGAATAATATCATGGAAAATACAACTCACACATTCATTATTTCAAAATTCTATCACACTGAAGGATATGATCATCAAAGCTCATTACAAAGTAAAATTTGTAATTTTGTTTGTCCACATATGCTTGCACATCATTCACAATCAATCCACATACATCCATGCATCAATTCACACATTCGTACATCTTTATATACTAGTTTATTCATTGAAACCCTAAACTAGGCCGACCACAAATAGAGTATGCATAAATTACACAAGTTTGACCACCAGGAGAAACTAAACGAAATACAGTCCAACCCAGGAGATAAAGGGGACTCAAATACATCATAGGTCTTCCAAACTTGATTGTAACGAACTACACATGCTAACACAACCTCCATAGTTAGCATCAAACGTAATATTGAGATAACCAATAAAGCACGTTAACCAGCTAGCCCAAAAACATCACCTAATGAAAATTACTCAATGTGGATCTTCACACACCATGGTAAGACCTACAACAACACTCTAATTCAACCTCCAATGTATCCAAACCAAAATAGTATTATCCAAATATGATGAACTAGCTAAGTCAGAGACCAACACTGGTAACCATATTGAACAGCGTAACTTCACTTTTTGAGAAAACCAACATGTGAAATCTGACATGAAACACTACATGAACTATATCAATATGCCCTCCATGCTGCAACACAATAACCAACACTGCAAAGAAATGTGGGACATTCTCTAGGCTAGTCCTAATAGACAACCTCACTGTCAACAAACAACAATAACCAACTTCAACATTTGAGCAACCGAGGATCTGAATTCATGATAGTGCAACATCCACTAAACATAGACATTAAGTCCAAACCTTCAATCCATTATCTTCAAAAAAATGGAGGAATGAAGAGAATTCTTCCATAAGGACTTTAAATACTCATTCTTGCATACTATAACTTCCAATACTATCACCTTCTTGAAACACCTCATACTCACTTAACATCGTCTCCAAACAACGTAACAACATCTAAACACTCATTTTGAACCACATGCCACAACTGCACAACTGAACAACTGCAACTTCTTCACTTTTTTCACCACTACACATAATCATAGAAACACAAACTCGTATTCACTTGTGACATCAATGACAACACCAAACAAGTATGACATTAGTGACAACACAACCATATTTGCAACACAGGGTATACTAAAATGGCTAACAAACTTTACATCATGGTTTGAAACGATACTTTTAGGTAAACCATGCAACCTAACTACCTCTTTGAAAAATAATATAGCAATATGAGATGCATTGTTACACTTTTGACATGGAATAAAATGAATCATCTTTGAAAATCTGCCTAGACAAACAAAAATAGAATCATTACCTCTTTTTGATCATGGCAATCCCAAAACAATGCCTATACTAATGTGTTCCCATGGTCTCTCTAGAATAGGAAGTAGTTGATACAACCCTATATTATGTTTTAATTCCTTTGCAAATTGACAAATTTTCATTTTTGTATTGTCCTCTTTACATCTACAACCATGCTTGGCCAATAATATTCTTCATTCAACAACATTTGTCGTTTTATTCACTCCAAATTGTCTACTTAAACCATTATGTTTTCTCAGATTAGATTCTCCCTCGTGGAGCCTTTAGGTATGCACAACTTCTTTCATTTGAATAGTAATCCTTCCTAGACAAAACAATATAGCTTAGATTATTTTCCTTTGGGCTCGTGCAAAAGTCTTAACCAAAAAATATAAGTGATGTGAGGGAGATATTACCTATTCAAATTTCATGTGAATTTTTATTAATAAAAGTAGAAGTGGGAGACTTTTTTGTTCAATAATATGTAATACTAACAACCTCAACCCAATTTTTTCATTATCTAAGTTGCCACCATTGAGCATAGTTGTAACTGCTTTCATTAATGTTATTCTTTTTTAAAAAAACCTCATTTTGTTGTGATGTGTATGCAGTTTTTTTATTTGATTATCTCAGTTTGTTTACAATATTATTCAAATTCATTGGAGAAAATTTTCTCCCCATTATCAATTGTCAAACCTTTTATCTTAATATTGTTGTAATTTTAAACAAATGCCTTACATTCTTCAAATTTGTTAGAATTTTCAAACTTGTGCCTTAAAAAGTAGAGTAAAATTATTTTAGAGAAATCATACATATAAGAAAAATAATAATGAGATTTGCTAAGAAATGGTGCATCTACTAGACCAAATAGTTCAAATATATCAACTATAGAATCTTAATTTTCTAGTGCTATCAAAAAAAGTTTTATCATATTTATCAAAAACACAATGTTCACAAAAATCAAATCAAAAGAATAATCAACAATCCCATCAACCTTTTTTTCTTTGAGTTTCAAACCCCTTCTCTCAATATGACAATTTCTATATTGCCATAGCATTGACTTTACAATTCAATGGTTAAATCCAATGCCCTTACAAATAATCAATAATTTTGAAATAGAATGTATCTTTCAAGGTGTAAGAGTCCACCTTTGGATCCACCAACTTATGCACTCCACCTTGAAATCATTCAAAGATGCTTGTACAAGTCATAAAAGTATACAAATGTGGCTCCTTTTTGAATTTTCAACTAGTCAAAAGCACTCCAATTTGGAAGTAACTCATTTTCCAAAATGTTCTTACGTATATCTAAAATAAATAATTCAAGTTGCTCTTCCAATCTCACTTTTAAAACCTCATATCTAATACACTCTTACACACACAATTACATATTTTACAAGTATCGGACTGTTATACAAAGTCTCAAGATTTTCGTATGCATAGAAGCTTGTTTGAAGATGGCCTAGCATTAGAATACATAAAATATTAAATAATAACAATTGTTCATAATAATTTCTGAGGTAGTATAAAACCTAATACTAACAATTTGAAGTAGAGGTCGTTCTTAAAATTTTTGTGAGGTTAATTTCATAGTTGTGCATTTGATTTTCTATTCATAAAAAATCCCTTTGACAACATGACTAGTCTCTGCTATATAGAGAGTTGATGTTGTATGTCATACACTGAGCTTGATTGAAGTGTTCAATGGGGTAAATTAATCTCCCAAGTGGAGGCTCACTTAATTATTGACTACAAACAAAACTTCAAAGATAATGTTGCTTAGAGAGTGACTCATAACAATTAATAAAGTAACAATTTGACAATTTGGTTGCAACCGAGACTCTAACTACAAATAGTGCTAACAAACCATAAGAATTATCTTAATAGTAATTAAGAAACCAACAACAATCCATATACAATGTCCATAAATAAACTAAATAACATAAAAGAGAAAAGGAGAATTGCAATACCTCAAGTGGCCTTTGTTTGAGTGTAATCTCTGAAAAGTGACAATACACTAACTTAGAAATGAATAGACATTACTTGTTCTCATTATAAAATCATGTTCAAGACAACAATATTCACAAATATGCAAAAGATCTAGCAATAGTCATCATCTACATTATCTATATTATCACCATCAACAAATTGGAAGGAAAAACAACTTAATTCGTAGAAGGAGAAGATCATAACTAAAACAACACTTCCCCCTTTTAAAGAAATAATAGGAAGTGGATCATTTACTTCTCTTAATTGAACTTCAAATAGATGTTTCTCTTCCCTGACACTGAAGTGACTTATTTAATGAAAGAAAAACATAAATAATGAATAGTTCTACAAGGGTCCAGTTCTGAAACAAACTCTTTTATTCTGCAGTAGAACAAAGTCTGGAATGTGGTTCAATGCATTAAGTCCAAATTAATGAGGGATAACCTCATGACCTTTCATGATGCTACAATCCTCCATGCTCATTGGGTAGTTAGAGTCAGCAAGGACTTAGCATGATCGCAACTCCCCTTGTAATCCTTGACTATTTCCACATGAACGGATAGGGTAAATCTCCTCTGGCTACAAATGAATCAGAAATCTCTTGAGCTACAACCAGCTTGGCTTTCTTCAAGATGCAGGTTAGTCTCTTACAACAAGCAATTATCCACACAAATGATCATCTACAATATTTTGACAATATATCAATCATTAAAACATATAAGCATATTTCACATCAACATATCACATGTATATGTATATGTACACACACACATATGTATGTATGTATGTTTGTAAGTATGTACACACATATACACATATGCATGTGTGTGTGTGTGTGTGTGTGTGTGTGTGTGTGTGAGAGAGAGAGAGAGAGAGAGAGAGAGAGAGAGAGAGAATTAGGTGATAATGTGATTATAAGGATAATTAAAACGTATAAGAAGTATTATAAAAGCCTGATAAAGTAGCAGGAAACAAATAAAACTAAGACACTCCCAGGACTCATCACCACATATAAATGACATGTGGGCTTTTGATTACTTGAATTTTTCACCTTGCTATTTGAAATCTATGTTTGAAAATAACTAATATTGATCAACATGTTTAGGAGCTTACTAACCAAGGATATGTTCTTATGCCCAACCCCTAGACTCAAACCAATAGCTTGGACAAGATTCACGACTCACAAAATAGTTATGCAATGTCTAAGATGTGTGCATTGATGATACATTCTAATGTAATGGGTTGGTCCAGATTTGCTTGTTTTTATACAATTATTGGACAAAATATCACCTTAAAAGTTTCTTTCTTTGTGTTGAAAATTTAAATAAAATGCACAAATTGAATAGGCCAATATAACATTGCAGAAAAATCCTTGCAAACTAAACAGTTTGCTAAAATTCATAAATTTATGGCAACTATTATGAATCAGCTATAGTTACCTAACAATCCATTTTATATAGAACTAAGTGTTGATACAAATTTGGCCTTGAATTTAATGCGAATAGTATTTTGCGTTATATAAAAATCATAAATTATTATCACTTGTTAACACTTGATGGTTTCTAACTCAAATTATCTCATGTCGCCATCCAAATCTTGAAAGTCTTTTTATTTGGAGTGGTTGGAGTAAAGGAGTCCTATTAGTGGTAGGGGAGAGGGCCAAATGGGCTATCTTGTGTCACAAGACACATTTCTTAAATTTGACTACTTTTAGCATAGAATCCACTTGTTTCGTATTAGATAAAATCTTCACTAAAAATTTTCTGCCATTTAACTGCAACCTTAAATTTCATTTCCATCATCTGTCAATTTCATATAGAAGTTTCCAATATCATAAGTTGTAATCATTAATTTACATTTTAATAAACTGCAGTTTTTATTATTTCATCTTTCTTTTCCTATCAATTCCCCTTGTTCTTATTATTGTTTCCATCTTGTGTGATGGAGGATGTTATGTCTTCCTTTTGCTCACCCTTTGCATTCTAATTCTTGGCTGATTTGTTTAGTCGTCTCCTCTGACCGATGCGGCCAACATAAAATTGTATTTTATTTGTTCTTATTTCTGCCACTCAACAATTCATTTGACTCATCGGCTTCTTATCCTAATAAATGACTACATTGGCCTCCATTCATTGCACATTAAAATATGCACTTCAACATTTTTTTGTGCTACTCTCCCAACTCTGTTCCACCATACCCATGATGAAGCTGGCAAAGGTTGCGATTTTAGCCTAACGCCTACCAATTTCATTAGCTTGAAAGTTTGTAAAGACTTTTTAATAAATGAATGTATGCAGTCACTGCTACTCATGAAACCACAATTTGTGAGGTAAATATTTCACGGGCCTTATCTAGGCTTCCACATTTGCATACATGTCTATTTGCATACATGTCTACCAAGGCAGTTGCAACTACAACACCTAACAAAATTCTTTATGAGTTGATGGATGTCCAAGTCCTATTTGAAAGTTCATTGTTCGTGAGCTCCCGAGCTCCCAATTTAATTTTTGCATTCTTGTTCTAATATAAGCATATAAATAACCCATCATTATCAAATGTGCTACATGGAATCGGTTTGATCAAGTCTTATTGCATCTTTGGGCATGCTAGTGTCAATACTATGAGCTAGAGTGAAACTCTCCAAGAAAAAGAAAAAATAAAGAGATGCCAAAAAAACTAAAACAAACCAAAATTGAAGAAATCACACCAACAATATTTTTGGTTGCTACCAATCACTTCTCCACTTGCCTACTCTTGCACCAGACACATTGGGTAGGAAGAATTTTGTGAGAGGAATAATTTTGTGAGTAGAACTCACAAAATGGAGTTTGGTAATAGGATTACCCTTCCAAGTTGTAAACAATCTACAACGAATTCCATTGCTATGTCAGGCACACAAAAGCATTTCTTTTTCCCTCTTTTCTAGCATCTGGCTAGAACATTTTCCAACCTCCTCCCACAACTCTACTCACTACTCTTCTCTACTCTCATGGATTTGCATCCACCATAAACTATCCTCCTCCTCCAACTACTCTCTCTTCTCCTCTTCTCCTTCGTGGGATCCAACCCACCACTATCTGGCGGCCTCCACCAAATAATCTCTTCACTCTTTTCCTCTTTCATGGATTTTGATCCACCACAAACTAACCACCTCCACCAAATCTCACCTACAACTTCCTCTATTACTTCCACATGCAAACATACCATATCCCCATACAAATCTGCAACTCGACAAATCTTTGTATCCACTATTTATGCAATACAACTTTTTTATTACACAAAACAAAATTTACCTCCACTATTGCAACATCTTCTTTGTTCCCGCTCACTACAACTGCAACTTCTTCAGGTAGTTCATTCTTTTCTTTAATTTTCTTTAGTCGAAATGATCTCTTCTCCAAGCAACATGTCATCTTCATCAATTCCTTGTTAAACCTTTGCTACAATCTCTACCTTCTGGAACTTCATCTACTATCTCAATATGTGAGGCACTTTCACCTCCATCACATTCTCTACTTTCACTCTCCAACTGGTGGTCCACTGTGATTGTTTCCTCTCTTCTCTCTTATTTTCTCACCTCATCATTTGTGTGGGCCACTATCACATTTTTCTCCTTCCGGTTGCAATTGTCCTTCTTCAGCAAGATTTTCCACATCACATAGCTCTCTTCTCAGTATCATTCTATAAAAAAAAATTAGCATAGGTCTCCTCATGACCCACCTCATATTTCTCTTCAAAATCATCCTCTCATCTATTGCAATCTTTCACTTGCCTTCACTTTGCTTCGTAGCTTCAAACTCTCAATTGATCAAGACTTTGCAAACCTACAATGATCCTCTTCACCTCCTCACAATTGCTTCACACTTACGACTCTTTTTCTACAACTTGTCCCTCTTAGTTCTCAATTTATCAAGACTCCACATGCACTTAGAACAATCCTTTTGAATCTTTGAGACAACTCTACCACTTTAAATTTCACCCATAAGTCTTGGTGTAGACTCTACATGATCAAGACCCCTTGCTTTGATACCAATTGATGCAAGACAACCTTGCCTACAAAATCAAAACCTAAATCACAAACACAAAATAGAGACTCTTTGTTTCAAATAAACAATTAGATTGCAACAAATTTGTAAAACATAATTTTTACATCATACAGCCTTTCAATTGCCTCACTTCCTCTCTATAACAAATTTACTCTCATGTACAACTACAATGCACATATCTCCTTCTTCATTCACAAACTCCAATGCCCAATCCATGTGTCATGTGACAATACTCATTCATGCACATTATTTTTCACTAATTTTTAGTTTCATCTTCCTTTTGTTATGTGCAACCCTTCATTCTCAATGCATTAACTCTCTCTGCCTACTCACGCATACTCTATTCTTTTTAAACCTATTACATATGGTTTGTCTTTTGGTATTATTCACCAACAACCTTCTTAACTTTATCTTCACACAACCCTTCACTACTCATTTGGCCCAATACAACCCCTTATAGCATAGCCTCGCACAATGGTCAGTGCCTCTTTTGGGTTACTTCAGTCCCCCCACCGTGTCTCTCTTCTTAATTGCATCCTTGTCTACTTATATTTTAGGGTTGATGCCAGTATCCCTTTTTCTAGCATATCTACCATTTTATAAAATAGTTTAAATGTATGGCGCCTTTCCCAATTCCTTCCTTGTTGCATTTGTAGTTGGATTGGGTGTTCATTCACCTCCCCTTGAGGCATTTTATTTGTTGCATGATGGTGGGTTTAAGAATATCAAAGGTTTTGAGCACAAATTTCTAATTGAAATATAAAAATTTTAGCCTGTTCAACCCTTACATATCCCTTGACTAGCATTGTGTTATATTCATTCGAGGGTGATCATTTTTGTCTTTCTATAATGCCCCCTCTTCGCATAAAGATTTGACAATTCAAGAAAAGTGTCAATCTTTTCAAGTGAAGATAGTTTCTCCATAATGTCTTACCATCTTTAGCGGTGGCCTACTTCAAAACTCCCATTACAAGTTGTGAGAGAGATAGCAAAGGTTGCAAACTTTTTACACATCAATTTTATTTGCTTGAAAGTGTCTCAAGTATGTAGTCATTGAGACTTCACTTCATTGAGGCATTTTTCCAAACAATTCACTTGCCCTGATTGCGCTTCCACATTTCATATACATGTCTACTAGGACAATTGCAACTATAACATCTGAAAAAAATTCTTTAAAATTGATGGATGTCTATGCTCTATTCCAAATCTCCTAGGCTACAACGATGATGATAAAGGTTGTAAAATTCAAGTCTACACTTGCTTGTAAGTTTTTATAGCCCAATCAATAAATTTATTTTGTGTTGCCACCAAAGTTTTATTAGCCCCAATATGTGCTTTAAGGTGAGAAGTCTATCACAAGTTGAAGTCAATCTTGAAGAGATGCCAAAAACTGAAACAAACCATTTGAAACTAAATTTGAAGAAAACAAATTGACAATATTTTGATTGATGCTGATCACCAATCTTCCCGAGTTCTCCTGTACTAGGTGCCAAGCACCATAGTCCGCCAAGATTGAGCCCAATTTTGAATATGTCAGTGTATTGGTTCATGTCAGTTGATTTGTGATCCTGATATTTTAACATGGACATTGGAGGTCAACCTCTTTTATGAAATAAATTGGGAGCCCTCTATAGAAGCATCTTTCCTAATTCATTTCCATAACTCAAGCATTGAAGCACTTCCTAGAGCAAGTATTATGAGTGAATTTCTTTAGATCTGAGCATTATGGAGCAATAAGTTATAACAATCTTCATGCAAGTGGTTTTTTATGATTGATCATGTCTTGTCATGTTATGTTACTGTATCAACACTTGAGGGTCCTATCCAAAGAGCATTGTATCATCAACAACATCAAGCTTGAGGTATAATATTGTGAATTCATCATTTTTGTTAAAGTTTCAACCTCTGTCCTACAAGGGTAGGCTGTCTTTTCTATTAATTTATCATTATAGGGTTAATTCCAAACCTGGGATTTGATTGAGGCAAACACCCATCCACCCAACACTATTTTTCCTCTCTTATATGTGTAGGTTTCATGTTCAGCAAAGAAGAAATATAGAATTAGAAAGTGTAGACTGTGATAGAGATCTAGACACAAAAAATCTTGGACACTATGACTTAGCCATATAGTCTGACACCTTTTTGACAAAATTCTAGGGAGATATTTTTAGTGACATCTTGATCTAGAATCTGTTACTAATATTTGCATGAAACACCTTGAGGACTTGACACCTAGCCACATAGTCCAACAATTTTAGGCTCAAACTGCAAACACAGGTTCCTCTTTGATTCTCATTTCTAGATTTGTACTCAGTTTATATTTTTTTTAGTAGCTTACTGTTTATTCTTATTATTGTCAAATTTACATCATTAGACCTATTTCTTCCATTCTCTTATCAAATCAATTCATCAAGAAAAATAATAATCAATCATAAGTGTCCCTCTCACCAATAGGTTTGAAGTTGGGCCTGTTGATTATTCTTGAATGTAAAGTTAGTGTAAATGGATTTTGATTTCTAGTTTACATAATTAGACTAGTGTATCTCATTTACCTACCGTGCATTTTGGTGAACCCGATGCTTGTAACAATTTGCATAATTTTGATTGGGAGTTTTCAAATCTAATTTTTCACTATGGATATCAAAAATCTAATTGGTTTGCAATTTCACATGTGATTACATTGTTCAATAGTTATATTTATCAAAATCATATGTTGAATGATGGCCTCTTTCACTTTAAGTTGCTTACATTGATCCAAAGCATTCTAATGTATTGCATAATAAGGGTTTCAAAGATATTTCCTACATTCACTTCATTTCTCAAAGATTTTATACATATTTCTTGTTGCTATGTGATGATATTTTTAAAGATGTTCATGGAATGTTTGGATTTCATTAAATCTTTAGTGGATGTTTCAAGTGGTACCTTTGATAATCCTCCTAGGGATGATGTTGAGATAAATCATACTTGTACCTCTCCTAGACTATCTCTTGTGGATGAGGAAATATTTAATACTTTTAGCAATGATATCTCCAATGGAGATGCAAACTTCAACAATAATGATGAATCCTCTTCTCATAAGGTTACTTTGTTGCAAAAGGGACATGCTCCATACATTGACAAACAAGCTCTCAACACATCTATCACCTTAGATCCTCCTTATTCTCCAAGAGCATATCTTATCCATCAACATTTCTTGAGACAAGATGGTTATCCATTTCTTTAATGATGTGTCACCTATATAAAATTGAGAAGAGACGAAGCTTTATATGATGATAACACTTCTTCCCAACCCAACAAAGTGGACATGAATAATATGATAAAGATGTGTGTCCCCATATAGGGATCTATCCCCCTTCATCTATTCATCCCTTTAGTCCTTCAAAGTATACTTAGACACAAACTTCAATGAGGTTTAAGATGAACTTCCTTCTCCTTCACATTTACAAAAAAATTATGTTGGATTTGACATGATTCTAAACAAGGATATAGTGGACAAGGTCTTGGAAAGATGGAACAAGGAATCAAGGTCCCTATAGAACCTTCATCACAATACACAAGTGAAGGTGTAGGATTTCCTTCCCCTTCCTTTCATATTCTTGTGTCAAAGCCTAACCTTCCCATCCAACAAGAAATAAAACCTTTGTCTAGATCTGATAGCATATTAATGACACTTCTAAATGACCATTTGATTATCTTTCCACCCTTGAAAACATTTAAAACTAAGAAATATGATTACAAATATTCATTCTATTGTTCTTATCATCATATGTATATGTATGGTCATTCTACTAATATTTGTCAAAAATTTAAGAAATGTGTTGAAGAACTTGTTCATAATGGTTCAACTCCTATAACACTTGATATTACTCTTTTTCTCAATCCAAATATGCAAGTAGTGCCTTAGCACTCATCCCTATTATGTTGCTCCTCACTATGTGACACTAGTAGCTTATTATTTTGGGGGGCTCTTTGTCATTTATTGTGATTCAATTTCATGCGCAATCATACTTGGTTAGCAACATAATAGCCTAGTTATTCTTGTCTCTGCGCTAGGGGAAGGAATAATTTTCAACCTTTTCCCTGCCTTCTAAGGATTCACTTTTCCCTTTTTGATTTACCTCCTTTATAAGGATATCATTTCTTTCATAGAATTGTTTATCCTTCTTGAGGATTTTGGCCTTTCTTCGAGGTGTGTATCCTTTGTTCAAGCCTCTTGCTTACTTGAAAGTGTATGTCTTTTATAAATGACCTCTCCTTGGTGTTGAAAGTGTGAAATCCTTCATCAAAAATCCCCTTTCCTAGCAATAGGGAAGGTGTGTATCCTTGGTCTCCTTCCCCTTGCTTAGAGTTGAATATTTTATCTATGTTAAGGATCTTCTCTTGGAGGTAGATAACTTTGGACAAATATCTCCACCTCCCCTTGTGATAGTCATGTATCCTTGAAAAGGATCCCTTTACACTTGTTGCAAGATATCTCTTTTACAACTATCTCTTCCTTTCTTAAAAGAGTTGTATCCTCTTTCTAGGTTGAAAATGAATGCATTTTTTTCTTAGAGGATATCGTCTTGGTGGTGACGGTGTTTATCCTTGATGAGGGTGTCTATCTTCCTTAAAATATCAACATGGAGGTATACTGACATCTTAAGGGGGGCATATGTGTGGCCTCTTGTTGTTTGTTTTGAGATTACCTTGCAATATGTTAGTACACACTACACCACCCATTTTCTAGTCAAGTTTTTGGATTGCCTTGCAAATAGAGGATTTGTGTTTGGTAATCTTTGTGTTAATATGTGCAAGTTTCCAAACCATTTAGCAAACATGAGGTTTTGTTTTATAATCTTTCTTAGGGTGAGTCAACTATCATAACATGCCTTGCTAGCCTAGTTTGACTCCCCTTGCTTTCAAACAAATCACACAACATAATATATTTTCTTAAATTCAGTGGAATTCATGCTTCTCTCTCTTTTTCATGGATCACCTAGCATAACACAACTTGCTAGCCAATAGGATCCATGTCTCTAACATGAATCACCCAACATAACACACCTTATTGGCTAGTAACATTCATGGTTTTCCATGAACCCATAGCATAACATAGCTTGCTACTTGTTGGATCATGGTTCCTCATCTCATCGGTTGGTGTATGCTCTTTCTCTTTCTATAGGACCTCTTGTGCTCTTGCAATAACATTTTGAGAATGATATTAGCAATTGGAACATTTTGATTATCAAGGTCTCTTCAATTAGTTGACTTGGAATTTTCTTTGTTAGTACTAACCCCTTTTGTTCATCTTTTTTGTTCACCTTTTTGTCAATACTTTGTTTTGTGTGTCCTTCCTTGTATGTGATTGTGTGAGTTAAGATACTAAGTTTGGGGGCTTGTTCCCTCAAATTTAGTGTCATCTCTCTCTCTCTCTCTCTCTCTCTCTCTCTTTACTGTGAGTATGAGAATGTGTTTATAATCCACTAAAGTTGGGGCTAAATTTTGTGTCTTAAGTTGTAATTCCTTACAATTTCACACTCCTTTTTGGGTCCATGCATTAGTGTATCTCCTCCTAGCAATTTTTCGAGCATATTTCTAAGCCATGTACTGCAAAAATTATGTCCTATGTGTTGGACATTGCTGCTGCTAGGATATGTTGTTGTCATGATGTCAACATATTCCTGTGATTTATTGCAACCACCAATGAAGATTTGTTTATTGGGATCATGGTCTGGTTTATGGAGTATTCCTAGTGTCATTACATCTTTTTGTATTGGTTTCAATGATTCAGGAAGCTTAATTGATCATATCATGTGATCCGGTTTGCAGTTTGGTTTTTCTGATCAATTCTTTGCAGAGTTCGGTATTTCCTCTACTATATTTCGGTGTGAACAAATATTGAGTTGAGATTTTGGGAGATTGTTTGGGATGTTCATGTGTATCTTTATTTCAGATGGTTCGTGATTTGGTGCTCTGCAAGTTATCTTTCCTCATGACAGTTGTTGTTGTTTGAGTGTTCTTGAGGTTTAGATATTGATCGATGAAGATTTGATTAGTGGTGTTGGTGCAACTATTACTGATGATTCTAACGTGCTTGCCGGTGTTTCCTAATTATGTCCTATTTGTTTTCATGATCCGCATTGATCGTTGTGCAAATTTTTGGTGATTTTCATGATCCGGTGATGTTCTTCGTGTTATGCGGTATTCTTAGTGTAGTGTGTTGTGGTTGATCTTGGCATGACTTCTGGTGGTGTTGCGTGATTGGAGATTTTATTTAGGTCCATGTTATGTCATGTATATCATTTTATTGGTCCAGTGGTCGATCTTTGTATCGTGTAATGTAATTTTGTAATTAGGTGTTGAGGGTTTAGCCGACCTTGTAGTCAAGGTTGATGAATTGTATAAATAAGTGATAGTCATGTAATTTGTGTGAAGGTGGTGTGTCTGCATTATCATAGAATGGTGTATGTGCGAACAAATGAATTCATCCTTCGGTAGTGTGATTCAGTAGACATTTGTGCTTAACTGGAATTGTCATCAGGCAGTAGCAAATGCTATTATTGTTGTTCATTCCTTCTGGATTGTAGTTTGAATCTTGTTGTAAGTTAGTGAGACTTCCTTGAGGGTTGTAGCCTTCCGTGTTATTCTATTTTTGAGCAGTGATCTCTAGGTAGTGAGCCTGAATGCAGGTGCATTCCCCTTTGTAATTATTACACATACTACTGTAGAGCATCATCTTATTGTGGGTAGGTTCCCACCATGGTTTTTCCCTTAACCGGGTTTTCCACATCAAAATCTTGGTGTTGTGTGTTGTGCTATCAATTTGCTTATCTTTATTGTTGTTGTAGTTAATTAGATTTGTAATTGTGGTTAAGTTTGTTAATCTGGTGAAAACTGACTCACCCCCCTCTTAGTTTTCCTTTATTGTTGTTGCCAACAATTGGTATCAGAGTTAGATCCTCTAGAAGAAGCTTAATCTCTTAAGGAGATCTGGGATGGCAACTGAAGGTGTTATCTTTAAGAAGGAGAGTCTGAGATTTGATGGAAGTAACTATGCTATATGGAAGAACTAGATGGAGGTGCACTTGAGATGTCTTGGAGAGGATTACTGGAAGATTACAAAGAATGCCTATTTTGTTTCTCTGAATGGACCAGTTACTGCTCATGAGATCAAGGAAGTTGAATATAACATTAGAGATAGGAAGAATTGTTGAGTGCCCTAA
Organism: Cryptomeria japonica; assembly: GCF_030272615.1. Taxonomy (NCBI): domain Eukaryota; kingdom Viridiplantae; phylum Streptophyta; class Pinopsida; order Cupressales; family Cupressaceae; genus Cryptomeria; species Cryptomeria japonica. Next base: position 421,115,680 of record NC_081407.1, read on the forward strand.
CTGATTCAGAGATGACTAATGCAATGGGACTTCAAACTGCACATGAGATCTGGGAGAAACTTGAGACCCTGTATGAAGGAGATAAACAAGTCAAAGTTGCTAAGTTGCAGAGTTTGAAAGGGAAGTATGAGATGCTGAGAATGGGAGAAGATGAGAACATAAATTCCTTTATGGCTAAGGTGAATGAACTTGCCCTAGGTATCAGATGTGTCGGTGGAACCCTTGAAGAAGATGAAATTGTTTCTGAGGTGCGGAGAGCACTGCCTCCTACTTATAAACATAAGGTAGTTGTTATTGATGAGATCCAGAGTGCGACTATTGTGAGAAGAGATATGTTGGTTGGAAATATTGCTACATTTGAACTGAGCGAGTTTGGTGAATCACATGGGAATTTTGAGATAGCATTTAGAGCATCTGTATCCAGAAAGCAGAAGTATGATTCTGAAGAATGCAGAATATCCAGATATGAAAGAGAGAGAAGAGAGATGGAAGAGCAAGAAAGGGAATTGGAGGAGCTTGAAACATTGATTGTTCAAAGATTGCCTAAAGGAGTTGGTAAGTATGATGGAAAATTGCCTCTGAAATGTTTCTCTTGCAATAAGATAGGACATTTTGCTTATAGATGCCTCGAGAGAATATCTAAATATGATAGGTATGATAAATTTGATAGACATGATAGATATTGGAAGCATGAGAAGTATGATAAGCCTTACAAGTGTAACCGGAAGTATATTATTAGAAGAACTATTACTATGTTGTTGATGAAGGTGTTACAGATGAAGAATCAAAAGGAGATGAAGTTGTGTTTATTGCTATTAAAGAAGATGGATCGATACTTGTTGATTCCACAAGCTGCACTATTGAGGAGAAAGCTTTAGTTGCTAAAGTTGAAGAGAAATATGAATGGGTGATTGACAATGGTTGTTCACATCATATGACTACTGATAAAAGAAAATTTGTGAATATGGAAAGGTATGATGGTGGAATAGTAAGATTTGGAGATGACAAAGCCTGTGTGATCTGTGGTAGAGGTTCTATTTCCTTTGACGGTAAGCATAACACTGATGATGTCTTGTATGTTGAAGGTTTGAAGCATAATCTTTTAAGTGTTGGACAGATGGTAGACAAAGGTTATGATTTGCAATTCAAGAATGGAAAATGCAGGATCCTAAATGCTGTCAGTATAGAGATTTCATCTGGAGCTAAGACAAAAAGTAATATCTTTCATCTGAATGCTGGTGAGAAAAGTTGTTTGATTGCTCAAATTGATGAAAGTTGGTTGTGGCATAGGAGAATGTGTCATGTTAATTTTGACTCAATGATTGAGATTAGTTCTACACAAGCTATTAGATATTTGCCTAAAATTGTTAAGCTTGTTGATCCGGTATGTAAGGAATGTCAAATGGGAAAGCAAACAAGAATTTCTTTCAAAAGTAAGCAGTATGCGTCTAATGGATTGTTAGATCTTGTGCATACTGACCTATGTGGACCTACAAATATTAGAAGTGTGTAGGGTGACATATATTTTATGTTACTGATTGATGATTATTCCAAAATGATGTGGGTTGTCTTTTTGAAGCAGAAATCAAAAGCATGTTAGATAAATTCAAGATATTCAAAACAAAGGTTGAGACTGAGACAAGATTGAATGTGAAATGTCTAAGATCTGATAGAGGAGAAGAATTTTGTTCCAGTGAGTTTGATTCATTCTATGAGAAGCATGGAATTAGAAGACAATTATCTGCTCTTAGAACCCCACAATAGAATGGAGTTGTTGAAAGGAAGAACAAAACTATTTTGGATGTTGCAAGGACTATTCTAATTGAAGGGAATGTTTCGAAGATCTATTGGAAAGAAGCTATTAGCACTGTTGTTTACACATTCAACCGAGTGCAAATAAAAGGTGATACCGATAAGACTCCTTATGAGCTATGGTTTGGTCATGTCCCTACTGTGAGATATTTCATAATTTTTGGAAGCAAGTGTTATATCAAGAGAGATGAGGATATAGGAAAGTTTGATGCAAGAAGTGATGAAGGAATTTTCTTGGGATATTCTACAAAGAGAAAAGCCTACCGGTGCTACAATAAGAGACTGAGAAAGATAGTGGAAAGTGAAAATGTGAAGGTTGACGAGAACTGTGGAAAAGAAATCAAAGCATGTGGATATGATGATGATCAGGATGTTGTCATCAAGCAAATCCAGCCAAAAGAATTGAAGCAGAATGATCTGGTAGAGACAGTTAATCAGGATGTTGTTGTTGTTGGTGAAGAGATGCAAGAACTTGAAAATCAGAATAATTAGAAGACCTTGAGGTATGTAAGATTGAATCACTCTGAAAATTAGATCATTGGTGCTAAAAAACAAAGGCATGATGACTAGAAGAAGATTAGTTGCTGAAGAGGTATGCTTGATTTCTAAAATTGGACCTAAAGATGTTGTTGAAGCTTGCAAAGATGAAAATTGGATAAAGGCTATGAAAGAAGAATTAAATCAAATTGAAAAGAATAACACATGAAAACTTGTGCCTAGACCTAAAGACAAGAATGTGATTGGTACTAAATGGGTATTCAAAAACAAATTAAATGAAGTCGGTGAAGTTGTCAGAAATAAAGCAAGATCGATATGCAAAGGATATTCACAAAAAGAAGGAATTGATTATGAGGAGACTTTTGGTCTGGTAGCTAGACTTGAAGCTATTAGACTATTGCTCGCATATGCTGCTTATAAATATTTCAAGGTATATCATATGGATGTCAAGTTAGTCTTTCTGAATGGTGATCTTGAGGAAGAATTCCACATTGAGCAACCTGATGGATTTTCATTATCAGATGATGAAGACATGGTAGACTGAAGAAAGCTCTTTATGGATTAAAACAAGCCCCTAGATTTGGGTATGCTAGACTGGATAAGTACTTGCTGAAATTGGGATTTAATAAAGGTACTATTGATAGTAATCTATATTTCAAGATTGAGAATGATAACATTTTGATTTTTGAAGTTTTTATTGATGATATTATCTTTGGAGGAGATGATAACTTGAGCATGAAGTTTGTCGGTGATATGAAGAAAGAATTTGAGATGTCTATGATAGGAGAGATGAAATTTTTCTTAGGTTTGTAGATTTCACAAACTAAAAAAGGTATTTTTAATATCTCAAGCTAAATATGTGAAGGAATTGTTGAAGAAGTTTGGGTTAGAATATTCTAAACCGATTGGAACTCCTATGGTAACTGGCTGTAAATTGTCTAAAAATGATGAATCTCCAAAAGCTAATCATACCTTGTACAGATCTATGGTTGGTAGACTACTATACTTGACTCAGACTAGATAGTTATACTTGAGCAATCCTCCCAAGGCCCCAACACCTTGCACATGAGCAGATCCAAATTGTGTCCATTTAGCCATTGTTTTGTGATACATTTCCTTTGACAACTTCGTTTCTTGAAGTATGTAGATGTCAGCCTTTGTAGAATCAAGATGAGACTTGATTCTACCTCTTTTGTCAAAAGCATTAATGCCCCTGACATTCTATGAAATCATTTTCATTGCAAACAAGGAGTGTCTTTTGCACTCCTTGTAACTCTTTTTGATACCTTAAATTTTCTGTCTAAAGTACTCTGAACACCTGCCTCTATTTCTTCTTGAATCTTAACTGAGTTCGGTTTTCTACCTCTCTTTTTAGGAGTTCTAAACACATCTATTTTGATATTGGGACTTTGCTCAACCAATAACGACTGTAAATAGTTAAAATTACTTATCTTTGACTCACCATCATGTTGAGGGGCTTCCATTTCCTTCTGCATAATTTTGTGCGAATGGATATCTAAGCGTGGGGAGATCAGAGAGAAATTTTGTTGAATCTTATTTGTAGGACTTAATTCAACAGGTTTACTCAAAACAGGGGATTCTTTCACCATGGGAAGTTTCCCTTTCACTGAAAAGTCAATTGTTGAGCAACAACAGCTTGCCTTTCGTAAAGGACACATTACATTCGTCATACTAACCCCTTCCAATTCTGCAATTTCCTCAATCATAGTGGCAGCTAATGTAGACAGAATATCATCTGCTAATCCCTAAATATGACCTTCATTTCTTGAAACAACTACCCCCAAATCTGAAAAATTATGCATTAAACTTTGAATATCAATCGGGGATTCATTAAATGTTAGGTCCCGAACTTTAAATTCTCTATCATCAGATGGTTTGTCACATAATTGGAGAACCGTTGTGGGCGTGATGGAAGATTTATAGCTATAGAGAATCCAACTATATTTGTTAAAGAAATTGGCCAACTGAATAATCCAACGAACATAAGATAACTCAAAATTTGAGTCCTCATGAGGCACAGAGGCGACACTACATGGTTGTACAGAATTAGAGGGCAAAACTGCCTCATGTTGATGGACGGTGCATAGTAAAGGGTCTGAGGAATGATTTTTACAAACTATAATCTCTGAACACTTGAGACCACTACAGGCATTAGTAAAATGCCCTAGTTTATGCTGATATTTGCAAATGTCCTCTACATTATCCATAACAATTTCTTGATACCATAAACCCCATTTTGATGTGACAGAGATTTGCCTTGGAAGGATTTTATTTTAGTCAAGAAGTAGGCAAACTCTAACATCTCTTTGAATTACTTCAAAGGGTATTTGATCATGAGAAACAAAAATACCTAGTTAATTAGCCATGATCTCAACAATGTCTGAATCTCTATATTCCAAAGGCAAGCTCGGGAAAGAAATCCAGTATGGGTAAAATCTACATAAATTAGCATCTGGTTTAAAGTTTGGAATCCAGGGCAAGGTAAAAAGACCAGCCCCTTGACAAAACCAACCTTTGAATTTATGAACTACGTCTCTATCTTCGGGAAGAAAACTAAGCAACAAAAAACCCCGAATGGCCATCAATATAGAAAAGATCACGGAAACCCGACCATTGACTATTAGCCCATAAAAGTAAAGTTTGAAAGGGGATCGTTGAACTAAACTTACCAATGAGAGCCGAATTTCTGAGAAATGAAACAAACTAAGAGAGAACTTGCTCAGGAAAAGTGATCTTGATGACAGAAGTGTTCTCTACCGAAGCCAGTTTGGGAAAAGGAGTTTCCACCTCCTTGAGATTGGCCTGTTTTCTTCTCCACACAAGGTGCACAGATTTTGGATTGAAGGGACCTCCATGATCACCCTGAAGATCTGTTTCATTATCCCCTTCGACTAAACATCCCTTATGCAAGGATTGTTGAGATGCAGATGGAGTTTCTTTACAAATATCAAAAACAGGTTGTTCTTCTTTTTCCTTTGGCCGATACGCTTTCGAGGGTTGAAACTGTTTGACAGGATTTTGAATTTTTTTTCCTGCCCAAATGTTTTTTGAATAAACGGGCGATGACCTCTGTGTCCTCTGAAATAATTCGAGCCCCTTGTTTGTATGATGCACCCCGATCATAGTTGTTGGAATTCAAATAATTCTGTAGATTTCCTTGTTCTTTACGAGATATTTTATGAAATGAGTGAGTTGGTTGAACAATTGGTTGACTGTAGAAAATGTCAGGGATATCTGAATGATCTTGGAATCTCCGATTAGCTGCCTTATTTATGTCATCAAGACATGCAAAACGATTCAACCATTGTTTCCCTGAAGGTAAGTCTGAAACCAGTTTGATAAAAGGTTTATTTCTGAAAATTTTGGCAAAGGGATTAATATCAAAATCTAAATGTTGAGCAAGTCGACGGGCACCTTTAGTCTGTCTTGTATGAGCTTGCTAAAAATCACAGTAGCCTTGCCGCCATCTTCCATTTCCTGAATCCCTACTTTGAAACCCTACTGCTCCCTGCGACCATCCTCTTCCTGCGGCCATAACATTGGCTCTAATTTGATGGCTTTTACAAAGATAATTCTAGAGATAAGTATAATGTTATTAAAATTTAATAGTATAGAAATAGCAATATCATTCATTATATACAATTTAATTGTTTTCAAGTAATTTTTTTTCACTATAAAGTTAAGTATACTTTTAAATGATTCTTTTTCACTATAAAGTTAAATATTATTTTTAAGTGATTTATTTTTCCATATACTTTCAAGTAATTCTCTGTTCACTCTAAAGTTAAGTATTACTTTTAAATGATTCTTTTTCACTATAAAATTAAAAATTATTTTTAAGTGATTTATTTTTTACTATTCATTCAAATAATTTGTTTTTGTTTTTTATGAGTCACAGTCGAATCAGTATTTTTCTTTTTAGCTTTTCCGTGGAGCTAAGAACCAGTTGAGTAGACTCGAACCCAAGACCTCCCATGTAGGAGGCTTGCAACTAACAACTGCATTGTGGGGTTATCCCCAAATAATTCATTTTTTACTATAAAGCTAAGTATTACCTTTAAGTGATTCTTTTTCACCATAGAATTAAATATTATTTTTAAAGATTTATTTTCACTAATTTTTTTCACTATAAAGTTAAATATCACTTTTAAGTGATTCTTTTTTCACTATAAAGTTGAGAATTATTTTTTAGTGATTTATTTTTCACTATAAAGATAAAACATTTTTCACGCTATACATAGAGTATAATTTATTATGGTTTTTAAAATCTAAATTATTATTATTATATATATTTTTAAATCTTGAATTATCTTATAAGAATTTCTAACATGTGATAAATGTTTGGACTATTATCACAAAAGAAAAAGAAGGGGTAAATTTTATTCCTCCTTTTTATTTTTTATTTATTTTAGACTATTAATAAATTGTGGGAGTTTGACATATGCATCAATACTATAGAAAAGAAGAAACCCATAAATTGATATTAGTAGATTGGTGACTGGATAGGATATGGGAGGAGAATGGAAGAATTTAAGGTTGTGGGAAAATGAGGTACATTGCCTTTATATAAATTCCAAAAAGGTGAAGTCCTTGGTTTGTCAACTTAAAATATCATCAAAAAGGCTTCTATCGATAAATTCCTTGGTTCACTACAATCTTTGCCGAAAGACTCACTTTCACCCAATGGTATAGTTCATGAACCATTTCATTTGTCGAAGAAAAATATCATTGAATTTTTTTGGCCGATATACAAATTCACAAACACATAAGTTCATTGAACCTCTATTTTTTTTAACAAAGGAAAAGTGAAAAGTGTTTGAAGGCTTGTTTTTCAATCAATATTCAAGTTTGTGAACTCATAAGCTCATCGAAGCTTCAATTCACAAAACAAACAAAAAAAATGGAAGTGTTCAAATGTTTTTGGTTTAGCCAATATTCAAGTTCACAAACTCGTAAGTTTTTCAAAGCTCAATTTTGTTGAAAGGCAATTGAGGATAATTGAAGATCAACAGACTTGAAATAAGTGTTGCCACATGGATGATTTGGATGAAAGATACAAATTGTAGAAAGTGAACCAAGAGCGAGGGAGGAGGAGAGTAAAGAAATGAATAAGGAGAACAAATGAATAGAAAAAAGTACGGTCAATAGTAGATGAAGATGGTGTAAAGAAGATTGTGAAGAAATAGAAATCCAATGTTTTGTAACAAGAAGAATTTTCCAAACTATAGCAAAATATGATTGAATAATGATAATAAATTGTTCTTTCTTTGAATTAACATATGTTTTTTTATTATTTGTTTCTTTCTTGGGCTTATCCTCGGGTTAGATTGCACCAAGTGGTATCAGAGCAAGGTTCCCAAAGATTTGACGTATCAATAAGTGATTTTTTAAAGATTTCTTGTTGTGGGTAAAGAATAATAAGAGTGTAGACTTGCAACTGAAAATAACATGCATGAGATGGCACAAAGAGGACATGGTCATTGAGGTGGTAGACACTCAAAAAATGGGAGGTAGAGGAGGATAATTCAAAGGAAGAGAAGAGCCTTCCAAAAGTATAGGAAATTTTGGTAGAGGTAGAGGAAGAAGATTTGTGGCACATGTTTTCAATGTGGACAAACTAGACATAGTGTGTTTGAGTTCCTTTAGATACAAAAAAGTAGTAGCAAACAAAAAGAGGCCAAAACTCATGTGGCCCAAGCAAATAAAGAAAGTGTTGCTTAAGTAAAGTGTCAAGAGGAGCCAAAGGATGTGATGTAGGGACTTCTAGAGGTCATAACTTTTGACTCAGGAATCTAATTGGGTTGAGATTGGAGAACCATACCAAAGAGTTGAATAATATAACAATCAAATCTATTTAATTAGACCATGTATCAACACTTTTTAGGGCCAAATTCCTTCATATGAGGCCTTAAATTAGACTTTTAATGTTTTTTTCAAGATTTTCTCAACTTGTAATTTTTAGTTATGTTTTAATTCCTACATCTAATTAGTATAGTGAGTTCACAAATAGTGTCATTATAGTTAGATTTCAATAACTAGTAACTTTCATAGGCATGAAGATAAACATGCAAAATTACTAAAAATAGAAAAATGAGAATCTTGAAAAATTTTGCCCAAAAAGGACAATTTTGGGATTTTAGATATAAAGGGTTTATTTTTAGTCATAGGAGGATGGAAGTAGAATAATGTCAGTAAAATATTCATCTAATTTTTTGATGTCTCATATTGAGCTTTCTTTCTTTTACATTAATGGTAAATCTTTTTCTATAAAATTGGATGCATCATCAGGTATCAAACCAAGCATTTGAATAGCAGAGGAAGAGGAAGAGGAGGTCTTGTTGAGATGAAAAGAGATATGAAAAATCTATAAAGACAGGTATCCAATCTTGCAAACATGATAATAGACTATTGAATAAGGGGAAACAATTTTGATGAAGAAATAAAGCAAAGAGGTGAAGATCAGTATGTAGGTATGAACAACAAGAATAATTAGAGTGCATAACCTTTAAAGAAAGGATACTTAGAGAATTACAATTCAAGAACTGAAAATGATGGAATCAAAATTGAAGTTTTTATTATGTAGGTAGTATCAAACCATAGGAGCCGGTGGATTGGTTGAACAATAAAGAAAAGAAGGTAATTTTACATGCACCAAATTAAAGAGCCGTGTAATGATCTAGTGGGATCATTTATAGAATGAATGGAATAAAAAAGGAAAGGATAAAATCAATATCCTTTTTCATAGATTTCATAAGTTGGAGGAGTACCCGAGAGATAAATTTTTACCTATGGATTATGCACAAACCCTTTTTTTGTGGATTTTAGAACTTGAAACAAAATCTATCTAGTGTCGAAATTATACAAATTGTTCATTTACGTGGAGCACTAAGAAACTGATGAGCAAATGGTTTCAAGATATGTGAATAATCTACAATTATCCATCTACGATGAATTGAGTATACATGGGCTCAATAATTTTGAAGAAGCATATCGATTAGCTCTAAAGGAAGAAGAGAAAGCATACTAGACGATATTACCAAAAGAATAGAGGAGTAAGAGGAGGTACAAAATATCTATTGTAGGGTGATAAAAAAATGGTTGAGGAGAATCATCTCAAGGAGTAGAAAAATTAGATGATAACCAGCAATACTTTCAAAATAAACAAAGATAAAGAGGGTTTCAAAGAGGTAGAGGTTATACTAGTGGTAGAGGATGGAAAAAGCCATGAAAACCTTTCATTTTCTTTAGTTGTTGTGAAGAGGGCCATAGGCATTTGAATGCTAAAACTATCACATGTAAGAACAACAAGGAGAGAAACTTAGGATGAACTTGGCTCAAGTTGAGAATGAAGAATGGGGAGTTGAATCTCAAGTTTACTAGATGTGGGAGAGAATCTCATGATGAGAAGATCAATGGTTATTCCAAAGAAGGAGAAAAAATAGACCATAGGTTGTGAAGATTCATGGCTTCAAACAAACATTTTTTGAACTAGATGCACTTTCAAAGGAAAGGTATGTCAAGTTATTGTTGATACTAGTAGTTGTAAGAACATGGTTTCCAAAGAGATGGTAAAGAAATCAAACTTACATTGTGAAAAAAAACCGAGCATCCCTATAGTATTGCATGGTATAAAAGGGGGAATGAAGTTGTTGATAAGAGGTGCTTGATCAAGTTCTCTATAAGCAAGACATATAAACATGATGTATAGTATGATGTCATTCCAATGGATGCATGCCATGTATTTTTGGAAAGGCTGTGACAATATGATAGGAAGGTAATGCATGCTGAAATAAGAATGCATATACTTTTTTGGAGGATGGTTGTAAAGTGATTTTATTGTCCCTTGTGGATGAAGGGAGAGTTGAAAGTTTGATATCCACTAGAGAAACAATCAAAGAAATGAAGGTAACATTTTTTGTTATGCACTGATGATGTAGAAAGAACAAAGTGAAGAAATACCAAAAATACTTGAGTGTCATTTCGGAGATGTGTAAGGACCTCCATATTATTAAATTAAAATAATACAAAGTTACAAATAATCAATCTTAAATTAAAGTTGCATGCTCAAACATATAAAAAAATAGAGAAATATTATTAAATCATGACATAATATTTGAATACATGAGCCCAAATATTACGCAAATTATAAGAAATCTATTTTCTTTACATGAGACCATAAGGTCAAACACAAGAGTAGATAGAATACAAAACTAACAACCCTAACAGGTACTCCCAACATTTGGTATTTGAATGAGTACACCACTGGTAAGAAAATTATTGGAGCCCTTTTCCATCCAACCTCGAAGTTTTATGCTTCCCTAGAATCCTTCCTAACATGACGAATACCCAACCCTACACATGGATGCCTAGCAATATGAAACTGGTAGAAGTAATGGACTCTGGTGCAACATAATAAATCTACACTCTAGATGCTAATGTAACAATGTCATGATATGTACAAGAGTATGAAACATAAAAATCAAATTAGTCTAGCATATACTATAAGATTGATCAAACAAGCTTTGGCCAAAGCATCTTTTTCATCATTTGCTAGTAGATAAATTTAGAGTAGATATCTATCCTACTTTATTCTTCCATATTTGATACCTATCCAATCTCACATAAAAAATAAATGAAGATGCAATAATACAACCATGCATATCTTCTTGATAATTAAGCACAAGCATGATTACCAATTCCAACACAATAGTATAGAAGAAAATTAATAACAATTGTTTATCAATCATAAATATTCTTAAAATCTATTCGTATCAACAAAGTCACAAGTCAATAAACAATGTCTAATTGTAATAGATGTTCATCACCTCCTCAAGATACATTCTAGAGTTACAATATGATATTTTAAGTACCATTCATTTTTTAAAAAATTACTATAATTTGAAAAATAATCAATTTAATAATGCATAAGATAAAGATACTAAAATAATTATCATCATGTTATAATTTTCTAATGAACAATCATCAAACATATCCAAGACATGCTTAGTTGATGTTGGCTTCAAATACTAGTTCTTTCTAACCCAACCCTTGGTATACTCCTTGTCATTAAACTAGAACTTTTTTCAAAGATAATTCAAGTGAGCTAATTTATCTCAATCTACAGATTAAGAGTCACACAAAGTATTTATACCATTATTGACACAAGGATCCAAAAAAATAAGATAAGTTGTCATCTTTTGGCTTACCTTAGCTTAGCTACAAACTAGAACATGTGCAAGTATCATTAATGGTGAGTTATAAGCTTTAATAGAGATCATTTATTCATTATAGATCAATAATACTCTATCAACCTAGTTTAAGTTATAAATGAGATATCTTGTCTCTATTAAGTATAAAAATGTGTTAGACTTCCTTATATTTTCTATATTTTATTTTCATAAACAGGCATTAGAATTTACAAAGATCAATACAAGGTACCATATTTATGATTGACTAAGAATGTGAATAAGAGTATGATTCAACTTTTGTCTAAGATTTAAGATAGGTGTTAATTGCATATCAAGCCTGAAGGAACATCTTAAGACAAATGGCTTGCATGTACTTTAATTCTTTAAACCCAAACAAAAAGATGGAGGCTATAGATAGCATGCTAAAAAGAAATGAAATTTCTTCCACCAACTAACATTATGGCATGCTGGACAAGAACAGGTTTTAGAAGGATTTAGTAATTCACAAGAATAGTGTGAATGCAACTATAAGATCAAACTAAAATTTCCTCGCTCCCCACTCTTGTTGTCTCCTCCCACATGAGGATTTTGGTATATGGTTCTTTTATGACATAGATTCAGACAAGTTTGAAAAAGAATCGCAACTATCAATGCCTTAAGCTTCCCAATGAACTTATAGTTGAGACCCAATCCTTGCACATTCACAAAGATCAAAGAGAATTTAGCTAGAAGAATGCAAAGTAATTACTAAGGATTCTCAATACCAACCACAAAGAACAAGGACAATAAATTAATGGACAAAGAAGATTGAGGCATGTAAGAAAATTTGATAATGCATGAATGTTGCAATATCTTGGTACAACCTATGAGCACAAGATATAGACATGCATCAAGACTAGAAAGAGAACCTACCAAGATACAAACATTCATGGAGACTAGGAAAGAAACCTTAATCCTAGTAGAGGTAAATATCATACTACAAGTCTTGCAAGAATCACAAAGAAACTAACAAAAGACAGAGACCAGTATATTATATGAATTGGTAAGATCGTGACATAAATTTATCCAAGTTTAAATCATTATTCAAGAATGAAGATTAGAGATAGTAATCTAACCTGATCATGCTAACCCAAGATATGAGTTTTATTGACTAGTCTTCTACTTGTTGCTATTATGGGATATTTGATATAGATGTTCACCATCTTCACTTATGAAGAAATCCTCTAGGAGGCTCTTTTGAGAAGATCTATCTCAAAGAGAAAGAATACACTTGTTGAATGGTTATTGTCAAGGATCCCATTGAATATGGCATTTCAATATTTTCCCCTCCCTCTCTAAGATCTGAATGAGATTCTTTAAGTCATTTGTAGACCCATATATAGACTACTTGATATTGTGGACTATAAAAGAATCTTGTTTTCTTTCTTTCCCCATTCTTCATTCAATAAGGCCGCCTTATAATTGTTAACACCTTGATTATTCAATTTCCACCAATTGTTATAGAGAAAGATGTTGGATTCCATTCATAAATTTCACCATGGCTTTTTCTCCGGTCTCTCCATTATGTTCCACTAAAATATTCTAATTTTAGATAGTACCAAGAAAATGGTTTTGTAATCGACTTCTTTAATGACAGTTATAATAATGTAAGTACATGAAAATAAAATAATAAACATTTATTTTGAAGGAGCATCCAGAGGGAATCCTGACCCATCAAGTGTCAGGTTTGTTACCAGAAATGAGAGAGTAGTTTTGGTGCGGGGAGGTTTACTCCCAGACGACACTCAAAATGATGTTGAGTATGTGGCCCCGCTTGGCCTTGGCGGCCTAAGACTATGTGCAGGAAAGAACCTTCAATCGATTGATATCGGGGGTGATTCTCTCAATGTTATTAGAGCAGTTATTTCTAACTTTGCCTCCAGTTGGAAATAAAAAATGTGGCTTGGTGGGATTCGTGAGTTGCTAAAAGACATGGACTTCTCCATTAGGCAGGTGTATAGGGAAGCCAACAGAGATTCCGATCTTCTCTCCAACTATGTCATTGATCAGCAAGTCCTAGAGATCATTTCTAATTTGGTAGAGAGTTGGGAAGGACTATCCTTGGTCACTATCGATGCAGACTCACAGGATGCTCCCGTCCAACATGTCTGATTGATCTCGACATATGGGTGGTGGAAGATCTTGGTCCATCAAGTGTGTTTGGATTTTTTCCTGCAAACCAAATTCTTTCCCTGCAAGATCGAATTTGGTAATCCCTGTGGAAACACACGCCCGTAGAACGATGAGGCTATAAAACATAGCTCGGTAAACATAAGCATCACAACAGATGGTAGATTTTGCAGGCTCAGCTAAATTCATTGACATCCCCCAGTGTGGTTGTGATTGTGACCAAGGCTCCATTGCAGAGCAGCTCAAGGAGATTTTTGTGCAGGATGGTAACGTTGAAGAGGAGGTTGTGAAGAAGATCATTGGGGAAAATATTTGTTTGGAGATTTCTCTTATAATGGATCTCTTTTGGAGCACTTTTTCTACACCATAGCACGTACTACTTGAGATTTTAATTCTACTGAGAGAGTTGTGAGGAGAATGGTGATACTCCCTTACAATTTTGTCCGCATTTGAGCCCTCACCTTGGCATTTGTGCCCTAAGGCCTAACTAGGACCTGATTCTGCTTATACTATGCAATTTTGCCACCATTTTCACCTCACACTTTATTCAGCCCTAAATTTTTGGTCTATGATTAGGCAGGACTAGGGTATGCCACCCTAGTCCTCAAGGGACAAGAGCGCCCAATGCCCTAGTCCTCCCAATTAGGACCCAAATTTGGGCCCCTTAATGGTTATAAAATTTGAGCGGGAATCTGAACCCTGTGTCAGTTCATGTCAAAAAAATTAAGTTGATTTTTGATGAGAAAGTATAAAAGGAGGTCTACCCCTCTCATTTGATCATCTAAAAATTATATTGATCAATCAAATCAAGAAATCAAGAATTCAAGTTCACTTAAGCAAGTAATCAATCTTCTTTCAAGCATAGGAGCAAAGATAAAGTCAAGATTCAAGCATTGGAACTCACATTCATGATTTATGTTATTGAAGACTTCATGAAACCCTAATTCCAGGTGTAGACAAACAAAACTTCACAAGAAGATATAGAATTTGTGTTTTCAGTCATTATTCGACATCTCCCTTAAAAGGAGAATATTTTCATTACTACAATTTCATCATATTTCATTTCTATTTCATGGTTAATTCCAAAATCAGGGTTTGACCTAAGGAAAACCCCTATTCCCAACCTATTTACCTTCTCTATTGTGCGTAGGAGTAGGTACAAAGATATGATCTTCAAAATTCGATTTATTCACAATGACGAATCAATCCCACATTGGAGTGCGAAAAGTACAGATGACTAGAGCGACCACCATCGCAATCTAGATAAATCAGGAGCTCCTTGTGGGAACCGGTCTGAATACTCTTGTAATCCTCAAATCCAAGTTTGTGGATTTATTCGATGACTATAGCTTACAGTTCATGTGTTTTTACATCAATTCCAACATATTTACCCTAATTTTGAACAATATTTTCACAATTCAATTTAAAAGAGGGCATTCCAATCAAATCTAGTAAATCCAATAGAATTCTCAGCCCTTATCCTTACTGGTTTGTGGCTAGATCCACTGGGTTTACCTCCCTCTTTAATGTATTGGTCCCTAAGTAAAAATTAGAGGTTTTCATCCTTCTTGTGGTGGAAACTCTAATTTTTCACCATTACATTTTGGTGAACTTGACTCCTTACACCTGTAAATCTTATTTATGTTCTCAAATCTGATTGTTTATACATTTCAAATTCAAATTTACATTTGCAAGTTTAATTTTTTATTGAATTTTAAAAATTTAGTAGATTCACAAAAACCTTAATTTTTAATTCTAAAATTGAGCTTCTAATTTGTCTAATTTGGATTTGTCATCTCAGATCTAATTATTCATTTAATTTAAAATTTAAATTTTCCCTCCTAGATCTTGTTGGATTCAAGGAACACTAAGAGGGGGGGGTGAATCAGTGTTCTACCGGTAAACAAATTTTCAAACTTATTCTCAAACCATCGAAAGCAAATGCAAGAAAGTAAAATGCATGAACACAAGATAGTCAACCACAAAATCATAACACCGAGAATTTTACGTGGAAACCCAGAAAGGGAAAAACCGCAGTGGGATTGGAACCCACAATATTCATATACTGTGATCAGGAGTACATAAATATTACATATAAGGTAAATGCACTTGCATTTAGGCACACTGCCTAGAACCAAAGGTTCAATTACAATATGGAAGTCACATTGACTTACAGATCATTTACAATGATAACTACAATGATTGAACTCCAAAATAGCATCAAACATTGCTTGGATGAGTTTCAGTTAAGTGCAAAAAGTCTGACCATAATTGCTCTGCAACTCTACCATGTTCTTCTTCTCAGTCAGCTACCGGATCAAGAGCGTGCATGTGAAAATGCGCCAAATAGGTTTCTCGATCACTACTCGCTTATATCAAACCTCAAAAAGATCTTCTACATCGGTCATATATATCCGCAATCACAAAATGAAACATTCATCAAGTCATCAATCCATATTATGTAATGTAACGTGTAACCAAGTGTCGACTTAGACAGGATCTCTAAAACATATGCGGATCAACCAAATGATGTCAAAATGATTTCTACATGTCGGCCCTATCATCCCATGCATGAATTTGTCCACCAATATCACTGCAAAGATTCCAAACCAAAAATGCTCTACTATCCTGAAATACCAGTGACAGATTACCGGATCACTCAATCTGTTGGTTACCAAAATCCATAACTACCGGATAGGATTTCCATGGAGATTTTCCATCAATGACAACCCTAATCCATTATCCATGCATTGGTATCCACCGGATGAGTTTCAATTTCCAACAATCTCCCCCTTTGACATTGATGGCAACACTCGTGAAAAATGACCAAGTGTTGAGTCAACCTGTATACCGGGTCAAAATTTCTAAGGCTTCCCCTTAGACCAAAAACTCAAAACCTTGTATCATTCTCTGTACATTTTTCAGTCTACTCTCCCCCTTTGACAGTAATGCCAAAGTTGGGGTGCTGCTCAAAAACTTATATACAAGGGTATATACCGGATATTCTATACATACTTGAAGATATCTGCAAAAAGGGTCTTCAAAAATCCTAAGTGGGTATCCCACCTATTATTCAAGTTGTCCAAAACTATAATGAAAGCACTAAAAACAAAAGCATATATCTTCACATCTTTCAAGTTTGTCAAAATTGGTTGTGCCATTGTCTTCATACAATCTACTTTGTTGCTTAGTATGGTGTCCATCCCGGGGGCAATAAAGTTCTCGAGTTCACCAACCCACCTCAGTATTCTGTCCTTTTATGTATTTAGGCTCAATATTTGATCAATTAGAGCCATCAATTGTCCTTCTATACTGCTAGTAAGGGCTACATTAGAATCAAACGATTGAGATATACCATCAAACTTTCCCTAGCAAACACTGATTTGCTTGTCTATATCTAATATGAATTCGGGCAATATGAGGCATGACTTATATATTTTTCCTCCTTCACTCAATGCCTCAGAGATTCTCTGTAGTCCTTTGTTCAATCTGACCCTATCATCTTCAATCATCTTACAAAATTTCTGCATATGCACCTTCTTAAATTTGTCCAATACTTGCTTGGTGGTTGCCTTTTCCAATGACTCAAAATTGGTACTGATATTGTTGATCAACTATAAAAGCTTGCCGGAAGGGTTAGAATTTGGATCCAATTGCAGCTCCGGTACCACCTTTTGCAAAACACTTACAGTCATCTCAATAAACTTTTTTTCTTCACTCTATAAATTAACCAAGTCTTGACTAGCTTAAGCTTGAACTGCTGCAACAACCATCAGCCTTTTAGCCAGAGACATCTGTCCAATGTCAAGAGGTCCATCAAAATTGATGGAGATTTGTGGGAAAATTCTTTTCCCTTTGTCCTTTGGTGCATCAATTGCCATGATCACCAGGACATCATCCTTTTTTTGCTTACCCTTATTCACCTCTTCAGCCTTATCCTGTACCTCGTCCTTCTTTGATTCATCTTTTCCTGCATCTTTTTCTTGATCCAATTCCTGCTCAGTATGTGCTTCTTCTTTATCCTTATCTTTTTCTTTTGCATCTCCTTTTCCTTTTCACCGATGTCACCACTTAGTGCAATATCACCTTTTGGTGTTTTTTGGGCCTCTTCAACTTTCCCTTCCACCATCTTCGAGTTGTCCTTGTCAACTAGAGGATTTTGACTATCCTCTACATCAAGGGATATATTGGCATGATCTTTCGGATTGGCCTCTGTCTGAATTTCATCCTTCTGATAACCTGAATCACCTGCCTGTACTTTCAGAGGGGAAGCATCTTCCTTCTATGAGTCATCTGTTGGAAACCAAGAACACTGAGAGGGGGGGGGGGGTGAATCAGTGTTCTACCAGAATGGAGAAATTTAACCTTATTATTACAATAACTTATCAACCGGTAAACATAAAAGCATATAACAATAACCAACAATGTAATCACAAAGATGAACACCAAAACACCATAGATTTATACATGGAAAACCTAAAAGAGGAAAAACCACGGTGGGATTGGAGATCCACAATATCTATCCACTAATCAGATGAATAAATATTACAATAAGGGGCTTGCACATGCAGGAAGGTCAATAGCCTAGATCACACTGCTCATCACAAAAGGAGTCTCACTGACTACATAAAACATCGAACAACAATCTGAAATGAAGATTGAACTGCAAGAATAGTATCTCCCATGCCTGGGTATAGTTCTGGTTAAGCTCAATACCAGAGGCCTAAAACCTCTTCCACAATCCCAGTTCGATCACCTATGATCCACCAAGTCTTCAACATGAATGATTATTACATTATTCACTCCTTACATATCCATATCTTTTACATGTGACCTACAATGAGATCTTACATCTTATTTATACCAACCTGGGACCTAAATAATTAGGTTGGCCACCTAAACGATAACACAAAAAATTCATAACTTAAACTCACAATCAAATGATCAATCAAGTCGGCTTAGGCCGAAAACAATGTAAACCAATCCTTAAATCCTGGAACATCCTCCAACACGTCACATAAACCGGTCCATAACCTAGATAGCACGGGACCCAATATAGGTCCACACACGCTAAAGAAATGATCCCAATCAACCAAGTATCGAATAGGATCAACATCAGCATCCTGAATCTCTACTAGAATCTACACCAACACCACTTACGCATATCATCAAGTATCTTCAACAAAGCTCTGCCGGTGAAACCCTCAAAAGGCTTACTTGAACAAGTGATAGCTTTTGGAACATCAAATCAATACCAACTGAATGTGATACACATCAGGTACACATGAATGACTAATCCAATAAAATTCCTCAGACCAAAGCATACCAGAGTATACTGCATCAACATGATCTAATCCAACCAGAAACCAAACAACCTACCGGAACCAACCAGATATCGGTAAACTGCCAAAGCAGCTAGTGTAGCCGGTGTTGCCATCAATGACAAACATCAATGCAGCACATAATCAATTCCTCCAAATCGTCAACAATCTCCCCCTTTGGAATTGATGGCAACACTAGATGTGAAAAACATCCAAGTGCCAAGAAATGCCAAACATGTCTCCACCAATGGAAGACAACCAACAATCTCCCACAACATGTTATGACAATGAAGTTCTAAACAAAATATCTCTGTACCAATTAACCATCCATAGACTTGAACCAAACTCCCCCAATGGGATACAACCAATTTGAAATTTTGTTCCTCCAATAATCTCTCCCTTAGACTGATATCTATGTTAAGCTTTGTTCTACACATAAGTATCTCTCCTCTTAATGTATATAACTCCTTATGTTTGTTTTTCACATGAATATCTCTCCCCCTTTGACATCAATGCCAAAAATCTAACATAAATATCAAAGCAAAATCATAGACCATTGAATCACAAGGCTAACTAATCCTCCTAAGTAGTAGCATCACCACATCAATCCAGAATAAACAATAGCTCTGATAATGCATATTGGATACATGCCAAACAACATCACTCAGGTCTCTATCGGAGGGGCATAAAACCTCAACATGTCTCTCAAATGCTCAAATGATTCCTCAAACCAATCTGACCTCATTAGCTTCCACCTACTCCTTCAGAAAAATTATAATTGATAGAAATATCGAATGATAATAGCAGCAGAGTTATTACAGTGAATAACTACCAGTACATTACAATCCAGCTTTATATCCTTCATCATATGCTTCACCCATAGAACTTGTGTACAGTTAGTAGCAACAACAACATACTCAACTTCAGTAGTAGATAAAGAAGTACATGATTGTTTTTGTTGATCCATGAAACAAGTTTCTTTCAAAGAAAGAAAGCTTCATCGGATGAGCCTATCTGGTTACATGTATCTCTAACCCAATTCGCATTTGAATATGCTCAAAAAGGAAAGTCATCATAAAACAAAAAACATACCAGATAATCCTTGAAAATGTCTGAAAATTTTGGCTACCAGAGCAAAGATTCAACATAATCAATTCCTTCCTTCTGAAAATATCCATTGCAAACCAATCAAGCCAAGATCCAATAATATCCAAGTCCATGTGGTGTCCTTTTCCTCTTCCATATAATTCATCCAACATTCATCCTTACAAGCTTCAATAACTAATGTCGGTACAATTAAAGAAATTAAGCATACCTCATCAGCTACCAACCTTCTTCTTGTCCAAATATGTGATCTTCTAAATGATTCAGCCTTACATACCTAGGAATCTTCTAACTCTCTGTTCCTCTTTCCTGATCTTCAATTACTGTAGAATTTTTTGATACTGTCGAAGTAACTAGTTCAACATTTTGTTCCCATAAAGGTGTTACCGGTTCAGTTAAGACCATTTCTATGACCGGTTCTTGCTCATAAATTATGATTTGACTCCTGTTCTGCTCATCCAACTTGACATTAGCACCCTCCACAATTATCTATAGTCTTTTTTTATAACATCTATATTCTTTGCTTTCATTAGAATAACCAAGAAATATTCTTCCATCACATCTAGAATCAAACTTTCCAATGAAGTCATCTCTCTCGATATAACATTTACTACCAAAGATTCTGAAATACTTAACTCTAGATGTATGACCAAACCATAACTCATAAAGTGACTTATCGGTAAACCAAACTAGATCCAAGATTTTACAAATCTTTGTCGATTAACCTCCAAACTGACTTCCAAAGATCTGAAATAGGCTTTCAAACCACTACCAGGAGCAATGCAAGATCTATCATCAATTTGCCTCCCCTTAAGGCGAATGCCTTAGTTACCGAATAAGTTTCCTACTGGTGCAGCAACAATCTGCTATGTCGATTGAGTAACTGGTCTATATCTTTTAGCCAAATGAACATTTGGGGCAATTGATTATGTCGGTTGAGCCTCAAACTTCATAACCCACTTCTTCTCATGCTCCTTCTGAGTGTCATCAACCTTCTGCTTTGCCTTCTCATTAGATTTATCACTTCCTATTGGTGGATCCTTGCTTCTGCAAAATTTAGCAATATGTCCCACTTTGTTGCATGCATAACAAGTGACATTGTTCTTCTGAATTGTGTTACTGTAACCGTGACCATTCCTTGACTTGCATTGATTAGCCATGTGTCCAAACTTTCCACATGCATGACATTTTACATTCATTCTACAATCTTCTATCCTATGACCATACTTCTTACAATTTGAACATTCACCGAGAACTGCATTATTATTCTTATTTTCTCTATTTCTACAATGCCTAGCCATATGACCAAATATATTGCAAACAAAGCATCTACCATTAAATTTATATACATTGGGTTGCCTTACCGGTGTCTTCTGGTTTTGATCTTCATTTGCAGTACCGGAGCTTTGACCTTGTTCAAATCCAAGTCCACTGGAATCTCCATTTTGTCTTCGACTTTTCAATAATTCATCAAGTTGTGTTGAACTAACCTTGAATTTGTCCTTGTACTCATTTGCAATAGTCAGATCATCTCTCGGAATTATCATTTTTCTTTCAAGTTCTTGTTCATTGTTTTGGGATTGTACTAATTTAGTTCTCAACATATCATTTTCATGAGCCAATCAGATGCATTCTTCAGATCTATCTTTCAAAGATCTCCCAAGGTTTTCTTCATTCATCTTCTAGTCGTCAATCTCCTTTGACATCCTCATAGTTAGGGCCTGCATTTCATTCCCCATGACCATATTCTCTTGACTCGGCTTCTTAAATATTTCATTAAGGGCATCTTTCTCTTCATTATCCTGATTTTGCAAAAGTTCCGTCCTCCTAGCTTGAACACATAACAACCTCTCATGTAGGATAAGAATGAATTCCTTGGCAAAATTCAATTCATCTTGTAACTTCAAGTTCTTCATCCTTTCAACATCATAATCTTCAAGTGCTACCTCAATTTGTCTCTCCATACTCATATCCATGGATTCCGGATTTAGGATCTCCCTCAAGCTGTTAAACTTCCTCTGTGGCACCAGGCTCTGATACCCATTGTTGTAAACCAAGAACACTGAGAGGGGGGGTGAGTCAATGTTCTATCGAAATGGAGAAATGTAACCTTATTATTACAACAACTTATCAACCGATAAACATAAAAGCATATAACAATAACCAACAATGTAATCACAAAGATGAACACCATAGATTTATACGTGGAAAACCTCAAAGAGGAAAAACCACAGTGGGATTGGAGACCCACAATATCTATCCACTGATCAAATGAATACATATTACAATAAGGGGCCTGCACATGCAGGAAGGCCAACAGCCTAGAGCACACTGCTCATCACAAAAGGAGTCTCACTGACTACATAAAACATCAAACAACAATTCAGAATGAAGATTGAACTGCAAGTATAGCATCTCCCATGCCTGAGTACAGTTCCGATTAAGCTCAATACCGGAGGCCTAAAACCTCTTCCACAATTCCAGTTCGATCACCTATGATCTACCAATTCTTTTGCATGAATTATTATTACATTATTCGTTCCTTACATATCCATATCTTTTACATATGATCTACAATGAGATCTTACATCTTATATATACCAACCCCAGACCTAAAAAATGAGGCCGGCCACCTAAAAGATAACACAATAAATTCATAACTTAAATCTAGAATCAAATGATCAACCAAGTCAGCTTAGGCCAAAAACAATGTAAACCAATCCTTAAATCCCCTCGGTAATGCATCAGGAACATCCTCCAACACATTACATAAACCGGTCCATAACCTAGATAGCACATGACCCAATATAGGTCCACACATGCTAAAACAATGATCCCAATCAACCAAGTCTCGAACACAATCACCATTAGCATCTTGAATCTCTACTAGAAGCCACATCAACACCACTTATGCATATCATCAAATATCTTCAACAAAGCTTTGTCAGTGAAACCCTCAAAAGTCTTAATTGAACAAGTGATAGCTTCCAGAACATCAAATCAATACCAACTGAATATGATACACATCGAGAGAACATGAATGACTAATCCAAGCAAATTTATTAGACCAAAGCATACCGGATTATACCGAATCAACATGATCTAATCCAACCAGATACCGGTAAACTGCCAAAGAAGCTAGTGTAGCCGGTGTTGCCATCAATGACAAACATCAATTCAACACATAATCAATTTCTCCAAATTGCCAATATCATCGTCATACTTGAGGTTGATTGGAAACCGATTGTTCTTTAAGAACTTTTTCCATATCTCTTCAGTTTCTTTTCCGACTTCCTCAACTCTGCCAACCATAAGCCTGTTTACTTTATTTTTGCTTCATAATTCCTTGTTGTTGGCTTTCTCCATGAGTCTATCAACTTCTTCTTGTGAGATACAAGCACTGACATTGATCAATTCACATTCTTTCATTTCCTTATCTTCTTGGCTTGTAGTTAGCCGTCTAACTTCAAGAATGTTATATAGATCTTTTGGAATGCTGCGTTCTAACTCAATTAATTATTTGTTGAAGTTATGAAAATGCAACACAACAACTTCCTCAATTGCCCTTTGATCATTCTTATCAATATTTTCATAGTATGCACTAATATTCTTGAGATTACCATTATTAACTATTTGATCAATCAATTCTTTTGCAATCAATGGGGGAATGATGGTATATTTAACTTCCACCTTGCTCGATTTAAGACCTTCATCAATCTCTGTCCTTAGATTTCTTCCTCTTTTTGGCCTACCGGTTAGAGAAGGTTCTTATTTTATCTTCTTTCTTTGTTGGGCACCACCAAACTATGCTTTCCTAACCACTCTGACAAATCCTCCTTTCTTCTTTGCTTTCTCGACTTCCTCATCTAACTCTATCTCAGATGCAATAGGAGATACAACAACATAATTTCTTTTTATTTTTTACTTTTGCTTCAGTACTCCTTTGTTGGATGAGCTTTGAACTATTGATTGAGGAGATGGCTTCACCAGAGTAGGAGAAGACTTAGTCTACTTAGGATTTGTCTTGGAGGCAACCAGTTCAATATTAGGCTTCTTTGATTTCTCCCCTGCTTCCATCTGATCCTTCTTCTCCTTGGATTTCTTGATAGCTTCTCTGGTAAAGCCCATTTGTTCAAATACTGCCTCAACCATTCTTGTTACCATTCTTTTCCTTTCAAGTTGAGTGAACTTCTTATGCAATTCCATATCTTTTTCTTTGAATGTGCCAAATTTTGCTCCTTGAGGGTCAACTAGTTTTCTCAAAAGATGTTGATCATAGCTTTCAAGAGTTTGATCATCAACCTTATAGCCCATTGGCATTATCCATACTGTCCTTGGCTCTACTGCCTCCATATGGCACTGGTCCTTGTCAACCATGAAACAGATAGCATTTGCATATTTGACCACTACTTCCTTATGGATCCTTTCCCTATTCTTCATTCTGCCTTGGAAAGTTTTGAAGAAAATCCATAGGGCATCTATTTGATTCTCTTTATTTCCCAACCTTTGCAGACCTTGTTTGATCTGAGTTGCTACCGATAAGTCAAATTCCCATTCAACCCTGCTTGTCCCGAGGATTTCATTCATTAAGTATAGTGCTAGACAAACAATCAATGAACTGAATTTGAAAACATGCTTCTTGTCTGATTTGGATTTCTTTAAATTGCTCAGGAGATCTTCAAGAAGATCTGTACACAAGTCATATTGTATATCCTCTTTCACCATCTGGTAAGCTACATATATTGCAATACCAAAGACCAAATTCAACTTGCTAGATTGATAAACTTTTTACCCAATAATCATTGATGTAAATTCAACATCATGCTCTAAGATATCATTAATCATCATTGACTTGTTGTCATATTGAGCACCGATCAGTTTTGTGATGGTTGGGTTTGTTACCTTCCTCAAATTAGATTTTCCACCAATTTGGTGCAGACATGTGACCACATGAATGACCTGCTTGGTTATCTTATAGGTTCTATCCAACCATATGAACTCATCATGGACACAACTAAAAATATATCTTACCCATTCATCTTCATCAAACGTCAAAAAATGAACAAACTGCATGAAACCCTTCTTTTGTAATTGTGCATATTCTAGTTTGGGGTTTCCAACTTCATCCATTATGTGCTCAGTATACAAGGTTAAGACCTCCTTACTTCTAGTTTCCTCAATTGTGCAGCGAATGTATGCCCTAACATCATCAATGTGTATAACTCTGTATAAAACATACAAAAAAGTACCATTGGGATCATCCTCGACAGATTTAAATGGATGTTTTTGAATTATGGCCTTGCTCATTTAGAAATTTCTACTACCAAAGGTGTATCAACAAAAGAAGACTTAATTTTAAGAAATTTAGAGTTCAAAGGATGAACACGCTTCGGTAAATACCTTTTTCTTCTATCAGATGCACAAGAACTTATTTTTGGATAACCTTAAGCATTCTGATCGCCTTGAAATCTAGTTCACCTCGCTCTACAGCTTCAACTCTTCACTCGCAATGTGAGAAATGACTCACACTTTTCCCTTTTTAAGTTTGCAAACCCTAACTTTAAGTTGAAATAAATACAAGTGTAAAATTTAACCGGATGTCCTGTTCAGCATAATCTAATCCACCAGATTCTAAGATCGGTATGATGAATCTCGGATAATCATCTCCAAGCATCTGCAATCAACCTTGATCGATCACAAATCTCCTTAAGGGGTTCTGCAAGATTTTGCATGAAGATGCCACCCCCTAAGGCCAAATGCCTTAGTTACCGGATGAAGATCTTGCACCGGATTCAGGTGCAGATCCACTGGCTACCTTAGATTTATCTATCCTGACCCACATCTTCTCATTCTTGTTCCTAATCTCTTCTACCTTTGCCTTTTCTTTTTCATCATCTGTGTTCTTGTCTACCAAAGCATTCTTGTTCATATTCTTGCTTCTGCAATACTTTGCAATGTGACTCGTTTTGTTGCATGCATGGAAAACAACATTGTTCTTCTGACTAGCCCTATCATTGTTTTGATTTCCTCTAGATCTACATTGATTAGCCATATGTCCAAATCTACTACATGCATGGCATTTGACATTCTTGATACTTTTACATTCAATTGACTTATGACCATACTTATTGAGATTGTAACATTGACCAGAGAATGATGAGTTATTCTGATTGACTCTATTTCTACATTGACTTGCCATATGACCAAATTTATTGCAAACAACACATTTACTATTGAACTTGTGATCATTGGACTATCTTACTAGAGGTCTCTGGTTCTGGTTCTTTTGAGATTTGATATGATCTTGTCTTTTACAGGTTTTCTATCCTTGTCCAGATCCAGAAATTTCTCCTTTTTCATATCCAAGTCCTCGCATGTCTTTTCCATGTCTCTGACTATCCAACATCTCATCAAGCCTTTCTAAGCTAGCATTAAATTTCTCTTTGTATTCATTTGTTGTAGCAAGTTCATCTCTTAAGGCAATAATCTATATTTCAAGTTCTTGTCCATCATTCCTTGATTGCATCAACTCAAGCTTCACCTGATCATTCTCATAGGTAAGTCTATAGCATTCATCTGGTTTGTCTTTCAATGATTGAGTGAAATTTTTTTCATTCTTCTTCTGGTATTCAATCTCCTTGGTTAGCTTCATCACAATGGATTGCATCTTATTCTTTAATACATCATTCTCTCTAGCAAGATTTTCACATTCTTTAGTTTTTCTTTGGTCTTCAATGCTTTGGTCTTGATTCTCCTTCAGCTTGTCCATCAGCTCTTTCCTCTTGTCTCTTGAAGTGTCGACTTGTTCTTTCAGATCCTTAATTAAGTCTTCAGTTGGATACAGGTTTCTCTTTAAGGAACTTATTTCATTTCTTAATGCATCAAGATCCTCAAGTGCCACACAAAGCTGTCTCTGCAAACTGGAATCCATTGATTCAATCTCTCAGACCTTCCTCAAGTGGTTAGGCTTCCTTAGAGGAATTAATCTCTGATACCAATTGTTGGAATCAAGGAGCACTGAGAGAGGGGGGTGAATCAATGTTCTATCGATAAATAATTTTTCAAACTTATTCTCAAACCACCAGAAGCAAATACAAGAAAATAAAATGCAGGAACACAAGATAGTCAACCACAAAATCATAACACCAAGAATTTTACATAGAAACCCGGAAAGGGAAAAACCACGGTGGGATTGGAACCCACAATTTTCATATACTGTGATTAGGAGTACATAAATATTACATAAGTTGAATGCACTTGCATTTAGGCACACTGCCTAGAACCAAAGGTTCAATTACAATATGGAAGTCACATTGACTTACAGATCATTTACAATGATAACTACAATGATTGAACTCCAAAATAGCATCAAACATTGCTTGGATGAGTTTCGGTTAAGTGCAAAAAGTCTTATTGTAACTGCTCTGCAACTCTGCCCTGTTCTTCTTCTCAGTCAGCTACCGGATCAAGAGTGTGCACACATAACTGTGCCAAATAGGTTTCTCAATCACTACTCACTTATATCAAACCTCAAAAAGATCTTCTAAATCGGTCATATATATCCGCAATCACAAAATGAAACATTCATCAAGTCGTCCATCCATATTATGCAATGTAACGTGTAACCAAGTGTCGACTTAGACCGGATCTTTGAAACATATGTGAATCAACCAAATGATGTCAAAATTATTTCTACATGTCATCCCTATCATTCCATGCACGAATCTATCCACCCAAATGATTTGAAATATTCTGGACCAAAAGTGCTCTGCTATCCTGAAATACTAGTGACAGATTACTGAACCACTCACTCTACCGGTTACCAATATCCATAACTACCGGATAGGATTTCCATGGAGAGTTTCCATCAATGAAAACCCTAATCCATTATCCATGCATTGGTATCCACCAAATGAGTGTCAATTGCCAACAGATCTCATTTTCAAATTGAATTACATAAATTTAGTGGTTGAATTTACAAAAACCCTAATTTATAATTATAAAATTTATCATGTGGATTTCATAATTTTTCAAATTATTTTTCAAAGCTAATCTTTATGAATGTTATGGTATGATCTAGATGGCTTTATCTTTCAAATTCACAAATCAAATCCCTTAATTAATTGGTTAATCAATCATTTTCACAAAATTTTGTATTGCTTAATCAAAAAAATTTAAATTCAAATTCAAATTTCCCTACTTTGTGCATGAGTTTTACTGCTATTAGTCCTATCTACAATATTCCCATGAGAAGAAGTTGTAGAATTAAGGCTTCTGAAGGTTTAATTGCTAATGATATGGAGCCTAATTTAGATAACTTGTTTCATGAGAACGTAGGTGGTTCTTCTATTCTGACAATTGATGTTATTTATCCCCATTCTTTACATAATTCTCATGATGAGGGTGAATCATTATTCGTTGACCAATTATAGAATATTGACAATGAATTTAAAAATATTCAACAATGGATGAGTTAACAATACTTGGAAAGTAAGGCTATCCCATTGATTGAATGATTAAAAAGAATGGTTCAAAGTGATAAAGTTGGCATTGACTTGTTGTGTGGCTTTTTTCATATTTTTTAAACTAATATCATGCCTCTAAAAAGTTGTGTTGAATCCCTTGGTAACACACAACCTCCTAGTGAAGTTAATCATTTTATTCCTATGACTACCTCTATGCCTAGTGTGCCTACTTTCACATCTACCATCATGGCTACTTCCACACAAAATTTTAATCCTACACATGTTAGTCAAGGGGGCAACATTAATAATCAAAATTATTTTATCCCTCCTTTCGTGAGTCTTCCATTTGTCACCTAATCATCTCCCATACCTACCTATCATAATGTTCCAAGTCTCCTTATTCTCAACGTCCTCCTTAATTTAACAATGTTACTCCTCCATCCCAATCCAACATGTCTAATTTCAATCCATCCACCAAAGAAACCATTAATAGCCTAGCTTAAACGGTGTCATCCTTACAACAACAAATAGCTTCTATGAACCAATCTAAGTTTAATTTGCCCACATTTGATGTAGCGAGCCCATCGCCCATTATCCAATGATATTGTTTGTATTGTCCCTCCTAAACATGTATAATTCCCTTAATTGGAGCTTTATAATGGAAAAGGTGATCTCGTGACTCATATGAAAACATTTCAAACTTTGCATAGTGATTTTGCTTATGATCAAAGACTTTTGGCTAGATTGTTTACTATAACATTTAAGGATAAATGTTTACAATGGTATTTTTATTTACCTCCTTATTCTATTACATCATTTCAAAAACTAGCTAATGCTTTCATTCAACGATTTCATAATAATATTGGTCCTAAGATTACTTTGATTGATTTGATGTATTGTAAACAAGGTGTTAAAGAAAAAATGATTGATTTTATTGGTAGATATAAATAGTTGTACCCCCAAATTTCTTATCATATGCCTAATCGAGATGTTCAAAGAATTTTTATTTCTAATTTGCAAAAAGACATTAGGGATAAGCTTCTCTTTTATGAGTTTACTTCCTTTGCGCAATTCTGTGCAATACTTCATAACTATCCGCTTCAAGTGAGTCAATTTGAACAATCTCCTTCAATGGCTCCGATTGATAAGAAGGAAAGTTCTCAACAACCTTGTGCAAAGTTTAAACCGAACAAGGGATTCATCAAGCTCAATGACAACAACAATGCCTAGGTAGTAGCCGTAACAACAGGTGTGCCTCCTTTATCCAAGTATTTTAGAGAATAATTTACTCCTCTTTTTGAATCTTTGCATAGAATTATGACACAATTATTGAATAAAAATGTGTTGAAACTTCCTTCCATCAAACCAATTGACACTATTGTCATGAAGGATTGAGCCTGAAAATGCTAAGTGTGAAACCTAGCAATCATGTGAAACATGGGAATACTTTCAGGCTTGTGGGTTGCCTATACTGAAAGTATCTACCTTCAGAGATCACGTCAGCTTACTGTCTTGATGGATCTCCTACAACTAACTTTTTGTGAGAAAAGGATTAAAAGGCTTGCATGTGATGGAAAACCTATCCTAATAGAGGTGATAAACCGAGATTATGGATTTTTAACCTACTAGACTAAAACTATAACAGCTACAATAATGAATGAAAATACTTCACAAATCAATTAGATCACCTAATCCATAAACAATTTATGAAAAGGTTCGAAGTTATCCAACTTTTGCATGTAGGAAAAGTGTTTTTTCACAACATGCAAAGAATTGGAAACCAGGTGAACACAATCCACAACCTGAATCACTGTGAAATTATCCTACTTTTGCAAAGCAAAAGCGAGATGGAGCAAAGGATTTTTAAAATTATAATAACACTGTCAAATCGCTCACCTAAAAATGAAAAAGCAAGAAATAGTGATAAGGAAATAACTCTGCATTGCAAACTAAATGAAAATAACTCTATGACAATAACTGAAAAAAAATGATAAGTGCTGAGATACAATGATTTTTCTGCTATGTGTGTAGCAGAAAAGAAAGAACCAGAGGGGAAAAAGGAGAATAGAATAATATATAGATATCATGAAGAACATCTCCAAAACCCTAAAATGAAAAAATTGCATGAGAAAAAGCCTTGGGTGAATTTTCCCAAACTAGCCTAAAAAACTCATTTGTAACTTTGCCAAAAATAGCCTCCAATGTTGGAAATAGGTCCCCAACTGATAGTGCATGAAAAAAGAACTCCTATGCTAAAAATAGAATTGGCACCTCTACTAAAAATAGTCAATTTGAAAAAGCAACTTGTCCAAAATATCTACATGCCCTGTTGTGCCAAATATAGAACTGAAAAAGAAACACCCTCTTCACTGAATATTTGCATGTCATGATGCCAAAAATAGCCTCCTTGAGAAAAGCAAACTACCTCTGAAAAATTTGCATGCCCTTCACTGAAAATCTGCATGTAATCCTTATGCTACTTCTCTTTCTCAAAAATAGTTATATTCCAATAGTTAAATAAAACAATTTGTTTTACTTAATTGTTGAAATAAAAATATTAATTTCCTTTTAATATTTTATAATTTAATATAAATTTATTAAGATTTTTATAAGAGATAAATCTTTAATAAATTTATATTAATTATAAAATTTACAATTTATATTATAAAAGGAAAAATATATGGAACTTATTATAATTTAATATAGATTAATAAAAGATTTTATATTTTAAGCTTTAATTAGTATATATTACATTATAAGTTACAAAAAAAAAGAACTTAAAGTTCTTTTGGCCCTATACACATGGCTTACAATGTAAACCGCCTAGGTTGCATGACTTTAGAAGTCATGACCTCGGGGCCATTTACATGCATATTTGTTTTCTTCAAAAATAAATGTAAAAAAAAAATATA
This sequence comes from Cryptomeria japonica, assembly GCF_030272615.1. Lineage (NCBI taxonomy): Eukaryota > Viridiplantae > Streptophyta > Pinopsida > Cupressales > Cupressaceae > Cryptomeria > Cryptomeria japonica. The sequence goes on from NC_081407.1 coordinate 421,147,170, forward strand.
GCCCATTCGACATGAATTAGGGCATGACATGGAGAAAAGATAGCTCGAACCTCAAAATCCCTCATTTCATAATTTCATTTTGTGTAATCTTCAAGAAGAATTTCTCTGGCGGCCATCATGCATTCTATTACTCGAACTAGGGTATGAGAGGGGTTTGAATCTGAGATTTCTTGCATCATATGCACAGGTATGTAGTTGATTTTCCTCAACTTTTTGGTGATATGCCATTATTTTTCTGAGGAAAAATGCACAAATTTTTGCTTTCTACATGCATGAAACTTAGGGTTTCTAAAGATTTTTGCATGAACTCGGTCCAAAAAATACACATTTTCCTATGTGCACTGTAGGTTTTATTTCTGTTATTTAGATTTATTGTAAGATATATGTTTTAATTCTTGCAGAGATATCACTGTGATTGTTTTTAATATACTTCATGAACTAAATATTCACCCTGTTGTTATTATTATTCTTTATACACTCCATGGTGACTATAGATTGCTCTGGGATTTGACTGGTAGTTGCTCATTAGGTTTAATGCACTTTGAAAGCTCTTCATTAGCTGTGCATGATTAACTACCATCTTGATTTTGGTCCTCTGAAAAAGGGATTGTTCTTTCTTTCTTGTAACCCACTGCCCTTATATAGTTAGGTCATTTTTTTTATGCCCGTGATTACTGGCAGTGGGTTTAACGTTGTTCATCTATGTTTGGTTTCTACAATCTCTTTCCTGTTCTCATCCCATTACCAGCACTGTGCTTTGTCAATTTTTTTTTATAATATTGAAGTTCTTGGCCACTCTCCATGGATTTGCATAATGATATCTTTGAATGCTCCCTATAGGTGTTTGTTATTGATTCACGGTGACTATGAATAACTTTTGTGATTTTCAAGGTTAAGTTCTTAAGTATTGTTGAACATTTCATTATATATGGGAGAGTTGTCATACAATATCATTCTCTATATATTAATCTTTGTTACTCTGTGATAAGGATTTTGGCTCACAAAGCATACTGTGACTATTCATTTTGGGCTATCATAACCCCTTATTGTGAATTGACAAGATTATGGGCTGCTCAAAATATACTTTTAACTGTACATCTATTATGACTGCTACATGCTAGATTGTGTGACCTATGGAGGCATTGTTCTCTATGACTAAAACCACAATCCTTTCATCTTAATTTCTCTTTCATTGATTACAACTATGCTTATTCATTATCCTCAGACTGTATCTTTATGGCTGGGGTTTTTCTTTATGTTATGACTGTCATCATGCTTTAGATCTGTCTATAGGTTGGTCCTCTTATGTTTTTATTGAAAGTGAATCTGTCCCTTGAAACAAATATATCCCATGACAGTCATATGGATTGTGATTTTATTTAGCAATTATCCCCTTTGGATCCCCTAAGGCAAATGCTCACTGTTTTGTATATGTATCCATGCTTTTGGATAGTGAGTAAAATTATTGCATGTCTCTCTCTGTTGAGTTTAGTATGATAGGGATTAGGCATTTGGGGTGCACACTGCACTTTTTACTGCAATATCTCCCTCGAGGACAATGTACTTCTCATATTTTAAAGATATATTCTCATGGCTTACCCTGCAAAGATTGTCTTTATGATGATTGCTCTTGTTCAATGACTGTGACTGCATTCTTACTCAACTACAATCTGTCTATTTGGTGATTAGGACTGTAAAAAATGTGTGCATTTTTTTTTGTTTTAATACAATGACTATCCTTTGAACATTATAAACATCTTCTTTCCTGAGACTGACTTTGACTGAAAATATCACTGTTAATCCTAGATTCTTATGATGTTCATGTATCTATCTTTGTCTTGACTATTCTTTTGTTGATAGAGATGACTGTATTCTTGATGGTGATTGTAAATGACATAAATCTTGGCTTGACATTGCTCTTTGTTCGTTTATATGCCCCTCTTTCATTCTAAGTTACTGTCAAATACCACTTTAATGGTTGTTGCAACTGTTTTGAGTCTTTTCATATCAATAAGACTTTGTGGAAGATTATCTTTATCTTTAAACATTGTAGCATTCTTTGTGGCTATCTTTATCTATTGTTACTATATTTTAACAGTCTCGTATTGTGGCATTGAGCTTTTATCTTGTGTTGACTTCTCCATTTGATGATAGTTCTGATAGCTCTTGATTCCATGAGGTGACTACTGCAAACCTTTAGATAGTGCTATATGATTGTCATGAAGTCTTTTGAAGTTGATGGTCTTAAAATTGCTCTAAACATACCATATTCCTTTATTAGCACATTTTCATCTCTGTCTTTACTGCCCATGGTGAGGAATACATAAGGATTATTAATTTGAGTGTGTTTTAGCTTCATTGAGTGGCAATAATGGTTGTTCTTATTTTAATTACCACTCCTTGTACTTGAAAATCACAATCTCAAAGATTTATGATTGTGTATATGGGATATTCTTTATGAAAATTTATGCCTTTACAGTTCTTGAAGACTGTGATGTCAGTGACCGCTTTGAAAAGGTTTAACTGTCTTTTTGACTCTTTAGTCTTGTACATCACTGCCTTGATGACTCTTATTTGACCATCTGCATCTACCATTTGCTTATCTTGGATGACTATTATAGCAATTCTCCATGAATAATCTTGATTGTTGCTCTAAGAGGTGACTGTATTCTGCAATGATTGCACTATTACTTATAACTCTTGTGCATTAGCCTATTCCCAATAAAACTGTCATTTGATCAAGTGGTTATCATATCATTCTTTGGATTGTGTATTTATGCTCACTGTATTCTCAAATTGCTTCTATTTATTGATGTTGCAATGCTCTCGACTATGCATACTGAAGCTGCTCTTTATGTTTACTGTTCCTTATGACTGACATAATATCTCAATGTTTGTACTCTGTGACTCTGTCTTTGATGAATGTCACTGCTTTGACTATTTTTGTATGATGTCTTGACCATTATAGTGTTGCAAAGTGTGTACCCTTGGTCTCCTTGTGTTGTGTAGCTCAACACTTGGGTTTGTGACATGGCTTAACTACCTCCCGTGGATTCTACTAACAAGTGGTATCAGATCTTGGTCACAGGTTCAAACCCCTCACTTGTGCTTGGGGGGAGGGGGATTGTTGCAAGGTGTGAGCCCTTGGTCTCCTTGTGTTGTATAGTGCAGCGCTCAGGTTTGTGACATGGCTTAACCACCTCCTGTGGATTATACTAACATGTAGACCATGCCTCTTGTTGTATCATTAAATGTTTTGTGTATCCTATGAATTGTGCTTGCTCTTTAACTGTGAATGAATGTTGTTGTTCCTTTAATATGAAACCTCTCTTTTATGATTCATTATATCTACTTTTTTATTTTTCTTTGCCTTAGAATGAGACTGTTATTTCATTCTCACACTATTGAGACTATTTGTTACCATGTAGGCCCTCTTTTCCTCTTGGTATCCTTATTAATGCTTACCCATCTGAGACAGATTATAACAATCTTTTATCATTGTGCTTCTTATGATCATGATTGTTTATGTTGCAAGAGGGTTTGTACACCGTTTGATATTATACTAGTTGTCCTAGAGTGTATCTTTCATACTTTTTGATAATAACCAACCTTGCATTCTCATTGATCATATTGTATTTTTAGCTAAGATCATTGAACTACTTATGCATTGTTGATCCTTTTTACCGCATAATGACTATTATTATTGTATATCAATGATTGTTCTATACCATGAATGATTGCTAATGTTTCTTTGATAGGGTTACTATCATGATGGACTGCCGATGAATGGCTCTTTTACTTTGAAGGTTGCTACAGAGTGTATTTTGTCCCCTATGATATCTATACTATTCTTGACAGTGATCTTCTGTGATTTGGTTTAGACTGTTAAAAGTCTCTTTTTGTTGTTTGTATCATCTTTGGAATTCTATTTACTGTCAAATCTGGGCTAGCTTGTCTTGATCTTTTATTCCCCATTCACTGTTATTGGCCCTTTTTTGATTTCCAAAGAATTGTTTGTCATTGTATTATCTCATTATTATTGTCTCTTACTTGAAAACTCTACTCCTTGGTGCCTTTTCATTGTGCTACCTCTATGATATATCATTCACCATTAGATCTTCCTCTTGCTGCTATTATGATCCCATTACCATCTTTTAGACTCCATTATGATTATCATGTATAGCTTTGTCATCTTTTCTTTGATCTACTATGTAGGCTGTAGATGTTTGTACTATCACTGTAATGAATAAGGATGACGTTATGTGATAAGGTTGTGACCTTTTGATGGATCTCTATGTTCAAGGTATAAAACCTTCTTCCCTTTTGTGTTAAATCTCTTATCACTGTCCTTGAATCCATTGTTACCTTGATTTGTAACTACCATTTCTGACTGTAAGGTCAAAAGAGCTTTGATTGTCATTAAAAGGTTTTTATGTGAAATGGCTTTATGTGTGTGACCATGCTCTATAGAAATGTTGTAGACACCTATTACACCTCACTATCACTGTACTTATTGTTGCTCATGAATACTATTTTTATTCACATGATGGCTCTAGTAAGCTATTTGTCATTGAGTGCAACCATTTTCATTGTTGTATATGCTGCCACTAGATGGTTGTTTATACTGTCATTGAGTGACGGTATATGGGATTGTGGATGTGATTGTACCCCATGTCTGGCAGCTGATTAGTATCACCCTGTGAGTGATGACTTGTATGCTGAGATCTACCCTTGTGGGAGCCCATTTTCACCCACATACATGAATTTATATGAAATGAAAAACATGTATATGCACATGAAACAAACAAATCAGATAAAACATGATACTTTTTGTTATCTCACGACACTTTCTCTGCATTGATCTTTCTTTTTACTCTGAGTCTGATGTACCACTGTAAGCATATTAGGAATAGTAGTATGTATGTAGGAGTGAGATAAGTAAACATGAGCTTTAACAAATCTTTTCTTCTCTCACTTTATAGGTGATTCCTTGGAGCAGACAGTGAGGCACTTGGATTCCAGGAGATGTTGATCAACTATTTATCAAATGAAACTTGTCAACATTTTTAGGTAATAACGGGTTCTTTATCTCTTCTTCACATACCCCTCTTATTTCTTATATGTTTACAGTTATATGTTGGTGTACTTGTCTCAGTTATTCCCATAGCTTGTGTGGGATCTTGTGAACAGTTTGTTTTCATAAATAAAGATGTATTTTATGCAATGTTAAACTTGAATATCTCATGTTTGGTTTAAATAATTGCATATTTGAAAATGAGTACTTTGTATAGCATACATGTTTATTTATGAATGCAATCAGAAATTTAATAATGGAAATCTCTCTAATGCAATCTTGTTTTTATTTCATTAAAATTCTTGCATATCTTGAAACAAACTTTTGACTTTCAAACCATGATGTAAAGATGGAGAAACTTATAAAAAATTTGTGTACCTTTTTCCAACTGCAATATATATGGCTTGAAACAGGCAACCAAATTTAGGTTTAGCAAAATTTGGTAACATTTTTGGTGACCTCTCAGGGGTGTGCCTGCTAAACAAATAGATACTAGTAGCCTAGCATATCCATTAGGCATTGAGTCAAATCTGCCCTCCTCAAAATTTGGAACTGCAACTCAGCACTTCAAACAAAACCAAAATAACTGAAACTACTTTGGCTCTGCATAGAGATGAGCCTGCAAACTATGCATCGACACTTATTGAAAACAACAATCAAACTGAAACTAAAAACTGAAAACAATAATGTGTTGAAAGCACCTAGTGACTTGAAACTTGCTAAATTCTAAAAGCAAACACTCAAAACAAGTTAACTAAAACTGCAGAGTGTTGAACAACACTTGTTCAAATCAAACTACTACATCTCGTCTTATAGTTGGGTCTAGCAAACTACTGAAATCAAAAACCTGAAACTGAAATTACTTCTACTATGTCAATATGCAAACTATTAGTACTTGATAGCATAGTTTGAGGTGAATCCCATTGACGGGGATTGGAAACACCTCTCCATCTAACTTTGCAAGATGGAACACATTATTTTGTTTGCATTCTCTGATAACATATGGGTCATCCCACATGGCATCAAACTTGGTATGCCTACCGGGTATGTTCTTTAATTATGTGTGGCACAACTTTTCTATCAAAGGTTCTCTTCATCTGAGCATGGTGAACTTCCAACTTTCTATATGCTTCTTTTCAATTTTCTTCTAACTCCATGAGATGAGAAAGCCTAATTTGCATTGGTTGCTCCTCAAGTAACTCTAACTCTTTAATGTAATTCAGAGTTGTCAATTCTACTGAAATAGGTAACTTGGCTTCTTTTCCATAATTTAAAACATAAGGAGAGTTACCTGTTGACCTTTTTGGTGTAATTCTGTCAACCCAAAGGGCTAATTTGAGCTTTTCATGCCAATTTATTTGATTCTCAACTATGGTCTTCTTAATGATGTTGATCAAGTTTTTATTAGTTGATTCAGCCTATCCATTACCCTGAGGGTAATAATTGGATGAGGTATTCAAATAGATATTGTGCTTAACTGACCAATCTGAAACTCTAAGACCAATGAAAGCTAAAGTGTTATCAGAAATGATTGAGTCTGGGGTACCTAACCTAAACACTAAGTCTTGATAGAAGTTTAGGATAAAAGTTTCTTTAGCTTCTCTCAATGGTACTGCTTTTGTCCACTTTGTGAAATAACCAGTTGTTGTAAGAATCCATTTGCGACCTGCACTAGAAGGAGGATTAATAAGTCCTATAAAATCAAGCCCCCACTTTGCAAATGGTCGTTCAACTTCAATTGGTTGCAAAGGCAAGGCTGCAAGCCTCTATTTGCTTGTAAATAATAAGAATTTTTCACAATTTCTTACCCATGAGTGAGCATCCTTAAGCAAATCTACCCAATAATAACAATCTCTCATAATTTTCAGAGTTGTTGTTCTTGTTGCAAAGTGACCTCTTGAAGGTCCTTCATGAAATTATTGCAAAAAAAATTCAATCTGATATGGTTCTATACACCTTAGTAAGACATTATTGAAGTCTCTCTTGAATAAAACACCATCTTTTAAAGCATAAGGAATGGCTTGAAGCTTGAAATACCTTATTTTTGACCTGTCTAGACCTTCCAGACAGTCACCAATTTGCAGATAATGAGCAATCTGTCGATTCCAAGTTGCTAGTACAGTTGGGACAATAGGTCATTCTTCATTATTAAGCACTATTTCAACTTGTTGTTCCTCTTCTTTGTTGTTTTCAGCACTTCTAGCAAGTTGTTCGCATAAACCCTTGCCTCTAACCAGCTTTATAGCTTTGATGGAGATGTCATACTCTATTGCTTTGGTGATCCAACCTACTCTTTTATCATTGATGTATTTGTTGAGCAGAAAGTCTTTCACTGTTGGATGGGAAACTTTCAACTGAATTTTATTGTTAGAAATCATGTGCCTAAATTTCTTAAGGCTCCTTATAACAACTAAGACATGCTTTTCTACAAATGAGTATCTAGTTTCATAGTCATGCATAATTTGACTAAAGAAAGCAATTGGCTTCTCTAAACCTTCATCGTTTTGTTGGCACAACATTGTAGAAATAGTATCCTCACTCCCAAAAGCATATAGAATAAAATCTTTCTTAAAATTACGATTAACGAGAGTAGGGGTTGCTGCAATTACCTCTTTTATCTCTTCAAAGCTGCTCTTACCTTCTTTAGTCCACCAAAATGGTATGTTCTTCTTGAGCATGGTTGTAAGTGGTTGCATTAATGTTGCATTATTAGGATTAAACCTTCTAATTAAGTTAATCCTACCTATGAAGCTCTGAAGTCCCTTCTTGTGTGCAGGTAATGGTAAAGCAAGTATGGTTGTTATCCTTTTTGGATCAATGCTAATACCATGTTTTGAAATAATATATCCCAGCAATTTGCCTTCATGGACAACAAATATGCTCTTTTGGGGATTCAAAGAAACTCCATACTCTTTGCATCTCTCAAATACCTATCTAAGATGGTCGAGATGTTCATTAGCATTTTTGGAAAAAATAAGTTACATCATCTAGGTAAACCAAAACAAACTTATTTATTGGGCCTCGAAAAGCCATGTCCATTTCTCTTTGGAATGTTGCCACTGCATTGGACAATCCAAAGGTCATTTTATTGTAATCCATTATACCCCACTTGGTGTTAAATATTACTTTATACTGGTCCTCTTCTTCAACCATAATTTGGTTATATCCTGAATAACCATCAAGCAATGAGAATCTCTTTGAACTTGATACAACCTGCAAAATTTGCTCCATTGAGGGCAGTGGGTAATGGTCTTTCAGAGAGGCTCTATTAAAGTCTCTAAAATCAACACACAGTCTAAGTTCACTATTATTCTTCCTAACAGGAACTAGATTGGACACCCAGGATGTGTGTTTGATTGGAAATATGATTTTTCCTTCAATCAACTTATTTAATTTTGTTTTCATCGGGTGCTCTAATTTGGGGTTAAGAGGCCTTTATTTTTGTCTCACTAGTTTTACATTATCTACCAGCTCTATGGTATGCTAAGCTAAGTGAGGATCAAATCCTTTCAAGTCTTCATATCTCCATGAAAATATATCATGAATTCTTGACAAAGTAATACAAAACCATGCCTTTCTTCAGGGGTACATACCTTGCCAATTTTCAGCAGGTTGTCCTTGAATATTTCAATGGGATCATAGTGTTCTTCCTTCACAAACATGTTGCCTTTGTCCTTTCTAACCTGATCATCTATATTGAAAATTGATTCAAGGGTTACCAAACCCTTGGGCAGCTTGTTAGTTTTTAGTTGAAGACACTGATTTTCATATTGTTCATTGAACTTACGCTGATTTTTGACTAAAAACTCTACTTCTTCAATTAGGAAGATAGCAATCTATTCATCTGAGTCAAAAACCTGCCAATTAACATTGTTATCTAGAACTAAGGGCCTTACAGAAACTTTAACATACTGTTGTCTCTCAATATTTTCTCTCTAATAGAATATCAAACTGAGCACCTAAGGCAACAAGCCTATCTACTTCTTTGTTCTGATTTCTAGGTACGAACAACAAGTTAAAAGACTCAAAATCTTTAATTAAGTCCCAAATTTTCTATTTCTACATCTTCAAAATATCATTTTTGGTGACACGGATATTCTTAACATGGTTCAAAACTAGTTCACTATCACCAAAAAAATTTAAACACTTAATAATTTTCTTTCTAGCCCACTCTAGACCATGTGCAAGTGACTTGTATTTTTCTATATTATTTGTGCAATTGAAAGAAAATCTGAAAGCAGTGTAATATTTTGTACCTTCGGGTGAAATAAGCATAGCTCCACTTCTAGAACCTAGTTTACCTCTTGAACCATCAAAGTAGAGCTGCCAAACATGATTTTTCTGCTCTTCTGACTACTAGTTTTGCTGGCTTTCATCTTTTTAAAGGTTAGGAACAACAATACCTTCCTCATGAATCATGTAAATACCAAGTCCTACCTCATCCATGTTGCTAAAAGGATCCTCTTCACTATTCTAAGATGCCCACTCATCTAAGATCACATTGGGTGTGCCTTCAATAGGTGTGTTCGGATCTTGGACAACAGATACTTCTTCATGCTCACGAATGAAAAAAATTGCATTTATGGGACTTGGTGTGTATGTTTCCAGATGGTCATTTGTCAAAGGCTTTGACTTAATGGTCACCTTAGTGCCATACCTGGTTCTAAATAATATGTGAGACCAATCAGAGGAAGGGTAACCTACCAACTTAGTTGTGAAATCCCTAGATAGACAGATAGCAAAATATGGTGGTAGATCAATTATATAGATATCATGTGGGATTATAAAATTAGGACAGGCATGTAAGGTCAGACCTATTGACATGATAATTTTTTTTGTATCCGATGACTTTATGTGTTATCATTGATGTCACACATATGTTTTGATTGTCATAGTCATCTTTGTATACCAGTTAAGTCAAACCAGTACTACTATTAAGTCTTTGTATTGTAAACTGGTGTCATATGTATAGTGTAAGTCTAACCAGTATGAAGGTGTCTAAACCGGTATATGTAGACAACCAGTATATGCAATTAAGACAATCGGTTTTGGTCAATTCCATTGTTACCAATTTTGAGATGCAGCGGAGAGAGACAAGGAGGCACATGGAGACAATCGGTTTGTGAGTTTGATGCGGTCAACACTCAACCGTTATCAATGTTCCAATCGGTTTTCCAATTTGTGTGATGAGTTATCATTGGTCGTGATGTGTTACCACCAACCGACATTTTTGGCAATGATTTGTGATGTGTTAAGGAAGTTTGTCTAGATTCACTGAACCTAGGAAATTGTGTTGAGGTTTAAGAGCCGACATGAAATCTAATTATTCGAGTTGAGGAAAAATCAACTCTACAACTCCAAAAGATCATCTGCATGCAAATCTTTCACAGAAGGAGAGAAGCAAAAAAGATATGGAGGTCAGAATTCAGAGATCCAGAAAAGAGGAGTCATATTGATTGTGCAACAAGAATGCAATTCAATAATTACAGTTGTTATAAAAATAGAAAGAGAGAATCCTTATAAGAGGATACTCGAAACCCTAAAGGAAAAAACCCTAAAGAATTATAAGATTCCTAAGTTTAGTTTAACCATAGAGTATAATAGACTAATAATTAAATAAATAATTAATAGCTAATAAAATATTATTCTAACACCCCCCCTTAAGATGAACTTAGGGCGTAGCTAAAAAAACAACTAAGGACTAAAAAAACATGTAAAAAATGCAGCAAGCAATAATGGGTCCTGACAACTAGCCTTGATGAGGTACCCAAGTACAATAAAATCTCTGTAAAGTGGAGAAAAAAGGAGGAAAACCTGTGGGAACAAAACTCCTCTCCAAGAAGAGATGAAAGCTCAAGTGAAGGACTAAGAAGCCTCCAAACAACAGTGTTCCAAAAGATAGGAACCAAAAGAAGAGAATGAAAAACACCATTGAAGCATGAAATAGCAGCAAACATTGTCGAAGGGTAACTGCTGACCTGAAGAACCTCCACTGAAATAGAACATGACCAGGTAGAGAAGACTATAATCTACATGAGTGCCCTCAAATGACACTACTCGAATCATATGGAAAACAAAGGCAAACAACTAAACTCAAAGATAGAAATGGCATGAAACACCAAAGCCTGAAGAGCTAATCATTTAAACCATGGAAGCATTAGAAAAATAGGACAAACCTCCCCATAATGCTGAAAAGAGAGAGGGACATGTAAACTGAAAAGGACGACCAACAACAACTGCAGGACAAAGAACCGGGAACATCGAAGGTGCAAAGAAAGTACATAGTGTCATGGAAGGAACACTCACTTGACACACATCATGAGACTAATGTCATGGAAGGAACACTCACATGACAAAGGTAGATGAAAAAAAAAGGCAAACATCAACCCCCCCATGGCACTTTATAATGTGGTGCATGTACAATAAGGCACAAGATGTGCAAGATCCCAAGTATACAATGCATGGTGGTACTTTATCTGAGTGCGCTTGCATAAATAAAATATTACAATGATCAGAAGAGACATAAGACTCGAAATATAGAAAGAACAACCAAAGATGAGAAATCCTACTCAAAGAAATAGATCCTAGGACCTGAAACATCCAAGATATTCACTAGAGTGCTGAAAAGAAAAAAACTAATTAAAATATACTTGGAGTAGAATCTGGGGAAAAAAATCAAATGAATGGAAAGAACACAGAACAAGCTTTCCAATGGTATAAATTTTTCAAAAAATGGAGTTCGGATGCTCAAGTTATGACCCTCGAAGTGCAAAAATGAACCTCTAGCTTTGACAGTAAAAAATGTCATCAAAAAAGAAAAATAAAAAATTTCAAACCTCCAAATCTAGATAGAGTTCAATAATAGCTTTCCAACAATTTAATATTGGTCAAAAAATGCCTCTGTATGCCCAAGTTATGGCAAAAAATGCAATAGCCTACCAAAAAACACCTTCAAGAAAAAAGCCCCCCTGCTGATGGAAAGGAGGTGGTGTTTGGGTGGTTGTCGAGCGGTGGTTGGGTGGCGGCTGGGCAGAGCAGGCGGAGGGCAGGCATCCAATGGGTGGGCAGGGGAGGTGGGATGGATCAGCCGGATGGAGCAAGCGGCGACAGCCAGGCTGGGCGAGGCGACAACCGGGCAGAGAAGACGGCAGCAGCCAAGCTGGGCGAGCGGGGGCCGGGAAGAGAAGACAGTAGGTGATGAAGTGGCAGGACCCAGCAATGGCGGCGGTAGTGGCAGCAAGACTTGGGCGGCGGTGGTGGCAACGGCAGTAGAACCCGGGCAACGGCGGCGACACCTCCCGACAGGCGGTGTAAAGACCGCCAAGTGAGATCACCGGGTGGTGATTGCCGGCGGTAACCACCAACGCGGTCCTGACGGTCTGTGTTGACCCCGTCGGCCTGGGCAAGCCATTGAATTGCACCCAAAAAAATTTCCTTTTTTTCTCAAACTACGTTCCTAAGGTCGTACAGCCTGGGCTTAAATTTTTTTTGCCTCCCGAACACCTGACACCAAAATATGTTGAATTTTATATCAAAATTTGTGGAAACAGCCTCTTGAATCCAACCATGAGGTCCTTTTGGGACCAAAATATACCAAAAAATCAGCTACCCCCCAAAATGGAAAAAAGAAACTGCACAAACCCCCGGATAAACAGATCAAAAGAATAAGGGCCAAAAAATCTCATGAAGAGAAAAAGTTCATGTAGATCTGGAGCTCTAATATCATATTGGATTTGAGGAAAAATCAACTCTACAGCTCCCAAAGATCACTTGCATGCAAACCTATCACAGAAGGAGAGAAGAAAAAAAGCTATGGAGGCCAGAATTCAGAGATCTAGAAAAGAAGAGTCATTGATTGTGCAACGAGAATGTAATTCAATAATTACAGTTGTTATGAAAATACAAAGAGATAATCCTTATAAGAGGATACTCGAAGCCTTAAAGGAAAAAACCCTAAAGAATTATAAGATTGCTAAGTTTAGCTTAAGCATAGAGTATAATAGACTAATAATTAAATAAATAATTATTAGCTAATAAAAAATTACTCTAACACTAATGTCTATAAAAAGACATTGTGATGAGTCGTTTTAATATAGAAGATACAAGTGATGTTATGAGTTAGAGTTTATGCGATTTGTTGAAGGAGTTGCAGAGTATGTCGGTGATGCAATAATGAGTGAGCAGAAAAGGATCTAAACAAGAAGAATGTGCTATTCGTAGATCATACCACCTATTGTTCTCTAACCATTACAACAGTTAAATCCCTTAATTGGGTAAGCTTTAATAGGATTATTGTTGAAATCCTCTAACAAGGTGATTCATTAACTTGGATCTAAATCCTCCACTGAGGTTGTCTTTAACCAAGTATAGCTCCTAACAAGGATTGGGATCTTTAACATGATCTGCTCCTAACAGACCATTTGTAGACCTTAACTGGTCAGTTACCTATTTCTGCAGATAGTTAACTTGTGAGTTCCATCTCACCGTGTTTTTCCGTTGGGTTTTCCACGTATAAATACTTGTGTTATGGCAAATTTTTTACTTGTTGTGAATGCTTTTATAACAGTTTGGATTGCATTCAAATTCATAAGTAAACTGGTTAAATGTTTTTACCGGTCTGGGATTAAAGTGTTATTGTTTTTTCTATCACTGATTCACCCCCCCCTCTCAGTGCTTTATAAGTTTATCAATTGGTATCAGAGCCTAACTTCCTTAAGGCTTAATCACTTGGAAGGAAACCCTAAATCCATTATGGGGGATAGGAGTTATAGAGAGATGTCTAGAGAACTTGTTGAAACTAGGGATGAGCTTGAAACTCTGAGAGGTAGATTCAAGGCTTCACAAGCAAAGAGGAAAGAACTGACTGAGCAATTATTGGAGATCTCTGACAACAACTCTTCAGATGAGGCCAACATTGATGCACTGGTTGAATAAGTGGGGAAACTAAATGGTGAAAAACTTAACCTAAGGAGAGAACTTGAAGCTCTTACAATCCGTATGAATCAAGAACTTGAAGAAAGGAGGGCAGCTAAAGACTTGATCAAAGAGAAAGATCATGAGATCTCTAAGATCAAGCAAGAGAATGCAGCTTTGCATGAACATTGGCATGAGGAGAAAGAAGAGAAAGATGCATTATAGTTAGATCTTGAAATGGAAACGTCTCTTAGAGAGACTCTTATGAAGCATAATGAAGATCTTACCAAAGAACTTACTGAGGCCAATAAGAAGCTTAACAAATTCAACAAGAGCTCCTTTATGTTGGAAAAACATATCCAATCTTAGAGGATGAAATGTGACATATCTGGGTTAGGATTCAATACATTTGAGCAAGGTGAGTCTTCTAAAACAAAGGATACTTCGTCAAAAGACAAACTGGTATCTAAAGGCATGAAATCAAGTAAGAAGAAGTTTAAACCAATTTGTTTTAACTGTCACAAACCAGGACATACTACAAATGTGTGTAGAAGCAAATCTAATGAGAACAGGCTATAATTCTAATACTAGATATGTGTCTAGAAGATTTGAAGGTCATTGTTACACATGCAATATGTATGGACATAGATCAGTTGAATTCAGATATGGAGAAAATAACCCAGCACCTTGCATGAATTCAAGACCTATTGGAGACTGGAGAAGGACTTATGACAACTAGAGAAATATGAACTCACAAAAACCTTATGTCAACCGGTTTAGTCCCTATGAGATGGAGAAGATAACCAATGTGATTTTCTCAATTTGCAATAACTATGGACATGTGGCTATGAATTGCAAAAGAAGGACTGGAAGAGGTAATACAGGACCTTGGAGAGCATCTCGGATGGCCTACTATCATTTTCATAAACCGGGACACATTGCTAAGTTTTGCAAAACTAAGAAGAACCAACTAGTAAATCACTCTGAAGATCACAAAGGAAAGCAAAAGGTTGATGTTGAAGAAACTGGAGTGGAGATGAATAGGATTTGGAAGAAGAAAAGTGAGGACAAGCCATCGGAAGAATCAAATCCTTCACCTAGTGTGGAGAATGCTACACTGATAAACTAAGCTTTTCAACAAGCCTAAGGGGAGCATATTAGTAAATTCATTTCCAAACCCCTTGAAGAGAGCATGGTAAGAAAATTTTGCATTTCGAGTTGTAATATAAGAATTTTGATATTTTTGTCAATCAATTTTCTAAGGATTACCAACCGGTATAGGCGAGTTTGTTAAGTGGTAATTAGGGTTTTTTACCCTATCGGTAGTGTAATTAATGTCGTTGGTAAAATAAATAAAAAGAAGCTTCATTGAATCATTTTCTTACCCTATTGCATTCAAAGAAGCATTTTGTGAGCACTTGCAGAGCGAAACAAAGCATTGTTAGTAGATTGAGAACGGATTTGTGTTGCAAATTAAAAAGTTGAATCAGATTTGAAGCTAAGGAAAGGTGAATTGGGTGTGCAAGTGAGAGAGCAACCAAAAAACCTAGCGGCGTGAAGGGAACAAGTTATTTTTTTTCAATCTCTCTCTCGAATCAAGATTATTTAGAATGGCATCATTGTCTAGACCAACAGAGAGTCCTTTTATCACTGTTGAAGCTATGGAGTCAATGGGGATAGATAAGATAGAGTCTTATAATTCATTATCTCAAGTACCCCAAGATGTTTTGATTAAAGGTGATTTGACAAGTTATATAGATTGCAAAATTGAGGATCTAGGGTCATTGGCAATCTATTCTCAACTTAAATCTCTATGTGACAAGAGAGAAAAGATCAAACCTGAATATATTAGGGTTTATGAGAAAGGATTTCATAATGCAGTGTACTTTCTAGAATATTTTGAGGAAGAACAAGTCAAGATAATCCTCATTTGTGTACATGGAGGAAACATGTATCTTGATAGGTCTCACACTATCACAAAGGAGGCTATTCATGCAGTAAAAGGTTTCTGCCAAAGCAGTGAAGTACCCAAGTTAAGGAAAATCTTGAAGGAGACTGTTATTGAGTTGACAAAGACCACTGTTGATGGTCGTGCTATATCTATCAATAATATTGCAGATGAATGAGTCAAGTTTGCAACAATGGTTATTGGCTACCAGATATTTCATTCCAGCCAAATGAACAGTGTACCATCTGCTACCATGCATGTCGCCTATCGAATGATGAAAGAAGATGCAAATTATGATCTGTGTGAGGCGATGCGAAGTCAACTGATGTTGAATCTAGAATCAATAAAGAAGGACAATAGCCAAAAGTTTAAATATGGGCAACTTTTGATCGGTTTGTTTTTCTACTTTCAGAATTTAATTCCAAGAATTGGTGATATATAATGGTCTAAGGATACACCTATTATAGCCCAAATTAAGAATAGCATAAAGGCTATTAAGAACACATTCCCAATTGCAATGAATGGTTATTTCAATGAATTCCAGAAGAAGATGAGTGTGAGACTAAGGTTATTGGATGAAGTGGTGAAACACTTTGGAAAAGACATTTGTTTCACTGTGACCACTGATTTCTATCTTATGGAGGATGTTGAACGAGAGAAGAAGAAATGGAGGAAATGAGCTATGAAGTCAGTTATGACTTACTGATCGGTTATGCCAACAACCTCTTGGCATCACCTAAGGACACTAAGAAGAAAAAAAATGCAATGGTGAAAGTCAACTGCCACTGGTCACTACAACCACACAAGAGGAACATATAGAGAAAGAGAAAATGGAGAAGAAGGCAGAAGATAAAAAGGATGAAGAGGGAAAAGCAAAGGAGAAGAACAAAACTGATGATGATGATGACTCAATCAGCATAAAAGGCCCTATAGATATGGACAATTTGAGTGCATCTAAACTGATGGAGATTGCTATTGTTATGCAATCCAGAGCATAAAAGAAGAGGTTGAAAGAGTAGAGAAAAGAAGTAGAGACTATTTAGATTGTTGTTGACATTTTGTCAAGTCTCCTACTGGAGACTAATATTGGTAAATTATCTACCCCTATTGCTAAGCTTGGACAGTTATTTGTTGATGCCCATGAACAAGTAGAATCACTTGAAGAGGTAGCTCATGCCTTAGCTAGGAAAAAGATTACAGGAAGAAAAGGGGACAACAATTGATTCCAGAAATTAACAAAGGAAAGATTGCTTTAATAGTGAATAGAGATTTGTTAAGAACTGCTATAGAAACTGGAGGTAAAATTTTGGCTACTATAGCTAAAGTTTCATTATTCTATTCTGATTTGAAGAAAAAGTGAGAAGATACAAAGAAGGAACTTGAGAGGAATAGTGATGCATATATACCAGTATAGGATTCTGCTTTAAATTTTGGCAAATCAGTTGATGCCTTACAAAACCTGTTAGAAGTTTATGATTTTGAATAGGTGAAGTAGATAAGATCCTTGAAGGAGCTGAAGAATCAGCTAATTCCAAAAGTTGAAATCTTATAGAGGGCATACAAGGATTCTGAAGTAGTTTTGGCTACCCCACATATGAGCATTGTTGATGCAATGGAAGAATTTGTTGCACAAATTTTGACACATGTTGAGATCATTGAGACACTGTTAGAAACATGGGATAATGACCTTGAATAGTTGAAGATTCATTTCAGTGACATTTTCTCAAGAATTTCATTGTAAAGACTTTAAAAACTCTTATATTTATTAGCTAGTTGTTTAGGCATTACTGAACTATTGGCTCATGAATCTATCATGCAGTTATGAAATAGGTATTGGCCAACTATCAAGGTTACATATAATGGAGGAGGGTTTACTATTTGGGTTGGCTGACTACTCTTATCATGAGTATCATTAGTTAGCACTAGTTTAGGCTAATCTTTTTGAGGCTCATTGGTCAAGGAAATATTAGCTAAGGCTTCTTGAAAAAAGTATTTTTGATCAGGAATGTGCGAATCATCTATCATAGACATGGAAACAATGGTCTTCTTCATAGATTCAACAATATTAAAACATAGACCACTAACTTTTTTTTCTACTTTTGGAACAATAAGATTTGCTTGTGTTGGTTTAGGCTGAAAGTGTACTTTTTGTTATTGTCTTATTGTTGTAGGTTGTCCTCTTGGTAAAATATGTACGTTTTGGATAGGTGGAGGTACCCTAGTAGCTTACTAGCTTGTATAAGCTTGTTGTTTTCCTTTATCTCCCAGCTGCTGACCAGTTCTAACTTGTTGTCCATTATTTCTAGCTTGTCGTTTATGATATGCAGTTTGTTGTCCTATATCAATAGCACATTATTTTAATCTTGTATTGGCAGCAATAGGTGTATGAGGCTAATTCAGCACTTGTGCCTGATTAACACCACAAAATTCTTCACCCTGCCAATTTATTAAGGAAACCTCAGGACCTCCTGGTTCTTCAATAACACCTGCATCCTGAAAAGACAATGATTTATTTTGTACCATCAAATCCTATGATTGCGCATGTGTTGCATTCAAGCAGGACGCTTGATTATGGGCTTGTTGGCATGAAAAACACCAATCTTGTACCAATTTATTCTGAACAAGCACAATCTTTTTTGAATTGTTGGTAGTATTCTGATTATACTGCTAGTTTTTCCTATTATTATAGTTTCTCCTTTGATTCTGTGGGTTAGCTTGGTAATTGGGCCTATTAGGTTGATATTGGACTTGATAGGATCTGTAATTTTGCCCTTGCTGATTCTTAAGGCTCACTAAATCATTGCTAACAGTCTGCAATAATTTTGCCATCTTTTCTTGGGTACCCTTAAGCTCTTGCAATTCTGAATTTATTTTAATAGCATTGTTATGAGCAAAATTTTGAAAACCTAGTGCTCGAACAAGGGGTAATGCAGCTAAAGGGGTGTTTGTAAGGGCATTAATGGTTGGATATCAGGAAAAAAGGGCATAGGGGCAATTTTACCAGCTTGTAAAAGGCTATTTTCTACTCTAATTGCTACATCATAAGTTGTTGGTAATGTAACCCCACCCATAGACTGAATCATAACAGCACTATTGTTGTTTAAAGCTCTCATGTAATATAAAAATGCATGTTCAGGAGAGGGTTTTACTATTGTAGGAATTCTATTCTAGGTTCACTCAAAATGGTAATTGAAATCAGTCATTTGCTCTTGTAGATCCCTCTTGATAGTGGTTATCTGCTCAACTAATGGTAGGTGATCTGACTTATTTGCAAATTTCTTTGTTAGCTTATCACCTAAATCATCCCAATCAACAATTGAATTGATTGTCAAACCTTTGAACCATTGGAATGCTTTGTCTTTGAATGATGTTGCCAGTAGCTTGAGTGCTACGTTCTCCTAGGTTATAGGTGTGACATGGTCTTCACCAATGAAAATAAGCAGACTTTTCAAAGCTACTCCCGGTATGGGACCATGTTGGGTCAAATTTAATTGGCTACCTCCATTAAAGGGTACAAAAGCATGTGCTCTTGGTATGGCCATTGGAACTACTGGTGGGTTTACTAGTGGATTAACCAGTAGATTCTGGGTAATGAATGGTTGAGCTAGAGTTGTTGCAAAAAAAGGATTTATACGGGTGGCAAAATTAGGCTAAGAATAAGATAGAGGAAAAGAATTAGATAGAAAATTAGAATTTGGGATCTTAGAAAAATCTTCAATTAATGAATTTGTTGCTTTTTTTGTCTTTTTCATTGTCCTTGATCTCCTTTGTGATGATGGTAGCTCGATATGCTCAACCAGATCCTCACTTTGTTTGGTTTGATACTTTCTCATATGTTGTTAAGACTGTTCTGCACATAAAACCAGAAAATAGAATCACTAGGTACTTAGAAAAATAACCTCAAAAGGTTGTATTATTGTCATCAATACCAAAATAGCAGCAAAAATGGAGCTTTTTTGAGTTGTAACAACTCAAACGAGTCCCATCGGGTGTGCCAAAAATTGTTGTCACGAAGGATTGCACTCGAAAACGCTAAGTGTAAAACCTAGCAATCCTATGAAACATGGGAATACTTCCAGGCCTATGGGTTGCCTATACTAAAAGTATCTACCTTTGGAGACTAGGTCGACTTCCTGTCTTGATGGATCTCCTACAACTAACTTTTTGTGAGAAAAGGATTAAAAGGCTTGCATGTGATGGAAAACCTATCCTAATAGAGGTGATACACCGAGATTATGGAGTTTTAACCTACTGCACTAAAACTATAACAACTGCAATAATGAATGAAAACACTTCACAAATCAATTAGATTACCTAATCTATAAACAATTCATGAAAAGGTTCAAAGTTATCCGATTTCTACATGTAGGAAAAGTGATTTTTTACAACATGCAAATAATTGGAAACCAGGTGAACACAACCCACAACCTGAATCACTATGAAATTATCTTACTTCTACAAAGAAAAAGTGAGACAGAGCATAGGATTGTAAAAATCATAATAACTCTGTCAAATCGCTCACCTGAAAATGAAAAAGCAAGAAATAATAATAGGGAAATAACTCTACATTGCAAACTGAATGAAAATAACTCTATTACAATAACTGGAAAAAAATGATAAGTACTAAGATACAATGTTTTTTCTGCTATGTTGACCAGAAAAGAAAGAACTGAAGGGAAAAAAGGAGAATAGAAGAATATATAGATATTATGAAGAATATCTCCTCCAAAACCCTAAAACAAAAAAACTGCATGAGAAAAAGCCTTGGGCGAATTTGCCCAAAATAGCGTAAAAAAATCATGTGTAACTCTACCAAAAATAGCCTCCAATGCTGAAAATAGGTCCCCAACTGATAGTGCATGAAAAAAGAACCCCTCTGTTGAAAATAGAACTGCCACCTTTGCTAAAAATAGTCAATCTAAAAAAGCAACCTGTCCCAAAAATCTGCATGCCCTACTATGCCAAATATAGAACTGAAAAAGAAACACCCTCTCCACTAAAAATCTGCATGTCATGACACCAAAAATAGCCTCCTTGAGAAAAGAAAACTACCTCTGAAAAATTTGCATACCCTTCACAGAAAATCTGCATGTAATCCTTATGCTACTTCTCTTTCTCAAAAATAGTGTTATTCCAACAGTTAAATAAAACAATTTGTTTTACTTAATTGTTGAAATAAAAATATTAATTTCCTTTTAATTTTTTATAATTTAATATAAATTTATTAAGATTTTTATAAGAGGTAAATCTTTAATAAATTTTTACTAATTATAAAAGGAAAAATTTATGGAACTTATTATAATTCAATATATATTAATTATACCTTTTATATTTTAAGTTTTAATTAGTATATATTTATGGTGCTAGAAATGTGTGTCAATGGAAACACGCATACACATATATGAGACAATAAAACATAAGTAGGAAGGAAATACAAAAGCTAAATTAAAGATGCAAACCCATAGCCTCCTTTCAAATGTCCAATCTTCCTCTATTCTTGAGGACCTTGAAGGTTGTAGAATTGTTGGCTCTCAGCAAAGCAATGACCTTCAATAATGACAACTCAAGAGTTGAGTAGCTACTTGATCATGATTGATTGTGCAAATGATATGAGATGCATGATGATTGATGGATGATTTAGCTAGAATGATCTATTCAAGCTACATGATTGATAAAATGGAAACTAAATTAACATGCTAAAAGCTATTCTAAACATGTTAATATTTATCTAAATGCCAATTATGGTAGATGATTAAGATATAAAATGCCTGTAGTAATGATGCTAAAATATAGGATGCAAGGGATTTTTATTGCTCCAAAATGAGGGGTATTTATAGGATTTCCAAGGCCAAAGCTGAGGTGGCAAAAATCAACGGTCTGGATTCGATCTGAAGATATGAAGGGATAGAATTGAGGAAGTTGGAGAAGAGGTTGGAGGAAGGGACACATGTCATCTCGGTGGTGACAAGTGTCAAGAAACCCTGATCATGAGATGGCAAGTGTCCAAAGGAGAAGACATGTGGCTAAAGTGCCATGTGTCTCAAGGAGGGGATATCCAACCCACAGGAGCTTAGAATAAAAGAGGTTAGGATGTGCAAGATAGGATAGGGTTAGTTAAACCCGAGATTAGATAGAATGGGTTAGGTTAGGGGGTGGTTAGGCTACGTTGTTAGAAGTTATGAGCCATGTGCTCATTTGAATTTAGAAATTCACATAATTAGGAAAAATGGATATTTAATTTCAACAAAATTGAATTTGTTAAATTTAATTATGTGATTAGAAGAGTTGATTTAAATGGGGGGATGATTAATTAATTTAGATTAATTAATCAAAAGGGATTACTGAAATGAACTATATAAATTAATCATTTCGATTTATTTACAAGTAGATGAATAGGGAAATTAATCAAATTACTCGCAAAGTCAATTAATTCAAAAGGGGGATTAATTAAATAATTGTGTATTCAATTAATTATCTTCAGACCATTTTTAGGTGTATACATTTTGCCCCACTTTGAAGTGATGTGTGATGACGCGTTGGTTCAAAGAAAACTCGATTTGATGATGTTGATGATATGATTCGATACAGATTTGATCTCGATATGATAAATTTTGATTTGATGCGGACATGATTTGATATGATGCCCCAGACACTGATTGATAGAGTGTGATACAAGGATGCCCCCTCGGGAGATGAATCAGATAACTTTTCGATGTTTATGAATTTTTCGCGATTTTTAAATTTTTTTGATATTTTTTATATTTTTACGATTTTTAGATTTTTAATGATTTTATGATTTTTAAATATTTTCAAGTTGATCCGATTCATTTCCCGATAAGAAATTTGAAAATTTTGTCCTGCCAGGTTGATTAACTGATTAGATGATTAAAAATAAGTGGAATAAAAATCCCACTTAAATGTCCCACTTTGAGTTTAAAAAGTGAAAATCAATTCTATCACTCCTCATTTGTGCACTTTGAGTTATTGAAAAATTTGCTCTGGAGAAGGAAATGGCCATCTCGTACCACCAACACAAGTTTGAGCGAGTTCGGCGTCATGAGCGTCCTCCGGCCTACGGTCCACTAGTACATACCCCGAGAAAACCCTCCGTTAATTTTTTAGTTGATTTTTGAAAAATTTAGCTAGTTTTAGAAAAAATCATTTTTCTCCATTACCATCATGTGGGTGTTTAAAGTTTTTGCATTTTTAACCTAGGCTTTCGACGGGGCGAAATGGGTTTTTAGCGATTTTTTTATTTTTATTTTTAATTTTGCCCTTTTTAAAAAAAATGACTTGCTGGGGCACCACCTGGCCACCTGTCGGCACCACGACTAGTGTCGCGAGTGTCGTCAACATTGTCGAAGGCGATGCGCCCACCAAAGCGGGTGTCATTGAGGCACCATAGGCGCCAAGGTTGGCATCGTCGAGGACACTATGGACGTCACCGACGGTGCCAAGGCGGACACCGTCGGCGCCACCGAGGCACCGTAGGTGCCAAGGCTGGCACTGTGGGTGCCGCAGGCACTGCCAGGGCTGCCATAGGGATGCCACCACCACCACGATGAGCCCCCCAAGACACCGTGGGCTAAGACACTACCACTAAGTCCAAATTTTGAGATTGATTGCAGTGAGCTAAATTCTTGTGCCCCAGCTCCCCAATTGTCGCGATTTTTGATAAAGGCGATGAAATGCTACCAAGCTGATTTGATTTTTGATTCATTTCGATTGTCTTGATTTCGATAGGGTAAGATATATTTGTTTAGGTATCAAATTGATAAAATTAGATACTCCTGATTGATGAAAATTAATGATTAGTTTTTATTATCTTGATTTGTGTGCTGAATAAGATAGAATTGATAACGACCTCATGTAGATGAGAGTCACTGATAGGGTCTCAACAAGATTTGATAGAAATCTCATATGATCAAGATAGACTGATAGATTGATTTGATTGATATATAGATGAATTGAGATACTGATATGATGATGTGATTTGATTGTAGGAGCCCTTTAGTGTCCTCCAGTCTCGGGAGCGCTTCCCAAAGATGTGGATGTTGATACCCCGCCTTAGCAAGGAAGAGTGAGACCACACTGATAGGTGTGTCTTATGTTTCCTTCTTGATATTCCCTAACACTTGACTAACTGGGGTCTTCTAAAAACATTAGCCAAGAGGTGGCACAGCGAGCACAACACCTTCCACCTACCGACTGGTGAGATGACTATTACACCCAAGGGTGTATCTCAGATACTGTGCATCCCAGTGATGGGAGAGTTGGTATATTATGATCTCAGGGAGCAGGGTGGTACATATGCACTTCGTAGAGTTTTTGACGATGATGAGGTTGGCGGATATGACATTGCATGGCAGGAGATGTTAGATCTAGGTTATGCCACATTACCTACTGTGCTTGCTAGCTTCTTCGAGGATTTCCTTTATCCTAATCATGAGTCAAAGGGATTATCCATTGGATGGGGTCGTCTCCTTAAGTAGTTGGTTACACGGGGGACTTGGTTGGCATGGGGATCTTACATGTTGGGCCACCTATATTATGATTTGCACCGAGTAGTGTATCAGAGATTAGTCGCATTATCAGCAAGGGTTACAGTTCTCCAGATATGGGCCTAGGAGAATCTTCCCATCACATGACCATTGACAGACAGAGAGAGACCTATAGGTAGGCCTTACGCACATGGATATCTAGGTATTATTGTCTAGTGAAAGCTGTGCAAATTGGAGTATTGGCGATGAGCACCTAATGACCTGGATACAGTAATATAGGAAACCCTACATAGAGATTGTGAGGTCTGGCCAAAGGATGTAGTTGAGATGCCTTATGTATTCTTGACTTAGTACCTGATTGGATCTACACCCTATGTTATTGAGTGATTCCTTTGCACGAGGGTGTTGAGACAGTATGGCAGGATACAGGGGATTCCATAGGGTATAATCCATTATGTGCGTAGGAGACTTGATGTGTCTACTTGGGGGCCTACTATTTCATATGAGCATGCATGCAGAGTACCTATCATTGGGGCCACAAGATTGGGACTATTTACCAAGTACCATAGATAGTGAGATACTTGGCGAGTCTGCTGCATATTTTACTCCACACAGGTTTCCTAGATTGACTTGTCCTGATTAGCCAGAGCCAACTTTTAATGAGGACGATGAGAGGCCACGATGCAGATCTCCAAGACGGTCGAGGGATGGCGGGGGGAGGGGAGGTGGGGGTGGAGATGATGGTGGAGATGGAGGGGATGGCATAGATGGATATGGAGGAGATGCAAGAGATTATGTTGGTGGATATGGAGATGGAGGAGATGCTGATGAGGGAGATGGCAGAGCAGTGGTAGTGGTATCAACAGACACACCAGGAGCCAATAGTTCTAGATCTGGTAGAGATTTACCTATGGATTGGGTGACCCGAGTGGTTAGACGGAGGAAATCACGTCCAGTGGACCAAGGGCAACAGGTTCCAAAGCAGGAGGTTCCCTAGGTTGAGCAGCCACAGGAAAAGGTACCACAGGTTGAGCAGCCATAGGTAGAGGCACCACGATGAATCCTCATTAAGATGTTGTCTCATCAACAGCAGGCTCAGATTGGTGACCTACAAGGTCAGGTTTAGTAGCCAGAGGGTTGGCTGGCAGAGAATGACTCTCAGATAGCCTAGCTAGAGGTCCAGATGGCACAGTTACAGGTATAGGCACAAGCATAGGCATAGACATAGATGGCCCAGGTATAGACACAAGCACAAGCACAGATTGCCCAGGTAGAGACTTGGATGGCCTCTCTCACAGCAAAGAGAGATGCAGCCAGGGATATGTTTTGGAAGGCCGACACATAGGTACAAATGTTAGGAGGGTCTAGTTCAAGGAAGGCTTCCCTGAAGATGATGTGCCAAGCAATCCGGGAGGCTGAGTATTACAGGACCTTATACTACACTGTTGTTCTTGCTGATCGGAGGGCTCCAGGATTTTCACATATGAGAAGGAGATTGGGACAAAGCCAGTCTAAGAGTCAAGGAGTGACAAAGCCTCTTCAGAGAGATCCCCCAAGTGAGGACCCAAGTACAAGGGTATTAGTTGGTGTTACCAAACCTGCTGCATCATGACAAAGTTCTACTTTGCATCCTAGTAGTCACACTAATATGGGACATTGATCCATTGATGTATACACCTTTTTTGTGATGAGATATTGATGATTCCCATGATGTATATTTGTGATTTATCTCAAATATTTTTTTGATGTCATTCTACCTTAGACATTGATCTTTTTGATGATATGATATGCAATTGATTATGATCGTTCTATATGACCTATTAGATTATGGATGCATTTTATTTGTTATATGATTATGTTGTGCAACTACTTTCATGATGTATGCTTTACTTTCTATACAATTATAGATTCTAGATGATGGATGTATGCTTTCTATATGAGAATTCAATATTTACATGATTGATGTATTTATGTACTATGTGATGCATGTTCAATGAAATGTTTCCTATTTTTACGATGCTTTTATGATTTTATCTATGCATATTGATATGATATGGATGCAATGCAATGCAATGATGATGTCACTTTACATGATTGATATTTATGCCATGAATGATCTATTTTAAAGGAATGGTTGAATGATCGATATGAATGATGTCTTATTATGCCATGCTTATATGTGATGAAATGAACTGACTTATCATGCAGTATGGATGAATTGATTATTTTTGTTAATGTCCAATGTACTCAATCACTTAATAAGAGAGATAACATCATATTGAAGCTTTTGGTCTTGGAAAAGATGAGCTCTTGTGATCCCATGTAAAATGGAATGCAATCTACTTTAAATATGCAAACGCAAATGAAATGCAATGTTGTGATTGGACCGATCATTTGGTTATTGTTTTTTGTCATCATTGAAATTTTAAAATGTGGGAAGTGAGTACAAGTTCATCAATGGTATAATTGAACCATGATGACCTGAGCACTACTTTCCTAGGTTTTGATATTACAAGTTAGCACAAGCATCGAGGTATAATTGAATCGAGATGATCTAAGTGTTCCTTGCATAAAACAGGAAATATTAACCATTTCTATGTGCAAATCCGAAATTTCCTCGATGATACTAAGATGATCATGTCCTGAGACAATTTGCACATTATTAATGATTAATTTACAGACAGCAGACAAGAAAATATCATGTTTGTTCCTTGTTCCTTTAGTTAAAGACATCCTCGAGTCACTCAGGAATTATGATAGAAAAAATCAAGATATAAAAGTTGAACCATTATTGTCCAAGTGTTAGAACTATTAGTCAAAATATATCATCCATTGATATGTGTTTGTTATGCTTAATTTGATAGTTGATAATTTGATCTTGTGTTCAACGCTGGATGTGTCCTAGTTCTCACTTGACAAGTGTTGTCTAACTATTGTTTTGCCTATTTGACTAATCCCAAATCGATATTTTGCCCCTAACTAGGTTTGGGATTTTTCCCCCAGTCTAGACACAAACTTTATTATGGATATACAACGATGATCCAAACCATGATGAGATGGCGTTGCCTGGTTATGTACAAAAGGCTTTATGATGGATATATAAAAATTTGATGGATGGGTGCAAAAGGAAAGCATGAACTCATAGATGGAAGAGTCAGTTGACAATATGCGCCTATTGCCAGGTTTTCACCATCTATTTTTATTGCATTTTTTCTCATATTTGATTTTTTATTTTTTCACTATTTTCGCTATTTTTTGTATTTTTCTGCTTTTTCATTGTTTTTGGATTTTATGCTTTTTCACTGTTTTGGGATTTTCTTCTTTTAGGCATAAAACTTTTTTCAAATGCATTGTGTTTATAGGTTCTTCAAACCACTCATCTTCTAGTGTTGACAGTTTGTAGGCTCTGGATCCATATGAAGCAACCATGACAAAAGGACCTAACCAGTTTGGTTCGAATTTTCCCTTTTTCTCTCGATCTTGTTGGTTACATGGATTTTCTTTTAACACAAGATCTCCCAACTGAAATACTCTTGGCTTGACCCAATGATTGTATCTTCTCGCCATCCTTTGCTGATATGCATTTAAGTGATCAGAAGCATTTTGGCAATGCTCTTGTAGCAACTCTAGTTCTTGTAACCTGGATACTCTGTGCTCCTCATCTGGAATAAGTCCCTTTAGTGACACTTGTAGAGAAGGTATCTCTACTTCAATTGGTAAGATTGATTTTGACCCATATACAAGGAAATATGCAGTTACCCTAGTGGGTGTACAGATGCTAGTGCGATAAGCCCATAGAGTGGGATTCAACTGAACGTGTTAGTCCTTACCAGCTTCATTGACTGTCTTCTTCAAAATTTTCAGGATTATTTTTTTGGATGCTTCAACTTGACCATTCCCTTGAGGATAGTAAGGTGTTGAGAATCTGTTGGATTTGGAATCGCTCACATAGTTCTTGCACATCTTGATTCTTAAAGGGTCTTCCATTATCAGTGATAATGGAGATGGGAATGTCGTAGCGACAAATGATATAGTTGAGGATAAAGGAAGCTATTGGTTTCTATGTCGTTGTTGTTAAAGGCACTGCTTCAATCCATTTAGTAAAGTATTTTGTAGGAGTCAAAATAAACTTGTGTCCATTTGAAGATAAAGGGTGAATCTTTCCTACCAGGTCTAGACCCATCAGAAAATGGTCATGATCCTGCCAAAGGATGCAGCTCTTGTGCTGGTGCATGTATCAAATTGTCATGAACCTGGTATTGTTTACATTTCTTAGCATATGTGAAGGAATCTCTTTCCATAGTGGGCCAATAATAACCCAAGTGTATGAGTTTCTTAGCCAGTGTAAGGCCACTTGAATGTGTACCACAAATACCTTCATGGACTTCGTTTAAGGATTTTTTGGATTCATCACGTTCGAGGCACCTGAGGAGAGTATTATCCAGACCTTGTTTGTAAAGGGTATTAGCTATAATGGTATAATGAGCGGATTGACGGATAAAGTTTTGTTTTTGGTTTTGCGAGAGATTTGGGGGAAGTATATTATCTTTCAAGTAAAGATATATTGGTTCATATTGTGAGGAATCGATTCTGGATATATTGCAAACAATTTGGGTGTCAGGGGAATCATGGGCTGGATAAAAGAGTTCTTCCACCAGGAATTCATAATGCTCTTGATTCTCTTGATTTTGTACAAAAGATGCTATCGTTTCCATGGAATCTTCTACTTTATTTTCATTCCTTGGGATCTGATCAAACGTGATCTCTGCAAAGTATTTCTTGAAATCATCTACTATTTTCTTGTAGGGCATCAGTTTATCATCCTTGGTTTGATATTCATCACTTATTTGAATGATAACTAGTTGGGAATCACCATAGATATGCAACTCTATGATATTCTATTCAATGGTTGTCTTGAGACCAATGACTAGTGCTTCATATTCTGCAGTATTATTTGTACATGGGAAGCTCAGCATGTATGATTTAGGAATAGTGTGGCCTTGAGGCGTTATGAATAGGATTCCTGCACCTGATCCATGTTGTATGTAGGAGCCATCAAAATATAGTTCCCAAGTCTTCTTGCTGACAATGATGACATTTGCATTAGGAAATTCAATGTGTAATGGTGTATCATCATGCAAGGGTGCTTCAACTAGTTGATCCACAATTACTTGTCCTTTAATAGCTTTTCGATGAACATACTCAATATCAAATTCACTCAACACCATGAACCATTTAGCTAGTTGACCTATTAGTGTTGCCTTTCTCAGCAAATATTTTAGAGGATTGATCTTGGCAATCAGCTTCACTGAATGTGTGAGAATATAATGTTGCAACTTTTGGGTTGTGAACACTACTGCTAGGCATTTTTTCTCCATGGTTGTGTAGTTCAACTCATATCCCACTAGAGTTTTGTTGGTATAGTAGATTTCTTATTCTTTTCCTTCGTTGTTGTGTTGCACTAGGAGAGCTCCTAGTGATACTTTTGTAGCTGAGATGTAAAGAAACAATGGTTTTCCTTCAATCGGCAATGCTAGTACTGGTGGAGTTACCAAATATTCCTTGATTTGAGTGAAGGATTCCTCACATTTGTCATTCTATCTAAATGGAACATTCTTGTGCAATAAGTGAGTGATTGGATGACAACGATCGACCAATTGTGCTATGAACCTTCTTATTGACTGCAATCTCCCTTGTAGAGAACGCAGTTGACTGATGTTCTTTGGGGATTCCATTTCCATTATAGATTTTACCTTTATTGGATCAACTTCTATTCCTCGAGCCGATATGATATATCCAAAAAGCTTGCCTGATGTGACCCCAAAAGCACACTTCTTTGGATTGAATCTTAACTTGTATTTCTCTAACCGATCAAATATTTTGTCTAGAATTTCCAAGTGTTTTTCTCTAGTGTGCGATTTTGCTAGTATATCATCCACATAATCTTCCATGTAGGTATGCATCATATCATGAAAAATGGTGGTCATTTCTCTCTGATAAGTATCCCCAACATTCTTGAGTCTGAAAGGCATGACATTCCAATAGAAAGTACCCCAAGGGCATGTGAATGTTGTTTTCTCTTGATCTTTAGGGGCTATCTTGATCTGTTTGTACCCTGAAAAACCATCCATTAAAGAGAACATTTCATGACCTGTTGTAAGATCTACAATGATGTCAATGCTTGGTAGTGGAAAATAATCCTTAGGGCATGCCTTGTTCAAGTCCTTTAAGTTTGTGCACACTCTGATACTCTTAAATGATTTTGATACAGGTACAATATTTGGCACCCAGTCTAGATATGCGACTGGTCTTATGAATCCTACATCCAATAGTTTCTTCAACTTTGCTTTGACTAGAAGAGCAATGTGAGGATGCATCTTCCTGAGTTTTTGTTAGACTAGCTTAGCTCTTGGAGTAACATTGATGTGATGCATAATGAGGTCTAGATCTCGTCCTGGCATATCTACATATGACCATGCAAAGTTGATTTTCCTTCTCTTGAAGAAGTCATTGTAGTCTTTTCTCTCTTGTTTTGATAAAGATGTTGCAGGATGAAGAATCTTGGGATTCTCTAGAGTACCAATGTTGACTGCTTCTATAGGTTCAATCAGGACAACTAATCTTTTTTGAAATTTTTTTGGGATAGTGTCAAATCTTCAATCTTTGGGCACCTCAAGGAGGTTTTCACCCTTAGATATGCCCTTTATTTTATCTTTTGATTGGTCTAATGTTTCCATAAAATGGTTTTTAGCATTAGACCTTCTTTTTAATTCTTTAATCTCACTTTTGCGACTAGAAGATTTGGCACCCCCCGGACTAGAAGATGCGCTATTAGATTTACTGGTGGAATCTCTTTTGGGTGTTACGGGTTCAACAATATTGAGATATATGGCTATAGCATGGTTGTTTGGGAAGGTGTCAACTTTACTGATTTCACTGATGTCCCAGTCAATAAGTTTTGGGTCTATTAAGAGTAACGAATTGTCTGATTGTTTAATTTTAAATACTTCAACAATCATGACATAATTGTCAAAGTTTGTTGTTGTTTCAATTGAATGAAGGATATCACTCTCCTTGGGACGTGTTCTCCTGATCACCCTTTGATTGGTCTCAGTGAAGTTAGAATCGTTAATTTGCAATTCTCATTCAAGTGGCCTATATTTTGACGTTTGGCCTGCATACGCATGGACTAAATCGATATATACATATTTTGTATCACAAGATTGTTTAGAAGATATTTCAGAATATGTATCAAATTCCCACTCATGTGAATTATTTTTACAGCTAGCTTATAATCTATAGATTTGCTCACATAGATTGTGGTTTGCTTCTTTTGTTTTCTTTGTCATTTCTTTTCTTATCTCATATATCAGCTTCTTCTAGACTGATGGTTACTTCTGCTAGTTTGGCTATCAGATCTTCTTGCCTTACATATGTTTCTTGTCTTTGTTTTTATGGCCTACTAGAGATTTTCTCTTCTACTGATCTTACATCCTCTTGTTTTTGTTGTTGATCAGTGATTGTTTCCACCCTTTGAATCGTCAACTCCTCTTGTTTTCTTTTGTTCTCTTCTTCTTGTTTTCTAGCAAAGGTTTCCTCTCTTTGGATTGCAAGTTCAACTTGCCTTCTGTCATGCTCCTCTTTTGGTTGTCTAGAATGTGTTTCATCTTCTGGAGTAGCTTGTCAATACCCTAAGCCTGATTTGTCTTTAGCCAACTGAGATTTAGGTTGTATGGGTTCTAGAAGACCTTCTTTTCTTTTTCCCACAGGTCATGTTCTAGTGTATCCCATTTTCTATAGGATGTTGAATCCTTTTCCATATTTTTCTGTGCGTATACTAACATTATTGATTTTATGTTGAACTTCTTCATCCTTATATAACCATTGTAGCACATCCATGTCCTCAGTTTCTTCAAATAATGTCCCTGCTCTAACAAAGGCTCCATCAAATATTTGAAGAGGTTTTTACGGGAGTTGTGGTTGTGAACTTGTTGGTTTCCCATAAGATCTTGGGGAAAGTGGTAGAGCCTATAGAAAATACTCTCCCATTCCCTTATCATTTAATTTCAGTTTCTTATCAAAGTTTTCTAAGGTTGATGTCAATAGTTTTTCTTGGGATGATGAGATAGGAGAGACTGCTTCTTTTTTATGAGGAACTGGGGCATCCTGATCTAGCCTCAGATTACTGAAATAATGAGTTGAATCTACTGAAATTGTTACCTCTTGTCCATTATGAGGGAATTAAACACATTGGTGATATGTCGAAGGAACTACCTGCATGTCATGGATCCACAGTCTGCCTAGAAGAATGATATAGGATAGATTCAAGTCCAGGACTTTACAAACTATATCTCTTTGAACTGGTTCTATCCTGAGTGGTAATATCATTGTTCCCTTAGAGGATCGCTCTTCTTCATCATAGGCTTTGATGGTTATTTTCTTTCTATGATCCACTGCTTCTTCTAAAAAACCTAGGGCACGAACTAAACTCAATGCACAAATATTCAAGCCTGCTCCTCCATCTATGAGAACACGTTTGATGCGTGTTTTGTGAATAAGCACTTCAATGTGTAGTGATGCATTGTGGGGATGTTGCAATGATACATCATCATGTTCTGTGAATGATAGGTAATGAGGAGCTATGAGTTGTCCTACCATGGTTTGAAATTGATCGACATCCAAATCTTTGGAGATTGTGTTTTCAACTAGATCTTTCTCTAATATTTCCTTATGCATTGGTGATAATTTTAGGAGCTCTAGTATTGATATCTGCAAAGGGGTTTTCTACAATTGATCCACTATGTTGTATTGCCTCGAGTTAGATGTTGCATTATTTGTCACACCAAATTTACTTCGAGTAATGGCATGCGTTGGTTCTGTTCGTGTCTTCTTTTTAATGATAATGATGCTTACTACATTATTGTAGGCGTGAGCATAGTTAACTTTTGCTTTCCCTTTTCCATTTTGATTGTTGGATATTTCACCTTTTTCATAATTGGGTAGTGGAGTTTTGAAGGTCATATGCGATTCATTTGTTTTGTGTCCATCCACTGTGATGACCTCATTGTCAATTAAATCTTGAATAACATGTTTGAGTTTTTGACAATCATTGGCTTGATGCCCTTTGTTCCTATCAAACTCACAGAAATGATTATCATTCCACCAACTTGGTTTAATTTTGGGCTCAAAATCTCTTGCTTCGGGTAATGTAATTAATTTGTTTGCAAGAAGAGTTTTTAAAGCTGATTGCAATGGTTCCCCAATGTTCATAAATTTTCTACACGTATGGGGAAAGAATGATTTTGGTTTAGCATTGTTGTCTTGATTGCTCACTGGTGTTCTACTTGACAAATTAAATATAGCTTGTTATGGTTTAACATTATTGTTATCAATTGTTCCATCATTCATAGCATTTTTGTTTCTTGTCCAAAATTTTGGTTTATCATTATTGTTATTATTGTTGTTTTTATTATGGAAGGAGTTTGACTAATTGTTCCTACTTTATAGAGTTTCTATTCTCCTTTCTTAACCATAGCATCCTCAATTTTGAGTCCATTTTGAATCATCTTTTCAAAACTAGGAGGACATTGTAATTTGAGCCTATAACTCATTTCACTTGTGAGGTTATCGATGAATATATCCTTCTTTTTGTGATCAGGTACTAGTCTAGGATATCTGTTGAATAAACATCTCCATATCTATAAGAAGGTCATGAAAGACTCTCCACTCTTTCGTTTAATATTTCACAAATCCAACATTGTTATCTCATGTTGTATGTTGTAAGAGTATTGTGAAATGAATCAGTTTACCAACTCTTCAAATGATCTAATCCTAGGGGGTAATTTAGAAAACCATTCCATTGATTGTCCACTCAAACTTCTAGGGAATAGTTGCATGAGATATGTTTCATTGTGAGCAAATTTCATGCTCATTGTGCAAAATTATCTGATGTGATCTTGTGGATCATTTTTCCAATCATATTTATCATATGTTGGTATCTCACAATGTTGTGGAAATCTACCATGTTCAAACTCTTGTCAAAAGGATATGGAAAAATGTCTTCTTAAGAAGATCTTTTGGCACTTGTTCTATTTTGCATATCCTAAATTTGTTGTTGTAGAGTTTGTATTTGTTGAGTGAGATTTAAAAGAGGATCATCAACACGATTTATCCTCATATCATCATGAGTTCTTCTTGCATCATCCCAAGTTCTTCATGTGTCATCATTAGTTCTTCATGTGTCCTCATGAGTTATTCTTGTGTCTTCAGGAGTTCTTGTGTCATCCTTCTTGTGATTGAGAGTTTCCTCATTTTTCTCATTGTCATTGTGAGTGTCACTTGATCCTTCCTTTTGTCTTAAGTTGTTTATCTCAAAATATTGGGGAAGTTTAGCACCAAATTGTGCTAACATTAGGAAATATTTCTCTTTTTCTCCCTCCAATATTTTCTCCATGAATTTATCAAATTTTGAATCTTGTTGAATTTCTCTAATGTGTTGATCTGTTATCTCTTCTTCTATTTCATTTCCTTGTGTCATTTCTCTTGATCTTCTGCCATTTCAAGTGTTTTTTTTTTTTCTTTGATTTTTCATCTCTAAGCCCTGGTTAAAATGGGCATACACGTGTTATAAATGTTTTGCAAGGTTTCAATTTTCTATAATGTGTATCAATAAGTGATCAATTGTTGAGGTAAATATGATAAATTGATACGACCACTTATATTGAGAGATTGTGATAATCCCAATCTTTGTTGTAAGGATAGTGTTCTTAAAGGTTTGTTGTTAAACTCGTTTCCACGACCACGTAGATAATCACGATAGCGGTGTAAGAATAAGAAATGTTTCAATAATAGTTTGTGATTGATGTAGAGAAATCTTCTCCTTTTCAAGATCACTTTCTGACTAAGATTCATCTTTTTCAGACGACAGGAAATGGTCATTCAAGTATTCGCTAGTTTGCAAGTTTCTCAATCCTAGTTTGGAGTGCAAATTTTGTAGTTTTGATATGACCAAGTTCAATAGGAATGATATATCCTATGATAGAGAATGAGGTTAGTTTGATCGAGCATTGTAGTTTCATGATAAAGGATGATAGATCCTAATGAGAAACTATGTTTGAGAGATCAATTTATCAAAGAAAATGTGTGATGCACTTTGAGATGTTGGATCTTGAACTTGTTGGAGATGAATACTTGAAAACCTTAGTGTGTCTAGCTTTGAATCTGCTTTGATAGAAGATAACCTAACTGAGTGCCCCGAGAAGATGACCTAATCTCTATGTTTGATTGTCTGATAAATGGGTTGTTTTTGTTTTCTGATTTTGGTGTAGTTTACCAAAAACACTACCATACTGGCCAGAAACACTACTGTACTGACTAGAAACTCTGACAAAATGACTAGAAACACTGAGGTATAGACCAGGAATGCTGAGACATAGACCAAAAATGATATTAGACAGACTAGGAACTCTGAGATAGAGACCAGAAATGCTATCAGACAAACCAGGAACTCTGAGACAGAGACCAGAAACGCTATCAAACAGACTAGGAACTTTGAGATAGAGACCAAAAACGCTATCAGATAGACCAGGAACTTTGAGAGAGACTAAAAATGCTATATTGCAATTCAGTGACTCTAAAGTTCAAATCAGTGATGTTTGGCCTTAGCAAATGGTTGTTTGAACTAAAAATATTGTTGTTTTGACCCAAATATTTGATTTTTAGACTCAGATAATTGATGTTTAGACCTAGCAAGTGCAAACCGGGAGATCTAGTGTTGAAACATGAGCAAGTTGATATTCAAACCAAGAGAGTTGTAGTTTAGACCAAGAGAGCTGACATTTGGACCAGAAGAGATAAAGTTTGATCCAGGAGAGCTGTCATTTGGACCATAAGAGCTAAAGTTTGAACCAGGAACTTTGAAGTTTAAAATACTAATGTTGGAACTCAGACAATGGTTGTTTTGACTCCAAGATTTGATGTGTAGACTCATATAACTAATGCTCGGACTTAGGAAGCACAAACTTGAAGATCTAATGTTGAAATATGAAAAAGTTAACATTCATACCAAGAGAGTTGTAGTTTAGACCAAAAGAGCTCACATTTGAACCAGAAGAGCTGACGTTTAGACTGGGAGAATTGTTGTTTAGACCGAGAGAGCTACTATTTGGATCGAGAGAGATAATGTTTGGACCGAAAGAGCTACTGTTTGGACTAAGAGAGTTACTGTTTGGACCAAGAGAGCTACTGTTTGGACCAAAAGAGCTACTGTTTGGACTAAGAGAGCCACTGTTTGGACTGAAAGAGCTACTGTTAAGACAAAAAGAGCTATTGTTTGGACTGAAAGAGCTAGTGTTTGGACCGAAAGAGCTAATCTGTTGTGAAACCTGTAAACTTGACAGTTTGAAGTTTGAGTTTGCAATTTTTGTTGAGTTTCAATGGATGATATCTTGACATGATTTACAAACACATAAGCTAGATTGTCTTTTGTCCCAAAGGACACATAAAGTGTATGTTAAAGAAGCTTTAAAGAAAGCCCAAGTTTTCATGGATTTTGAACAATTAAAAATACACCATTCAGTCTATCCTAAGGAGATTGGCTTCATTATTAGTTCTCAACACACATCTTGGCACCCTGTCAGCTCACACAGCCTTGTCACCCCCTAAAGGGTGCCTGTGTTTTTTCCTTTGCAAGAGCTAATGCAGTCTCGTTATGAGGCTAGCAATAAGGTCTCAAAATGGGAGTTCACACATACGCTCAAGAGGGACATATGGTGAGTGTCTTCGGGAGATATTCTTCCCCCTTCCTACATTGAGAAGATAATAATGTTAGGAGGTAAACCAAGTAGCTTCTAATTTTAATTGGAACTAGTAAGGGATCCGTTCAGTGCATTGGGGTATAAACTCAATTAAGAGGTCTCACAGCCTTGAAAACCAAGGTTTGATATACCCAAAGGTATGAAGGGGAGCTATTCCTGAGCACTGTTGTTGACTTGATTTTCATCAAATCACATTTATTTTATAGTGGGTTGGAGTACTTGGCATTAGTCATTCCCACTTGGGCCGTTCCCCTCTCACTGGCCTTATGGGCTTCTCAGGAGGGCAGGCCCACTAAAGATATGCACTATTGAAAAGAAAAGATGATTCTAGCTTTCTAATCACCTAAGAAAGGTGAGAGCATACTTGCCTATCATCAAAACACATAAGACATGTTTGTTCATTTCTATTGTAATTAGTCTATGTGCCTAATTTATCAAAAACAAGTGCAAAATCGTGCAACTCCAAACAAAGTTAGTAGTTTATATTGCATTCTTTGGTGGTGAAATCATTTATAACTCTAGCCTTTTACAACGAAATAAGTACCTACAAAATCAGCAAACTACAAATTAGGTTCGAGAAAATGACAGTCCAAATGCAGAAATGAGAAATGCAGAATATGATATTGAAGTTATTAATGAAAAACTGAAAACATTGTCAAATCAACTGAAAACACCATTAAATTAACCAAAACGCTGCTATAATGACCAAGAACGATGCTCTGAACCCTAGAAATGCTGCCAAAATGACCAAGAGCACTATCAAAATGACTAGGAGTACTGCCAAAATGACTAGGAACATTGCTAGAATGACCAGGAACACTGCCAAAATGACCAAGAACACTGCCAAAATGACTACGAACGTTGCAAAATAGACCAGGAACCTTGCAAAAATAGACTAAGAACGCTAAGACATAGACTGAAAATGCTAAAGTGTAGAAAAACACAAAATCAGAGTTGAAAAATCTCCCATAAACGCCATTTGAGGTGACGGGATGCTAAAATAGAGACCTCTCGAAAGAGCTAATCAACCTATCAATGAGATTTCCTACAAGCAAACTTGTTAAAGATCAAAGGGTCTAGGCCCCACAATGGGAGCCAATTAATGTGATGCTAAAAACGTGTGTCAATGGAAACAAGCATACACATAAATGAGACAATAATATATAAGTAGGAAGAAAATACAAAAGCTAAATTAAAGATGCAAACCCATAGCCTCCTTTCAAATTTCACGTCTTCCTCTATTCTTGAGGACCTTGAAGGTTGTAGAATTATTGGCTCTCAGTGGAGAAATGACCTTCAATAGTTACAACTCAAGAGTTGAGTAGCTACTTGATCATGATTGATTGTGCAAATAATATGATATGCATGATGATTGATGGATGATTTAGCTAGAATGATCTATTCAAGCTACATGACTGATAAAATGGAAACTAAATTAACATGCTAAAAGCTATTCTAAATATGCTAATATTGATCTAATTGCCAAATATTCTAGATGATTAAGATATAAAATGCCCATAGTAATGATGATAAAATATAAGATGTAAGGGGTCTTTATTGCTCCAAAATGAGGGGTATTTATAGGATTTCCAAGGCCAAAACTGAGGTGGTAGGAATCAACGGTCTAGATTCAATCAGAAGATATCAACGGCTAGAATTGAGGAAGTTGGAGAAGAGGTTGGAGGAAGGGACACATGTCATCTCTGTGGTGACAAGTGTCAAGGAACCTTGCTCATGTGAGGGCAAGTGTCCAAGGGAGAAGACATGTGGCCAAAGTGCCATGTGTCTCAAGGAGAGGATATCTAACCCATAGGAGGTTAGAATAAAAGAGGTTAGGATGTGCAAGATAGGATAGGGTTAGTTAAACCTAAGATTAGATAGAATGGGTTAGGTTAAGGTGTGGTTAGGTTAGGTGGTTAGAATTTAGGAGCCATGTGCTCATTTTGAATTTAGAAACTCAAATAATTAGGAAATTTGGATAACTAATTTCAACAAACTTGGATTTGTTATATTTAATTATGGGATTCGAAGAATTGATTTTAATGGGGGGAGGATTAATTAATTTAGATTAATTAATCAAAGGGGATTATTGAAATGAACTATATAAATAAATCATTTAGATTTATTTACTGATGAATACTAAGAGGGGGGGGTGAATTAGTATGCCAAAAATCTTTGCACTAAAACACTTACACAGTCTAAAGATAAATCGGTAAAGCAGTCTAACAGTCAAACCGGTTACCACATATGCAAACCAAAATGCAAATAAAGCATTCACCCACAAAAGCAATACAACCATAACACAAGATATTTGACGTGGAAACCCAACTGGGAAAAACCATGGTGAGATGGAACTCACAAGTCACTATCTATAGAATAGAAACCAGACCGGTTAAGGTCTTACAATGTTCTTCACCAGAACAGATCTTGTTAACAATCTCAATCTCTGTTGGGAGATAAGTCCGATTAAAGACTACCTTGTTAGAGGATTTTAGATTCACATGTGTGAACCACCTTGTTAAAGGATTTTACAAAGGCTTTGAGGCCTACTCGGTTAAGGGCTACAGACTTGTCAAAGATGTGAGTAATCAACAGTGTTTGATCTATGTAATAGCACAAACTACTTGTTTAGATCTAGTATTGCTCACAGCTAATGCATTCCAACATTACTTCAGTCTCCTCTATCTCTCTCTCAGATACAACTCGATCTTCTCAGATAAGATCGCTCTTAACTTCCACCTTAAACCCTAGCTCAACATTAACCCTTTTCTCAACTTCTTCAACAACTTAAAAACCCTAGACATGATGTCCTTTTAAAGGAATCTGATTTCATGTTGGTCCAATAGGATTACATTACAATTTCC
The DNA here is from genome assembly GCF_030272615.1 of Cryptomeria japonica. NCBI lineage: Eukaryota > Viridiplantae > Streptophyta > Pinopsida > Cupressales > Cupressaceae > Cryptomeria > Cryptomeria japonica. The sequence goes on from NC_081407.1 coordinate 421,187,285, forward strand.
TAGGTTCAATGAATCTATAAATACTCAGTAACACGACACAAGAATCACCGTCAATGTGTCGGCACCGTCAAACAATCAGTGGATTGGTAACTCATCACAAAACGTCGGTTGGTAACTCATCACAGAGTAATACCGGTTCATACAAAATACCGGTTGCCGGTTTGACAAAAATGAAGACCGGTAAGAATGTGTTGTGCCTCTTTACTTCCTCGTACCACTTGTGATCTGCGAACCGCTTGGGGTCGACATGCCGCTTCAGACCGGGAAACACATTCTGCAAAATCACCACTAGTCTAGAGACTAGTATACAACATACCGGTTGGAACAAAATACCGGTTGAGCATAAGCTCATACATATAAAGGGGATCTCAATACAAGTGTGTGTCCATCAATGACAATCACAGCATAAACCACAAAAATGCCAACAATCTCCCCCTTTGGCATTGATGGCAACACTTAGGAAAATAAAATTTTGACATCTAAGTGTTTTACAACGGAAAAACTTGCCATTAATGAAATTGCTCCCCCTAAGCATATACACTATCCCTTAATCAACAGAGTGTATAGCAATTTTGCATTCAGAGCATAATCATTAGAGCATATAGCATATATCACAGCATATATCAAAATTCCAAAATAGATACTTCTCCCTCTGATATACTTCTCCCCTGATATATCCCTCTGATATACTTCTCCCCTGATATATCAAAATTTCAAAATTTAAAACCATATACTTCTCCCGCTTTTCCAACAATGACAAAGTACCACTGAAAAACCTATTTCCATATATATATAAAAGAGTTTATGACAATAATGAATAATACTTGTCAAAAACCACTTTATAGTCCTCCAAAAATTGTTTCATGGAAAGAGACCAGGACTCAAGTAGGGAGGTCACCACTTCCTTCTCTGTCTAAATTTGTGATACTTGTTCCTCCATGACATCTATTATACTCAGTTCTTGTGTGACTGTCAGGGCATCCAGGTTCAGATAGCATTTCTGGAGAATTTGCAGTCATGGAAGTAATACCAGTTGAAGCTCCTGCAAATCCCTAGACCTTGTGTTGATCTCTTGCTCTATCTTGGCTGACTGGATCTGGAACCGGTGAACGGTTTGCCCATATGCTGCAAAGGAGTCATAAGGAGTTTTGAATGTGCTTAAGTAGGACTGTAAGTCCATTTGAAGTTGTTGTTTCTTGGCTAGCACATCATCACAGAACATATGAGGTTGACAGATTTTGCTGAGTAGCAAGTTTCCCTCATCCAAGGCACTCCTTATGTCCTTTTGATCCTTTAGCAGATCAGTCCTAAGCTCATTCAGTTTCTTCACTGGAGCAACATTAAGAGCCTTTTGGTGCTCTTTCTTTACATTGACCTCTGCCGCTTCTTCTAGACTCTGCACCTAATCATCCACTACAGTACACAGAAGTTTAAGTTGTGCTAGTGATGAATCAGTGTCAGGAAGATTAGTACCAGGGATTAAACCGGTAAGAGTGTCTACAGCTGCCTGAATGATGTCCTGTTCCTTTTTCCTGCGAATGATCTCAAGGCACTCTTGAGCAACCTTGATGCTCTACATAAGCTTCGACTCATTTGCAGATTGGAGATCGATAGAACTAGAGAGATCAACCAGTGAGGGTTGACTTCCGGTTGCCTTCGGAGTCTCCACCTCAGATCTTTTTGCCGCTTCTCATTCCTTGGCTTCTTCAGCTTTCTTCTTCTCCACTTCTCTTCTCTTTTCTTCTTCCTTGTCTTCCTTTGCCTTTTTCTTCTCCTCTACTCTCCTCTTCTGCTCTTCCTTTTCTTCTTCTTCCCTCTTCTTCTTCTCTTCCTCTTCTTTTTTCTTCTTTTCTTCCTCTTCCTTCTTCCTCGTTTCTTCTTCTGCTTTCTTCTTCTTTTCTTCCTTGTCCTCTTCTTCTTTCTTCTTCCTTTCTTCTTCTTTCTTCTTCTTCTCTTCATCTTTTCTTTTCTCCTCTTCCTCTTTCTTTTTCTCTTCCTCTTTTTTCTGTTTCTCATCTTCTTCCTTCTTCTTTTTCTCTTCCTGATCTTTTGCCGCTTGCTGTGTGTCCACAGCTTGTTCACCACCTTGATCGGCCTGTTGCCCCTACTTAGTTCCCTCAGAAGGTATGTCCTGAGTGACATCTTCTATATCCAGGGCATTGACATCTATGGTGTTGATTGGTTTCTCCACTAGGTTGCCTTCCTCATCAAAAACCTCATCCGGTTTGGAAATAATTGGTTCCTTTTCCGCTTGGAGGTTCACCATTCGAGCTTTGTGAGAGCTGATAGCATGGGCCATGTGTTGATATGTATCCTTTTCTACATCATCAACTCTCCCCTCCAACAACCAGAGTCTTCTTCTCCTTGTGAAGAAGAGACTTTTATTTTGATCTAATACATCAAATAATTCTAAATTTGAGAGTTCGGGGAAGTACTATTCAAAAAATTTCTCCCTAATCTCCTGTTCTGTTTCAATGGCAATGCGCCATTTGTTATCCAATGCTTTAAATAATGAATCTGGTGTCTGAGATTTAATCTATGATGGTGACTGATCATTTTTACATAAATAAAGAATGATTTCCTGCAATACTTCATCTTTTTCCTCACTATTGAGTTCATCATAATAATCTATTAAATCATGAAGTGTCTTTCTCCTAATATTCTTACTATTCTTTGACAATGTGTCAATGGTTTGTAAGAGGAGATATCTATATTTACCGGTGCGGATGCTGTCGGTTCATTCTTCTTCATCTTCTTGGTCTGTCTAGCCTTCTTTGGCTGATCATCAGACTCGGTTTCTTCGGAGTCTAGTTCATTTGCCTTAGTCTTCCTCTTTCTTTTGAAGACTTTTGCCGGTTTTACCTCTAGTTTCTTCTTTGTCGGTGACCGCTTGGTCATTCTTGGAGTCGCAGTGGTAGCCAGTGCCAATGCTGCAAGCACTGCCTTAGCTTTCTTAGCTGCCGGTTCTTTTCCCTTCTTCACCGATGGTTCTTCAACCGGTGCGATCCTCTCCAAGTAGGTTCCGGTTCTCTTAGCCTTTGGATCAAGAGGTGAGGCAATAAGGGTTGAAGCATACCCTTCCAACATGTCAAACATGACCTCATAGCCCATAGGCTCCACTTCCTCCATTCTAGGCTCAACAGCCTCCATTAGACATTTGTCCACCTGAATAGTGAAACAGATGTCATCTTCGTATTTTTTCACTATGTCTCCTGAGATTCTTACCCTTTGACTCATCTTTCTTCTGAACTCATCAAATTATTTGTTTAGTACCTCAGGGTAGCCGGTTCCAATGGCTTGTACACTTTCCTTTATCTGCTTGGTTACCGGTTGGTCAGGGGACCACTGGACATCTCCTACACCTGGAAAGTAGCCTTGGAAATAGAAAAACAACCCTACCAGTAGTTGTCCAAACTTAAATTTCAGTGAATTGTCCTTTTTGATTTCCTTAAGGTTTGACAGGAGTTGCCTCTGCATGCCGGTGCATAAGTCAAAAGATGCATCCTCTATTATCATTCGGTAAGCGACATTTACCACTGCAGTAGATACAGAATTAATCCTGCTGGCTGAGAATGTTCTGTAGCCTATCACCATGCAGGCATATTTCACCAATTCATTCTTGATAGAATTAAGTGTCATACCTCATGAATCACTTGTCGAACTAGTGAGCTTGGTCATTTCTATTTGCTTACCATTCTCAGGGCTGACACTTCCCCTGTGTTGCAGAAACCGGTGACTGCATGAATTGCCTCATCCATGATATCATGCATTCTCTCCAGGTACATCTTGTCACCATGGACTCTGCTCAAGATGATCCTGATGTGATCCTCTGTGAAGTCTTCAAGGAAATATATAGCATTGTGGAATTTCTTCTTCTCTATGACACTAAATTCCAGTTTGATCCTTTTATCCTTTCCACAAAATAGACCTAATTGAGTATGAATGGCTAAAGACCCTAGGTCTTCTATTTTGCAATCAATATAATCTGAAATTTCTTCTTCGACTATGACTCCAACTGGAACTTGTGACAAAGCATTATATTTGCCCTTCCTCTGAATAAAACTTTCTGACTCAATGGATGTGCTTGAACTGGTATGAGATGCGGAAGCCATTGTAGAGTATTTCAAGAACACAAAAAAATACCTTTCAAATGCAAAATTAGGGCTTCCTAATTCTGCTTTACTTCGCTCTCCGTCGGATGCCAAATCACCACTTTGAGTTCTCCACTACCGCTTGCAAACTAGATTTGAATCTCTTTCAAGGTTATCCAATTTCTTGAAATCTAAGCTCAAATCACCTTTTCTTCACTCTGCACTTGAAAACTTTTCTTCGCTCGAAAACAGATAGTGAGAAATGATTTGAAAATTGCATTTATACATGTCTCTCACCTACCATCATTAATGCTCCTCTATTAGGGCATAAACCCTAATTTGCCTTTTTACCATTTCCGGTCTTCTGCCAAGCGACAGGTGTAACATACCAGTTAAGGTCTTTTACCGGTGTCAACTGAGGGTTAAAAAGCATTTCGCTGTTTGCTCCCCCTAAGCCTTTGAGGCTTAGTTTGTCGGTTCTGATATTTCCACACTAGGTGCAGAAACTGGTTCCTCCTCCAGCAATATTAGTTTCTTCTTCCATGTTTTCTTCATGTCTCCTTGAACTTTTTCAACATCTATTTCTCCTTCCTGAGTGACTGGTATATCATCAAATATACTTTTTCTGCTTCTGCAAAATCTTGCAATGTGACCCGGTTTGTTGCAGTGATAGCAAACAAGTCCAGGTGCTCTCCAAGGTCCATTGTACATGTTTCCATTCTTCCTTCTGCATGTTGCAGCAGTGTGACCATGACCATGACAGATCATACAACTTTCTCTCCATCCAGTCACCGCTTGATGACCACCACTTCTTGACTGATAATTGAAGACATTAAATCAGTTGTGGTTCCGGTTCATAAAAGATTCAGGACCAGTTCCTTGGGCCCTCTGAGGATATCTTCCAGTGTTATCCATTATAGACCTGCATTCAAATGCTTTATGCCCAAACTTGTTGCATGCATAACAATGACCATTGAACTTATTGGATCTAGGTACATTGTTGATAAAATAAGGAAAATTATTGTAGGCTTTGCTCCTACATACATTGGCAGTGTGTCCTTCTTTAAGACAGTTAAAGCAAACAGGTTTGAATTTTTGCTTACCTTTTCCTTTGAGTGTCGGTTGCTTCTTTGATGCTTCAGCATTTGTTCCTAAGGATTCTCCTTCTTCATGTCCAGAAAAACCAAGACCATTGGTATTCTTTGCCGGTCTAGATGACTCAAGCTTTTGCTCTAGCCTGACTGTACTTTTGCCAAACTTAGCAAGTATTTCCTTTGACTCAAAGAGTTCTTTGGAAATAGCAGTGTTTGTCTCCATAAGACTTGCATTTTCAAAGATGGCAATGTTCAGTTCTTCTTGCATGTCTTCTTTTTCCATTCTACTCTCATGAAGGCGAGCAGTTAGTGCACTAATCTCATGTTTCAACTTGGAGATCTCATGATCTCTATCTTTTACCAAATCTTCAGCTTTTCTCCGGTTCTCAAGCTCTTGACTAAACCAAATAGTCAGTCCTTCCAACTCCTTTCTCAAATTGGAGTTTGAATCATTCAGCTTATTCACTTCAACAATCATAGCTTCCATGTTAGCTTCATCTTCAGAACTACTTTTAGATAGTTCCATCAGCCTCTCTGCATGTTCTCTTCTTTTTGCTTGAGATACCTTGTATTTGACCATAAGATCATCATAGGCTTGCTCAGACTTAGTGAACCATTGAGTAAGTTCCCTCAAGGTGTATTCTCCCATATCTCTTTCCAAGTGGTTAAACTTATAGAAAGGTTGGCTCTGATACCAATTGATGAATACTAAGAGGGGGGTGAATTAGTATGCCAAAAATCTTTGCACTAAAACACTTACACAGTCTAAAGATAAACCAATAAAGCAATCTAATAGTCAAACCGGTTACCACATATGCAAACAAAAATGTGAATAAAGCATTCACCCACAAAAGCAATACAACCATAACACAAGATATTTGACGTGGAAACCCAACTGGGAAAAACCACGGTGAGATGGAACTCACAAGTCACTATCTGCAAAATAGAAACCAGACCGATTAAGGTCAGACTGGTTAAGGTCTTACAATGTTCTTCACTAGAAAAGATCTTGTTAGGAATCTCAATCTCTGTTAGGAGATAAGTCCGATTAAAGACTACCTTGTTAGAGGATTTTAGATTCACATGTGTGAACCACCTTGTTAGAGGATTTTACAATGGCTTTGAGGCCTACCCGGTTAAGGGCTACAGACTTGTCAAAGATGTGAGTAATCAACAAGTGTTTGATCTATGTAATAGCACAAACTGCTTGGTTAGATCCAGTATTTCTCACAGCTAATGCATTCCAACATTACTTTAGTCTCCTCTATCTCTCTCTCAGTTACAACTCGATCTTCTCAGATAAGATCACTCTTAACTTCCACCTTAAACCATAGCTCAACATTAACCTTTTTCTCAACTTCTTCAACAACTTAAAAACCCTAGACATGATGTCCTTTTAAAGGAATTTGATTTCATGTCAGTCCAATAGGATTACATTACAATTTCCTAGGTTCAATGAATCTAGACATACTCAGTAACACGACACAAGAATCACCGTCAATGTGTCTGCACCGTCAAACAATTGGTGGATTGGTAACTCATCACAAAACGTCGGTTGGTAACTCATCACAGAGTATTACCGGTTCATACAAAATACCGGTTGTCGGTTTGACAAAAATGAAGACTGGTAAGAATGTGTTGTGCCACTTTGCTTCCTTGTACTGCTTGTGATCTGTGAACCGCTTGGGGTCGACATGCCGCTTCAGACCGGGAAACACATTCTACAAAATCACCACTAGTCTAGAGACTAGTATACAACATACCGGTTGGAACAAAATACCAATTAAGCATAAGCTCATACATATAAAGGGGATCTCAATACAAGTGTGTGTCCATCAATGACAATCACAGTATAAACCACAAAAATGCCAACATTTACAAGTAGATGAATAGCAAAATTAATCAAATTACTCGGGAATTCAAATAATTCAGAAGGGGGATTAATTAAATAATGGTGTATTTAATTAATTATCTTCAGACCATTTTTAGGTGTATACAATATTAAATTATAATTTATAGAAAAAAAAGAATTTAAAGTTCTTTTGGCTCTATACACATGGCTTACAATGTAAACTGCCTAGGTTGCATGACTTAAGAAGTCATGGCCTTGGGGTCATTTACATACATATTTGTTTTCTTCAAAAACAAATGTAAAAACAAAATAAAGCCCATTCAACATGAGTTAGGGCATGCCATGGAGAAAAGATGGCTTGAACCCTAAAATCCCTCATTTCATTATTTCATTTTGTGTAATCTTTGAGAAGAAATTTCTGTGGTGGCCATCATGCATTCTTTTGCTCGAACTAGGGTATGAGCAGGGTTTGAATCTGAGATTTCTTGCATCATATGCACGGGTATGTAGTTGATTTTCCTCCAATTTCTAGTGATATGTCGTTATTTTTTTGAGGAAAAATGCACGAATTTTTTTTTTCTACATGCATGTAACTTAGGGTTTCTAAAGCTTTTTACATGAACTCGGACCAAAAATAGCCATTTTCCTATGTGTACTATAGGTGTTATTTTTGTTATTTAGTTTTATTGAAAGATATATGTTTCAATGCTTGCAGAGGTATCACTGTGATTGTGTTTAATACACTTCATGAACTAAATATTCACCCTATTGTTATGAATTTTCTTTATACGCTCCATGATGACTGTAGATTGCTCTGGGATTTGACTAGTAGTTGGTCATTGGGTTTATTGTTCTTTGAAAGCTCTTCATTAGTTGTGCATGATTAACTACCATCCTTTGATTTTGGTCCTCTGAAAAAGGGATTGTTCTTACTTTCTTGTAACCCACTGCCCTTATACAGTTAGGTCATTTTTTTTATGGATGTGATTACTGACAGTGGGTTTACCGTTGTTCTTCTGTGTTTGGTTTCTACAATCTCTTTCTTGGTCTCATCTCATTACCAACACTATGCTTTGTCAAATTGTTTTGATAATATTGAAGTTCTTAGCCGCTCTCCATGGATTTTCATAATGATATCTTTGAATTCTCCTTGTAGGTGGATGTTATTCATTCATGGTAAGTGTGAATAACTTTTTTGATTTGCAAGGTTATGTTCTTAAGTATTTCTGAATAATTCATTATATATGGGAGCATTGCCATACAATATCATTATCTGTATATTAATCTTTATTAATCTATGATAAGGAGTGCTTCTTTAAGGATTTTGGTTCACAAAGCATACTGCGACTGTGTATTTTTGGTTATCATACCCCCTTACTATGAATTGACAAGATTATGGGCTGCTAAAAATATGTTTTTAACCATACATCTATTATGACTACTACATGCTAGATTGTACGACCTGTGGAGGGACTGTTCTTTGTGACTAAAACCACAATCCTTGCATCTTAATTTCTCTTTCATTGATTATCAATGTGCTTATTCACTATCCTCAGACTGTATCTTTATGGTTGGGGTTGTTTTTTATGCTATGATTGTCATCATGCTTTAGATCTGTCTATAGGCTGGTCCTCTTATGTTTTTCTTGAAAGTGAATCTTCCCTTTGAAACATATATTAGGGGATGGATTAGGTTAATTAGGAAGGGGTTAGAAGAATCTAGAAGGGGATTAGATTTTGCAAGTGGATTTGGTGGGTGAGGGAAAATATGATTTTATTAAAATAAAAATTCATTTATTTCAATAAATGTGTGCAAGTTGTATTTGGATAAATATTCAAATAAATATTAATTTATTTAAATGAGAAAAAGGAAGATAAAGCATTAAAATGCTTGAAGACTTTGAGGGGAACCATTAAAGGCTTGAAGACTTTAAGGAAAACCATTAAAGTCTTAAGAAGACTATAGAAGGAAGCCATCAAGTTTGAAGACTTTAAAGCCATCAAGTTTGAATACTTTAAGGGAAACCATTAAAGGTTTCAAGTGGGTGAGGATAAATAGGATTTTAAATAAATAATTTATTTAAAATAGTTGTGCAACTTGCTTTTGTAGGAAAATACAAGTGGGTGGAGGATAAAGGTGATTTAAATAAATTATTTATTTAAAATAATTGTGCAACTTGCTTTTGTAGGAAAATACAAGTGGGTGGAGGATAAAGGTGATTTAAATAAATGATTTATTTAAAATAATTGTGCAACTTGCTTTTGTAGGAAAATACAAGTGGGTGGAGGATAAAGGTGATTTTAAATAAATTATTTATTTAAAATAATTGTGCAACTTGCTTTTGTAGGAAAATACAAGTGGGTGGAGGATAAAGGTGATTTAAATAAATGATTTATTTATTTAAATGTGAGAGGTGGGATTTTGGGGGATTTAAATAAATATTAATTTATTTAAATGTGAGAGGTGGGATTTTGGGGGATTTAAATAAATATTAATTTATTTAAATGTGAGAGAAGATTTAATTAAACAAATATGATTTATTTATTTAATTAATGGTATGAATTTGGTTAAGTGAATTAAATCAAATAAATTGAATAATTTATTTAATTAATAGGAGAAGAGGGTTAAGATGAATTAATTAAATATTAATTTAATTAATTATTAATTGATGGTTAAATAATCAAATAAATACTAAGTATTCATTTAATTAAGTGGACAGATTTATGTGACTACAGAATGTATCTATCTCTGCCGAGTTTAGCATGACAGGGATTAGGTATTTGGGGTGCACACTGCACTTTTTACTACAATATCTCCCTCGAGGACTGTGTATTTTTCATATTTTAAAGATATATTTTCATGGCTTACCCTGCAAAGATTGCCTTTATGACGATTGCTCGTGTTGAATGACTATGATTTCATTCTTACTCAACTACAATTTGTCTATTTGGTGATTAGTACTGTAAAAAATATGTGCATTTTTTTTTGTTTTAATACAATGAATATTCTTTAAACATTATGAATATCTTCTTTCCTGAGACTGTCTTTGACTGAAAATATCACTGTTAATCCTAGATTCTTACGATGCTCATGTATCTATCTTTGTCTTGACTATTCTTTTATTGATAGCGATGATTGTATTCTTGATGGTGACTGTAAATGACATAAATCTTGTCTTGACATTTCTCTTTGTTGGTTTATATTCCCCTCTTTCATTCTAAGCTACTATCAAATACCACTTTAATGGTTGTTTCTATTGTTTTGAGTCTTTTCATATCAATAAGACTTTGTGGAAGACTATCTTTATCTTTAAATATTGTAGCATTCTTTGTAGTTATCTTTCTCTATTGTTATTGTATTTTAACACTCTCGTATTGTGGCATTGAGCTTTAATCTTGTGTTTACTACTCCATTTGATGGTAGTTCTAACAGCTCTTGATTCCATGAGGTGACTACTGGAAACCTTGAGATAGTGCTATGTGATTGTCATGAAGTCTTTTGAAGATGATGATCTTAAAATTGCTCTGAACATACTATATTCTTTATTATAACCTTTTCATCTTTGTCTTTACTACCCATGGTAGGGAATACATAAGGATTGTTAATTTGAGTGTCTTTTAGCCTCGTTGACTGATAATAATGGTTGTTCTTATTTTAATTACCACTCCTTGTACTTGAAAATCACAATCTTAAAGCTCTATGATTGTGTATATGGGATGTTCTGTATGAAAATATGTGCCTTTACTGTTCTCAAAGATTGTGATGTCAGTGACTTCTTTGAAAAGGTTTAACTATCTTTTTTATTCTTTAGTCTCATACATCACTTCCTTGATGACTCTTGTTTGACCATCTGTATCTACCATTTACTTATCTTGGAAGGCTATTATAACAATTCTCCATGAATACTCTTGGTGGCTTCTCTAAGAGATGATTGTATTTTGCAATGATTTCTCTATTACTTATAACTCATGTGCATTATCTTATTCCCAAGAAAAATCTGTCATATGATCAAGTGGTTGTCTTATCATTCTTTGGACTGTGTATTTATGCTCACTATATTCTCAAACTGTATCTATTTATTGATGTTGCAATGCTCTTGACTATGCATACTGAGGCTGCTCTTTATGTTGACCGTTCCTTATGACCGGCATAATATCTCAATGTTTGTACTCTGTCTTTGATGAATATCACTGCTTTGACTGTCTGTGCATGATGTCTTGACCATTGTATACCATGCCTCTTGTTATATCATTAAATTTTTTGTGTATCCTGTGAATTGTGCATGCTCTTAAACTGTGATAGAATGTTGTTGTTCCTTTAATATGAAACCTTTCTTTGATGATTCGTTATATCTGTTTTTTTATTTTCTTTGCCTTAGAATGAGACTATTATTTCATTCTCATAGTATTGAGACTATATGTTACCATGTAGGCCTACTTTTCCTCTTGATATCCTTATTAATGCATACCCATATGAGGTAGATTATAATAGTCTTTTATCATTGTGCTTATTATGATCGGGATTTTTTATGTTGCAATAGGGGTTATACACCATTTGATATTATACTAGTTGTCCTAGAGTACATCTTTCAATAATAACCAACCTTGCATTCTCACTAATAATATTGTACCTTTAGTTAAGATCATTTAACTACTTATGCATTGTTGATCCTTTTTGCCACATACTAATTGTTATTATTGTATATCAATGATTGTTCTATATCATGAATGACTGCTAATATTTCTTTGACAGGGTTACTTTCGATGAATGGCTCTTTTAATTTGAAGGTTGCTACAGAGTGCATTTTGTCCCCTATGATATCTATACTATTCTTGACAATGATTCTCTGTGATTTGGTTTAGATTGTTAAAAGTCTCTTTTTGTTGTCTATGTCATCTTTGGAATTCTATTTGCTGTCAAATTTACGCAAGCTTGTCTTGATCTTTTATTCCTCATTCATTGTTCTTGGCCCTTTTCTGATTTCCAAAGAATTGTTTATCATTGTATTTGCTCATTATTAATGTCTCTTACTTGACAACCCTACTCCTTGGTACCTTTTCATTGTGCTACCTCTATGATATATCATTGACCATTAGATCTTCCTCTTTCTACTATTATGATCCCATTACCATCTTTTAGACTCCATAATGATTATCATGTATAGCTTTGTCATCTTTTTCTTTGATCTACTATGTAGGTTGCTCATGTTTGTATTGTCACTGTAATGAATAAGGATGACTTTCTGTGATAAGGTTGTGACCTTTGATGGATCTTTGTGTTCAAGGTATAAAACCTTCTTCCCTTGTTGTGTTAAAGCTCTTATCATTGTCGTTGAATCCATTTTTACCTTCTTTTGTAACTACCATTTCTGACTATAAGGTCAAAAGAGCTTTGATTGTCATTAAAAGGTTTTTTGTGAAATGGCTTTGTGTGTGTGACCATGCTCTATAGGAATGTTGTTAACCCTTATTACACCTCAGTATCATTGTACTTATTGTTTCTCATGAATACTATTTTTATTCACATGATGCCTCTAGTTAGTTGTTTGTCATTGAGTGCAACCATTTTAATTGTTGCATATTTTACATTCACTTGCACCACTACCTAAACCTTCAGTGTCCTTGGCATGCTTTTGCTTCTTTAACATCTTATCCAAGGCATCACTACTGCCATCAAACCAGATTCTTACCTTGAGCTCAGCCTGACATTTCTCAAGGTCATTTCGGAGAGACTCCATTTCTCCAATCAGCTTCTGATATTCTTTATCTTTAACTTCTAGCCTAGATGCTATATCTTCACACCGGCACTCCTTGGTGTTCTCTGCCTGAGACTTCAACTCTGAGATGCATTTCTTAGAATTTCCTCAAGGAATTTTGTCCTCCTCTTCATCTCTACTATAGAAGCATTCTTGAATAGCTTGTATTCCCTTCCGACTCTATTGAGTTCTTCAAGTGCATTTACAAGCCCTCCTTCAAGATTAGCCTCAGCTTCCTCTCCTTCTTCACCTTCACTATCACTCCCAAATACATCTTGTCAGTAGGAGTGTTCTACATGATCATTTTCATAAGTGTGCCTTTCATCTTCTGATTCTTGAGCCATGAAGAGGTGGGTTCCTTTTTCATCAATGGTGTAGCTGCTGGTTGATGTGCCTTCATCATCTGCAGAAGCATGAGATATATTTCTCATACAGTCTTTACAAGTTGATCCTGCATTAGTAGGGTCATTTCCATAGAGCTTCTTCAATCTCTCTCATAAGCTTTTTGCCAATCTACACTTATCCACCTGTCACGAGACATCACCGGTGAGCCCACTAAATATAGCCTTCATGGCTTCTTCATTGCACAAGTAACTTCTTTCTTCTTCAGATCTAGTGGGAGGACTGGCATTCCTAGGGAGACCATTAATAACCGACATCCACACATCAAACCCTAGAGAGGATAGGAAGACTTCCATTCTACAACTCCAAATAGAATAGTTTGAACCATCAAACACAGGAGAAAGGATTGACACTAAACAAACCATTGTGTCCTTATGCCAAAATCTACCCAAGCTGGAGAAATCTCGTCTGACTAGGAACCTACACTTTGATACCAATTGTTAGACATAATGTACCACTGAGAGGGGGGTGAATCAGTGGCTCTCAAACTTTTCCTTTTAACAACCTAGATGTGTATACCAGTTATGGGATCTAACACAATGCAAACTTACTAGTTAGTGGGGAGATAGAAATACAAATGCAATCTCACAAAGGGACATCATATAACACTAGCATATACGAGGAAAACCCAAGATGGGAAAAACCTCGGTGAGAAATGTTGTTGGAGTCTACTGCTCCAATCCAGCCTTACAATCAAATATCTATTACAATGTTTAGGGTACCAACCCAAGGAGCTACAACCCCTAACTTGTTTATGGGATACAACACAAAGGAGCACCAACCCCGACCCGATTTATGGGCTACAACCCAAAGGAGATACAACCCCTGCACCTGTTTATGAGCTACAACCCAAAGGAGCACCAACCCCTACCTGATCTATGGGCTACAACCCAAAGGAGCTACAATCCCTGCACCGAGCTACAACTCAGTGATCTCAAAGATAACTTCAAATACAAAAGTAGTTATAATGTTACAAGTGAATCTTGTAACCATTTCATATACCTTACTCTTTCGGTGAGACCCCTTCTCTGCTCCACCGGTACACCTCTCTCTCTGTTGTTGTATTACCGGTAAACTCTACCAGTTAACCTCTACTCTCCTTCTGCTCTACTGGATCTCCTCCTCACTGATTTGGTCTTTACCAATACTAAACTTTGTCGGTTCTATTGTCAGCCTTCGTTGCAGCTTCCTTCACTTTTGTTCTTCTAGTAAGGATACTACCAGTTCTGCACTGCTGCTGGTTGAACACTTCAACTTGGTTCTCCCTCACATTCAGTCTCTTTTCTTAGGTATGTGTTAATCACTTGACTAATTTTCTCTCACATGTAGAAGTAACACTCAATCACTTCGCAACAACTCTATCTTCTTCTCTTCAGCCCCCTTCAATGATTTTGGCTTCCCTATATATAACTTGGTTTTCCTACCAAAAACCAATTCAAATACATGGGCGGTTAGGGTTTCCTCATCAACCTTGAGGCAAACCAAATCCAATCAAATCCAGTCTGATCTGATCACCCAGACAACTATATACTCATCACTGCCATTAACGTGCCTTCTAATACACATTTTCCAAATATAGCAAACACGGTCATGTATCTTGACCTGCCTCTGTCAAAATGTCATTAATGCTTTTGTCATTTCCTTCTCGGGGTCTTCTCACAATCTGATCTTCTTGCTTCAATCTAGGTGCCAACAACTTCCTCATTCTTCTCTGTTATTCATTCTTCCTCGAGCCACACACCTCTAATCCGATCCACAAATGACATGATCCATGTTCAATGCACATCTGTAGAAATACCTATCTCTACACGGTACTACACCAACCTCTGTGAGCTTGCCACCTTGACTCCATATGGAAAACATATCAACCAACTATCAAATTGTCTCATCATGTCGATCCAGATAGGATCACCAACCAAAACCTCTATTGGTTCCTTTTTTTGTCGGTTTACTAACTCCGTCGGTATCTCATATTCTATCGGTTGACTCCTCATGTCTGTACTTTTTTGAATCATCGGTGGAACTCCTTAACCAGTCACCAGACATGTTTATCCAAAGCATGCACATTCCCATAAAGTGGGAAGACATCTGCATATGCACCTTGCTCATAGTATCGATGGACTTGCATATCGATAAACACTCTTCATGACACCATGTCATCAACCTTCCACAGACTCCATCTTAAATCAAACCATTCTTCCTCTATCTACATCTGCTCAGCCATGCCTTCTCCTAGATCAACTCTGATCATATCTCAACCAGTTTGTCAAAGTGACAAACTCATCACTCTTCATCTATACTGACATCTCAACATGCCTTCCCGGTCAGTCTAGTGCATATCCTTGATTTCATGCAATTGATACACACCTCTTCTTCCTTATCTCACAAAACTATGATGCACACAATGAATAATAGGAGATAAGTTCTACTTACCAATGAGAGTGAGTCTTTTTTATCTACATCCTACAATGCACTCATGTGGCTTCCCTATTTGTGCAGCACATCTTCAAACAGGCACATGTGATCCGGTGTGGGCACATTCACTGTCAGTCATCTCTTCATATGGTGACTGCATCTTCATCTGGTGGAAGTCCTGATGTTCTATAACCTCACAACATAATGATGACCTGTTCATCGTTCTCCTCCTGTGTAGATGTGATTTTGATAGAATTTTGCCTCTTCATCACAAACAACAGCTCAAGCACCTTTCCCATCGTGGTTGTACACTGGTCATCATCTTGCCAGTTCACAACGGCTTACTTGGTTGAACTGTCTTCCCAATGTCAACACATCACTTACGATTTGACATCCTTTCCTTACTAGTGATGCAGTGTACTAGTATCCTATTCATCTCATCCACACAAGTTAGGCACTATCTTGTGTATCGGTGACCACAGTAATCATTTCTCTAAGTGGCATGCTCTTTCTTACCTTTTCGGTGTCCCTCATTCTTACCATACCGATGTCCTGCAACACAAGGTGATATCCAGGTTATCTCAACCTGTACTCCTCCATGATGGTATTCATCCCATACCGGTTGACATCAATGACAACACAATGCCAACAATCTCCCCCTTTGGCATTGATGTCAACACATGTAGTATCTGGCATACTACATAATCTCTCTCCCCCTTTGTGTGATCTAACTCTCCCCCTTTGTATAGTCCATCACACATTTGTAGTATGTGGTATACTACAGAATCTCTCTCCCCCTTTGACAACAATGACAAAGGGCACTTTCAGGGTATCATTCCTTCTTGTATTTGCTAGGCACTGACAGAATTCTTTCTCCAAATTTTTCTTTACCAGATGCATCTCCTCCTTTGATACCAATTATAACAAATTATTACATCTTCTCAAGTCACGAAACTTGAGATGGAGGACTCAACCATCAATTGACACCAATTAAGCATGAAAGTTTCTTACCATTTGTTAGAATACTCAATTATAGAGGGATGTGTCAGTGAACACTACTCACCTGCCGGTCAAACTGCATCACCTCCCATTTGATCCCAAATCTCTTCAGGAATCAAATGTGATTATACAACCAATACAACCAACCAAATGACAAGTAGATACCCCTTACAATGAAATTTTCCTAGTTATTCCTACTGTAGCTTTTCATTATCTGCAATTTTGGGCAGTCTGCGCACTTACTCTTCCAAGTTCAAGCAACCCAGCTTTGCATCATAGCCACTTGAACTCCCCCTGAGTCATACATCTTAGGTCCTCAACTCTGGTGAGGTCTAATACTAGGGCTCCAATTGTCTCCATACTGGTTGAGCAGTACAACTGTGATCATCTGATAATCTTTCAGTTCCATTATATCCACCACAGCCTATGACATAATCCTGGATGAACACAATGCCATACAATGTCATCATCAAGTCATAAATCTAACCGGTTAGCCCATGAACATGCATGCCTGCATGGTCAACCACTAGGCCAATAAATGTCATTCAGGTCTTTTCCAATACCACCTAACACATGAACTCCACATTCCATGCTATCGGGGCTATTGCAATGATCTCCAACCTCATTGTCTTACATTACCTGCAAGTACTTGTTAGCATTCATGATTGTAACATCCTGCATATACCGGTTCCCTGTACTAATCTATTATCACTACCGGAGAACCTTCTCGTGACTCCTGAAATTTTGTGTCACACTGTATCTGATTCTAATTGTTATCTTGTCATATATTGATACAGCAGTAGTGATCCAATCTTTCATACCGGCAACAACATGTTCTTCCATGTTTCCTTCATCACTAAGGGGGTGAATGATAAGTTCGGTGTATTACCCCCCCTAAATTATGCATCTCCTTTAGGCCTTAGGAGATATCACATGTGCATTGGATGCATTGTGCCGGTGCATGGTCTTCTTCCTCCATACCTGCTTGGGCTCATTCATCTTCCCATTTTTAGGCTTAGGAGCAAATCTTTCCTTCTTCTGTTGATGGGTCCTTCCATTTCTTGATTCTCCATCACAGCTAGAAGTAGTGCTATAATAGCACACAACATCCATCCCAACTTCATGATTGGGGAATCTCTTGACATACTGATTTGACCATCTTCTTCTGGTCATGTTGCAGTTACTGGCAACCGAAACCAGTGGACCTCTTTCTCCTGCAGGGACATTTCTCCTTTGGTTCCATGCAGGTCTCTGACTTCCATATGCTCTATATTCACCTTTCTGTAGAGCATAGTTATGTCAGCCTCCATGTGACTACAGGTTCCTTTTCCTACATTCAAAATCTCTATGGCCAGATCCATTGCAGTTATAACATACAATATTTATATTATTGGGAACAACAAATGGGTTCTTTCTAGCATAACCGGGAGAGGGGACATGCATGTATCTACTCCTGGATACATTTTTCTTATATTCATGATGTCTATGAGATCCTATATTATTCTTTCTAGATCTCTTTCTACATTCCTCTGCCCTATGGCCATAAGTATTACATGCAAAGCAATAACTGGTAAAGGATGGCATATGACTTACAAATTTATTTTTTCATGCATGAGGAGATCTTACCAGTTTAGCATCTTCATTTCTTCTTCTTTGAGAATGGATCCTTGGTTGTTCATTTTGTGTATCTCTTCCATCTGATCTCTTCTTCTCCCACACTTGCTTTGCCCTATGGGTGCTAGTGTAATGCCTACCAAAATACCCTAGAGGAAATTAAGTTATCTAACACACTAATGAAGACAATACATTTTTTTAATCTTAGAATCATTTAATGCAACAAACAAACGTCATCTCAACAACATACTAACATACAATAATCCTTAAATCTAAATGAACATCATGTAAATAGATTTTCACTTAATCAAAACACAAGTGGAATAACACAACAAACATTACATCTACCTCCCTAGGGTATCTTAATGTCACCACTTACTAAATCAACCAAAACCATGATATCATAATCAACATCCATCATTCATTTGTACATATCCATTATAACATACGCAATATAAATACAAGCACTTCTATCCATTATACAAATGCTACTGATCCATTGAATCCATGAAGATGCATTTATGCACCTCCTTCTATTCTACTTTTACTCTTTATCATGCTTCTAAACTACATATTTTCTTTTATGCCTAGTATGATCATTTCCTTAACATGAATTCTAAATGCATAGTGCAAAGTCTAAATGCCATTCTTATTCTTTTCTTAGATATGCACGCTACCTAACTCAATATGCAATATCATCATTAACTAAGTATAACACGATTATAAACCATGAGATTTTCTTTAAGATAAATCATTACTTTTATTAAAGACATCCATACATCATGTGCATTATATATCTAACTCAAGACTTCATTTTTTCACAATCATTTCCACCATCATTGCATATAAATTATCATCATACAACTAGACTCAATATTCAACTACATATGCAACCATATATCCTTACTACATTTATCATCTTAAAAACCAACTTAGATTACCTAACCAATCCTAACTTAGGTATGAACATACATACTATTTTCACAATATTGATTCTACTACATTACTTCTCTTACAAAGCCATGCAAGACAAATCGCAACCAGCTCACAACATAAGCATTCCTATTGAGCATAAATTCACATATTCCTATATTATTCAATTCCACCCTTTAAATTCATAAACCTTTCCCTTTTAAACACATAATACCATGAAATTGCATAAACTTTACAACATAAACATCATTAACCTAAATCATAAACACATCGACGATCATAATAAGATAATCTCATCAGATAACCCATGATAACACTTATATTCCTACATTAATTCTTTAAGGCATTAACTAGCATATATCTACATCCACAATCACAAGAATATTATATCCTGAGTAACTTAGCTCCTTAATAATTCCATTTACATACATAACAAGTTCCAACTACTTCCATTACAAGTGTTTACATAGCATAGCCATAAAATACAATTACAAAAATCTGCAATATGATACATCCAAGTGTTGAAATACATCCATATGAGAATAAGTCCACATCCAAGCATGATGAACACCAACACGAAGATATCCCAATGGCAAAAGCACCAACCACCTAACCAATTTGGAACCTACAAGGAACCACCCCTCGTGCTAAGAGATGACACCAAGTCCCAACATGCACTCTAGACTTAGTTTGACACTTATCTACCAAAGAGACTAGAAAATACAAGGACACTCAAGAAAGAATAAATTCACAAGGAGACACAAATAGAAATTCCCAGAGGCGCACAAATCTACAAGACATCAATACATCTCAAGCAAGGACACATGCAGGAGTGAAGTGTCATCACATGCTATCCTCCCCCATAATATTTAGAATCACAACTCTTCACGGCATAACCGCGATAGACATGTGGAGCCATTTCTACCCATGAGAGAATCAAGGGAGATGTGACTTACCGTCCTCACGACGTTCTCATGCTTACCCTAAAACATCCTCCCTAGGAATAAGCCATGAGGTTCAACAATTAATTATCTTGTTTAAATGAGTTCTAATTACCCATCCCAATTAATTTATTATTAATGTTATCACTTTTTAAACAAAGGAAAACCCCCATGTGCCCTAGCAGTCTAGACGGAAAGCTTATCAACTTAACCGCCTATCTCTCGTGACTCCGGTCATCACATGAAAGCCCACTCCCCCTACATGCTCTGAAAACAAACCAAAGAAAAGAAGCTCCAATTTAAATTCCAAGAAGAGATCCATAACTTCATCATGCTCAACAACAACACATAAACATACAAGGCAAAACCATAGCTAAAGAGTGCAAAAAGGGCTTAAATCCATTACAATACAATATGAGCCTCAATGTGGAAATCCATAGAATATCAAATATAAAGTATTCCATTAATAAAACATATCAATTATGTTGTCTCCACAAAAATATCATCTTGTTGTATCCACAACAATACCATCTTGTTGTCTCTACAACAATATCTCAAAATGAGAAAAACTTAAATCTTCAACAATAAATAAGTCAAGAATGTTACAGCATAGAAAATGTAAAATCGCATCAATCTGATAAATAATAGTGACTAAAAAATGTCTACAAAAACCCCCAAAAAGCCTCTGGAATAAAACCAAACTCAATAATCTAAATCTGATTGGATAAAATAGAGAAAACACAAAAAACAAACAGAGTTGTGCTTTTGTGATGCAGGACGACGCTTTTGCAATCTTGGACAACGCTTCTGCAATCTAGAACAACACTTTCATTTCAGGTTTCTTGCATACATAAAACAGGTCAGCACATCTGTCAAAAAGGATAGCGCTTTCATTTAACAGGTTCACGCATATGACTTAAAGGTTAGCGCATTTGTAGGGTTCACGCATATGGACAACAAAGACAAAAAACTTGCGGCAAAAAATAAAAATCAAACTTAATTTGAATAATTATAAAAAAATACATGAAAGAGGTCACCCAGGCCCAACAAGTAAGAAGAAACAAATGGAATGAAGTTTAATAAAACATAGAGAGAGAAATCTCAAAACATATCCTACCGCTCACACACAAAGACTTCTTTGAGTCTGAATCACATAGGAAGACACTACCAATAACAGATAAGGCCAATACTACACCAAAAAAAACACCAATCACATGATCCAGACAATGATACAGAAAACTCACAACAAGAAGCCATGAATACAGATTTTCCAATGCTACAGGAGACTAAATATTTCTCCAATAAAACTATACCAACACCCATATAATATAAAGTTTTATCCACCATATATTAATCTGAAAAGTACAATAAAACTATATAAAACCAAATATTACCTACCTAGCTCCCGGAAGACATTTTTAGATACGGAGCATACACAGAGAGAAATTTAAAAGCTGAAAATAAACAAAGATAAGGAACCCAACCTACACCCTGAGTGATGGATGAGAGTTGAGGTAGAGCTCCAACTAAATCCAATCAACAAAAAAAAAATCAACAGTCGAGAACAAGCTCCAAAAATAAAATTGCAGAGAAAGATTTCCAAGAAGTAACCCATGAACAAGCTCGAAAATGAGAATAAAAAGCATGCAAAAGCACAAAAACCCTAGCCTCTACAACAGCCAATCAAAATATTCCTTTTGGGAATATATTTTACTTACCCACTATGGAATATAATTTTATCCCTCATTTCAAAATCCACCAATGAGGATGAAAGGTGGGTTGGATAAATATAAGAATGTATTTTACATATTTATTAATATATTGGTGGGGGGGTATATTATTATTATTTTACCGAGGAGTATTTACATATCCCAAGTGCATATAAAGTTAACTATATTAAATAGATGAAATATAGACAAAAAATCATTTAAATTAAATAATCTAAAGGGAACATTAATAAATAAATTATTAAAGGCTCATAACAATTAAATAACCAACAAATATTAATACTGAATAAATAATTAAACTATAGGCATAAGCAAGCTACAAATAAATAAAGGGGTAAATAAATCATAGATATCCATAAAATAATAAATACTAAATAAATCATAATTTGATATTAAATAAATAAACAAATGAGGATTAAATACCCAATAATCAAATAGACAAAATACTGTAAATCAAATAATCAATCTAGACATTAATAATCACGTCATCACATAAAATCAAATAAATTATCAAATACTAACATACTCACCAAACCGACTGACCAACATGGTGAACTATGCCAAGACTCTGATGACACATAGTGACGACTTAGACCTAGAATAGGTGAAGGGAACTTGTGTCAACTCCGAAACCATATATACCATTGGGAATGAAGACACACTCACACCTGTGTAACTAGGAGAAGCTCACACCTAGAAATCTAGGAGGAATAAGTGCCTAGTACCTGCAAATCCTGCAACCACAAAGCAATGATATATATATATATATATATATATATATATATATATATATATATATATATATATATATATATATATTGGCAGACACGTGGTAGAATTTCACAATGGCACATCCTACTCACAATGAGTGGTGTGACGTTGATTCTACCGTGAAGACAATCCAACAATGATAGACACGTCAAGTAAGCATCTCATCATATATGTAAACAATAGATAGGGTTAGTATGTCAATAATCTCCTCAAATGCATAATCAACATAAAACTATCCATAATATCATCTAGTGCTTAATCAATCATAAACCATCAACATAATAAAGCATATAAAGCCATCAAGCATGTGTATACATATAAAACCTATCAAATCACATATATCCATATTGTCCCATAATCAATAATAAGAAATCTCATTATTATCATAATGATCCAAGATGTGACAGTCAACCATAATAATCATCATATAGCGTATGTCTATGAAGAAGTGTCTAACATCATAAAATAGCATCTACGATAAGTGCAAAATCATAAGAAGCCATCCAAGTATTATTGTCATGTCTAAACAAGCCTATTGATGCATAGATCAAAAGATAAACTGAGGAGGGACACTATAGCTAGCATTTATTTGTCCTCTGCTAGTAGGAGGTCTTCTTTGTTGCTTCCTCATTTTCCTACTTCTGATGAAGTTGTCTTCTCCCATCTTCCCTTTGCCTTTGGGATCTGCATTGTTCATCCTTCTTGTAGCTTCGGTCTTCATTCTTGTCTACAAATCTTTATTGGTTGTACTTAGGTCAAACTTCTTTCAGGGAGCATTTCTGACTATGAAGGTTTGTCCCTTGTTTTCTCCATTTGAGGAGACAAACAAAATGTCATTGTGAGGGGCATACTTGTTGGTGGAGCATTCACCGACACCACTACCTAAACCTTCAGTGTCCTTGGCATGCTTTTGTTTCTTTAAAATCTTATCCAAGGCATCACTGCTGCCATCAAACCGGATTCTTACCTTGAGCTCATCTTGACATTTCTCAAGGTCATTTTGGAGAGACTTCATTTCTCCAATCAGCTTCTGATATTCTTTATCTTTAACTTCTAACCTAGATGCTAGATCTTCACACCAACACTCCTTGGTGTTCTCTGCCTGAGACTTCAACTCTGAGATGCATTTCTCAGATTCCTCAAGGCATTTTGTCAGCGGATTCTGCTCTACTATAGCAGCATTCTTGAATATCTTGTATTCCCTTCTGACTCTATTGAGTTCTTCAAGTGCATTTACAAGCTCTCCTTCAAGATCACCCTCAACTTCCTCTTCTTCTTCACCTTCACTATCACTCCCAAACACATCTTGTCGGTAGGAGTGTTCTGCATGATCATTTTTAGAAGTGTGCCTTTCATCTTTTGATTCTTGAGCCATGAAGAGGTGGGTTCCTTCTTCATCAATGGCACAACTACTAGCTAATGTGCCTTCATCATCTGCAAAAGCATGAGATATATTTCTCCTATTGTCTTCACAAGTTGATCTTGCATTAGTAGGGTCATTTCCATAGAGCTTCTTCAATCCCTCTCATAATCTTTTTGCCGATCTGCACTTATCCACCTATGACAAGACATCACCAGTGAGCCCACTAAATATAGCCTTCATGGCTTCTTCATTGCACAAGTGACTTGTTTCTTCTTCAAATCTGATGGGAGGACTAACATTCCTAGGGAGACCATTAATAACTGACATCCACACATCAAACCCTAGAGAGGATAGGAAGACTTCCATTCTACAACTCCAAATAGAATAGTTTGAACCATCAAACACAGAAGCAAGGATTGACACTAAACAAACCATTGTGTCCTTATGCCAGAATCTACCCAAGCTAGAGAAAGCTCGTCTAACTGGCAATCTATGCTCTGATACCAATTTTTAGACACAATATACCACTGAGAGGGGTTGAATCCATGGTTCTCAAACTTTTCCCTTTAACAACCTAGATGTGAGTACTGGTTATGGGATCTAACCAACGTAGACTTACCGGTTAGTGGGGAGACAGAAATACAAATGCAATCACACAAAGGGACAACACATAACACTAGCATATACGAGGAAAACCCAAGATGGGAAAAACCTCGGTGAGAAATGTTGTTGGAGTCTACTGCTCCAATCCAACCTCACAATCAAATCTTTGTTACAATGTTTAGGGCACCAACCCAAGGAGCTACAACCCCTGACTTGTTTATGGGCTACAACCCAAAGGAGAACCAAACCCTACCTAATTTATGGGCTATAACCCCTGCACTTGTTTATGTGCTCAAACCCAAAGGAGCACCAACCCCAACCTGATTTATGGGCTACAACCCAAAGGAACTACAACCCCTGCACTGAGCTACAACTCAGTGATCTCAAAGATAACTTCAAATACAAAAGTAGTTATACTGTTACAAGTGAATCTTGTAACCATTTCATATACCTTACTTTTCCGGCAAGACCCCTTCTCTGCTACACCAGTACACCTCTCTCTTTGCTACTGTATTGCTGGTAAACTCTATCGGTTAACCTCTACTCTCCTTCTACTCTACTGGATCTCCTCCTCACTGCTCTGCTCTTTACCGGTACTAGACTTTGTTGGTTCTATTGTCAGCCTTCATTGTAGCTTCCTTCACTTATGTTCTGTCGGTAAGGACACTACCAATTCTACCATACTACCGATTGAACACTTCAACCTTGTTCTCCCTCACATTCAATCTCTTTTCTCAGGTATGCATTGAGCACTTGATTTATTTTCTCTCACATGCAGAAGTAACACTCAATCACTTCGGAGCAGCTCTATCTTCTTCTCTTCAACCCCCTTCAATGATTTTGGCTTCCTTATTTATAACCTAGTTTTCCCGCCAAAAACCAATTCAAAGACATGGGCAGTTAGGGTTTCCTCATCAACCTCGAGGAAAACCAAATCCAATTAGATCCTATCTTATCTAATCACCCAGACATCTATATGCTCATCACTGCCATTAACGTGCCTTCTAATACACATTTTCCAAATATAGCAAACACGGTCATGTATCTTGACCTGCCTTTGTCAAAATGCCATTAATGTTTTTATTGTTTCCTTCTTGGGGTCTTCTCACAATCTAATCTTCTTGCTTTGATCCAGGTGCCAACAAATCTCTGATTCTTCTCTTTTGTTCATTCTTCCTTGAACCACACACCTCTGATCCGATCCACAAATCACGAGATCCATATTCAATGCACATCTATAGAAATACCTATCTCTACACGGTACTTCACCAACCTCTATGAGCTTGCCACTCTATGTGGCATACACATCAACCAACTGTCAACTTGGCTCATCGTGTCGATCCAGATAGGATCACCGACCAAAACCTCTACTGGTTCCTCTTTTCTACCGGTTTACTAACTCCACTGGTATCTCACATTATACCAGTTGACTCCTCATGTTTGCACTTTGCTGAATCACCAATGGAACTCCTTAACCAGTCACCAAACATGTCTATCCAAAGCATGCACATTCCCACAAAGTGGGAAGACATCTGCATCTGCACCTTGTTCATAGTACCGATGGACTTGTATACCTGTAAACACTCTTGATGACACCATGTCATCAACCTTCCACAGACTCCATCTTCAATCAGGTTATTCTTCCTCTATCTACATTTACTCAACCATGCCTTCTCCTAGATCAACTTTGATCATATCTCAACCGGTTTGTCAAAGTGACAAACTCATCACTCTTCATCTGTATCGGCATCTCGACATGCCTTCCCAGTCGGTCCAATGCATATCCCTAATTTCATGCACTTGATACACACATCTTCTTCCTTATCTCACAAAACTATGATGCACACAATCCATAATAGGAGACAAGTTCCACTTACCCATGATAGTGAGTCTTTGTAATCTACATTCTACAGTGCACTCATGTGCCTTCCCTGTTTGTGCAACACATCTTCAAAACATGCACATGTGATCTAGTGTGGGCACATTCACTGTCATTCATCTCTTCATACGGTGACTGCATCTTCATCTGGTGGGAGTCATGTTGTTCCATAAACTCACAGCATACTAATGACTTGTTCATCCTTCTCCTCCTGTGTAGATGTGATTTAGATAGAATTCCACCTTTTCATCACAAACAACAGCTCAAGCACCTTGCCCATCCTGCTTGTACATTGTTCATCATCTTGCTGGTTAATAGGTGCTTACTTGGTTGAACTGTCTTCCCAATGTCAACACATCACTTACTAGTTGACATCCTTTCCTTACCGGTGATGCACTATATCAGTATCCCATTCATCTCATCCACACAAGTTAGGCACTAACTTGTGTATCAGTGACCACAGTGATCATTTCTCTGAGTGGCATGCTCTTTCTTACCTTGTCGGTGTCCTTCATTCTTACCATATCAGTGTCCTACAACACAAGGTGATATCCAAGATATCTCAACCTATACTCCTCCATGATGGTAGTCATCCCATACTGGTTGACATCAATGACAACATAATGCCAACACTTGTCTCAGTTATTCCCACGACTTGTGTGGGATCTTGTGAACAATTTGTATTCATAAATAAAGATGTATTTTATGCAACATTAAACTTGAATATCTCTTGTTTGTTTTAAACAATTGCATATTTGAAAATGAGTATTTTGTATAGCATACATGTTTAATTATGAATGCAATCAGAAATTTTATATTGGCAATCTCTCTAATGCAATCTTGTTGTTATTTCATTAAAATTCTTGCATATCTTGAGACAAACTTTTGACTCTCAAACCATGATGTAAAGATGGAGAAACTGATAAAAATTTGTGTACCTTTTTCCAACTGCAATATATAAGGCCTGAAATCGGCCACAAAATTTAGTGTAGCGAAATTTGGTAAATTTCACATCCAAACACTTGCCACCTTATCATGATTCCAAAGATTTTTTCCAATATCATCATCAATTGGGCATGACACTGAAAAGTGTTATTCCCTAAGGAGTAGAATTCAAGACCTTATTGATAACAATACCATATCTATAGCTAGTGTGAATGACAAAGGAAATAAATTTGTAGCTCCTCCAAATATTTGCTAATCCCTTGCCTTCCCATTCTACTAATGTGATTGAGTCTAAGCATATTTCCTTTTGTCCTAATGATCTTGGCCTTGAGTCTAATAATGTGGTGAATCTTATTGGTAAACCTACACCTCCTAAGGACCTGTGTATTACCTTTTATCCTATTGAGACTATTGAAGCACCCGATGGCCCATTATATATCATTGTAAGGATCAAAGACATGCTCTCATGAGGGGTGCTCATTGATCCAACGTGTATGATGAATGTGATAACTTAAGAATATATTTATACCTTATAATTGCATCAATTAACATATGATAAATATAATGTGGTAATTAAGATCTTTGATGGTTTCTCTTATCCCGCTATTGGCTCTATTACTCTTCCTATTGAGGTTTGTACTAAGTGCTTAGATGTTAATTTTTCTATCATTCCTACATCGGATCAATTTCTTGTGAAGTTGGGACATCCTTGTGTCTCTTCCATGAAAACGATTCTTTCTATTGTTCATAAGTGTTTGAAATTCCCTCTTAATGAAAAAATCATAACAATTAATCATAGCATGTACCAACCCATGGTGAGGCATGGAAATGTTAATCTTGATTGCTTTTGGTCTAAACAATTTAAACCTCTTAAGCCTCGAAGTGGTGCTCTTTTTCAAAGTTATCAAAAGTGGAAGAATGAGATGATCTTATCCTTGAGTAAGCCTAGATATCCTAATCCCATTCCTCTTCTTCATGATAGACCTATTCCTCCTCCTCATGATGGACCTGGTCTTCTTCCTACATGTTCTATTCCTCCTCTATATGTTGTGGTTCCACCTACATCTTAAAAAGGGAAGCGCTTGACATTTCCTATATTCCAACCTAAAAAAAATTCTCATGTGCATCCTTCTTTAAAGGAAGAGAAGAAGCATGTGCCTATTGATCCTAAACCTTCACAACCTTCAACTAAAACTTAAATAAACTATTGTGCAAGATAATACTGATGGAGACGTTGTGCCAAGGTTTGTGAACTTGCTTCTCAACCCATTTCCTCCCCAAAGACTCCAAATGTTGATATGATCCCATTTGTCCAGCCTTCGCCTAACCCTGGGGAGGAAGTTCAACCTAAATCTCCAAGACATAAAATGCTTAATAAAAATGATTGTTCATGTTCTATTCCAATTAAAAACCCTATTTTATTAATATTGATGAAGAGATGGATGAAAATGACTTCATGCTAACAATGTTGATTCAAGTGATGAATATAAATATGTTGATGTTGACAATGATTTATCTAAACAATTTTCACAAGTATTAATCCTAGACCCTAGTAACAAACAAAGTGATCCATCATTAGAGAATGGTCCTTGTTTGGAACTTGTGGTAGCTCCATCTACCTTGCTCAAAGTTTCTCCTCTTTCATATTGTCCACCTTCCAAAAACAATGTTGAGAAAGATTGGGAGGCGGGTGACTTGCTTTATTAGCTTCATTCGTGTCATAGATTCTCTCTCTCTCTCTCTCTCTCCCCTATCTTGCTTGTTCGTAACCTTCTTCTATTTGTTTCTTAATTCTTCTATTTGTTGTCCCTAGTGTTGTCTACTTGAGGAAGATGCAAAGAATTGAGATCTCTTTTGGTCTCTCCTATGTTGACTCAAAAGACACATGTGCCCTTCTTCCATTGTGGTTCTACTTTCTTTGGGAAATGAGAACAATTCAATGCAAATATATACATGATATATATTATTTATCATAAGAGTATAATAACCCATGAGTTAAGTATAACCCTTATGATTTTTGTATTTTGTTATCATTATCCTTTGACTTTTCCTTTATTGGGGGCATATCATTGTGATAATGTGCTTGTCTTTTGGATGCATGTATACTACCTTAAAGCAATTCCTCCTGATAAGGCATATGCAATTGCTTTAACATGGGAGCATACACTCTGTTCAATGTTTCTCTCTTTGGCACATCTCTATACTCAAGTTACTTTGCAAACTTAGCCTTTTTCTTGGTAATTTTGGTAATTTTCTTTTCATGACTCATAGTAAGTGAACCTTACTAGGCTAAGTAGTCATGGTTCTCTTTTCTTTCTATTTCTCATTATGTCCCTTTTATCTTTATCTTGAAGTAGTAAGATACCTAAAGTCCACTCGGGGTTTGGTGTGTCTTGCTTTCTTAGTACATTGATAAAAGCCTTTCAATGTGAACCTTTGTACTTTACCGAGAGTATGCTTAGTCTCATACTCCCACTAAAGTGGGGGCTAAATGCAGCATCCTAAATTGTACTCCCTTACAATTTTGTCCACATTTGGACCCTCACCTTGGCATTCATGCCCTGAGGCCTAATTGGGACTTGATTATACTCATACTACGGAATTTTTCTGCCATTTTCATCTCACACTTCATCATGCCCTCAATGTTTGGTCTTTGATTGGGAAGGACCAGGGCCTGGCACCTTGGTCCTCCCAATTAGGACCCAATTTTTGGCCCCTTAATGGTCATAATATTTAAGTAGGAATCTGAACCCCATGTCAGCTCATGTCAGAAAATTAAGTTGTTTCTAGACAAGAAAGTATAAAAGGAGGTCTACCCCTCTCATTTGATCATCCGACAATTATATTAATCAATCAATTCAAACAATCAAGCATTCAAGTTCAAGTGAACAAGCAATCAATCTTCTTTCAAGCATTGGAGTAGAGATAAAGTCAAGATTCAAGCATTGGAGTTGACATTCATTTTCTATGTTATTGAGGACTTCAGGAAACCCTAATTCTATGTGGGGACAAACGAAACTTCACAAGGAGGTATAGAATTTGTTTTTTCAGTCATTATTCAGCATCTCCCTCAAAAGGAGAATATTTCCATTACTGCAATTTCATCATATTTCATTTCTATTTCATGGTTAATTCTAAAACCAAGGTTTGACCTATGGAAAACCACTATTCCCAACCTATTTCCCTTCTCTACTATGTGTATGAGAAGGTACAGAGTTGTGATCTTCAAAATTGTCTTTATTCACAATGATGAATCAATCCCCCATTGGAGTGTGAAAAGTACAGAGGACTAGAGCAATCACCATCCCAATCCCGACAAATCAAGAGCTCCTTCTAGGAACAGGTCTGAATACTCTTACAATCCTCAAATCCAGGTTCATGGCTCGATCTGACGAATGTAGCTCACAATTCATGTATTTTTACATCAATTCCAACATATTTACCCTAATTTCAACATTTTCACAATTCAACTTAAAAGAGGGAAGTCCAATCAAATCCAGTAAATCTAATAGAATTATCAACCCTTATCCTTACTGGTTTGTGGCTAGATCCATTGGGTTTACCTCCCCCTTTAATGTATTGGTCCCTAAGCAAAAATTAGAAGTTTTCATCCTTCTTGTGGTGGAAACCCTAATTTTTCACCATTACACATTCAAACTTATAAGAAATGGTATAACTACTGTGTAGTGCCCCTCCCTGATTCATCCTGTATTTTTGTACATCAAAGGAATATATTGATCTAGCTTAGTCTATTTTATGATGATTTGATGGTATCATGTTATGTACTAACCCTATTTCATGATTGTATTGGATATGATGATGGATCTATATTTGATGATTTACATGTGTTCATTACTCATGATGGATCATATTGCTTATGGGATTTTGATGACATTATGATTACGCTAACCCTACTCTATGATTATGATGACTAATTTGATGCTACAATGTTTGTGAGTTGTCTTCTAGTGTCTTCATGATTAGAGACGATGTCATACCACTCATTGCGAGCACGATATGACGTTGTGATTCTCTATCACTTGCCTAATCATTTATGATGTATATGTGTTGTATATATGTTATATTATGTTTAGTGGTGGATGCAGGATTGCAAGTACCAAACATCGACTCCACCTGGTCTCACAGGTCTGAGTGTGTCTCTATCCCAATGGCAAGCTGTTGGAGATGGCATGTGTTTCCCTCTCATACTCTAGGCTTAAGTTGATACCATTTTCAATTAGTGTCTTGGCTTGAGTCATTGGTTTGCGTCATGCGGTATGTTGTTCAACCTTATGTCGGGTTGCCTTGTGAGTTTGTGATTACTTATTAATTAATAATTAATCAGTTTATATAATTCATTTAGTATGAAATTAAATTAATGGATGGCATAAATATTTGATATTAATGTGTGAATTATTATTCATTAATGTTTATATTTTATTGGTTATTTGAAATTGTGAAAATTAATTAATCAATTACTACATATAGCCCATTAGTGTAAATTATATATATATATATATATATATTTATTTATTTATTTATTTATTTACTCAGAATTAATTATAATTAATTGGTGAAATTATATTAGATGAGTATTTATGCTTATCGGTACATCCATTTATTTATTTATTATTTATTTGATTATTTTATATGTATGTGGGAGATATTTATAGTATTGAGTTTAAATAATATTGGCTAGAGCATTAATATCTATCTATATATTTAATTATTTGTTTATTGTTTATCTATTTTTATTTTTGGCTCATCTATTTATTGATTATTTACTTATTTATTTATATTGGTTTTGATTTATTACTTGAGCTTTTGATTTATTGGATTATTTATTTATTTATTGTTTAATTATTGGATGGGTATTCATGCATGTTCGTACATTTATCTTTTATCTTATTTATTGTTTATTTATTTATTTCATTGTTGGGTTATTTATTGTTTTGGTTATTTATTACATCGAGAGGCGTAATTACGTTGAGAGGCGTAACCTACAATGGCATCATATAGGAGTCATCACCAGTAACGGTGTAAGAAAAAAGAAGTGGTTTGTATTCTTCCAGCTCTATATATTTATAATCCCTCCTATATTCATATATATTCTAACATATAATTTTACAAGAACTAATAATCGAAAGGTTTCTATTGTGAAACTTTTTGTTAAATATTTTTACGCGAAGTAACCTATAATGACACGAAATAAAGGTCACCAGACCTGTCAGTATAACAAAAAAGAAATGTCTCATATTCCTGTCAGTTATAGCTCACATCATCTAGAGATGAAGCGACCGTTGTTCTCATTTCGCATCACCACACTTGAAATGATTCAAATGGAGAATGTAAATGACTCGCTTCTGTAGTAGTTACAATCGCACAATCTGCATGCTCTGAAGTTGAAGCGATTTGAATAAAGAACGTAACTGACTCGCTTCCACTACATATATAGACTCACTTCCACTATACCCATTTTATTCTGTCACACTCCCCCTCTCTTTAATTATATTGATTTTGATTCTGCAATCAGAGTATTGAACATTTTGGGATATCCATTTGCAAACTAGCACATTTTGCTTTGCACAAAAGGTTTTTCGATTCTTTGTTGCCTCCAATTAAAAGGTTTTTCAGATTTTGATTGCTCTGCACAATCCGAGAATTTGGAAAATAGCATTTATGTAAATTACATTTGAATCATTGAATCATAGGACATTACAGACCAGTCGTTTCATCTTCTCTATGTCTTTTTAAATTAAACAAGGGTTTTCTTTCAACTGCAGCATTTGGACAACCGCTTCCAGTCCTACAGGCGAACTTTTCTGACTTGTACTAAACAAACCACAGTTTGCACTTGCAGGATATAGGTACCCCTCATTTTTATGTCGTCTCTAGCATTAAATTGTGTATAATTCATTTGATTTAAAATATTTATGTGTTTCTTTGACCTACATATTTAATCATTTCAATTAAAAGATCCTAAGATGTGCATAGATTTTAGCTTCTCCTCTATTGCCTAGGTTCTTTTAAGTTTCACCTTACCATATGTTTGGATTTTGTTTAAATCGTTTCTATCATTTAGTTAAAGCAGTATAATCTAAATATACGATGTTCTTTTAAATCATTTCATCAATCTGCTTGCCATTTGAACATCTAACTAGCTTCCCACTTCGGCATAGATGTTTGATAAAAAAAACATAAGAGGTTGCAGCATTTTTAGGATCCAAATCAAGGAACTGTTGGTGTAAACACTCCAAAACCTACATTCTAATGTGATCTCCAGGCACCCAGAAAACTCATCCACATGTTTTCATGCACATAGAACGCGAGAAAAGCTTATGATATTAGGATGTGTTCTAGACTGCTTCATCAAGCAGTTCAAATATTTTGAGAGCATATTTGATAAATCTGTTTTCTCCATTTTTTTGTAATAATTGCATTATCCCCTTGACGCATTATGTTAAACGGTTTAGTCCACATTTTTCATTCATGTGTACCCGAGCATTTCCATCTCTAATAGTGATGTCTTTTATAGCTACTATCATCATTGCACAAAATCCTCAACGAGTGCAATAATATATGAAATTGTTATGATCTCTCTCTATTGTCGATCACCACTCCACAATGTTGTGTAATAGGGTTGTGATGTTGCCATTGGCTAGTTCAATTTACCTAAACAATGTTGAGCTTTTTCAACAACAAGAAGATATATAACTAGAATCAAATTTGGTAATGAAGACTTCTAGAACAAGCTCTGCTAATTTTCTAGCAATACTAATTAGTCCAAATCTTAAAAAGTGAAATGAAATCACAAAATTCAACTTGCATGTAATTCCTATATGAAATGTTCATGCTCACGTTGGAGATTAAAAAAATCATCTCCAATTCGATAATAGAAATCCATGAAAAAATTTCATCCTTCAAGATCCCTAAACATCCAAGGATTTTCATCTTCTATAATCTCTAAACAATAAAAAAAAAACATCCTCCAAGATCTTTGAATAACCAAGACTTTTTTTGTCCTTAAACACAGCACAAATTTTAAAAAATTGAATTGCAAAAATGATAACAAGATGACTTTCAATGAATCCAACCCTGCCTTATTAAATCTCTCCAATTTGCATGGTTTAACTTCATTCTACAACTATTTCAAAAAATTTAATATTAAGTGTTTAAAAGAACTTTTAAAAAATGTAAATATATTGTTTCATTACTTTTTAAATATAAAATTACCATGCTCAATCTTATAAATACTATTATTAATAATTTCTCTTGATATATACTCTAACCTATAGGAAATGAGGACCAACTAGGATTCCTCCATGACTCTAACTTGAGAAAGGGGACATGGCAAAATATTTTTCTTGTTAAAAGCAAATTTTTAGATACAATCCATTTGAGAAATTGCCCCCATTTTTGCATTTTATTTTATGCTTTTGTTCTCTAATCTTCATTTTTTTAAAAGCATAGAGTTTTTTTTTTTTAATTAGAAAATCTATTTTATAATTTGTCAAGGATTTCTATGTCTTTTAGACATTAACTTATAAATTAAAATAAATAATTTATATTTCTCCAACTCACATCATAAAGGAAGTTTTATTATTTTTTATTTAATAATTAACATTTCAATTTCAGGATCATTGTGTCAAGAAGGAATTTTATGCTGCACTAAGTTTTCAATTTACAAAAATCAAGTCATTAAATTTTTTTATAGAATTAAATATTTCTTTCATTTAAATCTTTGGTGTTTACTATTGTTAATATTTCAAATTCCACATTTAAACGAGTCATGAAAATACATGACTCTTATTCCCATGTTATTAATTATAATGTTTTGATTAAGGTAAATAGGGATTATATGCTCAAACTTAAGTACAATCAAAATAAAACAACATAAGAACCACTAAAATAAGAACAAACAAAGAGGCAAACATGACAAAACCACAAGGAGTGAGCCAAAAACTAGATAACAATAGTTGAACCAACAAAAGAATATGTCTACAAGTAGCCACAAAGTAGAAGACAAAAAAATAGAAAATTAAGGTGGTTTTGTTCATATTAAAAACCTCGTTACTAAGGTTTTTGGATGGGTTACCTTTTTTTGCCTTTTTAGTTTTCTAGCAACGCAGGGCGTACAAGACAATTGTCGGCCCAACGTTACTCCCTCGGTCTGTATTTGGCGTTCATCTTTTGGAGTAGCGCGATGGTGACAAATGGAAAGACATGCTGACTGGGTTTCTTTTCGGGGCCCACCTTTTAGCACAGTAAGCAAGCGGTTACCCGACACTGTCATGTTTTGGCGGGTGCATTTCTGTTTGAAAAGATTTTCTAGCAGCCTATCCGCGGATAGCGAAATCCTTTCGGTTCATGAAAGTATTAAGATCGTTGCAGGCAAGGAGTGAAGTCTCGAGACCGTTTTGCTGGGTGTGATCTTCAGTGTGACACGGCATGGTTTTCTGTTCGAGGGTGGTTATGCCTTTTTTGGCGTGTTTGGGAGCTGTTTTCCAGAGTCGGGGGCTCTATTTATGCTTTTTTTTTCCCTGTTAGTGGGAGTTCAGAACTTTTGAGGAACAATTAAGTTTACTTAGTAGGGATTTTAGCATTTAAAACTATTACTGTTTTCTAGAGAAGGTTATTCAAATTGTGCCTGCGACCTTTATGATACTTCTTTCAGTATGCTTTGATGGTCTTTTATGTGTTGTTCTATTAGAATTCCAATAACTTTGGGAATACATCTATCTAAGATTTTGCCAATTAAACTATGTTTTGCACTTGTTATTTGGTAAATGCATGATGAGTATTTCCTTATGTTGCAAAGAAATTTAATTGTATCTTGGTTATGTTCCTGATTCAGACTTGTAGATTGTTGAATGGGCTTATGAAAATCATATGTATTTGGGTTTTGTATGCTTGTGTCTTTAAAAAAATGCTCTGGCGTATCGCCTCAATAGTCTAGATTTACTGTTCTTAAAGTTTCCTTCTTTCCCCTTTTCCTCCAAACCCATAAGGAAGAGTCGGCTTCTCAATCCTGGAGGTTATTCAATGGAACCCATGCAACAAGTCCCCCATCACTGAATTTACCATAAGGTTGTTTGTTTCCAAGGTAAAATTTAGAGTCAACAGTTCTTTTTCTGGCACGCCCAATGGGACAAATTACTTCAAATATATCTCTGAGCTAGTTTATGAGTCATAACCCTGTCACCAGGAGTCAGACAGCTTTAAATCCTCACCTTCTTTTTCCTCAATTAGTGACCGTCCATTCAGCCACAGCTTCATCTTCTCAGAGTTTTCCCGCAGTCATACACGCTGTGATGGCACAAGTTCCCACCAGAAATTTTGTGACCTGGGATAATGGTAGCCCCCTCATACCCCCAGTTCCACCCATGATTTGGGGAGCCATCCCTGCAGCTGCGCTTAAGGTCGTTCCTAAGTTCACATGAGAATGTCATAAAACTCCTGGGGAGCATTTGCAACATGTAGCCACTGTCTACACTATCCATGGTATCACTGAACAAACTATGGCTCTAAGATTGCTCATAGCCTCTTTCAAAGGAAAAGCTTTGGACTGGTTCAGATCCTTAGGCCCCAACACTATAGGAGATTGGGATCAGCTGGGAAATTGTTTCTTTCAAAGATTCTCGGATAAAGCCAACAGATCGTCCTTAATGCACCAACTCATCACAATAAAGAGGGCTTCGACCGAAACACTGACCGATTTTAATCTAAGGTTTCAACAAACCTGGCAAAGGATACCATTGTCTGCTCGCCCTTCGGTAGATATGGCTTTTGTATTCTATCTAAAAGCTTGCATTTCTGACATATCAGTGATGATTCAATATTTAGGAGGTAATACTCTTCCGCAAGCATTTGATATAGCAGTCCAAGCTGAAAACAACCTTATCGATGCTAGAAAGCTAGCCCCTCACCCTATAATGCCAATATTCCCTGAAATATCCATCCAAGTCGTAGAAGAGGCCACTCCCAGTATGTCCACTCTGCGGTCTATGTATTCATTCCCTACTCCCCAAACCGTCTCTTTGGCTGCTGAAGTTAGTGATATGAAGAATCTCCTAAGATCCTTCTCCAATGAAATTGTCAACCTAAAAAGAGCCTAGGTCTCGCCCGCCAAGCCCCCTTTTTTATCAAAATTTCCAAGGGAATCGACCTCTGTACCAACATACAAATCATCATGCTGATAAACCTCCTCCACCGAATGGCCAAATAGTCCCAGTCCCCAATCTGTTGCAAGCTGTCTACCCAACCACTGGTAGGGAACTCACAGTGGGTCAAAATAACTTGGCAGACGACACCAACTCTTGGTGTTTCCCGTACAACAATGCTCATACTCTGAGGAATTTCCCAAGAGGGAATTTGCAGCAGAGGGTTGCAGAACAAAGGAATTCAAGCATGACGTCGGAGGAGTCTGCATATACATCTCTGGGTATGGACAATGCGGCTTTTGTCACTCAGATGCAAGGGATGTCATTACAACAAGAAGCAGAGATCGCCCCTAATCATGCACTTTTTTCATGGATGGAGGACGAGGATGGAGTGTTGACCAATGACGTAATCACCCCAAAGAATGGAACCCCTCTCGTGCACTCAGATTACAATCTTCTCTCTAAAAGGCATTTGATTGGGGAAAGCACCGGCAGTATGAGATCAATGCCCATGGATAGGCCCCCTGAACTACCGGTCATTAATTCTGCCTATCCAAGAAAAGAGTTCATCCCTTATAAGCCAAAGGAGCCAAAGGTTCTCATGCCTCAGGTGTTGGATGTGGTGGAACAGTTGAAGAAGGCCCTAGCTCATGTCTCTTTGTGGGATCTTCTGAGTATTCTGGAGCAAAATAATAGACTAAGAGAGGCATTGTCTCATGACCAAAAAGACACAAGTGCGATAGCTCCGCAATCCCTTCAGACTGACGAAACGGGTCTCCGACCAGCAGTAGGCAAAGTACACTCTCCGACCATATTAACAAATGAAGGCTCACCCCCTACTGCCCAAGGAGAAGGTAAGCCTAAGACAAATCCATTCTACCTTACCCTTATAGTTGGAGATAAGCTTTTGCATAACTCCATGATACATTATGGGGCTAGCACTACTGTCATGCCTAAGAAAATCGTCGAAGTATTAAACATCAAGTATGACCCTTTGAATAAAGGGGTCATGCAGCTCAATGGGAACAGGGTTCACACGGTAGGTCTCATCAAAAACCTCCCCCTAACATTATTTGCATGTCCAAGTGTGGCGGTGTCTTAAGAAGTAGTAGTCATTGATATCCCTCCTGTCTTTGGACTCTGTCTTTCTCGAGATTTTGCCACTAAAATAGGAGGCTATATGTCCCTAGATTGGTCCCATCTCATCCTCTATACCCAACATGGCGCCAAGCTGAAAATCCTTTCAGAACCCCTTCACGCTGAACATATAGCTGACCAGGCCTTGACTAATTTCGAGGCTACCCACACCAATATATCAAACGATGAACGAAAGTTGGTAGAGCTTTTAGAACACAAAGAAGTAACGGGAGAAATTCTGCCTGAGCAAGAAGCCTTCCTGAATGAGTTCATAGATTCGGACCCCTTCTCTAACTACCATGCCATCAGCTTGGGTACCTATTGCATTTTTGAAGAAAACCAGATCATCCCAAAGCTTACTAAGGATCTGTTCTCTGAAGAGCAGTTATGTTCAGCACTATAGACCCTACACTTCGACGACACCAAATGCAAGATGGGCTCCGGAGCGGGAGTTTGTCTCACTCCCCCTTCGGGTGATCAAATCCTAAAGCCTTTCTGGTTGCAGTTTGCATGCTCAAATAATAAAGCGGAGTATGAAGGATTGATTCAAGGTTTGAACATGGTGAAAAGGATGGGCATTAAAAAATTGAAAGTCCCTCGTGATTCTGAGCTAGTGGTTCATCAAGTTCGAGGGATATCCAGTGCCAAGCATGTCCGCACGAGGTCTTATCGTGCTAGAGTGTGGGATCTAATGGAGAGTTTTGATGCTTTCAATATCATAAGCATTCCTTAGAAACTAAATACCACAGCGGACCAAACGGCCACCATCGGAGCACAATTTGATCCTGCTACGGACATCCTAACCGGCTCCCAAGCAGTCAGTGTGGTTGTTCGCCCGGCTATCCCTGATAATGATACTTACTGACAAGTGTTCGAGAGCGATGAACAAATTGCTTTGTTCATCCAAAGCTCAGGAGAATTTGCTGATCAGCTGCAATCTAAGATAAAAGAAGCTTAAGGGAATCAGGTCATCCAGCTAAGATCCAGTAAGCTCCCTAACAGTTTGATCACCTTAGAGAACCTGTTTGACCATGAGGATGCTAAGAAGGATAAGCGGAAGCTCATAGCAAATAAAGAGGATGACGCCGAAATGTCAGTCGACAGTGGAAGTGTTCTCAAGGTAGGAAAAGGTGTTTCCTCCGAAGACAAAAATAAGTTGGCTTGATACTGTGATGAATATGAAGGTGTCATGGCTTGGTCTTATGAGGATTTAAGGGGATATGATCCTAATATCATCCAACATACCATCGAGCTTGCAAATGATGCCAAGTTGGTCTGGCAAAAGCAAAGACTGGTTAACCCAAAAATTGAATCCCTCATGGCTCAGGAGTTGAAAAAGTTGATCGAATCAAGGATCATTTACCCCATAAAGCACAGTACATGGGTGTCAAATTTGGTCCCTTTTAGAAAAAAGAATGGAGATATCCAGCTCTAT
Organism: Cryptomeria japonica; assembly: GCF_030272615.1. Taxonomy (NCBI): domain Eukaryota; kingdom Viridiplantae; phylum Streptophyta; class Pinopsida; order Cupressales; family Cupressaceae; genus Cryptomeria; species Cryptomeria japonica. Next base: position 421,227,401 of record NC_081407.1, read on the forward strand.
GTGGATTTTTGAGATCTGAATCAAGCGTCTCTCAAAGACCACTATCCCCTGCCATCCATGGAACAATTAATGAGCATAGTGGCAGGATCAGAAATATTCTCAATGCTCGATGGTTTCTCGAGATATAACCAAGTAAGTGTGAAAGTGGAAGACCAGCACAAGACGACATTCACCACTAAGTGGGGGATGTTTGTGTACCAAAAGATGCCTTTTGGATTGTCAAATGTTGGAGCAACCTTTCAAAGGGCCATGGATTTAGCCTTCAAAGAGCTATTTAATAAGATCATCTTAATATACTTAGATGACCTGACTGTGTTTTCCAAACACCGGGAGGATCATTTTTTATCATCTCGAGTTAGTCCTCCAAAAATGTCTTGAACTTGGGATTTCCTTAAACCCAAAAAATTGTATCTTTGGGGTTCCTCAAGGAAAATTACTTGGGCATATAGTTTCAAAAGAGGGTGATTCCATTGACCCAGACCGGGTCAAAGCTATTAAAGACCTTCCCCTCCCGGTCAACAAAAAGGGAGTCCAATCCTTTTTAGGAAAGGTCAATTTTGTTAGTCGTTTTATCTCTGACTTTGTCGGAATAATAAGACCCATCACTCTCATGTTAAAAAAAGATATACATTTCAAATGGACTATCGAGGCCAAAAAATCTTTTGATGAAATAAAAAATGCTATATGTTCCACTCCCGTATTGTCTAACCCAGACATGTCCAAGGACTTCATAATGTACGTTTTTTTTTGTCAGCATAGCATCACCATGGTCCTAACTCAAAAAGATGCCCAAAAGGGAGGAGAGCATCCCATAGCTTTCCATTCAAAAACTCTCAAGGATTATGAGGCTCGATACAACTTTGTCGAAAAGTAGGCCTTAGCCGTCGTAAAAGGACTAAAGAAATTCAGGCATTTCATTGCCTGTAATAAAACCACGGTGTACGTAGCCCATCCCGCAGTAAGGGAATACATTATGGAGGGTGACATCACTGAAAAGAGGGCAAATTGGATCACTAAGATCCTGGAATATGATGTCGATATCAAGCCAACAAAGCTCATTCGTGGGAGAGGCCTGTGTGAATATATAGTGCAAGAATGCGAACCCCACAATGATGAAGCGGCCATAGAGGAAACGGTTATGTTTGTGCTTAATGTTCCAAGCGACAACTAGATTGACAAAAGAAAGCACTTTATGAAGACTAGGATTTTTCCCAAAAATCTCCCCCCGGCTAAGAGGAGATTTTACAGACTCCAAATAGTGGTTTTCGCTTAATAGATGGAACTCTTTTCAAAAGAAATTTTGATGGAGTCCTGCTCCGCTGTGTGGACCGGAGTCAAGTTGATAAAATCCTAGATAAGTTCCACTACGGCTCCTCGGGAGGCCACTTCTCTACACCCACAACCACTATCAAGATTACTGAAGCTGGGTATTTTTGGCTGTCCATGTTCAAAGATACACACAATTTAGTAAGGGGATGTAAAGAGTGCCAGTATTACACGGGAAGGAGTAAGAAAGTTGCAATGCCACTCAGGCCCGTGTTAGTGGAAGAGCCTTTTGCTCAATGGGGCCTTGATTTTATCAGAATGATCAACCCCCCAAGTTCATCCGGACATAAGTGGATCATGACTGCTACTGATTATTTCACCAAATGGTCTAAAGTCGTTCCTTTACGGAATTCATCAGAAAGTGAGGTGTTGGCTTTTCTAGAGGATCTGACGTGTCGGTACAGTCCCCCAAAAACTATTATATTAGATAGTGCGCACGCATTCACAGGCTCACGAATTACCCAATTCACCCTCAGCAGAGGTATTTATCTCAAAACCTCTTCTAACTACTATCCTCAAGGGAATGGACTTGCTGAGTCCACTAAAAAAAACTCGATCAGACTTATTAAAAGGATAGGTTCTGAATATAAGAGGGGGTGGCACCACCACCTAAGAAGCGCACTAAGGGTGGACCGCATAACACCCAAGTAGATTCTAAAGAACTCCCCGTACAAGATGGTATATGGAAAAGATGCACTTTTCCCCATCTCACTAGAGATGCTAGCATTGCAATTGCTAAAATCAATGGAGGTCGCCGAAAATGGCCCCATGGTCGTAAGATTGGCAGAGATTATGGAGTTAGAAGAAGCGAGGGAGGTAGCCTTTGCGGCCAACCAAGACAGACAGGAAGTCGTCAAAAGATGGTTTGACAGTAAAAAGAGTTCTGATCTAGTTTTCACCCTCGGAGACCTCATATTGAAATATAACGAGAAGACGACGAAGCCTTGTCAGCATGCCAAGTTTGACTGCCTATAGGAGGGACCTTTCCGCATTATACATTGCAAAGGTTTCAATGTTTTTGAGTTAGAAGACATGAATGGGGACCCCCTCCCCATCCCAGCTAATGGTTTCCACCTCAAACCTTTTCATTAAGTGTTTCGTCCCCTTTTTAATGTATATAATGTATATCATGGATATAATGTATATAGTGCCTATTTATCTTATTTATTTCTAGCTAGAATCAAGTAAGCAAATAGAGAAAGAAGAGGACAGATAAAGGAGAAAAGCGAAAATCGATTATATTAAAAGCATTCTTGTATTTTTATTACAAAATGGGTAGGCTCTTGGCCTCTCCTTTTTCTACAATCATTTTGTTCAAATCCAAGATGACGATTTGTCACCTCTTCAGTGGGTCTCTTCAGTCTCTTCCTTGTCAACGTCAAAGGTTTCCTCTTCTCCTAGCCACTCAAAGTCAGAGGCGCTCTTGAGCTCCCCAGGCATGAAAATAACAACCAGGTTTGGTTGCTGATCTAGCATCAAAATTCTCGAGAAGATATAGTCCCTGAATCCAGTATATCAGTCTGTACCTTTCGGGACCAAGACTATCAAATGGACACGCAGAATAAATTTTGCGGCAAGCTCGACGCGATACCAATGAGCGGGTGCCAAGCCACCTCCTCGTTGAGTGTGACGAACTGCTCCAGGCCAGATGCCAGAGGAAGCCCTCGGAAGGGGACGTAGTATGCAACCACATTCTCTAGTCCACCCAAGTAATCCTCGGAAAAGAGAGCCTGAGTCAGCTGTGTCGCTAGCAACCTAGACTGATCGCAATCCAACAGAGAGGCTATGAATCACGAGTAGATGTTTGTATTCACTCGGTATCAGTCTGGGTTACCAACAAAATCCTCTCCAAGTATCCATTTGATGGCGGCTATTATTAAAGGATTCTTCCTACGCATCATCCCCTGCAATCTCCAGTCGGAGATATTTCCCAAGAAAGCGACTTGCGTTTTGTTGTTGACGAGCCTAACGGGAGTATCCATTTCTATAGAAGCTTCGTCGTTAAAGCTTGCAATGTGGTAAAAGAATGTCTGAAAAGACATATTTATAGCAGAATTTCAGCAGAAAGATGTCGAATGCTCAGAGTACATGCTTTCCCAAATCCTAATGTTTCTGTCATATCTCCATTAATTCGTGTCATGTGAATGGGATTGTTCTTAGAATACCGATGTTTTGTCAGTTACCTTGAGATGGAAGTGAATATGAGAAAAGAACCACGTGTACGTACAGGTACGTCGCATTTTAAATACCAAGTTGCGCTGGACTGTTTCAGCCCGCGCGAAGTTTATTACTAGTCGATCCTCTCTATCAAAGAAAATATTTGCTTGAGGGAATTTTCCCGAGTAATCGCAAACTAGCCAAAGGCATTCTTGGGAAGTAGGAATGGCAGCACCCTTCATCTGTGGGGGTTTATTGTAGCAACAATTTGAGCTGGCGCGCGTGTGAGAAGGTACTTGCCATTAAACATTTCACTTTTGCAAAAATTTAGGCGTGTTTCGCATTTAAGGCTTGAATCTCTTCCCTCCTATTTGTCCATTTTTTTGAAAAGCGAAAGAAAAGAAGACGAGCAAGTTTTATCTCCTGATTTTAGAATTTTGCCAGCAAGGAAAGGAAGCTTTCTGCCCATAATGGATTCTAAGGTTGTGTCCGCAAGTATTATTCCTGGAGGTTTCTGGGTTAATGTTTTTGGGGAGCTATCTTATTCTGCGCATGTTGTCTCTCCAAAGAAGGAGTATCCAAAAATGAAGGCCAAGGCTAAAAAGATAACCCGAAATGCATGTGCTATTCTAGATTCTTTGGAAAATATTTTTGAACCCAAGATTTGTAAGCAACCCAAGAACCTCAGAGAGGCTTCTTGTTCAAGGATGTTGCATTATAGAACTGACTCCCAATCCATGGCGGTACGTTTCTGGAATAGCAGTGCTCCCCAATGCTTGGTTCTCACAGTCTCGTACTGCCCTGAGCTCATAGAAGCTTGCACGGAGGTTTTTGATCCCACCTCATGCTCTATCAGTGACTCCCTCTTGACATTGATCATATCTCTAGAAGCCATTAGGGAGATGATGTGCTTCTTGATTTTCGAAGCAACAGAGGTTTTCTCAGAAATCTCAATGGAGGAGTTCTGGAGTACCAAGAGAGACGCTTTGACTTTCTGTCAAAGGACTCTCAATTGAAGTCTGTCTACTGGACTTTCAAAGTTCCCTTTGTCCTACAGTGATCTAAAGCAAGACAACCTCAAGGATATCTCTTCTACCCTGGCATGGTTGTGTGGTCATGACAGCGACCGGGATATCACAGCCTCCATGATGGGTTTTCTCTTCAAATGTAGGAAGCAAAGGGAACTATTTCATTTTGACTTCTCTGTAACTATTGTCAGGGCCATTATTAAGTAATTATCTGAGTTCCAGCAGTTGCAGTGCTTCAGATTCTCTTCGATATTGGTGCACCTATTTTTTCACCAAAATGAGGCTTTCTTCGGGCAGTTCATGTGCTTGGCCACTTACGACGAATCTGGAAATGTAATGTCGATGTCCTACTGGACACCTCTGTTGTTGGCCTCCTATGATTCATATCAATTTTTGAATTTGTTCATGACTCCCGTGCTCAAAGACCTTGGAGTGATCCCCAATGAGCCATTAGCCCGTTTCTCCCAGATCCAGATGAACTGGATGCAAAATGAGTGCCCTCCTTGCGACTGGTTTGTGGGCCCTGATTTTTCTTTCATCCGAGTGCATGGGTTCTTCGAAGAACCTTTCCGGCTACCCACTTACGTAACTAATCAAACCCTGGCTCTTGAAATGGCAAGGCAGTTGGTGAGGATTGAAGGAGCCATCGGGGCAGGAAGACATGATACCTCTATCACCGAAGATAACAAGGCCATTGGCCCAATCACTCTAATGAGAAGGAAAATTTCAGAAGAAATCCTGACGTCAAAGATGGTGCAGCTTGGTTTTGTAGTGATTGATGACTCTTGGAGCTATGACCCTAACGGTTGCTTAATAAAAAGAAAGAATGTTGTCAGGCATGAGCCTCGGAATTCATGGGCAGAGCGCATGAACCCCCGGGTTGACGACCTGAACCTGTATGTGGGCCCTGATGATTTTCCTGTCTTAAGACGCCCCCCATGGCTAAATTTTTATTCTCCCTTGTAGAAGGTCAACCCCGTGAAGCCTATCCCTCAGGTATTGTTGGAAAACATGAAGACTTTAGTTTGGTCCAGAAGGAAAAAGGAAGATTTTAGGATCTATCGGCAAAAGGTAAATCAACCTAGAGATAGCATCGGAAATGCCCCCCTAGATGAGTGTTTTGAACAGGAATGGTGTAAGGCAAATAAATCTGATGATGAGATAGGTGACAGTTCCTCACGCAGGGACTCATCTCGCAAGGTTGCCATGCGGCAGGAGGTAGAGGTTATAAATATCGAAGGGCAAGATCTAGAACCACAAATTCTCCTTCCTTTGGATAGCGCAGCTCGCAGGCCTCGTTCACAAGCTGGTAAAAGACGGTCTGAGAAGCAGTCCCGTGAGAGCCCTCCAAAGAAGAGGTAATATCCTAGCACGTCAGGAGGAAACCCACCCTCTCAAATTCTAGAAATACCCTCAGATCTTCAACGGTTGTCGCCTTCCATTGTTCAGGTACGCCCCTTTTTCCCTCATCTCTAGCTCAAGTTGTTTCTTTGGTTGTCCCCATGACCACAATGTAGACCTCAGTCCCTACCACTCTCACTTTATCCCCAACAGGTATGCCAGTTGATCCCCAAAATGTGCTCCCGTAGACCTCTGTCCCTTTCCCGGCCACGGCTTTCATATCCGTAGCGTTTCCTTTGCCAGCATCAGAAACAACCCCCATGTGGTATAGGCTAGGTTTTGGAGAATCCTCTCCTCAGGTTATGGGAATACCATCCTCAAGCCCTTTCCCGTTAGGGGCTCCCCCTTTTGTCCTGTTATTTTCCCCATCGGCTCTGGCCCATCCCATCCAAACTGCTTTCGTTGGGCCCATTTAACAATTCCCCTTTGCAATTCCTCTTGGTCCAGCTTTTGCAGGTCAAGCTATCGATAATCTAGATGAGTTCTAGCAGCAGGTTGTTTATTATAGAACTGCTCGTCTGGGTAAGACGAGAAAGCGAAAGGAAAAATAAGGCACTCGTCCAGCCCACCCTCGTTTGCAAACACATTTCAGTGAGCAAAAGTATTGCCTCTACTTTGCAAATCTTTTTCCCAATGTTGACAAGCCGGAATCTCAGATGAGACCAAATGATTACATGCTACAAGCCATCGGCATAGTCTTCAAAGTTCCACGACATCTGACAAAGTAGAAATGATGGAGGAGACCTCAAAAGCTGAATCCATAGATTTTATCAAGAAGAGTTGCCATCTGGAAAAGCTCCAAGCAGAGAATGCTAGTCTCTGAGATTCTATCACCCAACAAAGGAAGGAAGATAAAGCCTGGAGCTCAAAAATCAATCATCTGTAAAGCCTACTGGCTCGAGCTAATTTGAAGAAAGGGAAGTTGTAGTCGGCCTTCAACAATGTGAGCTCTCAGCTAAAAGGCCAAGAGGTGACAAGGAACGTGGCTCTGAAGGAATTGCAAGAGAAGGATGCGGAAATACAACAATTAAAGGCTACCTCTAGGGATGTTACTCAAGTCCAGATGCAGTTGTGTGAAGAAATCCTTCTAAAAGAGGATTATGCCCGTTAATTGAGTGAGGCCCAAGTATCACTGTCTGAGGAACAGATAAATTTCAAAGCAGAGCTGAAAGCGAGAGAGACTAGTCTTGGACAATTTGATGAGTGCATTTCAGAGTTAGAGACTCTTTTGCGGCATGAACAAGATCGTACATCGCAGTTGCAACAAGATGTTTGGAGTGGAGAGGCAAAGATCCTTACTTTGGAGAATCAAGTGGCCATTGAACAAAGCAAATACAGTCGGCTCCAGCAGGAGATGGTTGTGAAGGATAATAAAATTTCGCGATTACTGATCATTCCACCTCCGCAACAGATTTCTCCAGATTATTCTACCATATTGACAGAGCTGTATGTTTCTCATTGGGAAAAGGTAAAGCAATACTACCCTTCCCTGCAGCTTGTGCTAAGATTCCTTAGTGATGCGCAGTCCCTCTGTGTTGAGGCCAATGCCCTCATTAGCAGTTCCATGCTTGTCATCGATCCTAAGTTCCCGATAGCCTAGGGTCTTATTCAGTTGTTGTATTCTGCTCAAGATGAGGGACTAAGGGAGAAAGGGATTACTGATCGTCGACAATTGATTAGAAAGACGAATGTTTTATTAAACCGACACAGGATAATCATGCAGGCTTCAGCAGCCCTTACGCCCTTGCAGTTTTCAGTTCCAGACATCAAGCGGCATTTAGAGAGGTTTGTTTCGTTGGGCCTGCCTTCTCCTTTTCCCGTGGATGATACTGTGCTAGGGATTGAGCAAATATTAAGTCAGGTTAAGCATTTGCAACAAGATAGAGCTTTCCTGTAGCGCCTGGGGAATCCTATTTTGGTGACCGAGGTGGAGTGTCTTTTGCACCCTCTGACCCAACTCTCTACTCTCCTAAAGCAGGTCCAGGACAAACCTGTACCCTTACCTTTTGATGAAGTGATTTGCCTAGATCAATATTTCCAGAGTTTAGAGGCGCAGGTTACGCTATCTGAGGATGAATGGATGCTTTTGCAGCAAGCCTTCGATCTGCTCTGTCCCGTTTTGGCATGAAGTCTAGTCTGCGAGCCGACAATTTTGGGTTCTCATATTCCGCAGGCAGAATTTCCCCTCTTAGTCGCCAAAAAATGTTCATATTAAAAACCCTGTGACTAAGGTTTCGACTAGGTTACCTTTTTTTGCCTTTTTAGTTTTTCAGCAGCACAGGGCGTACAAGAAAATTGTCGGCCCAACATTACTCCCTCGGTCCATATTTGACGTTCAGTTTTTGGAGTAGCGCGATGGTGACAAATGGAAAGACGTGCTGACTGGGTTTCTTTTTGAGGCCCACCTTTTAGCACAATAAGCAAGCGGTTACCCGGTGTTGGCATTTTTGATAATGATGTTGTGATTGTCATTGATTGACACACACTTACTTTGAGATCACTTATTGTATGTATGAGTTATGCTCAACCAGTAATTTGTTCCAACCGGTATTATGTATTATAGTCTTTAGACTATCGGTGTTTTGCAGAAAGTGTTTTCTGATCTCAAGTGGTATGAAGACCCAAAGCAGTATGTAGACCTCAAGCAGTTTGAGGATCCCAAAGCGGTACAAAGGATCAAAGTGGTTGTTATCATTTTTCCCAGTCTTCATTTTGACAAACTGGTAATTGGTAAAATGTGTGAACCAGTAATTGGTTAAATGTATGAACCCGTATTACTCTGTGATGAGTTACCAACCGGTATTTCTGTGATAAGTTATCATCCACCGACACTTTGGCGGTGATTTTGTGTTGTGTTACCAAATGTGTCCAGATGCACTGAACCTAGGAACTTGCAATGTAATCCCATTGGACCGACATGAAATCAGATTCCTTTATAAGGACATCATGTCTAGGGTTTTAGGTGTTATTAGGGTTTTAGGTGGTTGAGGTTTTTGTATGTGTGATCACAGAAGAGAAGATTTGGTCTGTGTGAAGAAACAGAGTGTGGAGATACTGAAGATTGAAGTAATGCTAAATGTGCATTAACAATGAGCTATCAAGGATCTAACCAAGCATATTGTGCTAGTATTTAGATCACTCACTTGTTGATTACTCACATCTTCGACAAGTCTGAAACCCTTAGCCGAGTAGGCCTGGCAAAGCCTTTGTAAATCCTCTAACAAGGTGGTTCACAACTGTGGATCTAAAATCCTCTCACAAGGTAGACTTTAATCGGACTTATCTCCTAACAGAGATTGAGATTCCTAACAGGATTTGTTCTGGTGAAGAACATTGTATGACCTTAACCGGTCTGGTTATCATTCTGCAGATAGTTACTTATGAGTTTCATCTCACCGTGGTTTTTCCCATTTGGGTTTCCACGTCAAAATCTCTTGTGTTATGGTGATTGTGCTCTTGTCGGTGAATGCTTTATTTGTTGTTTGATTTGCATTTGTCTTAACCGGTTTGTTAGTAAATCTATTATACTGATTAACTGTTAAACTGTTTAACTGTTTAACTGTTTGAGTTCAGTAATTTTTGGTATACTAATTCACCCCCTACTCTTAGTATTCATCAACTGGTATCAGAGCCAACCTTTCTATAAGTTTAACCACTTGGAAGGAGATATGGGGGAATACACTATGAGGGAGCTTACTCATTGTCTCACTCAGACTGAGAAAGCCTTTGATGAACTTAAAGTCAAATATAAAGCCTCTCTAGCAAAGAGAAGAGAGCATGCTGAGAAACTGATGGAGCTTACTAAAAATAGTTCTTCTGATGAAGCAGACATGGAAGCCCTAGTTGAAGAAGTTGAAAAACCGAATGAGTCTAATGCCAATCTGAGAAAGGAACTGGAAGGATTGACTATCAAAATGTGTCAAGAGCTTGAGAACCGGAGGAAAGTTGAAGACCTGGTAAAAGACAAAGATCATGAGATCTCCAAGCTGAAGCAAGAAATCAGTGCACTTACCGCTCATCTCCAAGAGAGTAAAGTGGAAAAGGAAGAAATGCAAGGTGAACTAAACATGGCTATTTCTGAGAATGCAACCTTAAAGGAATCCAATGCTACTATTTCCAAGGAACTCACTGAGTCAAAGGAAATACTTGTCAAATTCAATAAGAGTACTGTTAAGCTAGAACAAAAGCTTGAATCAGCAAAACCGGTAAAGAATACCACTGGACTTGGTTTTTCTGGTTATAAGGAAGGTGAGACCTCTGGAATAAAAGATGGAGCATCAAAGAAGCAACCGGCACCAAAGGATAAAGGTAAGCAAAATTTTAAACTCGATTGCTTTAATTGTCTCAAGGAAGGACATACTGCTAATGTGTGTAGAAATAAGGCTTACAATAATTTTCCTTATTTTCTAAACAATAAGCCTAGATACAATAGATTCAATGGTAACTGTTATGCATGCAACAAGTTTGGGCATAGAGCATTTGAATGCAGGTCTGTTATACACAACATTGGGAGATATCCTCAAAGGAGTCAAGGATTTTTTCTTGAATCCTCTGTGAACCGGAATCCAAACCGGTATAATGCCTATGACCATCAGTCAGGTGGTGGTGGCTATCAAGCGGCAACCGGTTGGAGAGAAACCTGTTTGATCTCTCATAGTAGTGATCACATTACTGCAACATGTAGAAGAAGAATGGAAACATGAATAATGGACCATGGAGAGCACCTGGAATGGTTTGCTATCATTGCAACAAACCGGGTCACACAGCTAGAATCTATAGGATGAGGAAAAACATATCGGATGACATACCAGTCACTCCAGAAGGAAAGATTGATGTTGAAACTATTCAAACGGACATGAAGAAAACCTGGAAAAATAAACCAGAAGTAGTATCACAAAAAGAACCTGTTTCTGCACCTAGTGTGGAAATCTCTGAACTGGTAAACTAAGCTTCAGAAAAGCTTAGGGGGAGCGAATCGGTGAAATATTTTGAATCCCCGATTTATATCGGTAAAAGACCTTAACCGATATGTGTTAACTTGTCAATCGGCAGAAGACTGAAAATGGTAAAAGGCAAAATTAGGGTTTATGCCCTAACGGTGGAGCATTTATTGTGGTAGGTGAAGAATTCGTTTAAATGGGATTTTCAAGTCATTTTCACTTATCAATTTGTGAGCAAAGAAATTTTCAAGTGCAGAGCGACCAAAGGCAATTCATTTTACGATTCAAAGAGATTTCAAAACCTTGAAGTAGAATCTGAAGATAGTATCAATCAGTCAAGTGAAGAACACTAAGCGGTGTTCCAAGCGACCGAAGTGGTGTGTTGCTAGCTACAGTGTCAAAGCCCTAAATCTTGATTCGTGAAGGTATTTTTTGAGTTTCTTTGTTTATCATGGATTCTGCATCGCACTCCAGTTCTAGTGCACCTATTGATTCAACGGATTTCATACAAAGGAAGATGAAATACAATGACCTATCCCAGATACCCGTTGGTGTTATAGTTGAGGAAGGTATTTTAGATTATATTGATTGCAAAATAGAAGACCTAGGATCCTTAGTGATCCATTCTCAATTAGGTTTATTCTGTAGGGATGACAAGAAGATCAAACTGGAATACAACATCCTGGAAAGAAAGAAACTTCACAATGCGGTCTATTTTCTTGAAGAATTCACAGAAGATCACATCCGCATCATCCTAAGTAGAGTGCACGGTGACAAAATATATCTTGAGCGGATACATGACATCACACCATAAGCGATTCATGTCGTCACCAGTTTCTGTAACGTTGGAGAAGTGCCAACCCTAAGGAAAGTCATTAAGATAGAAATGACCAAGCTCACTGGTTCTGTGAGTGACCAACGGGGAATGATCGTCAACACCATCAAGGATGATTTGGTCAAGTATGCCTACATGGTGATCAGATACCGGACATTCTATGCCAGCAAAATTAACTTTGTCTATGCTGTTGTAGTTAATGCTGCCTACAAAAAGATCATGGAATATGCCTCATTTGATCTATGCACCTATATGCAGAGGCAACTTCTGGTAAATCTGAAGTCTATCAAACAAGACAATTCCTTAAGATTTAAATTTGGACAACTATTGGTAGGTTTGTTTTTCTACTTTCAAGGCTATTTTCTGGGAGTCAGTGATATTCAATGGTCTGCTGACCAACCAGTTACCAAGCAAATCAGATAAAGTCTTCAAGCGGTGGGAACCGGTTATCCTGAAGTCTTAAACAAATACTTTGATGAATTCAAGCGGAAGATGAGCCAGAGGATGAGGATATCTGGCGATATTGTCAAGAAGTATGAAGAGGACATCTACTTTACCATCAAAGTAGATGAGTGCATAATGGAGGTTGTAGAACCCAAAAAAGAAAAAGTTGAACCCATGGGATATGAGGTAATGTATGACATGCTAGATGGGTATGCCTCTACCCTACTTGCCTCGCCTCTTGATCCAAAGAAGAAGAGAACCAGCACCTACTTGGAAAGGGTAACACCAATTGAAGAACCTTCAATGAAGAAGGGAAAGGCAGTGCCATCGGTATCGGCACCGGTTACTTCAGCAAGTCCTAAAGTGACCAAGCGGTCAACTGCCAAGAAGAAACCGGAAGTTGCACCCACCAAAGTTTTTGAAAGAAAGCGGAAAATTAAGAGCAACTCACCAGATTCTGAGGATACAGAACCTAAAGTGCAGCCTAAAAAGACTAGGCAAACAAGGAAGAAGGCAAAGACAACTAACAATGAACCGGCATCGTCAGCACCGGTAAATATAGATATCTCCTCTTACAAACCATCGACACATTGTCAAAGGACTATCAAGAATGTTAGGAGAAAAGTGCTAAGTGATTTAATAGATCATTTTGATTATTTTAATGATAATGAAAAGGAGGAAGTTGAACAGGAAGTTATTCTATATCTATGTATTAATGACCAGTCGCCATCAGAAATTAGATCTCTGACACCATATTCTTTATACAATTCTTTAGATAACAAATGGCACATTGCCATAGAAAAGGAATAGGAAATAAGAGAGGAAATCTTTGCACAATATTTTCTTGATGTGTCAAATTCAAAGCTCTATGAAGTTATGGATAAATACAAAGGCCTCTTCTTCATGAGAAGAAGAAGACTCTTGTTACTGGAAGGCAAAGTTTCTGAAGTGGTGAAAGATACACACTCCCATGCCAAATCCACTTTGAGGTTGCACCAAGTGTCTGAAGCCAACAAGAAGGCTGAACAAGAACCAGAACCCAGAAAATCGGATGAGGTATATGACAGTGAAGGAGAACCGGTTACTGAATAGATGGACACTATTGACGTTGATGCTTTGGATGGTGAAAATGTCACTCTGGATGCAGCAAAGGAAAAGGTGGATAAAGAGAGAGTGGAAAAGGAAAAATAGGACAAAGAAAAGGATGATAAAGTGCAAGTGGAGAAAGAGAAAAAGAATCAAGAGGAAGAGAAGAGGAGAAAAAGAAACAAGAAGAGGAGAAGAGAAAAGAAGAAGAGAAAAGGAAACAGGAAGAGGAGAAGAGGAAATAGGAAGAGGAGAAGAGGAAATGGGAAGAGGAGAAGAAGAAAAAGGAAGAGGAGAAGAGGAAACAGGAAGAGGAGGAGAAGAAAGAAGAAGAGAAGAAAAAGGAAGAAGAAAGGAAGAAGGATGAAAAGAAGAAAAAGAAAGAGGCAGAGGAACAAAAGAAGGCAGAAGAGGGAAAGCAAAGAGCCTAAGCGAAGAAGGAAGTGGCAAAGAGCACACATGTGGAGACAACAAAGGCAACTGGTAGTCAAGCCAAACTGGTTGACATTTCCAGTCCTATTGACCTCCAATCTGCAAATGAATCAGAGCTTCTCCAAAGCATTAAGCTTGCGCAAGAGCAACTGGAAGCATTAAGGAGAAAAAAGGAGCAAGATGTTATTCAAACTGATTTTGAAACTCTTACCAGTTTGATTCTTGGTACTAACCTCCCCAGTATCGATTCCTCTTTGGCCCAACTAAAACTTCTATGTACAGTTGTGTAAGACCAAGTACAATGCCTGCAAGAGGTGGCTGAAGCTAATGCACAGAAAAAGCATCAAAAGGAACTAAACACTACCTTAGTGAAGAAACTGAACAAGCTTCGGTCTAAACTTCAGAAAGAATAGAAGGACATAAGAGATGCTATGGATGAGGGAAAATTGTTTCTCAGTAGGATAAGCCAACCCCATCTATTTTGTGATGATGTGCTTGCACAGAAGGAAAAACTGCAATCTGACTTGTAGGCATTTATAAGCACCTTTAAGACACCCTATGATTCCTTCACTACATATGGGCAAACTGTTCACCGGTTTCAGCTCCAGTCCGCCAAAATTGAAGTAGAGATTTGCAACTAAATGAGAGATTTGCAGGAACTTCAACTGGGTCTACTACCCAAACTGCAAATACTTCAGAAATGCTATCTCAATCTGGATGCCTTAATGGTCACTCAAGAGATGAGCACAGTTGATGCCATGGAAGAACAGGTATCCCAGATGCAAACAAAAAGTGAGGTGGCTACCTCATTACTTGAATCATTGTCTTTATCCATGAAGACCCTTATGTGGGATTTTAAATCGGTTTTTGATAAGTTTCACTCATTATTGTCATAAACATTTATTTAATGATAATGAGAAACAAGGGTTATTCGACAGTACTTTGTCATTGTTGGCAAAGGGGGAGTAGTATTTTGTATTTTAAAATTTTGATGAATGTATACTTTCATGTTATCTCTTTAAGGGAGTAGTATACATTGTATTTTCTGCAAAAAGGGATAGTGTATATGCTTAGGGGGAGTAATTTTGATTATGACATTTTTTTTTGTAAAATACTTAAATGTCAAAATTTTCCTAAGTGTTGCCATCAATGCCAAAGGGGGAGATTGTTGGCATTTTTTATAATGATGTTGTGATTGTCATTGATGGACACACACTTGCTTTGAGATCACTTTTTGTATGTATGAGTTATGCTCAACTGGTAATTTGTTCCAACCGATATTATGTATTATAGTCTTTAGACTATCGGTGTTTTGTAGAAAGTGTTTCCAATCTCAAGCGGTATGAAGACCCAAAGCGGTATGTAGACCTCAAGCGATTCGAGGATCCCATAGTAGTTGTTATCATTTTTCCCAGTCTTCATTTTGACAAACTGGTAATTGGTAAAATGTGTGAACCGGTAATCGGTTAAATGTATGAACCGGTATTACTCTGTGATGAGTTACCAACTGGTATTTCTGTGATGAGTTATCATCCATCGACACTTTGGCGGTGATTTTGTGTCGTGTTACAAAATGTGTCTAGATGCACTGAACCTAGGAACTTGCAATGTGATCCTATTGGACCAACATGAAATCAGATTCCTTTATAAGGACATCATGTCTAAGGTTTTAGGTGTTGTTAGGGTTTTAGGTAGTTGGTGAGGTTTTTGTATGTGCGATCACAGAAGAGAAGATTTGGTCTATGTGAAGAAACAGAGTGTGGAGATAATGAAGACTGAAGTAATGCTAAATGTGCATTAACAATGAGCTATCAAGGATCTAACCAAGCATATTGTGCTAGTATTTAGATCACTCACTTGTTGATTACTCACATCTTCGACAAGTCTGAAACCCTTAACTGGGTAGGCTTGGCAAAGTCTTTGTAAATCCTCTAACAAGGTGGTTCACAACTGTGGATCTGAAATCCTCTCACAAGGTAGTCTTTAATCAGACTTATCTCCTAATAGAGATTGAGATTCCTAATAGGATCTGTTCTGGTGAAGAACATTGTATGACCTTAACCGGTCTGGTTACTATTCTGCAGATAGTTACTTGTGAGTTTCATCTCACTGTGGTTTTTCCCATTTGGGTTTCCACGTCAAAATCTCTTGTGTTATGGTGATTGTGCTCTTGTGGGTGAATGCTTTATTTGTTGTTTGATTTGCATTTGTCTTAACTGGTTTGTTAGTAAATCTGTTATACCAGTTAACTGCTAAATTGTTTAAGTGTTTGAGTTAAGTAATTTTTGGTATACTAATTCACCCCCCCTCTTAGTATTCATCACCTGGCACCGTCATGTTTCGGTGGGTGCATTTCTGTTTGAAAAGATTTTCTAGCAGCCTGTCTGCGGTTAGCGAAGTCTTTTCGGTTCATGACAGTATGAAGATCGTTGCAGGCAAGGAGTGAAGTCTCGGGACCGTTTTTCTAGGTGTGATTTTCAGTGCAACACGACATGGTTTTCTGTTCAAGAGTGGTTATGCCTTTTTTGGCATGTTTGGGAGCTATTTTCCAGAATCAAGGGCTCTATTTATGCTTGTTTTTTCCCTGTTAATGGGAGTTCAAAACTTTTGAAGAACAATTAAGTTTACTTAGTAGGGATTTTAGCCTTTTAAAACTATTACTGTTTTCTGGAGAAGGTTATTCAAATTGTGCCTACAGCCTTTATGATACTTCTTTTAGTATGTTTTGATGGTATTTTATGTGTTGTTCTATTAGAATTCCAATAACTTTGGGAATACATCTATCTAATATTTTGCCAATTAAACTATGTTTTGCACTTATTATCTGCTAAATGCATGATCAATATTTCCTTATGTTGCAAAGAAATTTAATTGTATCTTGGTTATGTTCCTGATTCAGACTTGAAGATTGTTGAATGGGCTTATGAAAATCATATGTATTTGGGTTTTTTATGCTCATGTCTTTAAAAAAATGCTCTGGTGTATCCCCTCAATAGTTTAGATTTACTGTTCTTAAAGTTTCCTTCTTTCCCCTTTTCCTCAAAACCCATAAGGAAGAGTCGGCTTCTCAATCCCAGAGGTTATTCAGTGGAACCCGCGCAACAAGTCCCCCATCACTGAATTTCCCTTAAGGTTGTTCGTTTCCAAGGTAAAATTTAGAGTCAACAGGTTTGAAACCAAATTTGCATCAAAGACCTTAGCAGAGGGGTAGGATTGGAATAAAAATTCTTTTCAAAGTATAAGGAGACCTCAACCAAAGGACTCTCAACCGTATCAAGTTTTTTCCTAGCCTTGCAAGTTTGACCAACCATAATAGTGTTGCTCTTTCTAGTAGAATCCAACATTACCATGATAATGAGGCTAGGGGAAATAAAAAGATTGTTTTCAAAGGAAGGGATTTCAAAAATAGCTTGTTCATTGCACTAGGAACCCAAAGCCTTACCCTTGAGGTTGTTTCTAGTATAACACCATCTTTGACATCAAGAAGGGAAATTAGGCATCCCATAAAATCCATCCAAGATTAGTATGTGTATCCAGTATCTATTGTTTCTTCACAAATAGCTGACAATATGCCAATACAAACACATACTACTATGCCAAAAAGCAAAATCAGACACAATTTATTTCCCAGAATTAAAACCTTAAAGGAAAGAGATTGCAATTTTAGATCTTGCTACATCAAACAGTTTCAACAACATGCATAGAGATTCAACAATATAGAAAAATAAAATATAAGAAATGAGACAAAATATATGTTGGGATCCAAGAACACTGAAAGGGGGGTGAATCAGTGTTTTGCTGGTATGATAAGATTTTATCCTTTTATACCATACACATATAAACCGGTAAACAAATAAACATATAACTTGAAGCAAACAAACCATCCACATGAATGAACACCATAACACACAGAATTTATACGTGGAAAACCTCAAAGAGAAAAACCACAGTGGGATTTGTGACCCACAATATCAATTCACTGGCCATATGAAAGGATATTACATAAGATGGGGGCCTACAGATGTAGGAAGGCACACTACCTAGAGCACACTGCTCACCACAAAAAGAGTCTCACTGACTACAAGCTTCTGCTGAAATAAAACAATGAAAAATGAACTCACAAAATGCATCTGCTATGCCAACCAAAGTTTTGGTTCTAGCTCTGCTTTGTACCGATTCATAAACCCTTAACACTACTACCGGTATCTCTTCTCCTCCAAGAATGCTTTCCGAACTATCTACAGATCATTGCATAATATAACATTCGCATACAAATGATCTACATATATATACTTCGCATTATACAGTTCTGCTATATTCTCCTATATCATCTCTTCAAAATGACCTAGCAGACTGACCTATATATCCTTACAAACAATATGCCTTATGTCATATTACAATACATTACAAAATATATTCAATGTCAGCCTTGAAAATAATTACAAAATGATTTTCTAAATAAATCTTCCTTGATGTCGACTTCCTTGTTGTTGGTGTCGATGTCGGTGTTATCCTGGATACTCCAATGTTGGTGTCTGTCGGTAAATGCCTCCTAATGCCAATATATGACTTACATCTGATCTTGTTGTCATCAATGACAACAAAATGAATCTGATGAGTGTCAATTGCCAACATTATAGAACACAAATTTACGTGGAGAAAACCTTTTCAGATAAAAAACCCCACTCCAAAACCAAAAAGTCATTGTTTAATTCAACAATAAAGAATACAATTACAATAAAAATTTCAATCTCTGGGCCTTTACTGTTAGAAGCAACCAAGAAGGAAGACTGAGAGGGGGGGTGAATCAGTCTTCACCGGATCAACAAATTTAATCACAAAATAGATCTAATAAATTGCAACAAAAAGACAAATAAGCAAATTGAAAGCACAACAAACAACACCAAGGTTTTTGACGTGGAAAACCCAGTTAAGGGAAAAACCATGGTGGGAACCTACCCACAATAAGATGATACTCTACAGTAGTATGTGAAAATATTACAATGGGGAATACACATGCATTCAAGCACACTGCCTAGAGCTCACTGCTCAAAAGATAATGGCCTAGAAGGCTACAATCATCAAGTAAGTCTCACTGACTTACAACAAGATTCAAACTACAATCCGAAAGGAATGAACTGAAGAAATAACATCTCCAAATGCCTGATTACAGTTCTGGTTAAGCACAATTGTCTTCTTTGCAACACCAATCTCTTCTCAATCACAATATCAAAGGAGAAATCTCTTGTTCGCACATACACCACTCTCTGATAATGAAGACACAACATCAACACCTAATTTACATGAATATATCACCTATATACAATTCATCAACCTTGACAACAAGGTCAGCTAAACCCTCAACTCACAACTACAAAATTACACCACACGATACAAATATCAACCACCAGAACAATATAATGATTTACATGACATAACATGGACCTAATTCGAATTTCCAAATGCTCATCACCACCGAAAATCATGCCAACAACAACTGCAACACACTACACCACTAGGAAAACCGCATAACACAAAAATCATCACCGCTTCATGAAAACCACCAATAAATCGCACAACGATCAATACGGATCGATAAAACAAATAGGACACGATCAAGAAACGCCAGTAATAATGTTAGAACCATCAATAACAACTACACCAACACCACTTATCAAATCTTCATCTGTCAACGTATGAAAGCTCAAGAACACAACCAGTCAGCAACTGTCACAAAGAAAGATAACTTGTGGAGTGCCAAATCCTGATCCATCTAAAATAAAATACACAAGACCATCCCAAACAGTATCCCAAAATCTCAGCACAAGATCTGACCACACCGGAATATACCGGAGGAAATATTGAACTCTGCAAAACAGTGATCAGCAAAACAACACTGCAAAACCAGATCATAAGATCTTCCCAATCAATAAACACCAGAGAAAATCACAGAAATATGTTGACATCAATGACAACAACATATCCTAGCAGCAACAATGCACAACAATATCCAACAAACCCCCCTTTGCCATTGATGGCAACATATGAATGTGAAAAACAGTAAATGCAAAGAAAGAAGATATCTCCAACAAACTCCCCCTAAGATCAAGACATATAAAGCATTTTTTCACATGATCTCTCTCCCCCTTTGACAACAATACCAAAGATCTCAAAATAGATAATCAAACTCTCTCCCCAAAATATAAACAAGAATCATGAATCTCTCCCCCTAAAACACAGACTACTCCACCAGAGGAGTAGCACCAACTCATCAATCTAGATAAAAGGATAAGGCTCTGAAGTCCATCAAATTGATGCAACTCAATGCATCTAGTTTTCATCAGGAAGGGTAGATACCCCTAACTTGTCTCTCAAATAGATAAATGTATCGGCAGGCAAAGGCTTAGTGAAAATATCAACTATTTGTTCCTTTGTAGATACATACTCCAGCTTCACCTTCTCTTCACTAACTTTCTCTCTCAAGTAATAATATTTGATTGACACATGCTTAGTCTTTGAATGTTGCACCAGATTATTTGACATATTAATAGTGCTGGAATTATCACAATATATAACAATAGGCTCATCATAGATAACTCTGATATCTTTCAATATTTGCTTCATCTAGACTACTTGACTGCAATTACTAGCAGCAGCAATTTACTCAGCTTCAGCAATAGATAAGGACACTGGATCTTGTTTCTTAATAGCCCATGAAACCATCTTCTTTCCCAAAAATAATTCTCCACCGGTAGTGCTATTTCGGTCATCAATATCACCACCCCAATCAACATCAGTGTAGGCACATAGCATGAAATCATCATTCTACGGATACCACAAACCATAGTCCATAGTCCCTTGTAGGTATCTAAATATCCTCTTAACAGCAGTGGCATGACTCTCTTTCAGATCAACTTGATATCTAGCAGCCATACACACAACATGCATAATGTATGGTCTAGTCTGAGTAAGATATGGCAGTCCACCAACCATAAATCTGTACAAGCTCTGATTAGCTTTCAGAGATTCATCATTCTTAGATAATTTACAACCAGTCACCATAGGAGTTCCAACCGGTTTGGAGTCACATACTTAGTTTGAGATATAAATATACCTTTTCCAGTCTATGAAATCTGCAAACCTAAGAAAAATTTAATCTCTCCTATCATAGACATCTTAAATTCTTTATGCATATCACTGAAAAACTTCATTCTCAGGTCATCATCACCTCCAAAGATAATATCATCAAAAAAGACTTCAACAATCAGAATGTTATCATTTTCTATCTTAAAGTATAGATTACTATCAACAACACATTTACTAAATCCCAATTTCAACAAATATTTATCTAGTTTAGCATACTAGGCTCTAGGGGATTGCTTCAATCCATAAAGAGCTTTCTTCAATTTACATACCATATCTCCATCATCTGACAATGAAAATCCATCAGGTTGCTCAATATAGACTTCTTCCTGAAGATCATCATTCAAAAAGGGGGATTTGACATCCATCTAATATACCTTGAAATCTTTATAAGTAGCATATGTAAGCAATAGTCTAACAGCTTCAAGTCTAGCCACCGGAGCAAAAGTCTCCTCATAATCAATTCCTTCTTTCTGAAAATATCATTTGCAAATGAATCTAGATTTATTTCTAACAACTTCACTAGCTTCATTCAATTTGTTTTTGAATATCCATTTAGTACCAATAACATTCTTATCCTTAGGTCTAGGCACAAGCTCTCATGTATTATTCTTTTCAAGCTTATCTAGTTCTTCTTCCATATCTCTCATCCAATTTTCATTTTTACAAGCTTTAGCAACATCTTTAGGTTCAACTTTAGAAATCAAACATATTTCTTCAGCAACTAACCTTCTTATAGTCATCACACCTTTATTCTTATCACCAATAATCTGATTTTCAGAATGATTCAACCTTGCATACCTTGGAGTCTTTGGATTTTTATAATTATCAGGTTTCTGCACCTCTTCACCGACATCAGCAACATCCGAGTTAACTGTCTCTACTGGATTATTTTGCTTAGGTTCTTCAGTCTGAATAGGGGCTAAAACAACATGTTGTCCATCATCATATCCACATTCTCTTATCTTTTTTCCAAGGTTCTCATCCACTTTCACATTTGCACTTTCTACTATCTTTCTCAGTCTCTTATTGTAGCACCTGTAGGTTTTTCTCTTTGTATAATATCCCAAGAAAATACCTTCATCATTTCTAGCATCAAACTTTCTTATATCCTCATCTCTCTTGATATAACATTTTCTACCAAATAATCTAAAATATCTCATAGTACGAACATGACCAAACCAAAGCTTATAAGGGGTCTTATCGGTGTCACCTTTAATATGAACTAGATGTTGAAAGTGTAAACAATAGTCATAATAGCTTCTATCCAATAGATATTCGAAACATTCCCTTCAATCAACATAATCCTTACAACATCTAAGACAGTTTTGTTCTTCCTTTCAACAACTCCATTCTGTTGAGGGGTTCTAGGAGCAGATAATTGTCTTATGATTTCATGCTTCTCATATAATGAATTGAACTTACCAAAACAAAAGTATCCACCTCTATCAGATCTCAGACATTTCACCTTCAATCCAGACTCAGTTTACACCTTAGATTTGAATATCTTGAACTTGTCCAATGCTTCTAATTTCTCCTTCAAAAAAACAAACCACATTAACTTGGAATAATCATCAATTAGCAACATAAAATATCTCACCCTACACACTTCTAATATTTGTAGGTCCACATAGGTCAATATGCACAAGATCTAGCAATCCATCAGATGTATACTGCTTGCTCTTGAAAGAAATTCTTGTTTTCTTACCCAAATGACACTCCTTACATACCAGATTAGCAAGCTTAACAATCTTAGGCAGATCTCTAATAGCTTGTGTAGAACAAATCTTAATCATTGAATCAAAATTCACATGACACATTCTCCTATGCCACAACCAACTCTCATCAATCTGACCAATAAAACAACTTTTCTCATCGGCATTCAAATGAGAAATGTTATCTTTAGCCTTAGTTCCAGATGCAATCTCTATATCGGAGGCATTTGAGATCTTGCATTTTCCATTCTTGAATTGTAGATTATAGCTTTTATCAACCATCTGTCCAACACTCAAAAAATTATGCTTCAAACCTTCAACATACAGGACAACATCAATGTTATACTTACCATCAAAAGAAATAGAACCTCTACCATGGATCACACAGGCTTTGTCATCTCCAAATCTTATTATTCCACCATTATACCTTTCTATACTCACAAATTTGCTTTTATCCCCAATCATATGATGTGAAAAACCATTGTCAATCACCCATTCATCTTTCTCCTCAATTTTAATAGCTAAAGCTTCCTCCTCAATAGAACAACTAGTGTAATCAATAGGTATGGGTCTATCTTCCTTAATGGCAATAAATACAACTTCATCTCCTTCTGATTCTTCATCTATAACACCTTCATCTGCAGCATAATAATAGTTCTTCTTATTTCTATACTTCTGGTTATACTTGTAAGGTTTGTCATATTTCTCATGCTTCTCATATCTATCATTCCTATCATTCTTATCAAACTTATCATGCCTGTCATATTTAGCCATTCTCTTCGGGCATCTAGAAACAAAATGTCCTATCTTATTGCAAGAGAAACATTTCAAGGGCAATTTTTCATCATACTTATCGGCTTCTTTAGGAAATCTCTAAGCAATCAATGCTTCAAGCTCATCCAACTCCTTTTCTTGCTCTTCCATCTCTCTTCTATTTCTTTCATATCTAGATATTTTGCACTCATCACAATCATACTTCTTACCGAATACAGATGTTGATTCTCTAAATGTTGTCTTAAACTTTCCATGTGATTCTCCAAACTCGCTAATCTCAAATGCAACAATCTTTCAAACCAACATATCTCGTGTCGCTGTAGTCACACTTAAGATCTCATCAATAGCAACAACCTTATGTTTATAAGCAAGAGGCAAAGATCTCAACACCTTAGCAACAATTTCATCTTCCTTAATGGTTCCACTAGCACATCTGATACCTAGGACCAAATCATTCACCTTATCCTTGAAAGAGTGTATGTTCTCATCATCTCCCATATTTAGCATCTCATACTTTCCTTTCAAACTCTGCAACTTAGAAACTTTCACTTGTTTGTCTCCTTCATACAATATTTCAAGCTTCTCCCAGTTCTCATGTGCAGTTTGAAGTCCCATCACATTTGTCATCTTTGAATTAGTTAGGGCACTAAGCAATGCTCCATTCTCTTTAATATTATGTTCAACTTCCTTGACCTCATCAGGAGTAGTCAGTCCATTTAGAAGAATAGTATAGGCATTCTTTGTAATCTTCTAGTAATATTCTCCAAGACATTTCAAGTGCACTTCCATCTGGTTCTTACATATAGCATAGTTACTTTCATCAAATCTTGGAATTTCCTTCTTAAAGATAACACCTTGAGTTGTCATCATGGATCTCCTCAAGCAGTTAAGCTTCTTCCAAAGGATCTAACTTTGATACCAATTGTTAGCAGCAACCAAGAAGGAAGACTGAGAGGGGGAGCTGAATTAGTCTTCATTGGATCAACAAATTTAATCACAAAACAGATCTAATAAATTGCAGCAATAAGACAGATAAGCAAATTGAAATCACAACACACAACACCAATATTTTTGACATAGAAAACCCGGTTAAGGGAAAAACCATGGTGGGAACCTACCCACAGTAAGATGATACTCTACAGTGGCATGTGAAAATATTACAATGGGGAATACACATGCATTCAAGCACACTGCCTAGAGCTCACTGTTCAAAAGATAATGGCTCGGAAGGATACAACCTTCAGGGAAGTCTCATTGACTTACAACAAGATTCAGACTATAATCCAGAAGGAATGAACTAAAGAAATAGCATCTTCAAATGCGTGATTACAGTTCCGATTAAGCACAATTGTCAGCACTGCAACACCAATCTCTTCTCAATCACAATATCGAAGGATAAATATCTTGTTCGCACATACACCACTCTCTAATAATGAAGACACAACATCAAAACCTAATTTACATGAATATATCACCTATATATACAATTCATCAGCCTTGACAACAAGGTCGACTAAACCCTCAACTCACAACTACAAAATTACACCACATGGTACAAAGATCAACCACCAGACCAATATAATGATTTACATGACATAACATGGACCTAGTTCAAATTTGCAAATGCTCATCATCACCAAAAATCACGCCAAGAACAACCGCAACACATTACACCACCAAGAAAACCACATAACACGAAAATCATCACCAGTTTATGAAAACCACCAACAACTCGCACGTCAATGCAAATTGACAAAACAAATAGGACACGATCAAGAAACACCATCAAGCATGTTAGAACCATCAATAACAGCTACACCAACAACATTTATCAAATTCTTCTTTTTGATATGACTCTCTAATCCCATAAGAGAAACTCTAAATGTAAATCTTAATGGTTCTTGTGTGGGGGTTGGTTTTAGGTTGGTTGTTGGCTGTTCTTTTTGCAGCTTTGTTTTAGGTTGTGGGGGCCTATTTTTAAAAAACTCATGTTTTTTGTTAGGGATGTCCTTTTTACCCATGGTTGTCTGGTGCTTTCATGTTCTTTTTGTCAGGACAACTTTTTGGTTGAGGGTTCCAGATCCTCTCAAAATTTGTTTGTAAAGGGTTTCGGGTCCCTTCAAAACTTGTTTTTACCTTAATAAAAAACAACACTTATCAAATCTTCATCTGTCAACATTTGAAAGCTAAAGAACATGACCAATTAGCAACTGTCACGAAGAAAGATAACTTGAAAAGTGTCAATGAAGATACACAAGGCCATCCCAAACAATATTCTAAAATCTCAGCACAAGATTTAATCACACTAGAGTATACCAGAGGAAATATTGAACTCTGCAAAACAACGATCAACAAAACAACACTGCAAAACCAGATCATAAGATCTTCCCAATCAACAAACACCAGAGCAAATCACAAGAATATGTTGACATCAATGACAACAACATATCCTAGGAGCAACAATGCACAACAATCTCCAACACTTTACATGTAGATTTACATCTTGCTTCATCTTAGAGAAAATCCAACAACATAACCCCTTGTGAATTGAACTCCTCTCTCCTACAACTCCTTTAGTAATACTTGTATTTATAGCTCGCGTACAATGCAAAAATTAGCAACTTCTCAAATGCATACACATTCAACTTAGCTTCAAATGCATCCACATTCAATGTATCTTCAAAATGTAATAAGAAACTTCTTTTTGTATAACCCTTGCATAAATATTAATTTCCAAACTTGAAACTCCAATATTAAATATGCACCATATTAAACAAATAATGCCTAAATAATAAATGCTAGAACCCAAAGGTTGAGATGACTCATTCCCAACATTCTCCCACTTGTCAAAGACCTGTAAGTCACTAAAAACACCAAGATTTATAGTGTTAAGAGTCATCTAATGAAAATGCATCATCACAGCCATCCATGAAACCAAATAGACCCTAAACATGCTATTGTGCTCCACCAGGACACTTGCAACAACATCCAAGATATCCACCATCTCAGGCAATAATCTCTACCATCCTCCAACATGCCACCTATGGAAGGAAAGGAACAAGCCAAGTTGTAAATGTACTAGTCCAAAGAACACAAGCATAAGATTAGATAGTGATATCAAAGGCTACAAGGTGTTGCCACCACAACACCATGCTCACGAGCTATACAAAAGTATCAACAACATAACCTTCAAAGCTTGTATCCAGAACACAATTATGAAATAGTCCTCCAAAAATAAAGATAGAACATCAACTAGAACAACAATCAAACTAATTTCTCTCATCCAACTAATAAACCCATACAACTAAAAATAGCACCCACAACAAGTGCTAATCCATCCAATTATGCATACCTTGAATATATCTGATGGGGTTTTCCTAGTTTGCTCAACTCTTCACCTAGCTAGTGCTACTCATTTGCATCAACTCACTAGGCCTAGTTGCTCTCTAGACCTTCAATTCCTTCTCAATCTCTTCTAGGTCTTGATTCTTGTTCTTTAAAAAGCGTTTGCTTCAAGTGTTTTGGCTAAAAACCCTACCAATTCACTGTGCTTCTCAGTTGCTCAATTGTGGCTTATTGGCTTCAAGATGTCAAAATGACCTCCTATCATTGTGAGATGTTGCAGAGGTGTGGAGGTGTCTACTAACATGTTTTGTATACATTTTGGGTCCATTAGTGGCTTGCAATCAATAAGTTTCTTACCGATTTCAAAATCTTGCCTAGAAAAGGGCTACAAGGAATTAGGCCTAATTAGGCCTCCAAATCTGATTTTCTAGGGCTTGGGTGAAAACGATTCAAAGGACCCCCAAATCAGTTTGCATTTTCTTCAAAGATACACCTATCCCTAAAGGATTTTTGTGGTTTTGGCCTCTAGTTTCACCATACAATGTATGAACCCCAAAATGAGGGTTTTCAAGGGTTTACAAGGCCTTTAACTGACAGTGAATGAACAAATTGGGGTTTTGGTATTGAATGGATTTTTCAAAGCTTCTCCCTGCATGGAAAATTCTTCCCCAGCTCCATGAACCCCTCCAAACTCTGAAATGGTGATTTAGCACACACCCCTACACTTAACACTCCATTTTCATCTTATTTCCTCTAACCAGGTTGCTCCTGGACTTGCCTAGAATAAGGTGATAGTCACATCAAAGCTCTTCTCCAACACTTGAACTTGCATATGTACACTATACATAGGGTTTCCCATCATGTTCCAACAAGTTGTGATGGCAACACGTGTGGAACTCATGGGGCAACCATATTTACAAGAAAACTGCTATTTACAAGCCAAAACTGGTTGTTTGCAAACTTGAACAAGAAAACACCAAAGAACAGTAACGACAAGACTCTAAAATGAATCAACAACTCAATAACACACAGAAGTAACTCAATCCATTATTGTATCAATGGATTCAATCCATATTCAATTGCCAAATGAGTAAAATCAAGCCAAAATGCTGCCAACTAGACTAAAAATGAGTAGTTTCAGTTGTTGAACTTACATCACACACTTCTCCAACCTTGGTAAACGTGAAAGAGAGGGTATATATAGGTTTCCCACATATGAAGTCCTCCTAGGGCATTAAAAAATCCCTAACTCCAACACTAACCAATTCAGGACAAATGACAACTTTTTGCAACTTTGCAACTTTTGCACTTTTGGTCTCTCCAACTGATAAGACCTATTCCAAATCATCATAAATGACTTTTCAAACATGTCTAAGACCTATTTAACCCTCCCTAATTCTCATGCCAATTTTTGACACTTTTGACCATCAAAAAGGTCAATTGGCTACTCAAACTCACTATTTACACAAAAATGCAAACCTAAGTAGGATGAACACAACCTAGGCCTACATTGACACAAAATGCTAACTCTTGGACCCTACTAGAGTCCTTATTCATCACTGACTTGGCTAGGGTCAGTACAAGCCAAAATTGTAAAATTAAATTGCCTAAGTCCTAGGTGCTCCTGCGCCATTCTCCCTAACAAAAGAAGATCATGTCACCTCTTTGGGAATCAGATTCTGATCAATCCCAAGCTTCTTAAACTCTGTCTCCATCACCCATGTAGCTTTAGCATCATCCATACCCTGCCATTTGATTAGGTGCTCCCAATAGACTTGATGCCTTGTCTTCGTGGCGATCCGTGAACTCAACACCTTCTCGGCCTTTGGATTTGGTTTGGCTGGTAACTGAAGGTTGTTTACATCAACTAAAACCTCTGAGTGATTGCAATCTAAACCTTGAACTGGTCCCTTGTATGCAACTAATTCTTCTATATTAAAAATCAGTGACAAGGCTATGTCACTAGGTATATCCACCTTTTATGCATTTTCTCCATACTTGGCTAGAATGGCACATGGACCTATCCTCCTCATTTGTAACTTGTTTGGCACTCCTTGTTGTAGCCTTTCTTTGTTCAAGTGTACCATGACAAGATCTCCTACTTGAAATTGGAGGTCTTTCCTCTTTTCATCAACATTTTGCTTGAGCTTGCTTGTGTTCTCCATCAATGCTTGTCTAACTGAATCATGGACTTCCTTCATTGATTAAGCAAAGTCCTTTGCATATCCACTTCTTGTTGTTGCACTTCCTAAGTCTTTCAACTCCAAAATGCCTCTTGGGTGCACACCATAGACCACTTCAAAAGGGCTCTTGCCAGTAGTTCTATTTATGGTGTCATTGTATGCATATTCACCTTGTGAGAGTACTTGATCCCATGTTTGACCATATTCCTTAGTAAGGCACCTTAACAAGTTTCCCAAGCTCCTATTCACCACTTCGGTTTGCCCATCTGTTTGAGGATGATAGGCTGATCCAAAAGAGAGGTTGGTGCCAAGCTTTTGCCATAGTGTCTTCCAAAAATGACTCATAAACTCTGAGTCCCTATCTGAAACAATGCTCATGGGTAAACCATGTATCCTCACTACCTCTTTGAAGAACAATTGAGCAATTTGGCATGCATCATGAGTAATCTTGCAAGTCACAAAGTGAGCCATTTTGCTAAATCTATCCACAATGACATAAATGTTGTCATATCCCTGCTTTGTCCTTGGTAAACCTACTACAAAGTCCATGCTAATGCATTCCCAAGGTCTATTTGGTATGGGAAGAGGTTGGTATAAACCAGCATTTGTTGAAGTACCCTTGGCCTTTCGGCAAACTATGCAAGTCTCCACATATTTCCTCACATCTTGATTCATCCTTGGCCAATAATAGTATCTGTGAACCAACTCTTGAGTCTTATTTACTCCAAAATGTCCACTAAGGCTACCATTATGCTTCTCTTGAATAAGATTTTCTCTCATTGAGCCTCTAGGCACACAAAGTTGCCCACCCTTGAACAATAGTTCATTTTGCAAGGTAAAATCGGAATACTCACTATGGAAGTGATTTTGGTACTCCTTACACACCTTGTAGGCACTTGAGAAGTCTTCATCCTCCAGGTACAAGTCTCTAAAACTGTCCACACCTATGCTTCTCAATTGGATTTCTTGGACTGTCAAAAGTCTTCTACTTAATGCATCAGCTACCCGGTTTAACTACCCTTTCTTGTGCTTAGTGGTGAATGTATAGGCCTACATATACTCCACCCATTTCATGTGTTTATGACTAAGTTTATCTTGTGAGTTTAGGAAACTTAAGGCTTAGTTGTCCATGTAGACCACAAATTCTTTAGGGAGGAGATAGTGTCTCCACTTCCTCAATGCCTGCACTAAAGCATACAACTCAAGATCATATGAAGAGTATTTCTTCTTGGCATCACTCATCTTCTCACTATGGAAAGCTATTGGTATTTCTTCTTAGCTTAGGACAACACCTACTGCAACATTGCTTGCATCACATTCTACAATGAAAAGTTTCTCAAAACTAGGCAACACTAGTACCGGTTGAGTAACTATCTTCTCCTTTAAGGTTTCAAAACCTTTGTTTGTTGCTTCACCCCACTGAAACTTTGCCTTTACCCCACCTCTAACGGTGTCTAACATGGGTGCACATATAGCACTGAACTTCCTAATGAACTTCATGTACTACTAAGCTAGTCCATGGAAGCTTCTCACCTCTGTTGTTGTCATAGGAGTAGGCCAATTTACAATGGCTTCAACCTTGCTTGGATCCATCTTGACGTTTCCTTGAGGCAACACAAACCCAAGGTAAACCAACTCCTGCTTGACAAACTCACACTTATCCAAATTCATGGTTAGCTTTTCATCATACGATCTTTGTAATACATCTTGCAAATGATTAATGTGTTCTGCCCTATCTTTACTAAAAATGAGAATATCATCAAGATATACTACCACAAATTTACCTATGAAATCCTTCATCACCTCATTCATGAGTCTCATGAAGGTGCTTGGAGCATTGGATAAGTCAAATGGCATTACAAGCCACTCATAAAGACCCTCAGTAGTCTTGAATGCAGTTTTCCATTCATCACCCTCCTTAATCTTAATTTGATGATAGCCACTCTTAAGGTCAATCTTGGTAAAGTACTTGGCTTCCCCTAAACAATCCATTAGGTCTTCTATTCTAGGAATAGGGAACCTATATCCGATTGTGATCCTATTTATGGATCTAGAATCAGTACACAATCTCCAAGTACCACCTTTTTTGGTGCCAACACAAGAGGGACAACACAAGGGCTAATACTCTTCCTAATTAGGCCTTGGTCTAAGAGCTCTTGGATTTGCTTGGCAATTTCAACATTTTGTTGAGGAATCATTTTGTAGGCTGCCTTATTAGGCAAGGATGCTCCGAGAATGAAGTCTATTTGATGGCTTATAGTTCTTTTAGGAGGTAAGGTGGTTGGTTGTCCTTCACTTACTATGCCTTTGAATTTCTTCAACAAATCTTGCACCTCTAATGGCATATCTTGCTTCTCTTTCTTGTCTTCTTCTTTGGGCTTCATCACAAGTGCAAACCCTATACCTTCACCTTCCTCAAGTGTCTTTAAGAACTGTTTTTCACTCACCAAAAGAACATTAGGACATGCTGCCCTTTTTTCACCTTCCTCAAGGATGGGCTGAATCTTGAATGTGACTCCATCTTTCTTGAATGAGTATGTATTCTTCGCTCCATCATGGATAGCTTGTCTATCAAATTGCTAAGGTCTTCCTAATAGAAGATGGCATGCATCCATGGGTAAGACATCACATAACACCTTGTCCTTATACCTTCCAATGGTAAAATCCACCCATGCTTGCTCATTAACTAGGACATGTCGGTCTTTGTTCAACCAAGTGACTCTATAGGGATTGTTGTGAGGTATCCTTTGCAATTTGAGCTTGCTCACTGCCTCTTCTGACACAATGTTGTCTGTAGACCCTAAATCAATGATCACTTTGCACACTTTATCCAAAATCTTGCATTTGATCCTAAATAAGGACCTTCTTTGGCTAGGCTCTTCTCTGACTGATTCTTTGATCAAAGTTCTCCTTATCATCAAGTTGTCACCTACTTCTGACTCTAAGGCAACTTTTGAAGTCTTGCTACTTGAAGACTCTTCTTGGAGATAACTCACTCTTCTTTCACCACCATGTGATGATGATCCCTTCTCTAGACACCTATATGCTGGATGACCAAGTTGGTTACAATGGTAACACTTCATTGTTGAAAAGTAGGAGGAACCTCTACCTTGGCCACTAGATCTTCCTCTAAAACCACTGTTGGATCCCCTTCTTCTATTGAATCCTCCTTTACTGCTACCACTATCTTGCTGCTCAGTGAGTTTAGACTCTCCTTGTGTTCTTTGTTCAGAACTTCTTCCACCAAAACCTCCTCTATGGCCTCTATTGTCTTTTCCTCTACCTCTGCCCCTATTGTTCCTTGAGTCATGTCTTCTTTTCAGTTTTTCCTCCACTTTAAGGGCAAGTTGAAAGGTTTGATGGACTGTTTTTGGGCTCATTAGACTAATTTCTTCTTGGATGTTCCACCGTAGACCATTTAGGTATCTAGCTACCTTGAGACTCTCTTCTTCCACCGCATGAGATCTAAGGCTAAGTTTGTGAAACTCCTCCGTATAGCTACTGACATCAAGGTCATTCTATCTTAGGTTTTGTATCTTCTTATGAATTTTCACTTCATAGTCATCAGGGAGATAGACTTCTTTGATTTTGACTAACATCCCTTTCCAAGAAGAGATGGGTGCTTTGCCCATTTTCTTCCTCTCATCTTGTACAAATTGCCACCATGTGAGAGCAGCTCCTCTCATCTTGGACTTGGCTACCTTGACTCTCTAGGCTTCAGTTATGCCTTCACATTCAAAGTGTTTCTCCATACCTTCTGTCCATTCTAGGACCACTTCTGCCTCCATCTTACCAGTGAACAATGTAAGCCTTCTAGTGATTTGCCACTCAAGGCCTTCAATGCCTTCAAGAAAGGTTCTTGCTCTAGGATAGGATCAGGTTCAGGTATCTTGTCTATCTCTAACACTTCTTTACCCTTCCCTTCTGCTCCTTCCACCTTTACCAACACTTCATCAGCCGTGGTTTCAATTCCACCAAGCTTACTCTCCAATCCAATCAATTTCTCTTTCAGGAGTCTATTCTCCTCCTCCTAATCATCCACTTTCCTGGCCAACTCTTCATTGGTCACCATGTTGTTGTTTCCTACAGATTCCACTGAGGACATCAACTCTTATAGCCCAAATCTTATAAGCTCTGATACCAATTTGATGGGGTTTTCCTAGTTTGCTCAACACTTCACCTAGCTGGTGCTACTCATTTGCACCAACTCACTAGGCCAAGTTGCTCTCTAGACCTTCAAGTCCTTCTCAATTTCTTCTAGGGCTTGATTCTTGTTCTTTCTAAGGTGTTTGTTTCAAGTGTTTTGGCTAGGAACCCTACCAATTCAATGTGCTTTTCAGTTGCTCAATTGTGGCTTCCTGGCTTCAAGTTGTCAAAATGACCTCCTATCATTGTGAGATGTTGCAGAGGTGTGGAGGTGTCTACTAAAATGTTTTGTGTGCATTTGAGGTCCATTAGTGGCTTGCAATCAATAGGTTTCTTAGTGATTTCAAAATATTGCCTAGAAAAGGGCTACAAGGAATTAGGCCTAATTAGGCCTCCAAATCCGGTTTTCTAGGGCTTGGGTGAAAACGATTCAAAGAACCCCCAAATAAGTTTCCACTTTCTTCAAAGATACACCTATCCCTAAAGGATTTTTGTGGTTTTGGCCCCTGGTTTCACCGTACAATTTATGAACCCCAAAATGAGGGTTTTGAAGGGTTTACGAGGCCTTTAACCAAGAGTGAATGAACAAATTGGGGTTTTGGTATTGAATGGCTTTTTCAAAGATTCTCCCTACATGGACAAGTCTAACCCAACTCCATGAACCCCTCCAAACTCCGAAATGGTTATTTGGCACACACCCCTGCACTTAACACTCCATTTTCACCTTATTTCCTCTAACCGAGTTGCTCATAGACTCGCCTAAAATAAGGTGACAGTCACATCAAAGCTCTTCTCTAGCACTTGAACCTGCATATGTGCACTATATAGAGGGTTGTCCATCATGATCTAGCAAGCCTTGATGGCAGCACGTGTGGAACTCATGGGGCAACCATATTTACAAGAAAATTGCTATTTACAAGCCAAAACTGGTTGTTTGCAAACTTGAACAAGAAAACACCAAAGAACAGTAAATAAAAGACTCTAAAATGAACCAACAACTCAATAACACACAGGTGTAACTCAATCTATTATTGGATCAATGGATTCAATCCATATTCAATTGCCAAATGAGTAAAATCAAGCCAAAATGCTGCCAACAAGACTAAAAATGAGTAGTTTCAGTTGTTGAACTTACATCACACACTTCTCCAACCTTGGTAAACGTGCAAGAGAGGGTATATATAGGTTTCCCACGTGTGGAGTCCTCATAGGGCGTTACACACTCCCTAACTCCAATGCTAACCAATTCAGGACAAAATTTGTCATGACAACTTTTGCACTTTTGGTCTCTCCAGCTTATAATACCTATTCCAAATCATCATAAATGACTTTTCAAACATGTCTAAGACCTATTTAACCCTCCCTAATGCTCATGCCAACTTTTGACACTTTTGACCATCAAAAAGGTCAATTGGCTACTCAAACTCACTATTTACACAAAAATGCAAACCTAAGTGGGATGAACACAACCTAGGCCTACATTGACACAAAATGCTAACTCTTGGACCCTCCTGGAGTCCTTATTCATCACTGACTTGGCTAGGGTCAGTACAAGACAAAATTGTAAAATTAAATTGCCTAAGTCATAGGTGCTCCTGCACCAGTATCTAACATCACTAAACTCATGCCACCAACATAAGCAACCCATAAACTACAACAAGCAGCTCTATGTCCAAACCAGTTGATGAAGACACAACACATCAAGGAACTCCCATTACATGGGTAATGCCGAATTTGAAAGATCAAGGGCACATCAAGGCTACCAAACAACATCTCATAGAG
Source organism: Cryptomeria japonica (assembly GCF_030272615.1). Taxonomy (NCBI): domain Eukaryota; kingdom Viridiplantae; phylum Streptophyta; class Pinopsida; order Cupressales; family Cupressaceae; genus Cryptomeria; species Cryptomeria japonica. Next base: position 421,262,138 of record NC_081407.1, read on the forward strand.
AGTGTAACCATTTAGTACCAAGGACCATCCACAAAGATATGCACATCTTGCAAATAAAAAATTGCTACAAAAAACATTTCTCTCAACAAGTCTCTACAACTCTCCCAAGTCCTCCACATTCGACAAAAGAAGGAGATATAGGTACCTCTATGTCATCACCCAAGTGACAACACATGACCACAAACTAGTGATCACCATTTTTCCACACAAAACCTCACATCCACTGTCATGTGAATCTGAACCTATAAGAAAATCATTAAGACCAAAAAGAGAAACTACAAACCATAAACATGCAACACATCCTTCTACTTACACCTGTAAATGCCAATCGTGCCAAGTATGATCTCCTTCACAACTCCAAGAGAAAAGATACAACATCCAAACTCTTTCAACCTCAAGAGATCAAACACAACATATGTACCATGTATCTACAGGGATGTAAACCTCTCAAAGAAGATCAAACTACTCCATTTCCCATTTCAAGAAATCAACCCACTACCATCCCCTATGATCGTCATAAATAAAAAATACATTCCAAAGAGATAACCATGTTGTTCATCTATCACAATGAATCCTCCAAAACCATTTGATTGTAGCTCAAGATCTGTGAATATGAAAGAAAAGTAAAAAGAACATGAGTAAAAAATGGGCAATACCTCTGAAGTGATAACCTGCCGAGAAGACCAAGAGTGGAGAATGAGAATGCTCCTCCAAGATATCCAAGTCATCATGAATCATCCAAGAACAATCTCCTCATAAGTCTCCGTTGAACTCACATCCAACCACAGTATAGGCTCCTTACACTTCCAGTTCAAATATCATCAAGAGCAACCATCTCAGTTGTATATCTCTCACCTCAAGAGAACTACAACCTCACCTATGTCTCCATGTATCTATGAGTACCAACAAATAATCAATCCATGCTAAAATTCAAAATGAAATACTACACTCCCATGAAGCTCTCAAGCACATGATCAATGCATTCAATACATAGAGAACTCACTATACCACTATCAAAGCCCCAATCATCTAAATTAGGAACTTGTCATGACATCATGATCTAATCATTCCCTCCTAGGAGGCCACAGGATCCAAGTGAACATATCATGGTCTTAAAAGCAATTTATCATGCCAAAACTCTAAGCACACAATCAAGAGTGTACCATGACATAATACCAGCATACTCTAAACCAACAACACTCAAGTCAAGCACCACTAATACCTCAGACTAAAGATTCTAAGAGTTCTCCATGGCTCCAAGATGTGATACATCCACAAATAGTGTGCATACAAAGGTGAAATAACTCTTCTGCAACAACAAGATCTAAGAGTCCCTTCAAACCATTTGCATCATTAAAGATCATCCATCACCAAGTGATGGATACACAATCACTACTAAAGCTCCCACTAAATTGTGGTATTGAACTCTCCAAGCACATGGCACACCATCTCCCAAATATGAAAATAATCCAAGTCCACACACCAAGTGGAACCAAGATCTCCAAACCAAGGAAATGCACCATGCTATAGGACCCCAAAACTGACCATCTAGGTACTCACTCATCATCCATCCTCTTATCTCAAAAGAAACCACACTAATGCACAAGTGACCATAGACAAGGCCAACTAACAAGTCTACATCAATACTGAACCAAATCTTGTGGATATAAAAAATCCACATCTGAGTTATCCCACTACAACATGCAAGTAAATATAACCTACACCATTGCACAACTCATAGATCCAATCACTAAAATATACAAACTCACTAACGCATTAGTGAATTACAAATCTAAGATGTCAAAGAGATTAATCATGTAGACAACATGACTCAAGCACTAGATCAAGCACAGATCTAATTTGCCAATCATGTCCACATCGAGCACCATATTCTAGGAATATAAAGAAGCATCACCATAGAAATGTTGAGTGACTAATTACATACCAACATCTCCATGCAGAGAAAGCATCACACCACCTCTCACCATGCACAAAGCATGCATGCAAAACTGCAACTATCTCATCCAAAAACACCCCAAGTGAATCAAGACCTAGAAAATAGCACTTCAAAAGATCTACAAAACCACAAGTTTTTCCTTGACTGTGTAAAACCTACAAAACCACTATGTTGGAGAACACTCGTGCACATCCATACCCACTTTATATCTGAAAGACTCAAAAGTCTAAAAAGGCACCATAATGGTTAAACCAAAACAATGGATTATCACAAATGAGCATCACCATATATTTTTACAGAAAAACTATAAAAACCTCAAATCCAAGGAACATGAATCCAAGCCATGCAAATACACACATCCATAAGGAAAAAGCAATTTAGGAACTCCAAGCCCATTTGTCGACCAACTCCACAACCACCAACAATACATGCATCTAAGGGAGATGGGTTATTTCAAAAGCTTCCATATCATCCAACGATCAACTTCATAGCCTTCATGCATTCAAGAATAACAAAAGCAATGCTTCCCAATATCAGGAAAAAGAAAGCACTTAACATAGTAACGCATCGCTCCATAGTTGAAAACAACCCAAGCTTTTCCATATAACCAAGAAGCCTTTCACAAACACCTAATATGAAAACTTTGATACACACAACCATAAAGCAAAAAAGCACACCCCATGCATTAGTAATTATTTTGTTGTTAAATAGAAACTCCACATCAGTGTCATTTCAAAATGACCAACTCCATTTTCTCCATCTTCATCGACCTTCAAAATGTGTGATCTCCTAAAACTAAAACAACTGCAAGATTTTCACTCACCAAAGGAACACTCATGAGTTGATTGCTTCAAATTCCCTCAAGCTTGCCAAGCTAAGAAATTTTCTCAGGAGGAATACCCAAAACTTGAAACACTAGAAAACCTTACATTCATTGACATACACACACATGCAAGCAATATACAAGCCCATGCAACTCACAAAATGCATATGCAAGCAACATGCAAATCCCATAATAGAGCTCTGATACCAAATGAAGGGAAAATAAGCATCCTAATAAAGATAAACGTGCAATCCAATATCTATTGTTTCTTCATAAACAAATGATAATATGTCAATACAAACACATACTACTATACCATAAAGCTAAATTGGGCATATTTCCCACAATTAAAACCTTAGAGAATTTTTTTTGCAATTATAGATTTTGCTAGATCAAATAGTTTCAAGAGCACACGTAGAGATTCAACATTACAGAATGATAAAATAGAAAAAATGAAATAGAAAATAGAACACATAGATTTATGTGGCAAGTGAAAAGCCCCACATTCCAAAACCAGAGAGGCATTATACTATTCGGTAACAAAAAATACAATGACAAAACAATCTTCAAGCTCTAGGCCTTAACATGGAGATTTACATCTTACTCCATCCTAGAGAAAATCTGGCAACATAACCTCTATGAAATGAACTTCTCTCAACTACAACTATTCTAGCAATACTTGTATTTATAGAGCTTACAATGCAAAAAGTAACTTCTCAAATGTGTCCAAACTCAACGTATCTTCAAATGCATCCACATTCTATGTATCTTCAACGTGTAATAAGAAACTCCTTTTCGCATAGCTTTTACATAAATATTAATTTCCAAACTTAAAACTCCAAGTGGGTGTCTAACTTAAGATATTATTAAATATGCACCATATTAAACAAATAATACCCAAATAGTAAATGCTAGAACTCAAAAGTTGAGACACCTTAATCCCAACACATCGTGATATCATTGAAGTGTACCTTCTCATAAAAATTGTCACACAAGGAGAAATGCCCAGTATTATGGAAGTGATTCAAACAAGATTCATACTAAATTTTGTGAACAACTTCAATATAGTCACAAAACCTAGCATGAAAAAAACTTGTTCTAGCTTTTCAATGGTAGTTTATTGACCAACATTAGTAATACCATGAATGATATTTTCATCCCAAAACTCTAAAGGGAGCTCTAGGAGATGAACATAGATAGGAACCAAGCCGATCTTGGAAGCATCGAGCCCAATAGACCAACATTGCAAATGAAGAAAAAGCCTTGTCAAGAAACTTGGGACCATCCCAAAGAACTTGGAGCATCTATCAATAAATTTGAAGAAGAATAGTAGAAATCCGTTTTTCGAATATAACATGAGTTGCAGATTTTCTGATCTGTAGAAGATCCACAATATAGAAAAGAAAAGAAGATTTAATACTCAATGTTTAAACAATATATTTTTTTTGCTAGCTCCTTGTGAATCCCATTGACTGTTTGACCTTGCAAACATTATTACTAACATTCATTCATTCATCTGAAACTTCACACAACAGATCTAAAGCATACCACACCCAGCTACGATCAAAGTCAAATTTGATCTATGACCAAGGAATCTCCCACTAAGAGAAGATTGCACCATTAGTAGCTCTGTCGACCCACTCATCGGGAAGCGAAAGAATGAGATATTGAATTAAGGGGTCTGAGGATCCTTGGAAGGGAAAACTTCCTTAGCATTACTAACAACACAACGAGGAGGAGAAAGCACCCCTTGAGCAGTCGAAGAAAGGGCCTCCACCTGAGAAGGAAACCATGTACCGAGATCCACACTAGAACAACCAGAAAGCTCAGCAATCCCATCACTTATACCAACAGAGGAAGGAATCAACCAAGATCCACACTAGAACAACCAGAAAGCTCAGCAATCCCATCACTTACACCAACGAAGGAAGGAATCAACTCTGTTAAGGGGAGAAGCAAGATGAGTAAGCTGCGAACCCTCCACAAACAGAGGGTTCTAAGAATGGGGCAACATAAAACCCTTCGTGAGACAGTTATCAAGGTCGCAAGACCTAGTAACAGCGAAAGCTGGCTCAACAGAAACCTCCCTCAAACTACCTTCCATCTCAGAGCTCGAATGCAACGGGGCAGAACAATGGGCCTCCATCCGAAAATCTAGAAGTGGAACATCCTCTTCGGAATCCTCCCACCCCTTAGAGGACATAGATTCACCCTTCTGGGTAGCCACACGGACTTCCAAGATAATATCTAAGAGGGTTTTTTTAATCTTCCTCGCCCAAAGAATCCTCAACGTCAGGAACCATATCATAGGCTGCAAACTCGCCTATCTTCATTCCTTTGAACAGAACCCAACGCCATAACGTCTTCCACATCGAAAGGTACGACACCTTCCACACCGTCATAGGAAGTCATCGCTCCCACAAGGGAAAGGAAACGCGAGTCAAGGACCCCAAAGAGGCCTGTATCGAAACCCTTACAAACAAACCCACCATCGTCGTCACCTGTGCAATCTCTCTAATCTTCACCTACTAGGGTTTTCAAGCGCATTCCCATCGAGCCCCTCTAATATGGACATAATTATTACTCGTTGACATGGGCACCAAAAAATTTATCATTAACTATAACGTTGATCATACATTTCCTCCTACATTTTGTGTAGGCTTACTTGTAAAGTGTACCATTATTACATTCTCTAGTTTAGCATTTAACTATAGTTTAGCATGTCACAGACATTTGCCATTTTCCAAGGTTTTTAATATATATTTAGACATCAACAACATGCAGCAGTAAGCTGTCACATGCAACTTAGAATATTCCTGTCACATGCAACTTCGAATGCCCCAATAAATATAATCCATTAAACTTCGCTTTTAGTAGCGAAATAGATCCGACTGAAAAAGTCGCATGCGAAAATTCTAATTCCTGACATTCGGAATTGCACGAATATGCAGGCATTTGGCCTTGTTCCAGGGACAAAATATATTGAGGAGATCCATGTGCGAGTGTAATGTAGCGATTGCAAAAAATCAACAGAACGCATAAATTATACTTTGCATGGGAGCAACATCTTGACGAGAAATGTATGGGCTCATATCACACTTCTACATCAATTACTGAATACAGAAAGGAAACGAACATCCGTATCAAAATCAAGCTTGTTAGTAGCATCCCAAATTATTAATGAAGTTATGATGGTGATTTAGAAGCAACGTGTCAATAAACATTGATAGGAGACTATAAATTCAATTCAGGACAAGTTGAACAGATAAAATAATACATGAAGTTTAGAAGTTCAATTTGAAAAATTTGCAATCCATTCTCAAATTATGGACTAAAAACAGACTTAAAGAATACCGATCTATTTAATTCTGGGTACATATCAATCCAGAGTCCTCGCAATAAACTGCATCAACTCGTATAAATAAATAGGAAACATACATTTTCAAGTTATTAATTTAGCTCGATATTGATAATAATATACAACTTAGCTCCTCAGGGGCATGTGAGCTGTCAGATGCGCTCATGAAGCACCAAAAGAGAACCAAAATCATATAAAAATACAACCAAAATCATATGGTAAATTCTAATAAGCTGAACCCCGTGCTGAATGTCGGTAAACATGAATCTGATTCATGTTGTTTTATCAGGATTCAACTGCAAAAAATACACTGCGTATCTAAACGGATAGTACCCAATTCAGATTAAAAGCCACATATAGAACGTGGACCATATAGTGATCGCTACTGCTGCCAATAAATAGGTCCATAAAAAAATGACTGAGCACTCACTTTCACCGACTCCAAACAACTGTGTCATTGTTCCTACATCAATTCAATCTATATAAGACAACATAATAATTACAGAGTTATCTCAGTACAAAACAACATAAAGAAAAATGTCAGGAACGATTAGTGAGTTTGATTATTGCATATGCTTATGAGATCTAGTACCTTCCAATGCATATACAATTTGCTTCTAAAATCAAGTATTTATGTTTCTAATACAAATAATTTCAAAAGCAATCTTTTAAATATGATATGAACTCTGCAAAATTATTGCCAACTATGATAATAGACTTTCTGTTGGATACAATTTAAATTAAATGTTTTATGTTTCAGCCATCCAGCCCTAATCCTGCTCACCCCATAACCTTCCACTTCCCACATTGGCGCTCTACCTTTCTACCATATGTGCCTTACGTGTACAATGTGCAAAGCTTATTTAATACGTAATTAGCACACCAATAACAATATCAGATCTGGTATTTTGTGATGCAGCAATATATAACCCGTGTTCCTTAAATCATTGAAAACTACTATTTGACGTTTGTCCTCTAATTGAAAATTGTACCACATATAGGTTCAGCATAAATAATTAGTTTTTCTCTGGTTTAAATGAAAGAAATTATCAGCACACAATATCAGAGGAAAAATTAGGTTGAATGATATACCGAGGTTCATGGCAGGTGGCAGTGCAAATTGTATCAACAAGATGAATCGATACAATGGATCTGCTGGCACCGCCCCAAAGTAGATCGCAGCTTTGACTACACCTAGTCCAACCAATGGCAGCATCAAAAATCTCACAAGGATGATCCCTATAATAATTGAAGGTTTTACAGTTGCAGATTGTAGCCCTGCAAGTAAGCAGAAAATCTTAAAAAGAGAGATGATGGATACCATCATACAAGCAACTGAAATATTTCGTGATTTCCTCCTCAACTATTTAAAGTAAGGAAGAGATTACATCTAGACTTGTAATTTTCATAAACGTGTTCGTATGGTACACTAGTATATCTTCAAACACCAAGTGAGTACCTTTGGTTAAATTTCCTCCAAGTAGAAGAGTAATACTTGGTATTGTTCCATCTCTGCAATGCAAGAAGAAAATTAAATCAGCATTTGTAACTCTTGAGAATGTTGGAATCTATAAATTATCTTCCTAAAGCATATGGTATTAACAATAGTAAAAGAGCATCTAACTATGTTCCATGACGTTTTAAAGACAGGGATGGGGGGATGGCAGGGGACATGTTTCAGGGACAGTAGTCCGAGGGCTATGCTTCTAGCTTTATACCAGTAGTATAACCAGATATAAAAGCAGTATAATAGTAGAGATAGAGGAGAGATTCTCAAATTAAATCATGATAGCAAAATAACAGCAATAAAATTTAACCATGACAGTGGTATACCAGTAGTTTTTCAGTAGTATAACAGTTGTTCAAGAGTATATTATATAACAACAATATTTGATTATTTACATTTAAAGTTTAGAAATTAAAATTTAAAGTTTAAATTCAAGTCTCAAACAGTCAAACTTCAATATACAATGATGCCTCATCTGGGCTATCAAATCAAAAGACTTTCTATGTCACTTTCTAGCTGAAGTTGCGGTTTGTCCAACAGAATCCTGACCAATCCGAACACACCTCAGGCAGCCAGGCTTATTCTATTATTCATTGTAAACAGTCTAAAGTTTAAGACTTAAGTGTGTCACTTGGGGAGGCATCCACACAACTCAAACCCCCATCCCAATAAGTCAAAACAATGAAAATTGATATTGATATCAGATATTTTATCCAGCAGCAATGGTGCAGACACAGCCTCTAGTAGAAGCACAGTAAATAAAAAATTAAAACAGAATGTATCTTTTCATTTTGCATATTTGGGTGAATAAGGGACCCTTTACAATCCAATAACTATTTGCAAAGTCCTTTTTTCAAAAAATGTTGAAATATTATTCTTTACTGTAGGGGATGCCTGGCCATCCCTGGGACAGTGGCGTTGTCTGACACTTCTGAAAGAGGCAATTGATTTGAGTGACAAAATAATTTCCATTAAGATGATGGTTTCTCCTTAAGACAGTCACCTTTTTGAGGTCAATGTTGCTTTAACAGTTATCAAATCGAAAACTGTCATATGTAGCTGAAAAGTTTAAAATTTGCTCCAAGTTATTCCCTCGCATAGGATATCAATTTTTTTCAAACAAAATGCTCCACAACACCAAAAAAAATACACAATAAATTGATCGAAGACCCTAAAGTTCTAGAGTCCAAAACAGTTCTTCAATGAGTTCCACTATATAACAGATATACTTTCCACTTCTTGGTGGGAGATTTGTAACAAATCTTTTCAAATTCCCAGGTAAATTTTTTTATTTTCTATTATAATAATGTCACTCCCACCCAATATAACTATAGAGGAATTTTCATTTGAATGCAAATTCAAAGTGTTAGAGCTTCACATGCCTTCTAAGATATTGCTTCTTTTTTGCAGATAAATCTAATTTTCAACTAAGCTTTCACTTATATTGCAATGTCAAATGTCATAATTCTATGCAACAATAGAGAAGATAGGGATTGAATAATGAAAGGAGGCACTTGGTTTATAACATATTTAGTTTGTACAATTTAGCGTGTTGCATACTGGATTGCCAAGTAAACCCAGATCATGGACAGATGTAAGATATGGAGTTAATATTTTGTTATCACTGATTTTCCACCTTTGAAGTTATCATCAATATGGAAAAACAATTGGAAGCAATATGCAAGATGAGTATGATATATAGACAAACAGGGAACAGAGCCCCAATAATCATCATGAATCCATTGTTAGGTTTCTTGATGGTGTAAGTCGTTATTTGGGGAAAAAATCGTCAAAAACAAGATTGATGAATCTTTCAGAGCATGGTAGTAGTTAGTTCCCATGATCAAGTCGCCATTCTACAGTGATACCCTTGTTACCCTACCATCAATCTAATCATTTAAGATATCTTTTATTCTAGTTGTATTGTAGTTTCTGCCCTGCCTATGTGTTTAGGCATCTCAAGTGAGTTCACAATCAAATCATACTTTCAGAGGCCTATGGACATATAAGTTCTACTCACCTCTATTCCCCATTGCTGACACAATATTATATCCTTGAGAGAGCCTATGCATGATAAACAACTAAAGGGTTGTATTGGGGAGGTTGCAAGATACACGTGTATGATAGGTTAAGGGGATTCATTGAGATGACAAATTTTTTCTTTCATTGATTTTGTAGATGCATGCTTGTTTGAAATCTGCTTGTTGGTGAGGTCCAGAAGGTTTGATCATGGTTGCCATTGGGCATGGTCAGCCAAGGCCTAATTCTTATTTCTTTTATTTTTCTTTAATTGTCTCATGGCCTCATGGGAAACTCCCTCCTAGATCTTGTAAAGCCTAAAGCAAAAGAGGAGAAGCCCTACTTCTATGCATTGGCCTCAAATTGTCCTGGTTGTTGGTCTACCTCTTTGGCCAAAATGTGTTGCCCCTCTTGCCTTGGTTGTGAATAGTGGACCGTCACTCCTAAGGTAAAGAAGCCTGTAGTTTTGTGAGCCGACATAGGCAACAAATTATTTATAGAATGAAGAATAGGGGAAGGAACTTGATATGAAGAAAGTTAATACTTACCTAAGCTTTGTTTCTCTAAATTTATAAGTAGTTTTCTCGAAATCCATTAGAACTAATAGCTCTTGTCAAGAAACAAAAGCTCCTAGGATAGTTCACAAATAATTCTCTTGCATTCAGATTAATTTCCATTTAGATGAAAGTTTGAGAAAGGGAATGTGAAGCATTATAAATTTATAACAATAAATTCATCCTTTATTCAAAAATTTTGTTGAGATGGGTCTTTGATAGCTTAGATGAAGCTTGAAAACACATTTACCAAAAAGAAACTAAAACTGAAGGCTTCTTTCGGAATTTTCATTGTTTCTCAATTCTATTCCACATTACTAATTAATAAAGAATAAATTGACGACCTTTTAATAAATGATTATTGTAATGCTAAGTGTTACATTAGCCTCTCCTACGAACAATGAATCAATTTTGGTAATGCTCGCCTGAGCTTCAATATTATAAATTAAAACAAAATTATTGCAGATATTTGTTCATGAACAATAATTTACTAAAACTTTAACATGTGATAATAAAGATACTGGAAAAAAAAGTAAATTTCATTTTTTACTTGTAAAATAAAAAACTATCAAAGAATAATTTATTAAAACTTTAACATGTGATAGTAAACATACTGAAAAAAGGAATGTAAATTTCCTTTGTTGCTTGTTAACAACATTTTGATTTTTCTCAAGTTTCATTACCTATTTACTGTATCGTTTAAGTGTTAATACCCTTGAATTGGTATGAATCAAATCATAAAAAGTGCAAGATATAAAGTGTGTGCTTAGGATACACACCCTAATAAAGCGATAGATCCTTGGATGACTTGAAGAGGAGCACCCTGGCCAACAAATAATCTTTTTGTCTGTGGAATTGCTCCAACAATAAATCCCATAATCTGCAAATTGAATACACATTGAATATCAAATACAGCTTAACTCTTTCATATCCAAACGACATTGCCATCAAAGAATTGCAGTCTATTTTAATTGCATTCAAGTCTGTTCTAGCAATACAAGCAATAACGTGCCAAACTTTTCCATGAGTTTATTGTAATGTCCCCATTTTTGGAGAAAGAGTAATTAATTAATTTAATTAGTTAAGTCCAAATTATTGATATTTCTTATCGATAGCTTAATTAATTATTTTAATTAATTTAATTATTTATAAAGTTATCAAATAAATTAAAAATTAAAAGATGACTTTATATTTAATCAATTTAATAAAGTGACTTAATTTAATATTTTATCATCAAGTCACTTAAGTGAAATAATATTAAATTAATATTATTTCTAGAAGCTTCTAGAGATGGACTGAAAAAGTATAAAGGGAGATCTAGTTGAGCTTCAAGGGGTTTGTGGAACCTGTTGAGACATGGACCAGCTAGGACTCGAACCTAGGACCTTCCATACACTGTTGGAGTGCTCTACCACTGAACTACTGATCCCTCTAGGACCAATCCATTGTCGGTCCGGGTGTGGCTTATTTCCAACACCAACACCCCCCCTTAAGCCACACCTCTCGTGGGCTTGGGGCTCCTAGCCTGGACCTGGCTCTGATACCATGTTGAGACATGGACCAGCTAGGACTCGAATGTAGGACCTTCCATACGCTGCTGGAGTGCTCTACCACTGAGCTACTGGTCCCTCTTGGACCAGTCCATTGTCGGTCCGAGTGTGGCTTATTTCCAACACCAACAGAACCAAGGGGTTTATGTAGAATATTGTCTTTGGGAACGGAAACTCCCATTGATAGCATAACTAAGGGAGTGAAAGATCTTCCGAGGGGTTGCAGCTGAGAGTGAGAGATAACTCAGTCTTCCATATTGTGCCTAATGAGTTTGTTGCATCTTCATGGTGGTTGGGATTCATGGTGTTTTCAGCTTATCATATTGGATGTCCTAAATGCATCAATTTCCGTTGAAGCGGGAAGGCGATTCCATTGAAGATCCTTTGGAGGTGATAATTAGGTGAAAGCTGATCAAATTGCAGGTCTGAATCAAATCAGGTTTCACCCTCCAAACCCACGATTTTGTTCTTATTTCATTATTGAAGCATCACACCATAGTTTGGAGGACAGCAATTGCATTGAGGACTTTAGGCGATTCTTATTGATACATTTGGAAGGAGAAAAGGGAAGGATTCGGTGGCTAAACCAGATCTGAAGTCAAGTGGTACCAGACCTCTCATACCTTCGATTTTGCTCCAAAAACACTCACCTTGCATCGAACTTCACCTTTGAAGGCAGCACTATACTTGGAGAGATCAATCGATCATTTTCAGGGGTATAGCAAGGTGTTGGGAGCTGATTATTATTTATCATCAGACCTCCATTATTGCAGCAGGGGCGATTTCTGAAAACAGATACGATTTGGCAAGTTGGAGGCACCAAAAATCAGGATATTGATTGCTTCTTCAAATACCAAGCTAGGCAATTCCAAATCAGGTTCTTTGGCATCACTTCATGTACTTTTTTTTAGATAGTTGGGTAATGTCCATGGCTGTCTAATGTCTTCAGAATTCTTGAGTAATGTATGCTAAGAGCTTGGTCATTAGTGAAGATATTGTATGAGCTTATTGATCATTATCATTTGAATAAAAAGGAGAAATAAGGTTGCATGTTGTCTGAAGGTTACATGGTAATTGTTTGATGAAATGTCAGCTAGCTGAAGATATATGTTTATGTATCCAAATGAATGTAATGACATCATGAATTAGCTGCATAATAATCTAGGTGGTTATTCGATCAATTAGAAGTTGTTTGTTAGTCATCCATTGATCTGAAATAAGTCTGAAAACTCTGAGACAGTGAAACAGCATAACACACAAATTACACAAACCGCATAACACGCAGTTTGACAGCTATCTATTAGCAAATATTCCTTGTATATTCAGTCTATCTACTGCAGGAGATATTTCATTTATTATGGCTGCAACACAAGTGTCTAACATATTCATGTTCAAATCAAATGAAAGTAAAGAGGATCTGACAAGAAGATATCCGATAAGACAATGAAGTTGAGTTATTTTATTTAGGTTTTTTTAAATTATTGTTTCAAAAATTCTATAAATATTTTCACGTTCCAGTAAATGAAATAATGAACAAATATATGCCTCTCTATTTCCTAAATCCAATTATTATCCTTTATTATTTCACAATTTTTCTTTTTTATTTCATCAATAAGAATTTTTGGACCTTTTTTCTTGCTTGGCTTTACATCACTTATACTTTGACTAATCAATAATTTTATGAGTACTTTCGAAATATGAATAGTACTCATGCATATCTTAAATCTGTAAGCTGTAGATATAGTTCTTTTATAGAAATTAGTGAGGGGTGACTATGATGATTTTGATTAATCATCACTTGGTAAATACTTATTTTCAATAGTTTTGATTTAGATCTTGTCAAGAATTTCTTTTATGAATGATATTTTCTGGCACTATGAATAGAATTTTAGAATTTAAATCTATGCAGAAACATACTTCATAAACCAACCTTGACAAAATAACATTACTTGAACCTCCATCAAGTCATTTAATTCGTTATAAGCTTTGTCTCATGCTAAAATAGTGGTTATACAAAGAACAAAATGATAATATTGATGCCCCAAGAGACATGTAAAGAAAGTCAGATTTATACCGCTCCAATTGTTGGAGGTGCCATGATCTCTGTAAGGTGAAGCCCATTTGTAAGTTTCTTTAAATGGTGTTGAAAAAACTGCACAACAAATCATTATGAAGGTGTGAGGAATTAGCGTTTTCTGGCAAATCTCAATACTAATGTATAATCCTTGATATATTCACTAAATTTTTCATTAGAAATATTTATCAAAATAATGTGTCACAAAAATTTTGCGTCAATAGAAAATTACAGGCAGTTCTCACTAATGTTTTTTCTTAATTATGAAGGAGAAACACTAAAACAAAGCAATGAATTAACAAGTAACTGTTTTTTGGCACAACAATACATTAAGTATCCAAGGGGCACATGATGAAGATGCCTAATATATTTCACTAAATTACTTCAAATAATTGTCAATGTGCAAGGACCGAAAATTATAACATATAGTTACAGATTACAAGTACAAAAATATAGAAGGGGTTAAAACATAGAAAGAGCTTCCAATAAAGTGCACAAATAGGACTTGCTGTATGGTATTTTCTTTTTGGGAACAGATTAGGGACTTGATCTATGAAAGTGATTAAGAGAAGTATAGGTTTTCAGTTCTTTCCATAAATTCCAATAAGCCTCACTAAGGGATGAGAACTCTTAACGTATAGTCTGGTTGCTTGCCCAAAAATTGAGTATAAAGAAACAGATAACACCAAAGTATCATATAGAAAATTATGTAAGAGAGGATTCTGAAACACTTCAAAAGTACAGACTATTTTAAAACCAATACCATGGTTCTAAAATTTGGTGGATTCTAATAAAACTTGCAAGATTTTTGGCCAAACAAGTTAACTCACTAAAGACTTGCGAGTTGATTCTGTCAAAAATCTCGTGATATCTTTGGGATTAATTTCACAAATTTGTGTTTGCAACTCACTAAGACTAGCCAGGTTTTCAAGTACAAATCACTCAAACTTGCCAAGTTTTTGCTTGCAACTTTGCTGCCAAAAAAATCAGAAACCCTTGTTGAAACCCTGATTTTTGTGATTTGTCATTCTCAGTTTCAGTTATTGGGATCTCAGTGGTGTGCATTGATTGTCAAATGAATGAAAGGATTTATCTATAGTTGATGCACCATTAAAGTCCCTCTATCACTAGACACCATGTGAGGTGATGCCCCTTGACCCCACTGGGGACTGCCATCCCCAGACCTTGCTCTGGTTTTATAAGTAAAAAAATTGTTTTGGGCTACATCACATGGAAAAAAACTTTTACCCCTTACTTGGCTTGAAATTACATAAACATTGTTTTTTTCCCTTTTTCTATGAAAATTTTAGCAGTTTTTAGTTTCCCCACCCAAGTAATTTAATTCCATGTATACTTTTGTTTGGCCAAGTCGATCTCAATTCCAAGTAACGCTAGTATAATAAAAACTAGACTAACATGTTCTGTAAATTCATTCTTGTAATTCATACATTATTTATGTTTACTCTGTGCATATATGTACTTTTTTTAATTTGCCAATTCAGGTTTGAGTCAGAACTTTGGGCTGCCGAGTTTTTGTGACTCCAGGTTTTTGAACTATGACCAAAACAATTCAATTGGTTTCTTGAACATTTCTATGTTTTTACTCAGCATATTAATTATCATGATTTTGATGACTGGATATTAGCTGAACCTAAATCTATTTACATCCCAATATATTGATTGGATTTGGTTCATGCTAGTTTGATTTAAAGAATGTTTATTTGGCCTCATAACCACACTGCCTTAATTGGATAATCCCTCTCGAATTCTATCACTCCAAGCATAGCTCTAACAGATGTGATGTATTATCTATTTACCTTAGCTGCAAAACGAGGATTGAAGATGACTTGAACTCCCAATTATCAACAATGTGTGAATGCAATATGCCCAAATTACAAATGAATGTTGTAAGTTATTCTCATTTGGAAAGAGTTCCAATTTGCTTTTACCAAATAACAGGGTAACCTAATGTTGATAATCAATACTCTGATAGAGATGGTATTCTTGTGCAATGAACAATGTGAACTTGCCTATCCAAACCATAGAAGCAGATATCGCAATAATTCAGATCTCAGATGCTAGACCAATTTTTAAATTAAAAACTCATATCTTCGATTGACTACTATTTTGACCATTTTTTCACCAAGATTCTTCAATACATCAGCTGATGTTATACATTTTTTTCACTTTGAAGTTGGTAACTGTGATTCTATATATTCATTTCGACTTTATACACACACAAATATGCTCTATTTTTTTCTACAACAAAACAAACTGGTTTTTAAGGTCTCCGAGCACCCAATGATTTTGATATCTTAAGGATGGCCAAGGTACTTGACACAAAGCAGCTGATCAAATTAGCTCTGAGCAGAATATTGGAGCTTCAACGTCAAGGATATTGCATTCCTTCATGAGATTATTTCATGGTCTTTGTAAACTTTGGTGATATTGAGAGCACCTCAATTTATTCATTGCTTTGTTAGAATTCACAATTGGGAGTAGAAAGACATCTCTTTTTCGGACCACATATGGCCATTGTTCCTTTGATTCCCATAAAAAAATTTGTAGATTTTGATGTACTTAGTGGAAGTAAGAATGTGTGTTCAGTGTTAGTACTCCTACACATCTCTTGCAAAAGGTGTTATGATGATGGTAATAAAGAATGTTCTGAGCACCATAGAAACCAAATCTCTATTGTAAGCAAATAAATGAGACTCACCTAGACCCGTCAAAACTTGGTGAGTCGCGAGGCGAATCATGCTCATTGAATCTAGGGGGTTCAGATTCAGACTCAGCCGAGTCCTTCCCAGACTCGCCTAGACTTGGTGAGTCTTGGAGAGTCTAGGCCTAAGACTCAAAATTTCAATGCTTTTATTGTTGATGACAATACCCAAAATATACATGAAATATAACATTTAATTCCCCATCTTTGTCTTCAACTCAATCTCATTCTCTTCATCAAATTATATACATGAAATATAGCATTTAAGTATACTTTAAGTTATATTTCATGTATATATTGGCAAAATGTTTGAGAGTGGTTTCAAATCTCTAGGAGTTATAATGTGAATTCTATATTTTACAAGATCTTATAAATTTTCAGACACAGTCAAATTTCAGTAATCAGCAAGCTCCTATCAGCATTCTCTCGCTCTCTTTATCACCAACACCAACATCATGAGGAGGGAATGAAAGAGGAAATCTCCTCTAAGGAAAAGTACCAAAAAAAGATATATCCCTTGCAAAGATGAGGTTGAGAGGCTGGCTGTAAAGAAAGAGGACCAATAAATCAAACTCCTTAATAGTTAAAAGAAATGGAGATCTCTATAGGGCACTCTTTGTAGAAGATACAAACATGAAAAGAGCATCCTTTATGATATTTTTAGTTGCATCATTTCAAGTTTGTGAGTGATATTTTTATGCTATATAATCCATGTACTTTTTTTTCGTTTTGGGGTTGAGATCTGATGGTTGCATTGCTGTGGATTCCCTTTGGCATGAATTGCTCGATTTTAAAGTTATTTCTAGTGGAAATTGTGGAATTTTGGATCCCTTTGGTATGACTTCTGATGTTTTCTAATGAAGTGAGTTTTATCATCTTCTTTCCTTTGAAAAGATACTATAGTTGTTATCTTATAAAATTTCTATGAAATACTGTAGGTTTTGTCTTCCTTTGATGGACATGTTACACATGCCATGTTTCCTTGTTAAAGTTGTAGCAAGTGGCAAGTTCTTGGATGTATTAAAGGTATGATCATCTTCTAATGATATGTTCTAAATACCAACTTATCAAGGATGGTGCATATGTCATTCATCATCTACTTCCAATAGAGATGTTACAAGTCCTATCTACCTTTTCCAAGTCATTGTGAATTCCATCCTCTTGGGGATGTAGGTGTTGTCTTCATTAATCCCTTTAACTCTAGATCAAGGGGGTATGTTAGTAAAATTCATTGGTTGTGGGTGTCCCTTGATATGCTTGAGATTTGGATAGTGTCTCCAAGAGCCTCTAATGTATGATACTTTTTTGTTTTATTATATAATGGAACTAGATGGGTACAAAGTTTTGGTACATCAGGATCCATACTTATATTGAGCCTAACTCCCCCAATAGAAGGTTCACCCATTGATTATCATAATAGGTAAGGCCTTTTCAAATGTATATAACACGGGAGTTGTGTCTCATTTGTCATTTTTATTCAATTAATTAATTAATGGTTGTTTCATACCCTAGGTGCACAAGTTATTCCCTCTTTACCTTGATCACGAGTATATCTTGTGATAATAAGGGATTGTGTTCCAACATAAACCTTATATACATCTTTGTGTGTGAGAGTGCATGTGCATGCACTGTATACACACACACGCGCACATATCTGATACTATCAAAAGCATCTACTGCAGTACCGTTCTTCGTATGATCATATCATTTTCTTGTATATATTCAGAGAACTTTGTTTAATCTGTATAAATGAAGCCAAGTGAAATTTAAAGCTCAACTTTAGACCAGTGCCCTGAATATACATCCTAAAGCACATGAGAAATGAACTCAAAGAGGAACCTATACCGTAGATCAGCTCTATTATTTTATTTTTGTCATTCTTGCCTTAGGTTTTGAACCATGTGACAGATTGTCAAGTGCTAATGACTTGACCATGGGGCTAATAAGGACAGATGCAGATTCACAGAATATGAGAGCTAATGGAGGCAAACTACATGAACACAAAGTTATATGGTAATCTTGATTTGGTAAAACATAGGATCTTTCAAGAATGTATCTATATTCTAAGATTTTTCTTATAAATGATACAATCTAGGTGATGTGGTACGACAAATGCACCTTCAAATCTACAGTTCTAACTGTATTCAAGAAAAAGCCAACTTCCAAATAAAATTGGTATATCTTCAATTGATAACACAAATGCATTATATTATTCCATGGAGAAAAGGAAATAGAACTCACATTGACCTTCCCAACTTCTTTAGAAAAATCTGAATCTGATGGAAACTTATTCCCAATCTCTTCTGCATAACTTGGAACTTCAGTATGGACTGCTTGTAAGAGACTAGATTGTAATCCAGTATTTGAGGATTCTTTATGCAGGATCTTTTTATACACTCCAGGCTCAGTTTCCCCATCATGTTCATCCATCTGAATTGATGTCGACCTCACAATATTGTAGGTGATAGACCAAATATAGATGGCACCAATCTGTCCAGCAAAACATATTAGAGACGAAGATGTCTTTCTGTACAATAACATAAACTTGCTTACACAACCAAGCTACCAACTTTAGAACACTTTTTATTTTCTTATCAAGGCAACCACACCCCAAAGCATGTCTTTTTATCTGGTATGTTACATACATCCATTCAACTCAGAAGATGCATGATAATGTACAGTAAGTTTTTAATTACTTGGTTCCCAATAAAGCATAAATTTATTCAAACTTGCAAGGAAAACTATACCGCCATAGAAAAAGATGCATAAGCAATTCCATAATCCATGCAAACATCAACATCACCAAAAGGACTTCCATTTTGCTCACAAAGTGCAGGAACAATAATGAGAAGCAGATTCCCCAGGTTTCCTGTACACATCGTAAGTATAACTCAAAAGAAGAGTAACATGTTGTGATCCAAACAACACCAAACGAAAGTAATATATTTTAGAGGGACCTATTTATATTAATGAATAGTAAGATAAATCAGGCCAACTTTACTACAATGATGGTAGAGAAAAATAGAACATGCACAGGTCTTTGTTAGACACAGCATCAACTAAATAGTTTTAGAGTTTTTTAACTCTATATACCAATAGAGAAAATGTATTTACAAAAATTACATAATTTCAATTGTTGAAAGATTGTTCTTAAACCTAAGTAAAATATTAGTAAAATATTCATATAAAATAGCACTGTTTTACATCAGTCTGCACATTTAGAAAGTGCAAAACTTGTGTAAAAACATGTAAAACTGACTTCTATTGATAATTTCGTGCAATAGACATGAAATGCACCTGCCTGAACAACAGTTCCCCACAACAAGACCACTTAAATGTCTCGGGGTTCTTGTAAGCTTCACAACAATCCATCCTAAAAGTCCTCCAATCAAAAAGGTAAGAAGAATATTAACAGGCATGTACCACCTGTAAACAATCAATATAGAGATGTTATCATCAGATTAAAAGAAATAATTATTAATTAATAATCAGATTAAAAGAAACTAAGATTATCAACTTCCACTTCTTACATCAATGAATTCTATTTGTCCCTGCCTATGAGAATGATTTCCTTCACTTTTTATATGCAACTTTGTAGGCCTACGGCTACCCATATAAGCAGGGGAAAATACATTCTTTTCATGTTTTTTGTACACAACTTTGTAGATGCACTAGCTGTTATGGACCACTAAATGCAAGGTATCTTACTGTTTGATGCTTTTCGAAATGTTCACTTAAGTATATGATTATAAGAACAATATACCATTTAAATTGTACATGTAAAATAATATCTAAAAATAGAACAACTAAAATCACTAGATTTAGCAAATGAATTACAACTAACAGTTCATCAAGAATTTTAATGAAATTGCAATATTCTTTCTGTTATCTTGAAACAAGTTTCAATTGCAATGGTAACTACGTCTCCTTCATGCTAACCAACTTGTTGTCATAGCATCAATTTAAATGACAAATGTTATTACTGCATCACTTACCAAGAAATTATATCATCAAACGTCACTGATTTTGCCAAGCTTGCAAACATAAGAGCTGGTGTAAACACAATAAACACAATCTGCAGAATGACATAGAAACCATAAAAATATAAGAAGCTTCTTTTTTGGCTTTCATGATGTCCTGTTCTCAATTACACAAATTATTGAATGACTCTGGAGAATAATATAATACTAATTCATAAAGACTAAAAGCAAGAAAACTAAATACCTTATCTGACGAGACCATAAATTGTCTCATATTTAACCAAATAAAATCATCCATTTCTTCCTAATGTATTGGTGTTAAAGTGGATTTGAGTAATGATTAATAGTTTTTTAGCTTGTTTAAAGTAGAATGTAAAGTAGATATTTCATTTATTTTTAGTATTAATGTAATCCAAAATGCTTCTAATGTTTCCCCATGAGTATGTTTAAGATGCTATAATGCAAGTAAATATATCATTGAATAAACTCATGTCAGTAGAGAGATCTAAGACACTTGCAGCAGAGATCTCTAGACACTAACAACAAAGAACTCCAGACAACTTTAGAAGACTTTGAAGACATTATGAGAAGATAGAGAAAACTCTTCTAGACTTCCAGCACACTCCAATATTCTTGCAAGATCAGTGAGCATCAATCATTCGTAAATTAATGGGCAAAGTATCTGTTTTATGCAAGCTCCAAAGATCTCTTGCACAACATGTTATCTTTCCCCACCAAGGATAACTCAAATTACCACAACACTCAAATGTCATTGCATGATAGCATGTTTTTCATTATGGTAAACAATGATTTGGTTGAGTGAACTGAAGGATAACACAATACAAGAAATTCATATGGTTGTGAGCAATTGCCATAACTGTCACACGAAAATCAACCAGAAGGCAATAACCACTCTCCAGCAACAAACTAGACAAATTATGAGCTGCAAGTAATTGTTTCAAACTTCGTGACCTCAAATACACTTATATTTGTAGGGTTGAGGAGGAATGTGACTGGTTGAACCTCTCATGGATGGATATTCACATGAAGTAAAACTCTGAAGTCATCCATGACCCTTCGTTTCACTTGACATTAATTTTCACTTCATTTTCCAAAATTTGTAACAAAGCCACTAATTTGCATACAACTGCCACTGACAATTTTTTTCGCCCTTCTTCATAACAAAGAACAAGAAACAAGCCAATGGAAGAAAAGGAGAGATGATCAAAGGAATGGACTAGGGGGCTAGTCATCATGTGGACAAAGTCAGAAAAGAAAAAATGTATAGAGGCCAATTGACTTGTCTAAAAAATCCATCAAGGACTCAAAGTAAGTAGGTGATGGTATGCATTTTTAAAACATACTAAGATCATAAATGGACATGAATATGGCACCATGTAATTCATTTTATGGGCACATAAAATCGCTTTCTTTTGCATTTGCAATATGACATCTCTATGTGATGAAAACTTATTTAAGATCTTTCTTTTACAAGTTGGTACCATGGCAACAATAGTTAAAAGAAATTAGCCATATGCATCTTAGTACATTGGAAGCTCTTGGTCTAGACTCTAAGCTATATTTTTTTAATATTCTATATCTAGCATGAAAAGCATTTGATCCTTAGAAGAATTTAATGCCAAGTAAAATCAAAATTTTATTTCTTTTCATTATTCAATCTTTGGTGAAAATATATAAAATTGGAGGACATTTTTTGCAATATACTTTTTTTAATTATTGTTTTGTTTGAGGGGATGGGATATAAGGAAATTCTTTATGATTATATTGTGAAGCTGTGACTATGTTTCCTTTCTTTAACACGATAAGGATTTTAGTGCTATTAACCAAACTATTGAAGTTGCAACTAATAAAATGTAAATTACATGATCAGCATAAATGAATTAACCACAAGAATTCATTTAGACTGAAACAAACAAACAAAGAAGATCAGCTGAAATACAAACTCAATTATTGTTGTAATTTTTCCTCTCAGCCACACCATTTTTCTTTAGATTATGAGGAACCGTGTATTGTTTAATTATACCATAAACCATTTTCTATACAATACTTCAAAAAAAAAATATGAAGTATATTCCCCCCCTTCATTAGATTTAAGAACCTTAAAATTGTGTTTTAAATTCCTTGAAGCGTTCAGAAACTTCACATTTTTTGATAAGAAATAGACCCATGTTTATAATGCTATCATCAACAAAAATAATAAAATAATAAGCTCCCCCAAGTAACTTGATTTGCATGGGACCACACACATTTGTATGTATTAATTCAAGAACTTTTCTTTGCCTCTGATTTGTCTTTATTGGAAATTCATTCCTATGTTGTTTAAATGCACAATCATCACAACTAACATGTTCATTCTTAAATCCTAGAAGACCTTGCACCATCTCTTTTATTTTTGTAGAGAAATAAGATCTATAAGATTTAAGCAACCATAGCTCATGTGTCATAGTTCTTTAGTTGATACACATGTTGCTTGATGACTTTCTACTACTACATCAAGTTTGTACAAACATCCTATTATGATTTCCTCAACAATCACTTTATAGGTGATATTTCATATCCTTTAATTGGCAACCTGTCTTCAAGGATTCAACTTTGAAGCCTTGATTAGTACTAGCTGAAATTGATATTAAATTATTCTTAATTCCTGTAACATACAATCTTACATTTCCATTAGGCAATAGTACACATATCACCATAACCTTTTATGTCATGAGACCTATCATCTCCCAAATAGATCTTACTGCCATCAAATTTTTCTCATGGAAGACATTAAACCAATCTCTATGACATGACATGTAAATAGATTTTCCTAATTCTATAAACCAAGCATTACAATCATATGTTTCAATTGAAAGAGCAACATCTAAAATAAACAACTTGTTACACCCCATTTTACAAGATTGGCAATATTTTTCACTTTACTGTTATGGTGTGGTAAATATGCATGTGAGAATTAGATTACATCAGATGGATGTTTTGAAATTAGCATATGGATATCTAATGTTTAGCATTAATGTATAATGATATGATTGTCCCTTTTGTTATAATGTATATGATGATGTTAATGAATTGGGCAAACTACTGTTGTGGTTGCTAAGTTGGATGCAAGACAATCCACCCTGCCCTCCAGGATAGAGAGGGAGAGCATCACTGGAGAGAGGGATATAGATGCAGTGAACAGGCACGCAATGCCATCTGAGTTTCTACACACACATACGTAGGTTCAAGTTGTTACTGTTTTGTGATCAAGTTATTGATTGGAGCACCTTGTGTCTCTTCAGGTATAGTGTTGGTTTGAGCCTATGTCAACCCTATGTTGTGAAGACCTAGCTCTATACGTTGGTTGGTTAAAACCTGAGTCTAGTTTGTTGTTTTCTTGGTTTATTATTTATCTATTACTGATGTTTATATTACTATTGTCTCATCAATACATATATACGTATATGTATAGTTATGTGTAAACGTACATATGTGTATGCATGTGTATATGAAAATATACATATAAGTACATGTACATAAATGCATACAAATTTATACATATAAATACATATGTAAAGATGAGTAATAAAGATGAAGATTTATTAATACAAACATATTGTATTGTGGGATTAAATTCCATGTGACAACATTGCCAAACTTAATAACTTATGAAGTTGTGATAATATGGCAAAGATAAGCCAATTACCTACGGCTTCAACAAGCCTTGCATTGAATTGCATATGTGTTTTTGAAATGTGTTTTCCTTGGCTGATATCGGCAGCTTAGTATTGATATGTTAATGATTACATCAAAGTGTGTAGCCAAGTGGATAATGATCCATGGTGGCTTAAAGTCATGAGCTTATTATTGTTGCATCCTAAATATGTTTAGAAAGATTTTGTTTTGGTATATATATTATGGAAGCCGCAGTGTAAGGCATGAGGAGAAAGAATATTGAGCTCTTAACCATTTCTTTATAGCATTTTGGCTTATGCTCATGAAAGCTCAATAGAATTGCTATCGACTTATTCTTCTTGATATGAAAACCGTTTCCTTGCCATCAAGTAGTGGGAAATGAATAAACTTTGGGCTCCAGTTCAAAGTAAGGAACCATCTTCTTGAAACCATTTTCATTATTCACTTTGGATACTTCTCTTTTCATCTTGGGAAAAGACATTTATTATTCAGGTTAGTAAGTTGGGAGCTCAAAAAAGGATAAAAGTAGAGAGAATGTTTACTCTCTATAAGCCATACAATTGTGAGAGACTCGATATCTTCATGCTAGAAGGATAGCAATTAGTGTGCAAGATTTATGTAGATTTCAAAAGACGATATTCCTTTCTTATGTTTGGGAAAGCGAATAAGTTAGAAGTTGTAATGTTGTAAATTGCACATCGTCACATAAGGGCCTTCACTTCAAGCTGATTGGAATAATTCCTCGCCTGCTTGTCCTTTAGTCCACATGGATTGCCTTGTCAGCTCAGAATTTGGCTTCTTGTCAAGCATGTTGACTATTTGACTAATGGACTCTAGCATGCCGCGGAGACGTCCCGCAAAAATGTCAATCCACAGGTGGTCGTCTGAGTGTTATGCCTATGCCTTGAAGACTTCGTAACGCCTCTATTCGTGGCCACCGACATCGGGATTCCTCTTTGAAGGCTATATCTCGCGCATTTTGGGATTTGACAAGGATTCCTTGATCACCCAACGGATTTTCTAAGCTCGGGGTATACTTCTACATCTCCATTATAGGTTTTCTAATCAATTTATGCCATTATCACAGTCTTTGGAGAGCTCTTGGAATTCAACTCCACTCATCCGAGTGAAGGTTCTTTGAGTGTCAAAGGGGAGTTTCTCTCTTTCCATCTTTACTTCAATATCTATTGCTTCTATCTAGTTTACCAATCGCTTATCTATTTTACTTCCATCTTTATCATTTTATCTTTCCATCATTGCCACTATTTGGGTTGTCTGTGGAGGCGGAAACACCAAAACAGGGCTCTGACTGAGGCAGACCTCTAAACACAACCCCCATCATTTTCCTCTCACTTGTGTATAGGCTCTTGATTGAGGAAAGAAACTCATTTAGTTGTAGGCTTCAATTGTGGGCGGGTTGCAAGCGCGGGTTGTAAGCTTCCTTCATCTTGTCCTATCTTATTTTAGCTTTTCCCATTCTATATCGCTTATTTTACTTATTATAATATCATTTGTTTAGTTGTACGGTCGTATTTGTACCTTTCATATGGTCTTTGTACTTTGTTCGTACAAGACAGTAGCACGCCGCACTGGTGTCATAGTTCTGTGCACTCGTCCCGAAGACGAAGGCTTAAAAGAGTCGTTCGGAAGTCTTGTCTATAGTCTATTCATTTAATTTTGTATTTTGCATCCCCTGGCTCACCTTTAATGCTAGTTTAAGTGAGGTAGAGCGAAGCTCGGTTTGTTTCCTTGGAGTTCATCACTTCAACGGTAGCAAATCCTGTCCTCTACAGAAGCGATTACAAATGTTTTCTTCAAGATTAATCTTGTTGTGTCATGGATTAAGTTGAAGTGTTCTTTTCTTGAGCCTTTATTAGTAGTTGCATAAGAGTTAGTTTAACTCTTAGAGCTTAAGTATAAGACAAAGATGTTGGCAACAATGCAGCAAACTCAAAAGGGGGGGGTGGCGGGGGCGCATAGGTGAATTGGTTTGCGCCAAAAACTACTGCAGCTTAAACCACAAAATAGATCTGATAATTAACAATTAAAGCATTAATCAACACCACATCAATAACACACATAACACCAAGATTTTTGACGTGGAAAACCCGGTTAAGGGAAAAACCACGGTGGGAACCTACCCACAATGAGATAATACCCTGTTAGGAATAAATGTGAATATTACAATGGGAATGCACATGCATTCAAGCACACTGCCTAGAGCTCACTACTCAAAATAAGAAACCAAAAAAGGCTACAACCTAAAGGGAAGGCTCACTGCCTTACAGGAAGTCTCACTGACTTACAAAAATATTCGGACTACAATCCGGATCATATGAACTGTGAAAATAGCATCTCCATATGCTTGAGTACAGTTTTGGTTAAGCTCACTGTCAAATCTTCACTGCAACTGGTGCAGGAGCACTTGATGGACTTTATGCCTCCATGAGGCAATTTTGTAAATTTTGCTTTAGCATTGTGTTTTGATAATGTAATAAGGTATTTTAGACCATTTTCGACTTATTTGTATTGAGTTTGAGTCTTAGGAGGTCATTGGTGGGTTATATGGAAAATCTTGTAAAAAGTTATGTTGTCAAATGTTGTCATGCAATTTTGCATTTTTGGTTGTATGTGGAAGGTGAAGGGTCAAGTCATTTAAAAGTCAGTTGTAAATTGTAATTGATCATTTTTGGTTGGAAAAAGCATAAATATGGCCTCCAACACGAATTCCATGAGTTTTTGAAGGTTGGAGAAGGATGGAATAAAAAAGGAATTTATTTTTGTAGCATCCTTACATTGTTTTTTTTAAGTTTTTAGAATTTGCAGTCTAAAACATGCTATTTTATGGCCCTCTAATGATCTCATATTGTGGACTATAATATATGGATGGAAAGCTATTTGTTTCTAGTTTCCAAATATTTTTGTCTCATAAAATTTTATTGAGTTTTGTGTAAGATATGGCGATTTTGGTGAAGGCTCTCCAGTTTGATAGTTTTTGGTGAAGATAACAATCTACAAAATCTATGGTATGGAAATTGTCGGTACAATAAAATCCCTCAAACGAATTGGAAAAGTTTAAAAAATGATTCTAGTTTAATCTAAAGGTGTTTTGGTTCAATCTCATTAAGTTTTTCACAAGTTATAAGAAATTTGGTGCAGGTTGCTTGGAACCCTACCTATGGTTAGCAGTTTTGGTAAAAGTATCATAACTTTTGTTTTAACCGTTGGATTAGGCTATAACTTGGAGGAAATGTTTGTATTTAGGCTTTCTTAAATATCACTGAAGCGATTGGCTTAATTATGTCTCTAGTGAAAAGTTATTAAGAGTTGTTCTCAAGTGGCAGATTATGTCCTAGTGCATTGATATGGTTAAAGGGTTACAAAAATCAATATATTGTGTTGATGTGAATCCTCCCTCTTGCATCAATTGGTATCAAAGCTCAGAAGGTTTGGGCAAGAGAGTTTGGTATTTTTTTGTTGTGTTCGTGCAGGTTGAGAAGAGAACCTGGTTGCCAAATGACTAGGTAGAGAAGAGAAAGACCTAGGTGAGGCAAAAGACAAAGTGGAAGCAAGGTTAAAGGGACTTGATTGAAGAAATGGAATTTTTGAGGAACTTCTTGCAAGGTGAGGGTTCACAAGAGGATAAAAAAAAGAAGAGACAAGAAGAAAAAGAGAGGAAGAGGAAAGAGGAAAAGATGAGGAAAATAGAGTTTGAGGAAGAGATAAGAGAAATAAGGCAAGCTATGGAGCAAATGAGAAAAAGACATAGAAGAATTGGACAAAAGAATTGAGATGCAGCAACAAAGTTGGCACTTGGCCATAAATAAGAGGGTATTATGGCCCATTAAGAAGATTGTTTAAAGAAGAAAACAAGCAAGGACAACAATCAATGATGAAGAAGAAGATTTATATGCAGCCATTGAGAAAGAATGGAATAGCAAGGATAGAGTTGGACAAACCAAGCAAACTAAGATGATGGTAGAGGAAGAGAAACCCATGAAGGAAGCAGCCATGACAAACCATGAAGATGTTGAAATAGCAGGTATCAAGCTTGATCTGATTTCAATGGAAGATGATATTGAATTGGTGACAAGATGATTTGGTTAAGGTCAAGGATGACTTAATTTTGGAGGATCAAAGTTGGTTTCAAAGGTATGATGGTATGATGTTTTCTTCACTACTTTTCAAGGAGGATAATGGATTTTCAGTTTTTTGCACTTTAGAGGTTTGTGATCCTAACAAGGAGGCAAGGTTGAAGGAAGAGAAACAGATGGGAAAAGTGAGGACCAAAGGTGAAGAGATCATATCTACACCAAAAAGGAGAAAGAGTAAGGAAGGAGTACACAATTCTTGTTGAGATTGTAAACAAGGGCAAACCAAAGTTCAAGATGAAATCCAAGGTAAAAGGGCAAACCATAGAAGGCATCAAGGAGAAGATTTTGAAGATGGAGACATGTTACTTTATTTACTCCAAGAGGACTTGGAGATTTCATTTGGTTGGGAGTATGGTGCAGGAGCACTTGATGGACTTTATGCCTCCATGAGGAAATTTTATAAATTTTTCTTTAGCATTGTGTTTTGAAATGTAATAAGGTATTTTAGACCATTTTGGACTTATTTGTATTGAGTTTGAGTCTTAGGAGGTCATTTGTGGGTTATATGGAAAATATTGTAAAAAATTGTCATGTTGTCAAATGTTGTCTTGCAATTTTGCAATTTTGGTTGTATGTGGAAGGTGAAGGGTCAAGTTATTTAAAAGTTAGTTGTAATTGATCATTGTTGGTTGGAAAAGGAATAAATATGGCCTCCAACACAAATTCCATGAGTTGTTGAAGAGTTTTGAAAGTTGGAGAAGGATGGAATGAAGAAGGAATTTAGTTTTGTAGCATCCTTACATTGTTTTTTTTTAAGTTTTCAGAATTTGCAGTCTGAAACATGCTATTTTATAGCCCTTTAATGGTCTCATATTGAGGAATATAATATATTGATGGAAAGATATTTGTTTCTAGTTTCCAAATCTTTTTGTCTCATTAACTTTTATTGAGTTTTGTGTAGGATATGGCGATTTTGGTGAAGGCTATCCAATTTGACAGTTTTTGGTGAAGATAACAGTCTACAATTTGTGTTATGAAAATTGTTGGTACAATAAAATCCCTCAAACCAATTGGAAAAGTTTAAAAAATGATTCTAGTTTAATCTAAAGGTGTTTTGGTTCAATTTCATTGTCTTTCCAAAGTTATAAGCAATTTGGTGCAGGTTGCTTGGAACCCTACCTAGGGTTAATAGTTTTGGGAAAAGTATCATAACTTTTGTTTTAACCGTTGGATTTGGCTATAACTTGGAGGAAATGTTTGTATTTAGGATTTCTAAAATCTCACCAGAGCGATTGACTTAATTATGTCTCTAGTGAAAGTTATTAAGGACTGTTCTCAAGTGGCAGATTTTGTCCTAATATGTTGATATGGTTAAAGGGTTACAAAAATCAATCTATTGTGTTGATGTGAATCCTCCCTCTTGCATCAGCAACACACTTCTTCGCACAACTTCCCTACTACTAAATGATTGATACAATATTCGCACATAGCATGATCACTTACAATGATTATTACATATATTTATACAAACCCTTCAACCTGTATTTCAAGGTCAACTAAACCCTCAATACAATTTACAAAATAATGTCCTCACACGCTACAACAATACATGCAGAACAAAACAATGTCGGCTAAGACATAGTCTGGACCCAAATCAATACCGCAAATACGAAACACCTCCAACAATTATGCCTCGATCATCCGCAACACACTACAACCACCAAGAACATCGCATAACATGACGAACATCACCGGACAAGGAAAATCTTCAATACCGTCCACAATAATCAATGTGGACCACCAATATGCATAGAACACAATCTAAAGACATTCACAAGCAACATGAATTGCATCACAACAACCGCAACAACTCGGATCACCAAAATCATTATCATCTCTCTACTGGAGCTCAAAAACATCAACATAACTATCTGTCAACCTGAAAGATTCGCTTGTGGATATTCAAATCATGAACCAAGCTAACAGAGGACACGCATCAACATCCAGAACACATTCCACTCATCCGCAACCAAAGATATAGCAATTTCGGAGCAATACGAAGCACAAACCAGAATACCGAATAACATGAACGACTACATAACATCCCAATACCGGATCTCATAACTCGATCAAATCATCATGCAGACCTTTGCAAATGGGAATGAACCATCTACAGAAAACATACAAGAAACCCTTTAAACCACGTCAGCTCATCTGCAATACACAAGCTAAACCAACTCATCCAATCAAACTACAACACTGGAATACTCAGAAGAAAACTTTCCAACAATCTCCTCATCAACAATCTCCACATATGTTGACATCAATGACAACGTATCAGCCAATATCCAACAAAAGAAGAGAGTACTATTCAAGGAAGGGAAATTCCCATCTAAAAGGAACTTGTAGCTTCAAATCTCTTATCAACTCCACATCCTAATCTCCAGACATGTGTTCTCTCTTATTGTTAGGCATTTCTCTAAGCAAATTGTAAAGTTCAAGACTCTTACTGCACTCAGTAGTATGAATAGACACGTGAAATGAGCTGCACTATTATTATTAAATTCCAATTTATGGAACATAGTTTGAATTGCTTATGCATACATACTGAGTTAAGCAAGGTTTGTCAATTCTTGTGTATATAAGCATTATCTTTATTTGATATAAGAATATAGTTTTAATTATTCTTAGAAGATAATACTAAGAGTATATACTCATGCTTGTATATACAAGTAATGTACATGCATGCATGAGTATATGATATAAAAGTAATGTACATGCATGCATGAGTATATGAATTCTTCTATATATGTAGTTTTATTTGTGAGAGACATGTCTTATTTGTAAGTTCTATTAAGAACAACAGTATAGTCTTTATTGTTTTATCACTCAATCTTTTGAAGATGAGAAATGAATATATCCTACCATGCTATGAGAATAGAAAACACATAGTTTTCTCATAACCCCGTATGTATACTAATAAGTGTCAGGGATGTACTTCATGTACACATTCGAGTATATGGAATTCTATGATTTCTTACTAGTGTATTATGAATGGAGAATCAATGAAAGTTGAATTAAGAACCATTAGGACAGCAAGTTGTACCTTATTCAAGACTTTCTTAACAAAGAACAATATACATAGTAAACCCTTGGTTTCTAAATGACTATGAACTTTGTATGAATCATACGGGTCATTTAGCTGAAATTAAGCCATGGACTAGTTGGATATCAGTCAACAAGAACATAGGAGAAGTTGTTTGGTATAAACAATAAGCCTTCTATCCTCATTGAGTGCACTATAGCTCACCAAGTCACAAGTATGTGAAGGGTGATTGTTCTTACAAGTTCTTAACCAGTTTGCAAGTTAAGTTGAATTGAGTTGAGACTCTCTCTCTCTCTTTTAAAGTAATTGTTATTTTTATGTCATGAGAACTAGTGGCAATTGCCAGAGTGAGTGAATAAGAGTATGTATGACTAGAAGTTCCATGTCAACTCTTGATTGTTTCTAAGTCATGAATTTGAACTATAGGATGATTGTAGCACTCTAAGTCGAGTAGGGGTGTGTGAACATTTGACTACACTTTCATGGCCAAAGTGTCGCAAATGTCTTCTTGTGCCTAGTCAATTCATTGTGTTCTAGTTGAATAGTCAATTGAGTTGGACATACATAGTTAGAAGGATGTCTATAGTTGTATGGTCGATTGGAAATGTGTAGGACACCACACTAGACTCAAATGGCATACCTTGACCAATTCCCTTGTCTATATTCTTGTGAAGGGTAGGGTCACTTCTAGTTGGAAGGTGTGCGAGGGACCATCGGTCTATGGTTTGAGGAAAAGAACTCAAGTGACGCTCTCCCTCTTGCAAATACACGCCAAGGCTTGAGATATAGATCAATTTTTCCAAATACCAGTAGACTCTAAAGTCTTTCACTTGCTATGTTATTTCTTTTGCTTAAATTGAAAGTATGATATTAATTGAAAGGAAAAGAATATGTTTAATTCTTGATAAGAAATTCATTTTAGTGTTTCTTATGCAATACAATGAATCATATTGAATGTTTCAAAAGGATATATTGAAAGTTAGAAATTTTTCATATGGGTAATTTCAATCATAGTTTTACTCTCATACCTTGATATTCAATTACCTTTCTATGTTAAGTAGAGTGAGATGTTACACAACTTTAGAATCTTAGATTATGAAGATCGTCATTTATCTCATCTTCGCCATTCATAAAGTTACCTACAAATTTATTATTTTGGACTCATCAAACTTCCTTAACCAACATTCATATGCAAAGTGTCCACATTTATCACAATATTTTCTTCGTATTGGAATTTGACTTAGATGATGCCCCATCTTGTTATTTTTGTCATCTCTATACTTTTGTTGTCAAATTTATCTCCTTTGTTTTTTGCCCATTGCTTTCCCTTGGATGGCTTCTTATCCTTGGCCATCACTGCTGAATGTGCAAACCGAAGTCTATTGTCCCCATGTTTCCTCCTTTCCTCTTCTTGTAGAAGTATACCTTCTAAATGTTCAAAAGGTGCATTTTCCCTTGCAACCTAGCCAATGTGACTATTGATTAATTGATGGTGACCCAGTTTCCCACTACCCATCAGATTTTCTATTTTGTAGAAATTTGTAGTTATTGGGTTGTAACTGTCAAAGATGGCAATTCCATTTTTTGGTCTTTAGTAGCTACTTAGAAAGTTTTTTTTGGGTGTTGTTTTAGGGAAGACAAAGAAAAGGGTTTTGTTGTTGTAGTTTGTTACTCTCCATTAAAGTTCTTGTGCAATAAAATATTTTGATTTTCACTTAATGAAAAAGTCAATCAATATTGTTGATTGTCCTCCTTGATGTTCGTACGTATTTGGATTCTATGATTTTGGGTTTTTTTTGGTGGATATATGGAGATTAAAGAGATGGACAAAACATCATTACTGAGGCTTGCATGAGCTTCATTAGTTTGTTTTTATCAAAGCAATTCGTGATGGCTTGAGGGGAGTCTATGTGAACTAGGGAAGAAGGGGTAGGAGGAATGTACGCCCTCGAAGAAACACAAGGTAAGTGTTTAGAAGGGTAGAGGCCCTTGAGGCCAAATTAAAATTGGATGAGTTTGAAGACAAACCAAAGAACTTAGTAGATGCAACTAGGGCTTTAAACCCTCTAGAGAGACTTATTGAAGCATAATTGACTGAAACAAAATCCCAAAGTAAAGGTAGATGTTTCAAATTTTAAAGTTGAACTCAATCCTGTGTATTCCTAGATTGGATCCAAGAGTTGGAGAAATAATTTGAGATGGAAGACATAGATGAAGATGATCCAGAAAGAGTAAAAAATACTACATCAAAGTTGAAGTCACATAAAGCCCTATGGTGGGAAAACATGCAAAGTTCGAAAAGAAGACAAGGAAAAGAAAAAATTGAACTTTTGCCTAATATCATATGTTGAAACATCTAAGAGCTCGATTCTTGACCTCAAATCACCAACAAAAATTATTTATAAAATTTCAAAATTTAAAACAAATGAACCAACCAATGCAAACTTATAATGAATAGTTTATGAGGCTTCAACTTCGGATGGATATACAAGAGAGTGAAGAACAAGTGGCAGCCCGATATGTGAATGGACTCACCTTTTAACATCAAGATGAGCTTGCATTGGTGGAAATTCCTATCGTAGATGAGGCATATGAATATGCCTTAATGGTTGAGGATAAACTAAACTAGAAAAACAAAATAGTGAGTAAAAGGGTTGATAGCAATCAAAATAAAGGGCAGAGAATTCTTTGGAACCTACCATGATTCAAGAGCCAACAGAAGGAAAGAATGTGAAGGGTGACGGTAGCTTTTCAATAATAATTGTAGAAATTGCTCTCATCATGTTGGTGTGCCATGACTTGCGATCTCTTGTTGACGGTTCTTGTTTCACCTTTGGCAGAAGCTCCTTCCTTTGGTGGCACCTAACTTCCAGTTGACTTTAGCATGAACCACAACAAAGGCCTCTATAGCTGATTGGTCTATAGTTAGGCTTGGACTCCTTGGCAATTAGTTCCTTCCACTACTCGCTCTTAAACATAATAGAGTTTGAAACTGTGAAAAGGCTTACCTCTTACACCGTTCGAACATAGAATACCAAAACAAATCCCAAACAAAGAATTAAACAGAAGTGTTCAAAGAGAAGGATAATGATCCTTTCCAAAAACACGAGAATCAAAGACAAAACAACTTGGTTCTAGAAAGGGATGATGACTCACCGAGGCAAAACAGTGATGGAACCACTTCAGGGGCTACTCAAGCAACTTTAAATAAAGAAGTTGATCGATATATCAAACATGATATGTTATCTGAAAAACATGACTTAAGGGTCTGATCACTAGTAACAAGTCAATGAGCTTAAATGTCCAGTCTAAGTATCTCTATCACTTCTTCCTCCTCCATCTCTCAAATTGATAACAGATGAGAGCAGAACGATTTAGAAACTCCACAAATCAAATTGTGTGGAGATCTTTTAGCTTTCCTAGAGTTAAGAGGCAAGAGAACGGGCTCCCAAAGAATCCCACAATGCAATGGAATAGAACATGGGTGGCTCCTTCAGTAGCTTAGTTGTCACTACATGATATCATGACTCCTCTCCAAACCTACCTATCAAATCCGATGGCCGTTGTTCTAACATACCTGTTCTGCACATGTAGTTCCAACACCATTCCCAAGTAACGACAATATAAAATAATCTAGCTAGAGTTCAATAAAGCAGCAAACAATCCTTTAACTACCAAACGCTCATCACCCTCCTACACTTGTATTAGGATATGCTACCATTCTTTGTAGCAGTTAGGAAGTAAGTTAACAAGTCAGTGAATTATCTAGCTTAATGGTAGAACAGGTGATAGCCTAAGCATTGCAAGAGGTCCTTTTTAATCAACACTACTTACTGGGGTACTTAAATATCTGCAGTCGTGAATTCTTGAGGAAAATTAGGCTGATTGCTTAGTCTATAAATGGAAATGTTCACTATTATAAAGCAAATGCTTTATTGCAAATTAAGTCCCTCTGGGAAACTATCTCACACAAATCTTAAAAGAGGAAAGCTCTAAACAGCAAACAGATGAAGAATACAACAGCTGACTCCACCGAGGCAAAAAATATTGACAAAAAGAGTCAGATGACCATAATACTGGATGATGAAATCAAAGCAATTAAACAGCTTAACACCAAAGCAGCAGAGACATCTTTGTCCTAGGTCATTCATAAGCAAGGCCGGATTGTAAAAAAGGGTATTCCCTCTTTTGTTTCCACATTTCTCTTCCCTTAATTCCATTCTAATCACCTACATCAGGCATCCCATGAAAATCAATCTTTAGCTCTAGAACTCTGTAATCCAACCTTATTCGTTTCCATGCCTAGGATGAAATCTTTTGCACTGAATAGGGATCCTCGAGATGGTGTGCGTGCGGGGGTGCTCGAGTGGCCGAGCTAGGGTTTTGTGGCCCTAGCTCGTGAGCGGTTTGGTTGCAGGTGTGGTGGGGAAGGGTTGTGCAGGGCGTTGGGGGGGGCGTAGCAATTGCGGGGGTGGTGCTAGGCTCGGCTGTGGGTGTGGGGGGAGCTGCGGGGGTTTGGGGGGCGGGGCTTTGGCTGCGCGAGGTAGGGCTTCGGCTGCACGGGGGTGGGGCTCCGGTTAGCTGCGGCCAGTAGTTTTCCCGTGGGTCTAGGGGTGTCGGCAGACCCTTACTTTCGGTGGTGTTGGAGGGGGGTGGTGCCTTGGGTGTTGAGCCTCCTTGTGTGGCCCTTTTGGGGTGTGGGTTCTTGGCCCTAGTGTTTTATTTTTTTGGTGCTCCGATGTCGAGTCTGGGTGGCGAGGCCTCGCAGGTTGCGTCAGTCATGGATTTCCATGCTGCGGTGGGCTCAAAACCCTCACTTCAGAGTATGAAGACTTTTAACAATAATCTTTTTTCATCTCATTCTGGGCTTGGGAGCGCTGGCAGCTCTCGCATTATGAAGATTAATGGTTGTTTGGAGAGATGCAGCGAGAGGCCGAAGTTGGTTATTCCTCCTGAGATGATAGCTGAAGACATTGAATATTTTTCAAAACACTCCCTATATTGCAAGCTTTTGGGAATGAGGGTGTCCTTGCAGTTTTTGGAAAACTGGACGTAGAGGACTTGGGCACCGAAAGGGGAAATGGAGATTATGCTATTGGCAAATAACTATTTCATGGTTACTTTCAATTGCATGGAGGATCGCAATAGGGTCTTTGAAGGCGGCCCATATTTTTACAACCAAGTGGGTTTGTTCATCAAACCTTGGCATGCAAGGTTTAATCCTTCTGAGGAGCTCCCAAATAGGGTTCCAGTGTGGGTTCGGCTACCACGTTTTCCTGTGGAATGTTGTCGGGAGGATGTGCTACAGATGCTTGCTGCTCTGCTTGGGAGGCCAGTGGGATCTTCAATGCAAACCCTGGGGAGAAAGGTAATGACCTTTGCGCGTATTTGTGTTGAAATTGATCTTAGTAAACCATTGCCAGATGCTATAGATATGTGCGCAAGCTCTTATTCTTGGGTTCAGCAGTTAGATTATGAGACTTTACCATTTCATTGTCGTCTGTGTCATGAGTATGGTCACTTACTACGTAAGTGTCCTAGATATAAACCGGTGGTGCGTCAATCTCAGCAGTCGGACCCAAGCATAGATAGGGTTGAGAAAGGGAAAGTTGTCATGTCGGTCGAGGTTGAGGGTGTCAATGGTTTTGTCTCAGTTAAAACAAAGAACAAGAACCGAGGACAAAAGAGGCCCTTACAAGAGAGACAGGGGGAGTATTCCTTCAACAAATTCGAGGTCTTGGATGATCTTAACCACCAGGAAGTAAATCCAAGGTTAACCCCTCTGGATTAAGGTGCATCAGGGGGGGCTCCGGAAAGTGTAATCGAGGACTCTACTCAAGCCTTGCTAGTGGTTGGAAGCCAGCAGATGGTGATGGATCAGCCGGTAGGGGTCCAGTTGGGACTCACTCCTGGTTTGGACGGGAATTTGGTTGAGGGGAAGGGTTCTCCGATAGCTTTGAATTTGGATCCGACTGGGGTGAAAAGTAATAATCCTCCGCTCTTCTGGGTCTGCATCAGAAAGATATTAAGAAAAGTGCTTCAAAGAAGAGCTCAAAGGTTGGCAGAAAGAAGGATCTGGATAAGATCAAATTGATGGGAGAGAACTTGGTTGAGTCAGGGTCAGTAAAGACTTTGGATTCTCACTTTTCCAATCCCCCAAAATGATTGTGCTTTCATGGAATGTGAGGGGCCTGAACAGTGGCCCTAGACAAAAAGTTGTTCGGGATTTGATTAGGAATCATTCACCTGATGTCCTATTCTCGCAAGAAACTAAACTTTCAGTGGAGAGTATGATGGGTCTAGTGCCAAATGTTGTGGGGGAGAGGCGAGTCTCAGTGTGTTGGGGCAGCTGGTTCCTCTGGGGGGGTGGCATGTCTTTGGAACCCTTTAAGATTTCGCCCTATCTAGTGGGTTGCCTCCAGATCTTCTTTATCCGGGGTTATTTCTAGTCTTGAGACTGGGGAGTTCATCTTGTTTTCTAACATCTATGCCCCTACAGATTTTCAGGGTAAGCAAAACTTATGGTCTCATATTTCTTGTATGCGAAGGCAGGCCCCTTTTCATCCTTGGATTATGGCAGGAGACTTCAATGCCATCCTTGAGTTGAGTGAAAAGAGGGGGATGTCATGCGGTTGGAACCTTCTTCTGTCCTTTTTCAGGATAATATATCCTTGTTGCAACTTGTTGACATTAAGCTTGGCAATGGTTTGTTCACTTGGAACAATAGGAGGATGGGAGAGTGTTGGATTGCAGAGAGGTTGGATCGTTCCTTGGTCTCTAGTTTTTGGATTGGTGGGGGGTGGTCCACAAGTACTGAGATTCTCGACTGGAGAGGGTCAGATCACTGGCCCGTCAAACTGGTTTCTTCTTCGCCTCGGGTAGCTCGCTCTCCTCCTTTCAAATTCCAACTTATGTGGCTTCGGGATCCTTCTTTGCAGGTTCTTGTAGCGGAGTGGTGGAGGAAGGGGAAGCCACCCTTTGGCACTGTCATGTACTCTTTTGCCAAGCAATTACAATTTGTTAAGTTTCAGCTTACACAGTGGAACCGCTAGGGTTTTAGGAATATTTTTCATGCTAAGAAAGCTGCTCAACTTGTGTTGAATGGGATCACCAGTGAAATCAGAGAGCATGGCCTGTCTGAGGAGTTGCTTAGGGAGGAGGATAGGGCTGTCAAGGTGGTTGAGGAATGGGAGCTTAGGGAAGAAATATACTGGAAGCAGAGAGCTCGTATTGATTGGCTGAAGGAGGGGGACAAGAACACTGCTTTCTTCTTCAACTCAATGAAAGCAAGAAGACATGGAAATTCCATCCCTGTTTTGGTTAACGATAGAGGCGAGAAGTGCTTATCCTTGCAGGAGATCTCTAGGGAGTCGTTACAGTTTTTTCAGGCCCTCTTCAGGGAGGACCCCCCGAGGGATTCGGTGGCGGAGAATCAGGTTCTTGATTGCATTCCTTCTCTGGTCATGGGGGAGATGAATGAGCAGCTTTTGTGTCCTATTTTGTTGGATGAGCTTGAGGAGGATTGTCTTTCATATGAGGAAAGGAAAAGCTCTCGGACTAGATGGGTTCCAAGTAGAATTCTTTCAAGAGTTCTGGGATATTATCAAACTGGATTTATTGGATGTAGTCTAGGAGTCCCTAAGGAATAAGCAGATGCTTCGAGCGTTGAATGCGACTTTCATTGCTCTAATCCCCAAGTGTGATGGGGCCAACCGGTTAGGCCAATTCCGCCCTATCTCTCTCTGCAATGTGACTTACAAGATCATCTCTAAGCTGATAGCGGATAGATTGAAGAAGTGCTTGGGGAATGTTATCTCTGAGGAGCAAAGTGGATTTGTGGAAGGTCGCCAAATTCTGGATGGTGTGGTCATTGCTACGGAGACCATTCATTCTATGGCCTCATCCAAGGAAAAAGCTATGTTTATCAAGTTGGATATGGCTAAGGCGTACGATAAATTCTGGTGGTCCTTCCTTCAGAAGATCCTCAGGGCCTTTGGTTTTGCTGACGAGTGGGTCCAGTGGGTTATGAGTTGTGTTACATCTACTTCTTTCTCAGTGCTTATCAATGGAGACCATACTGAGCTATTTGGTGCTTCCAGGGGTCTTCGCCAGGGGGACCCTCTCTCACCTTATTTATTCATTCTTCTGGCTGAGGTTATGGGGAGGCTAATTAAGCATTATGTGGGTTTGGGTATTATTCAAGGTTGGAGATGGGGTAATGACCTGCAGCCGCAGTCTCATTTGCAATTTGTGGATGACACAGCCCTTATGGGGCTGGCTCGAGTCAAAGAAGCTACTAATCTGCGTAAGGTCTTGGATGTTTATCTTGCGGCCTCGGGCCAGTTGATCAATGAGGATAAATCTTCTATCATCTTTTTCAATACTCCTGAAACTATTCAAAGGAGGATTGCTCTTATATTGAGATTCCAAGTTGGCTGCATGCCCTTGATTTATTTGGGTATTCCTATTTCTCCTGGCAACCCTCCTAGGGAGTCTTGGCAGGGTATTTTGGATAAATTTCGCACGAAGGTTGAACACTGGACTCATAGATGGCTATCCTTTGCTGGGAGGGTTCAACTGATTCAGTCGGTGATTCAGGCTCTTCCGATCTATCAATGTATGCTTCATGTGGCCCCTAAGTGGTTCTTGAAGGGTTTGGATTCTCTGGCTAGGCAATTCTTATGGGCAAGCAATCTTTCCTCTTCCAAATGGAGTCTGGTCAATTGGGACCTGGTGTGTAGCCTCAAGCAGTGTGGGGTTGGTTTAAGGCAGTCTATTCTTTTTGGGGAAGCGTTGGCTACTAAATTGCACTGGAGGTGGTGTGTGGAGCAGGATCGAGGCTGGGCTAGGATTTTGGCCAACAAATATATGTAGAGGATCCCGATGGAGGAAATCCCTAGATATCCGCTTGAGGGAAAGGGCTCATCGATCTGGTATACTCTCAAGAGGGGAGATGCTCTCATTAAGGTTGGGTTTTTTTGGATTTGCAGAAGGGGGAAGAGGTCCTTTTCTGGAACGATTCTTGGGATGGATATCCTCCCATCCTTGATCAGTTTCCTCACCTTGGGAATCTGTGCCAAAGGTTTTTGGAGATGGGATGGTCAAGGGTGAGTGACTTCAAGGTTGTTTATAGGTGTGGTAGGCTGGATTTGGAGCGGTGGAAGGCTCCTAATGAGTGGCCAGTTGCTGGGATGGAGGAAGAGTGTGCAGAGTTGCATGGCATTTTGGCGAGTAGACACTGTAGCTTCCTCAAGGGAAGGGATGGGCTTGCTTGGTCTCCAAATCCTAAGGGATTTTTTACTGTGGCTAGTGGATATCGAGAATTGTTGAACCGAAGACTTGAGGAAGGAGAGGTGAACTGGTGGAAACAGGTGTGGAATAATGTTTCTTGACCGAAGTGTAACTGCTTTGCTTGGACCTTGGCTTTGAATAGATGTCTAACCTGGGACAATATCCGCAAGCGGGGATTCTTGGGGCCTTCTATTTGTATTTTGTGTGGTAATGGGGAGGAAGATTCCTCACACCTGTTCTTCAGATGTCCCTTCTCTATGCTTATTTGGCATTATTGGTGGGGGGTGTGGAAGCATCCTTGTGTCCACGCGGACGCTCTGGTTGAGTTCTGGAGCAGTTTGGGCAAACCCCCTATCTTGTCCTCCTTCCTCCAGACTGTCTAGTATATTGGGCCCATCTTCATTCTGTGGTAGATCTAGCTCGAGAGGAACAGGAGGATCTTTCGCAAGGTCAAATTGTTTGTTCAACAAGTTTGGAATAGGATCATTGCTATGATCCAAGAAACAGTGGAAGCTAAATGTGAAGTGAATTTTCCGCTGAGTAGAGAAGAGGCAGATATTGTGAGTAGGTTTGGCTTGCAGGAGTTGTCTCCTGCCTCAGCTTGTGTCAGGAGAGGTAGACGAGCTATGAAGAAGGTGCAAAGGGTGGGAAGGTGGATACCCCCTCAGGATGGGATTATCAAGATTAACATTGATGGCTCATCTAGGGGTAACCCAGGCCCTGCTAGAGTTGGTGGTGTTGGCAGGAATAGTAGGGGGGAGGTAGTTTTCCTCTTTTCGGTGCATAAAGGGAGGCAGTCTAATAATTTATGGAGGGATTTGCAATTCTCTATGCCCTAGAGCGAGCTTGGGAGTTGGGACGAAGGCAGGTGATTTGTGAATCGGATTCACAAATTGTTGTTAATTTGTTGAATGAGCAGAAGGTGAATGCGATCCAGTGGCAGTTGGCAGGGATTGTTCAGCAGACTCTCCATATTCATTCTTTAATGGAGCAGGTGTCTTTCATCCACATCCCTAGAGAATGGAATAGAGCAGCTGATTGTTTGGCAAAGTGGGCCTCGGAACATGGTAGTGATTGGAAAGTTGAAGGTTGGGAGCATCTCTCCGAGGATCACTCTTAGGACTTGCAGAAGATTTTTACTGAGGACATGGATGGTTATGTAGCTGGATGAAGTGGGGCTGGTTTGATGGTTCTTTTCTGGGGCCCCAGGGCTCTGGCTCTCTTTGTAATTCTTGTGATTGAGATTCAATAAAGTTTTTTCCCCTTTTATTCAAAAAAAAACTTTTGCACTGAACCAATAAGCACTGACCAAAAGAAACCAGCCCCTTCCATTTGTGTGACAAGGGCCATTCTGAAATCCCTCCCCTAACATGGAGGCAAGCAATCAAGCTCAAGACAACAAACCACCCCTGGAACAAATTTCCACTCAAATTGTACTTCAATCCATACTGCTTTAGCTAATCTAAATGACTTTTCATGAATATACAAAACTGGCGGAAACCAAAAGCATGGAACAAGCTAGCTAGCAGAAGTGTATTAATCTGCTGATTGACAATGACTCAAAGACAACCAAATTACCATCATCGACTGTTGAAATAGGCAAGAAGGGTATCTCATGATACCAAGGCACTGTTACCAGAGCGTTCCCAGTTTGAATGAAAAGGCGAGAAGATAACTTCCTACAGTTGTCCAACATAATCAAAATCAAATAGAACCCGAGAGGTCAAATGATGCAAAGAATTTCCCAACGCCTGAGAATCATGTATCTTCGGATCGTGCCAAAGGAGTCATTGTTAATGGTTGACCTTGGAGCACTAACGGAAGACACAAGGCTGGTCCTCATATCACCAAGTGCGATGGTGCATCAGACATCCCAGCTTCTAAAAATATGCAGCATAATGCTGCATTACACAGGTTATCTTCATAATACCAGCTAATATTTCTATATTTTGATTGTTTATGGCTAAATGTGTTGGCTACGTTTTCTTATAGCTTCTTATTATTTTCCTCCAGACTGGACATCTGTATACCACCCACACGTTTGGTCTAGATGACCAGCCTCTGATGTTTTTGTATCTATTAACTTTATTTATATTAAAAATATATTTAAAAAAACAGAAACTTTGAACTAGACCAGTCATACACCATGCTTTTCACATTGCAGTTAAATAATCCCGCGCCAGATTATCGCAAATGACAGAAAACATGATTCGATATTCTTCTTGCCAAAAAAAATCTCAATTAAAGTACAAAAAATATGAAGTCGGAGCTCATAGCAATCTATGAAGAACACGTGAGACATTGGAGAAATACAGAACCATGTTATATTCCCTAATTTCTTTTAGATTCCAAAGAATAAAGCGCAAATTGTGAGTGCAAGTTAGGCATGAATTGTTCATCATAAATTTGCAACAGCCATATATAAATGTATTCCATGGCATTCAACTGAAAGCTTTAAGGAAGGCTACTGACCTTAATATAATGAGGAGCCTCTGCAGTGAGCACAGAAATGTATGAAGTTGAGAGAAAAGCTCCTAAACCACTGATTTAACAGGAACCTTCACACTGGCATAGCTGCCACCTCCAACAGCACCTAGAACGCCATGTTTCTTTCCTCACTCCTTATCTCTTACCAGTGGCTTTTATTAATTTACAGACGAGCCCTGTAATTGGAGCAGACCTTGCATTACCAGTGCAGGCAATGCAGCTATCACATTGCCCAATTCAGCAGCTACTTCTAGAGCCTATATAGAGTACTTCTACTTACTCTTGTCTACTCCCACGAGTTTCATGAGTGTATTGTCACGGCATGACATGTCTCACATCTGTCACTAATCTCGATTCAATACCTTGAATGTAGAATCGAATCGTATCTGAACGAGGGCAAAATCAGGGTAGAGGGTACAATTTTGCTCGTGATATATTGGTATTTAATTCTTCTAAATACTGGCTCGTACCAGTTGTATATCAACACACTAATAATAGAAGATTAAATACTAATTCATTATTAATTGTATCCAATGTAACAGTAAAATTATACGCAATGGAAATTTTGAACAGTTTTTTTTTAACGATGGAATGCTGATTATA
This sequence comes from Cryptomeria japonica, assembly GCF_030272615.1. Taxonomy (NCBI): domain Eukaryota; kingdom Viridiplantae; phylum Streptophyta; class Pinopsida; order Cupressales; family Cupressaceae; genus Cryptomeria; species Cryptomeria japonica. The sequence goes on from NC_081407.1 coordinate 421,305,959, forward strand.
ATGTCTTTTTATATTCTCCATTATTTAGATGTCTTTTTATCAACTTTGTTATTCTTTTTGTTAATTGATTTTTCTTTTGTTTATTGATTAACTGGAGGTGATCTATGACTTTAATATTCTTCTTTAATAATATTTATAAGGGAAGAAATGTTAGAGAAAGGTTGAGAATTACAATTGTCTAACAACAATTGTTAGCGAACACACTAGAACATCTGATTTTTCAAATATACTTTAAAATAACTTGTCTAACCAGCAACCACATTATTATGCAAATTGAAACTCAACTTAACTTGTTTCCAATTCAGCTCATGACAAAAGATAGCAAAAAAGTTTTTAAAATGTTTTGTCTAAGTTAAAGAGTAATTCATTTGATGAAATGAATGTATCTTTCAGTTTTCTAGTGGTTGCTTTGTATTTATGATTTGGTTGGGTTATTTTTCTTTCAATCCATTGTACACAACTTTGTTCAATATTAAAAAAAAAAAGGTTTTCTTTTTTTCTCACTTCTTTTTTAGGCATAAAGGTGAGAATTACTTATATATTGACAACATGAACAATCTTCAAGATCATAAGGGTTTATATCTTGTCTATGGGATTTGGAGGGTTCCTCCTCTTATTTTGATTGTTATCTTTAATCTATTAGGATTTTCAACAATTTTTGGAACTGTCTTTTTAAGAGTTGGGGGATCTTATAATTAAGTAATATAAAGAAGTTATGGATGAAGCAAAACAAGTGGCACATTTGAATGCTTGTCTTAATAATAGTAAAAATAAATAAATAAATACATTTATTTTAGATAAGTAAAACAGAGATCAAAGATTCTCATAGTTCAATTGAAGACTAGTTTACATTGTCTATCATGTGGTACAGGAAGATGAATAAGACCAAAAAATAAATAAAGAAAAAAGTAGATCTTTTGTAAAATTAATACAGTCAAAATAAAAAAATATTTTATTTTAAAATACTTTATCAAATTAAATTCAATTATAAAATTTTATAAAATAAAAATAACAAAAAGTTGCTATTCCATAAACTATCTTTTAACATGTGAATGTCAACATCCTTCTATTCTATTTTATCCTAATGATTTAAAAAAACTTCATTGGTTGTAGGCACCTCTTTAAAAACCAATCAATAACATCCAATACTCATTTATTTACTAAAAATCGTTGATCATTAAAAAAAAATAGAACATAGTTGGCCATCTATCAGAAGCATTGGGCGACCCTACAAAATCGATTTGCCATATGGTAGGAAAAAATTTCCAAATTGTTTAATGGCGTACATACCCCGCGAATAGATTGATTGGTGCGGGCTGTCAGTAGTTGATAGGAGACTAGGCCGGAAATACAGATAAAAACAAAGAATTGCCTTGTACAGAACTCCGATATCCCGATCCCGCGAATGAATGTGACAGCTTACACTATTTTCGGGAATAAAACTGCACCTTACACTATTCGGTTAAGTGATCAACATTACTGAAAGCTGAAAAATAAGTTATGATGTGAAAGTTACAGGGAATCTGGGTAGGTAGTGCAATAAAAAGTCAATGGAAGGAGACATGACTTTAGAGAAGAGAACGAAAAGTACTACACGCGGCTGAAATTATTGTAGAAGCGGAGCCCACAGATTAATTTCCAGCTAGGTATTTCACACGCATTAAGTAAAGGTTTGTTCTGTTGCTGTAACAGGTTTGAAATACGAACGTAGATTGCGTAGCAGTACGTGTCTGTCTACCTTCTTCTTGTGTCCACCTGTTTCATGCGTGCATATTTTTGAAGGGTCAAACATTTTGAATGTGGCAGTCTTTTCATTGTTATTTTCTCATGTCTTCGTTGGTTATTTGTTAGAATAGAATACAAAGCTTTTTATGTTTTGAAGGTTATTAAAAGATACTCTATAGTAATAGAATAATATATTTTTTTTTATTGAATGAATGCAAGTGATTAATAAAATACAGTTGTGTCTAAAGATAGAACATAACAGGAAACATATAATTATAAGAAAACATGTTTACTAACATAAGACTGAGAAGAACAGTTACAAATAGACATGAAAAACAGTTACAGCAAACCTATAGCTGTAAGAGAACATGTTTACAAATATATATATATATAAGACTCAGAAAAACAGTTACAAATAGACATAAGAGAAACGGTTAAGAATAAGTATTGATTTTTTCTATTGAAACTGATGGTGAGTTTTTACATTCATTGAATAGAAATCAGTCATCTTTTATATGTTGTTGTTTAGCTTTTATTTTGTATTATTCTGAACAACTGTTAAACATGTTTTACATAGTAACCCCCCAACACAACAATCCTGACATGGATACTAATTCCTACAAGTCATCAAAGATCACCAGCAGCAAGGAATTCTTTCAAAGTCTTGTCCATTGATAGCAGTTTGCTTGATTTGTGTCATTCTCTAATGACCCCAATCTCTCCTCTCCATTAATTCCTCATGGGATCCCGTTAAGGGCATAAGCAATGAGGTGCCGGATACATTATCCATAGTGGCCAAAAGACTCAGTTCCAAGGAATCCAGCTGTTTGCATTTGGCCTCTACATGACAATGGCAGAGTGCAGTGAAGCAATGAATGTTCCAGATCTAGGCATTATAATTCAACAATCTATAGGTTATTAGCCATGTCATCGTCTCTGCATCCATTGCTACCACTGCAAGAGGACTCTGCTTTTTTCTGTTTTTAATCAACGCCACTTACTGGGGTACTTAAATCTCTGTAGTCATGAATTCTTGAGGAGCATTAGGCTGATTGCTTAGTCTCTAAATGGAAATGTTCAATATCATAAAAGAAAATGCTTTATTGCAAATTATGTCCCTCTCAGAAACTATACCACCAAAATCTAAAGAGGAAAGCCCTAAACAGCAAACAGATGAAGAATATAACTGCTGACTCCACCGAGGCAAAAATTATTCACAAAAAGAGCCAGATGAACATAATACTGGATGATGAAATCAAGGTGTTAAAAGAGCTTAACACCAAAGCAGCAGAGACATCTGTGTCCTAGGTCATTCATAAGCAAAGGCCGGACTGTAAAAATGGGTATGCCCACTTTTGTTTTCCACATTTCTCTTCCCTTAATTTCATTCTAATCACCTACATCGGGCATCCCATGAAAATCAATCTTTATCTCTAAAACTGTGCAATCCAACCCTACTCGTTTCCATGCCTAGGATGAAATCTTTTGCATTGAGCCAGCAAGTACTGACCAAAAGAAACCAGCTCCTTCCACTTGCGTGACAAGGGCCATTCTGAAATCCCTCCCCTAACATGGAGCAAGCAATCAAGCTCAAGACAACAGGCCACCCTGGAACAAAATCCGACTCAAATCGTATACTGCTTTAGCTAATGCAAATGACCTTTCATAACAATACAAAAGTGGCAGAAACCAAAGCATGGAACAAGCTAGCCAGTAGTAGTGTATTAATCTGCCGATTGACAACTCAAAGACAACCAAATCACCACCATTAACTGTTTAAATAAGCAAGAGGATCATCTCATGATGCCTTGAGGCAATATTACCTGAGCGTTACTAATTTGAATGAAAGGCGAGAAGAGAACTTCCTTAACAGAATCAAAATCAAACAGAACCCAAGAGATCAAACAATGCAAAGTATTTTCCCACGCCTGAGCATCATCTGTCTTCGGACCGTGCAAAAGGAGGCCGTGCTGGTTGGCCTTGGAGCACTAATGGAAGAAACAAGGCTGATCCTCATATCACCAAGTGCGACGAGCATCAGACATCCCAGCTTCTAAAAATTTGCAGCACAGTGCTGCATTACACAGGTTATCTTAATGATACCAGCTAATATTTTTATATTTTGATTATTTATGGCTAAATATGTGGCTACGCTCTCCTACAGCTTCCTATTATTTTCCTCTTCAGACTGGACATCTGTATACCACCCACACGTCTGGTCCAAATGACCAGCCTCTGATGTTTTTGTATCTATTAACTTTATTTACCTTAAAAAATATAAAATAACAGGAACTTTGAACTAGACCATTCCTATACACCATGCTTTTCACATTGCAATTAAATAATCCCGCGCCAGATTATCGTAAATGACAGAAATTATGAGTCCTTAATCTTCCTGCCAAAATATTCTCAATTAAACTCTGGAAATTGTGAAATCGTAAGTCATAACAATCTATCGAAACCCTGTGCGACATTGGGGAAATACAAGAATCATATAGTCTTCCCTAATTTCCTTTAGATTCCAAAGAAAAAAGCGCGAATTGTGAGTGCAAGTTAGGCCTGATTTGTGAATCATAAATTTGCAACAGCCATAAATAAATGTATTCCAGAATCATATCATCTTCCCTAATTTCTTTTAGATTCCAAAGGAGAAAGCGCGAATTGTGAGTGCGAGTTAAGCATGAATTGCGGATCATAAATTTGAGAGTAATAATAATATTTCAATACATGTATTACATGGCATTTTTTTGAGACCTTAAAGGAAGGATACTGACCTTATTAATATGATGGCGGGCTTCTGCAGTGAGCACAGAAACGTATGAAGTTGCGAGAAAAGCTCCCAAACCACTGATTAACAGGAACCTTAACACTGGCATGGCTGCCACCTGCAACAGCATCCAGAACGCCATTTTTCTTCCCTCACTCCTCCTTATCTTTTACCAGTGGCTTTTCTTAAATCAAAGAGAAGCCCTGTAACTGGAGCAAACCTTGCATTCCCAGTGAAGGTAATGCAGCTTTGATATTGCCCGATTTCAGCAGCTACGTCTAGAGCCTATTTATAGTCCTTACATACTCTTTACTACTCCCACGAGTTCCATGCGTATATTGTCTCGGCATGGCGTGGCTCACCATCTTTCACTAATTCCAATTCAATGTCGTTGAATAGAATCAGATTGTATCTGAACGAGGCCAAAATCGGGGTATGCGGTAATGTTTCGATAGTGATGTATTCGTATTTTGTTCTTTTAAATACTGGCTCATTTTTACTTGCATTAAATGTAATTATGAACACAATGATTATTGAGTTTAAATACTCGTTCACCATTAATAGTATTCAATGCAATAATACACATAATAGTTATTTATATAAATAATATGTAATAGAAAATTTTAACAGTGTTTCTGTAAATGATGATTGTAATATTTTTCTAGATTTTTTAATTCTCCAGGTGTCTTTTATGTCAACTTTTTTATTCTTTTAATTAATTGATTTTGTGAATGATGATTGCAATGCCTCTCTAGATTCTTAAGATGTCTTTTCTCTCAACTTTGTTATTCTTTTTATTATTTGATTTTTCTTTTGCTCTTCAGATATCTTTTCTCTCAATTTTATTATTCTTTTTATTATTTGATTTTTCTTTTGCTCTTTCATCAGTTAAGCCTATCAATGAGTTTAGCATTCTTATTTAATAATACTTGTAGCTGAAGACAACTATCAAGTAAAGTCTAAGAATTAGAGTTGTCTTACAACAATTGTTAAAGAAGAAAGGAGAACATTTAGTTCACATTATTATTATGAATGTATCTATCTAGTTGATTTGTATTTATGGTTTAACTTTGGTTACATTAATTTTCTTTCAACTACCTATTGGTAATTCCTATTCATTTAAATTGCTCTATTCAACATAAAAAAATTGGTTTTTATTTTGGCTCAAATTTTTAGCATAAAGTCAAAAATTACTTATGATGCTACATGAATAATATTCAAGGTCAGAAGAGTTTGTACCTTGTCTATATTCTTTGGAGGTTTCCTCATCTTGTTTAGATTGTCTATCTTGAGTCCATTTAGATTTTCAAGATTTTTTGAAATTGTTGTTTGAAGAACCTTTTTAAGACTCGCGGACTCAATTTGCAATTAATTGTTTTTAATATATATTATTTTACCTTTATATTAAAAATTAGTTAGAAGTCTTATAAAAGTCTATGTATATATTCTAAATTTTGAGATACATGTCTATATTTTTTATATTGTTCATTTATTTAAACTCTTTTAATAAATTACTTTTGACCTTATAAACATTAAAAACTTCCAATTGTATTTGTGATCTTGAAAGAGTGCATGGGTATTAAGCCCAAAGTGTTCCTGGACCATATACATCTACTTATAGGTAGCTTAGTTCAACATGGCAAAATCCTTCAAAATTGATAAGTAGGAGAAAAAATATAAGAGGGAACTTGTCCTTCAATGAATATAGGACAGGGTGTGCCCTTCAAAGACCTCGGGGTCATTGATGGGGGAGGATGGGCCACCCACAACAAATCACTAGCTTAAAGTTATTTTTAAAGATTTGTTGAAAAAAAAGGTATAGATAATCAAGTAGATGAACAAAGAGCATATTAATTTGAATCTTTATCTTAATAATTGTAAAAAAATAAAAAACATTTGTTTTTAAAAATTTAAGCAAATATGTAGAAAAAGAATTCAAGAAGAAAGAAGAAATATTACTTGAAAGAATTTTATGGCTTTGGAACCACCTATATATTTAAATATCAATATCTTTTCAAGATCAAATATTCTCATTGTGTAATTTGAGGACTAGCTTGTGCTCGTCTTCCATGTGAAAAGAGAGATGAAAAAAGAAAAAAAAAGGTATATCAAGAGAGTATCATTTGTACAATTTATACAAATATAAAAACATTTTATTTTTAAAATGCTTGTCATATTAAATAAGATTTAAAAATAAATAAAATGAAAATGATAAAGATCTACTACAGCATAATTAACATGTGACGTCAAATCTATTCTATTTTATATTCTAATGGTTGAAAAAAAATCATTGATGATAGACACATTTTAAAAACCAATCAATAGCATTCAATGCTCATTCATTTACTAAAAATAGTAGATCATAAATTAATTAATTAATTAATTAAAATAACTGGTCATCTAACAGAAGTATTGGACGACCGTACAAAATCAATTCAGCTTTATGCAGAAATAATTTTCAAAATTGATTAATAGAGTGAATAGATTAATTAATAGGTACAGACTAGGGGAAAGGACCCAGTAGTCATGCACCCTAACTTCACGCTTCTCAAAATCCTACTTGGAAATTTCGAATCACTCCGATTTTTTTACAGCAGCTTACTTGGCAAGTCCCCTGCTTATAACTAAGGTTTCAGGGCCACATCATCAAATATGATGCCACATCAGCATGCTTTTTGCCAAGGTGTCCAAAACAGCCCCAAAAAAAAGTGAGACCAATAGGCGTGCAAAAGAGACCCCAATAGTTGTGCAGCCGATGTGGCATCACCTGATTGGTTACTTTTTACAATATTAGTACATTTCTTAACAACTATTGGTACATTTCCTAACAACTGTTGGTACATTTCCTAACAAAAATTGATATTTTTTGTTTCAAACAATAGGTTTTATTTGTTCAATTTTTGGAACAAAAGGTATCAACAACCCTCACAACGATTGGAACATGCTCAACTACTGGGTCCTTTCCCCTAGTTGATGTGAGACTCTACTAGAAATACAGAAAAAAATAAAAAATTAATGTACAGAACTCCCAATCCCATGAATGAATGTACAACGTACACTATTCTCGTTAATAAATCTGCACATTATACTTTCCAGTTAAGAAATCTTCTTTACCAAAAGCTGATTTTGACAGTTAAGGGAATCTGGGTGGCGAACAACTTTCAAACATACGATGCAAAATCAGTGGAGGGAATTATAATTTTTGAGAAGAGAACAAAAAGTACTACACGCGGCTGAAATTATTGTGGAAGCGGAGCCCGCGGAATCATTTCCAGCTAGATAATGTGGAAAACTTAGACAAAATAGTTATAACATAAAATGTAGGGTTTTTTTTTTTTTTAAATGTCTGGAATAAGTTAATGTAACATGTCTGAAATATCAATGGAGGTTGTGTAGCCGTTACAATAATAGAGCAGCTGTACAAAGAGGATTATAATAACAGCTATTAGCTAAATAATAGGGGAAGAGTATCAATTATTAATTATTATTGTTTCTGTTTTAATAATAGTTCTTTTTTTAATAACTAATGTCTTAATTATTAATTTTAAAGAAATAAAAAGAAAAACTAAAAGTCTATTAATAAATTTCATATGTATCAATAGCAGTCTATTTTTTAATATTTTTGGATAATAATTGAAGCATTAAACTAAAACGTCAAGTAGTGTTAGTTTATTACAAATAGTACCAAAAAACAATTGTTTTTGATATTAAAAGCAGCCAAAAAACACAAAGGGGCTGACCCATGAGAAACATAGAAACAGTGGTAATCCCACTGTCAGTAGATCATTGGCAAAATTACAACCCTCTTACTTTCCTCTATCAAAAACTATGATCATTCTACGTAAGTTCAGCAGATATAAAAAAGTTTTGATAAAGATTTTAAACATTTGCCATGCAGGGCAATAGGTATATGAGTTCAAATATAAACAGAGATTAAAACTATCCACCCATAGGCTACTAGGACTAGACAAAAAACCAAACTTCCGCGACATAGAAACAGATTATTTCTTTTTCCCATGGCTCCTCTTGGGGAGGAACTTCCTTGCCCATTCCTTTGTGAGGAATTTGAAAAGGGCCTTGTAGTCCTCATAGTCCTTGCTTTTGCCTTTGGAAGAACTTTACTGCAGAAGGCACAGGGTGGTCGTCGAGCAACGCATCACATTCAACACAAATCTCGAGGCATTGTGCATCTTGTTTTCCATTGCCTCCATCCTGCTAGTGATTTCCTGCACATTATCAAACAGGGCCTCCACTTTCTTACCCAACTCCGCCAAAATGTTGTCATCCTCCTCCTTTATGTTGCTCGCTTCCTCCACCACCATCATCTTCTCAAGCATGAGAGTCGGGGAGGGAGAATTGGTTTGGGACTTTGGGCCAATCTCCGAACTCCTAGAATTTTTAGGGCTTTCAGAGACGTGGGTGGAGCTGACAGAGTGGGGGGTCGAAGTAGAGTGGAAGAGGACCACATTCTCAACAGGGCTTGAGTTCCCAGTGTCATGCGAAGAGGAGTGTCTCTTAGTGTTTTTTCAGAGGGTTTGGAGGCCATTCTCACTGCACGGCGGGGGGTGTTGGCCTCGTCGGTGATTTCTATATCAGAATCAATCTCCTAGATTCTGACTTTCTTGGGGGTTTTAACATCTTCAGGGGGGCACTTTTAACTTTTGTTGCTGCAAGAGCCAATTTCCAGTAGCCAAGGAGGGCTAGCATCAGGTTTAACGGTAGCAAAGGCAGGGGGACTGTTATCAGCCACATTCTGGACAGAGATAGTACGGAGCGGGCAAAGGGCCAGGTGGAAGTTGTAAAGATGCAGGATGAGGCCCTAGTGAAGAATGGGGAAGTCTTTTCCTTTTTTCTTGGCCTCAGCTATGTCCTTGACATTAGAATCCAACGAATGCAGCAAGAAAAACGGAATGGAAATGTAATCCTTATTTCTCAAGTGGTTAAGGAACGAGAAATGGTAATAATAAAAGATTCCATACCTTCCCTCCAGAGTGAAGTATTTCATCACGATGTAGCAAACCTCATCCCACGAAGTTGGAAGCTCCTCCCGGTTGAAACTGCCCGCCCTCTTCATTGGGTTTTCGCCTTCACAAAAGAACCGGTTCAGACTGGTGGTATCCGAAATGTGGCTCTGCTTCTTCCATTTCCTCCCCTCCATAGATAGACCCATCGCTTGGGCAATAACTTCTTCATTTATTTCGAAGGAGATCCCCCCATGGTAACTCTTTTGTCCTCCCAGGAAGCCACAAATTGCTTAGACAATCTCTCATCATTTCCCTTCATGATTCCATGAATTTGTCTACCCCGCCTTCCGAACAGACAAGCCACACCATCGACTTAGCTTTAAACTCATTAGTTTTGTCAGGTTCCAATCTAAGCCTGTCACCCCCCACTATCACTTCCTCTAGCTTAGTAGAGCAGAGGTGAAATAGGGTAGCAGAAACACAGAGTCGAGACAGGACCAAAGCAAGGTTGTGGTAAAAAATTTGCCAATCTTGAGGTAAAAGAACGTAATAAACGTTGTGATTATTACATCTTATGTCTAAGTAGATATCGAATTCATGAAATCTACTAAATTTGTGTGGAACCTCAATCCAGCCAATATGATTTGACCTATCCCATCTATTGCCTTTATCATTGCCACTAAACTCCTTCTAGATAATAATTAGGAAATAATTATTCTCGATGTCAATACTATCATCATAAACACATCCCTTTTGAGAGTGATGACAAGGCCCTTTGTGGCTACATGGCATACCAGGCCCATGATGGGCGGGATTCCCTTCTAATTTTAAAATTTGAATATTAGCTCTCTTCATCTGGTAGAGGTTATATGGGTTCATCATTGGACTTGGTTTTTTTTTCTGTCTCCAAGATCACCTTGGTGGTTACTGGCAGCAAATTGGGGTTCCTCCAACATCGTAAGTCATTCTGCAACCTTCCCACCGCCGTCATGGAGTGTCCAGCCGCATTCTTTTCTCTAAAGACATGTCGGATGGTGAAGCCATCAAGATTAGCCATAAGTATCCTGACATCCCTCAAAATGGAATCAACTTTCCACCCAGCAGTAGATCTCCCACTCACCGTTTCCAGTATAATTTGCGAGTCACCTTCAATTTCCAGTTGTTTAATACCAATGGAATTGGCAAACTTCAGACCCCATAGGAGAGCCATTCCCTCCACTTGGATGATAGTATGGTTCTTTAGGTTGCCAACATAAGCTGCCACAGTGTTCCCTAAGTGGTCGCAGATGATTCCACCACCAGCCTGGCGAGCATTTTGGGCAGACCCATCAAAGTTCAATTTATACCAATGGGGTTTTGGGGCTAACCACTTGGTCATTTTTCTTTTATTTTTAGCACTGTTGTTGAAGACTTCGAACTCCAGGGGGAGCTTCCAAAGTTCAACATTTTTTTTCTCCATCTCATTAGGAGGATTGAGGGGGGGTTTCCACTTTGTCACAGATATATTATCTAAAATCATCTTGAAGAAATTGTGGAAGACACTATCCGAGGGGGCTTCAACATCTCTAGAAAATTTTGTTGTTTCTTTCTTTACATACCCCCCAGCAAATGTGTGGCGGCATCTATCTCCATAATTGGAGGATGAAGGGGTGGTGGAAGGGGGGAGTCCATCTAGAAACAAACTTATTAATGTTATTCTGAAAGACCCATTGCAGACCACATTTCTCAAGGGTTCTATTCCACAGATGTTCAGCGAAGGGGCAGTGGACGAACAGGTGATCAATTGTTTCCTCTTCAGCTTTACAAAGAATGCATCTATTGGAAAGTTGGAAGCCCCTCTTTTTTAGGTTGTCCTGAGTTAGGATTTTTCCATGCATTAGGGACCACCAAAAGAAGTTGACTTTGGGGATCAGTTAAGAGTTCCATATCTTCTTCCAACACTCATCATTAGCAGTGGGTCTCAAGAGTTGTTTGTAAGAAGACTTGACCAAGAAGGTCCCTGACTGGGTCTCTTTCCAAATGAATCTGTCTTCATGAGGAGCAAGGGAGATTCTACAATCCAACATAATATTCTACAAATCCCGAGCCATGGGTAACAAGTTGGGCCGGTTAGAGAAGATCTGGACAATGTTCTTCCATCCTCTTCTTCCCAGTTCCATATAATCAGCAATATAATCCCCCAAGTGTTCCTTTAGGTGGTACATAATTTGGTGGAAGCGAGTGTTAACCAGAGGTTTGTCTTCCACCCAAAAGTCTTCCCAGAACCTAATCTTTCTACCATTTCTAATTTTCCATTTCAGTCGTTCTTTGATTACCAGTCTATTTCTTAGGATGTTATTCCATAGTTTAGATCTCTGAGGAAGGTCTCTCGTACTCAAGTTACAATAGAATTGCTCCCTATCCAGATACTTGGCCCTAATAATGTTACACTAGTCCGCCTCACCTTTAGCCAGGGTCCAACCAACTTTAGCAATTAAAGCCTTATTCAAGGCATTTATCTTTCTGATACCCAGTCGTCCCATGGATTTGGGTAAGCACACAGTGTCCCAATTGACCAGAGCAAGGCGTCTTTTTTCCTCCATACCCGTCCATAGGAAGGTTCTTTGGATTTTCTCAAGTTTTTCCCCCATGGTCCCAGATATTTTGAACAAGGAAAGGAAGTACATCTGGATGCCCTGGAGGAAAGCAACAAGGAGTTGAAGCTTACCCGCACTGCTAAGGAATTTCCCTTTCCAACCAGCAAGTTTCATTTGCATCCGCTCAAGGATAGTGTTCCAAAAAGTGGGAGTGACCTCTTTGACCGTGAGAGGGAGACCCAGGTAAGTTCCCAGAAGAGAAGTAGTCTTGCACCTTAGTATAGAGAGGATTTTAAGTTGAAGGTCATTAGGGGTGTTGAAGAAGAATATAATACTCTTCTCATAATTGATACATTGCCCAGATGCCTTGGCATACTCCACAAATAAATTATTCCATTGTTTAGCCTCCATAACAGATGACATACCAAACAGAAAGGTGTCATCGACAAATTGTTGGATACTAGAGGGGGGATAGTAGAAGCAGCTTTAAATCCATGCAGTCTTCCATTGATCACCAAATCAACCACATTTCTACTCAAGAATTCCGCAATCATGATGAAAAGATAAGGTGATAGAGGGTCACCTTGTCGGATACCTTTTTCATCTTTAAAACATCCCCTAGGGGTCCCATTGATCAAGACCAAGAATTGAACCGTAGTAACACATTCCCGTATCATATCAATAACCTTCTGGTTGAAACCCATTTTTGAGAGAGTTTTGAATAAAAAACACTGGTTTAATTTATCATACGCTTTTTAAATGTCTAGTTTGAAAGCCATACCTGGGATTCTACTCCTATCCATGGAATGAATTATTTCATGAGTGGCAATGGCAGCATCTAGAATTTGGCGTCCAGGGACAAAACCTTTTTGGGAAGGACTGATCAACTTTCCCAGAAGGTGCTTGATTCTATTCACAAGGACCTTGGAAATTATTTTGTAGATGGTGTAGATTAGAAAATTGAAAATCATCAAAACAATAGCAATTAGGACAACCACAAAACCTAAAGCTGCTATGAAAGCAATCCTAAATCCAATCAATGAAGACATAAAGACAAGATATTCAAATCAAATGAAATCGAAGCAAATCGACACAGATATCTCCTTCATGTGGCTCCATTGTTCTTCTTTCACCTTCAAATTTGATGTGGATCTCACCTACAAGTGCAAAATGCAAGTGGAAAACAAGTTGTTGAGAGATGAAATTCACAGCATAAGGTTACTCGAAAATGTGATTGATTCCCCCTTTTCGTTGAAGAAAATCATCCAATTTATAGACAAATTGGAGAGAGGACAAGATTAGCATGAAGAGATTTGAAAGGAAATTCAAATCAAGAATGGCAAAATTATGACAAATGTGTGACATTTTCTATGCAAGGTGTATGACAAATTATGCACAAATTATGACAAGTTGCTATGCAAGATGAATGACAAATTATGACAAGATTGAAATGCCATTCCCATGACAAAAGGGAAGAGAGAAAATAGCCTCCATGATTGCAACAAATGGAAGCATAAACATAGGAGAAAATGAGGGAATGAAATTCGGGGAAATATTAGAAAAATTAAAGAAAATAGGAGAAATAGAAATTAGGAATTAGGAGAAATTAGCAAATTAGAAAATTGAGGAAAAAGATGAAATAGAAATTAGGTGAATTGATTAATAGGTTTTCATCCATTAATTAATTCATGAAAGAGACCTAGGACTAAATAAATAGATTTATTTAACCCACAAAGAAGAAGAAAAGGATTAAATGAACAAATCATAAAACCCTAGAAATAAGAGGACAAGGAATTAGGTCAAGACAACAAGAAATTAATGTAGGTTCGATCATGATTCTAATTAATAATTGACCAATGTTGATAAATGATTGAGATTGGTTGACAAAAATCAATGACAAATTGACCAAGATTGACAAGGAGATCAAATTGATAGGCGCCAATTGATGAGGAACAATGACCAATCGATCCAAATTGACATGATTGAAAAGGACAAGGATCGATGACGAATCGATCGCAAAATGACAAGATTGACAAGGACAAGGATCGATGACAAATCGATCGCAAAATGACGAGATTGACAAGTTGATAATCGCAAATGATTACTAACAAGCTAAAGATGATTGAAAGATTGACAAGAGGACAAAACCCTAATTCTATCATCGATTAGGATTGACGATGTCCAAAATGATGATAAATGAGCACGCACCATGATGCGACAGGATAAGATTGACCAAAATCATGACTGAAGATTGCTATCGACAAGACCTAATTCAAACGCGATAAAAATGAGGAATGCAGAAGAAGGACTCAATGCTCGCAAATGATAAAGACCAAGTGCGCAACATAGAAGAAATGTTAATGTGACGCAAGAACCCTAAAATAAGACAATGCGCAAATGTTAAAGTGTGACTCCACAAGCATTCACCATTTTTAGACGTCTACATTTTGCCCCTCTTTGAGACAATGCAATTCTAAGCGTTGTTTCAAATAACAATAATGAAAATGCCCCAGACAATAACAATGACATATGCATGCCCCCTCGAGGAATTGGCTGGAAAAATCTAAAAAAGAGGCCAAGTGATTGATAAGAATGACAGAAGATGATAGGTTCGAACGGATCAAAAATCGAAGGTCGGATGCACAAAGGACAAGCAGTGGAAGGCGCAAAAGACCGCGACCATCATAAGATGGAGAGCATGCACGTCCATCTAGGTACTGACAAAGATCTATATAGGAGACAAGGAGAAGGAAAAGAGTTCATTTGCACTGGCCAAAGTGGAGGAGTTATTGCTCGGGAAAAAGGACCCTTGCAGAGAGATGGCGAACATTCCAATGGAAGATCACCTTGGGGAACGTGTACACATCTATAGACGACCGGACGATGCGAGAGCAGTAGTATGTAGCTCAAAAACCCATATGTTCAATTTCATGAATTTTGCTTGATTGCGGGACATTGCGGGGCCCACAGGGGAGGGAAAAATGCAAATCTGCGCTTGTGTAAGGTACACAGGCATAGCTTGATGCTGCACAAGCGCAAGACAGTGTGCACAAGCACAATTGTGCACTTATGACTCTAGTTTGACTGAAAGCAGCGCGCAGATGATCCTGAAAAGAGGGATAAGGGTAGGATAGATCAAAAATAGATAAGAAAACCTTGATTGGTGTATGAAACAAGGAAATGCACCCCTTAGGAAAAAAAAACCCTAAAACTAACAAATTGTGCCCCAATTGTGATGCAAAGTTGACAGTATCCATTGATCACGCAGGAGAACAAACCCGACTGCTTCATGTTGCGATACAAACTCAGGAGTACTGATAAAGACACATTAGCAGGACTTGGATTATACTACATTACGTACATGCCCGAGATTAGGGCAAACATAGGACTTCTCACCGCATTGGCAGAGCAATGGCATTCAGAGACTTCCTCATTCCATCTTTCGACTGGAGAGGCGACTGTGACACTAGAGGACGTGTGGTGTATCCTCCGCATTCCAATTCATGGGGAGATGGTGGTGTACGACCCAGCGATAGGGAGAGACTCTTTGTGCAAATTATTCGAGTGCGACGCAGATGACCTTGATATCATAGAGAGGGAGATCCACTGGGAGACCATGGTAGCAGAGTATGATCAACGATATGTGGTGATAGCAGTGGTTATGGCATGCCTATTAGCAGGTGACAGATGAGGACATGGATTCCCTATTGGATGGGGAAGAGTGCTAGAGCGGATGGCGACAGAGGAGACTGTATACGCATGGGGACCATGTGTGCTTGCCATGCTATATTTTCAGTTGCATCAGATAGCATATCAGAGGGTACAGACTTTGAGTTGTGGGGTCACACTTTTACAAGTATGGGCATTTGAGCACATAGCCATATGTCGGCTGATTGCAGAGAGACAGGTAGTACCACATCGACCATATGTGTACTGCTATGGGGGAGCGCTGAGACAAGGTCCATTCGGATACATATTGTATAGGTGACATGAGCTAGACAAGTTGAGAGATTTCACATGGAGGCCATATCATGATTGCCCTGGATGGTCAAATGATGGCGATGAGCTACCGTATTGTAGATAGGAAAGATACCTGATTGGGCGACCAGTGAATCGCCCGAGAGTGATTGAGATGTATATGCCAGAGAGAGTCAGATGACGGTTTGGAGAGAGGCAGGATGTACCGATAGGGACTACACACTTTGTCGATCCCACAGAGAGACGAGGCAGTGGGGGAGGATGATTTAGCCACACATAGCATATGCCAACTTCATACAGCTACAACGGAGACAGTGGGATTAGAGATCAGATGTTGTAGATGTCAGGACGACAGAGGAGTATGAGCGATGGTTTGCACGACAGCGGCCAGTTCCATTGATGGATCCTGATATTCCGGTACTTAGGAGACAGGAGGACTTCCCACTCACTGGAGAGGAGGAGGATGACAATGAGGGAGAGGGGGAGGGAGATGTTGAGGAGGGAGATGATGAGGCTGAGGAGGACGATGAGGGAGAGGAGACTCCTAGGTGCACGCAGAGAGATGAGTCAGATCCAATAGATCATGAGTCATTGCAGGATATACCCATAGGGCAGGAGACAACTAGCATAGAGGAGATGCATATATGTAGGGCCACCATAGCGAGTCAACATGATTACATTGCGACATTAGAGAGACAAAATGCTATCTTGAGGATAGAGCAAGATTAGTGGAGAGTAGAGCAGGAGCAATGATCAACTGAGAGGGATAGGTACAGAGCAGAGATAGCCAGGCTGACAGTGGCTCAAGATACAGTGATAGCCCAGGAACATCAAGCAGAGCAGAGAGTGACCGAGTATGTTGGGTCGATTAGGGATGCTAGTGTGCATGAGATGGCACAGATGTTATTAGAGGCGGGAGATGAGATACACCATTTGATGACTTTATATGAGAATGCAGTTCCACCAGAGAAGAGAGCAGCGTCATATCGGTCACGATCAAGGATAGAGAGTAGGCCATGCTCTCGGAGGTTAGTGAGCAACATGGGGGTGAGTGGACCTATGAAACCACCACAGCCAGGACCAAGGACAGGAGGGGCTTCATCCTTGAGACATGGCAGGGATGAGGAGGACAGAGGGAGCACCCAGTGACAGAGGCACGTGCTCCTTATGATGGAGACTTATATAGTTTGACATTATGTACTCAACCTACGGGCCATACGTAGGACAGACAGTCCAATTTTGTACTCCGATATTTTTCTCTCTCTCTCTTTTTTTTTTTTTGATATATGATATGATATGCAGATATATGATGGGATACAATGTGTTATGGCTTATGTTTACTTTCCATGTATGGATGTCTTATGCACTGTCTATGTACTATCTTTGGAACATGTATGAATGTTGTTTATGTTTTTGATGCATTTATAAGATGAAATGGATAAAATGCTTTGTATGGGCTTGATATAATGCAAATGTACTAACCAATGAATGCAGGATGCAGCTTATGTTTTTTTTTTGTTTTTTTGGAGATCGGAGAACTAGACTGAACGGACCGCCAAGACTGACGGAAGAAATGTTAATAAGAAGAAATTAGACAGAGGACAGTTAGAGATGAAGGAAAATTTGCTTTCACAAATGCACATAAGTAGGTGAGAACCTTTTTTTATTGTAGCAAAGCGGATGTAGAGCATCATGGCATTGAAGGCCAGAGCTGGAACGCAACCCCTTGTGCAAAAGACAGACACATTGCACACAAGGAATGAGTGAAGCATCCTAGGGTGCATACATCAAGGGTCAAGGTATGTGTGGTGTTCACAAAGCGAACGTACTTATCACAGACACCCAATGATATAGTTGCCCTAGTTTATGACAAAAATTCCACAAACAACAAACACAAAAAAAAGAAAAAAGGAAAGGGACCATGAACCATCCCGGTCACTCTAAATCACTCAGTCACATCATTGAGCAACATAGGAACATGATCGAAGCCAAAGATAAATCAATAAAAAGATAAGACGCACAAATTCAACCAAGTCAAACAAACAGTCTGATCGTCATTGTCAAAAGTGGAAAACAAGAATGATCATGCTATCTGGTTTCAGGGAATGCGGCACCCTATCGAAGACAGGACACAATCTGGTTTCGAGTATACCACACCTTGTATAAGACCCATGATAATGTTGACAAGGACCAATGGTAATGTTGATGCTATTTTTATCGATGTGACAACTGTGATTAGGTTGAATGCTTGCTTGGTCGAACAGTTTATCTGTTAATGCGTGATTTCATTAAAGCACAATGTTTGATTGATTATCGTTGGATGTATGCTCAATGATCTGTCTATGCACAAAGGGGACCATTTATTGACAAGTTTTATGTCCTTTTGATCGATGGTATTCACAATATGCATTATCATTCCACCAATGCGGCTTTACCAATGGTTCTTCCTTGACATCTGGTAACTTGATAAAATTTGCTTATATCAATTGTTTCATTACTGATTCAATAGGCTCTCCCAATGGCGTAAACTATCAAGGAGGCCCATCCCTTGATCTGAAAGGTTTTCGTTGCTAACCTTGTTGTTGATTGTACTATTGGTATTGCGGCTGTTGAATAACATTGCTTGCTTGTGTCTAATTTTGTTGCATAACCGACATATTAGGAGCACTCAATTTCTTTATCGTGAACTTGGGTTGATTTGCATTCACTGCTCTTGCGTCGACAACTCCATCATTAGTGACATTCTTGTTTTTGTACCAAAATCTATTTTTGTCCCCTGAATTGTTTGTGTTGTCACTGTCTTTGTTGAGCTTAATGAGTCCCTTAGCTACAAGAGCATTTTCAATGTTCATCCCTTTCTTAATGAGCTTCTCAATGGTACTAGGACTTTTCAGTTTGAGCTCATACATCATTTCTGGGACCAAATTTTGAATAAATAAGTTCACTTGTTGTTCTTCAGGTATACCTAGGGAAGAACAACTGTACAAGCTTCACCATCTTTGTAAGAAAGTCACTAATGGTTCACCTGGCTTTTGCTTTGTGTTTCATAAATCTGACATGGTCACTTCATTGTCAATGTTGAATGCGAAGTGGGATATAAACTTTTGAGCCAATTCCAGCCATGTCTTTATGTTCCCCGGCAAATGCAAATACCAATCCATGGCTTGTCCTGTGAGACTTCATGCGAATAAGCGCATCAAATATGTTTCCTCATAGCTCACTTCAGTACATGTTGCGAAAAATGCTCGAATATGGTCTTTTGGATTGCCTTTCCCTTTATATTTCTCAAAATTAGGTGCCTCAAAATGCTTAGGGAAGGGAGGCATGTACAAGCTCTTTTCAAATGGATTAGGACATAAATCTTGATCTGTGTATAATTTCTTTGTCCCTTTGGTTTGCAATGCGTTGATTTGTCATTGCAACTTCTCAAGTTGTTGTGCAATTGTGTCAGATAGTGAAGATTTTGGGAGTTCATCATTCATTCTTGGGTGTACTCTTTGTCGATACATCGTGCTCTCCATTGGTTGTTGATGCTCTAAAATTGTTGTCTTTGGTGTCTCTGGCATATAAAGTTCTTGATACAGCTCTTGTTGCTATGGTTGTGCCATGCCTTGACATTGACCCTTTTGTTGTGCTTCTTGTGATGGGATCGTCATTTGTAGCCTTGGTTGATATTGCAATTGAGGGTGTTGTTGATATTGCATGGACATCAGTTGTGGTTGTGATGTATGATAACTTGTTTTTCCTGGCACATATTGAGGCACATGTTGCTGTTGATGCTGATGAATCAGAATTTGCTGACTTTGTGCCAATTGTTGTTGTCCTGATGTAAATCCCATCATTTGCAAAAAAATTTGTTTGGGAGGTTTCTGTTGTTTCTCCTTTAGATGGGGTATGGTACTTGCATTGACTTGCTATGTTGTTTGTCCAATCCATTGTGGTGGTTGCAAGTTTGAATTGACTTGTAATGGTGCAGAAGACACTACAACTTATTGTTGAATGCGATATTGTTGTTGTTGTGCATTGCTTGTTTGCACATTCGATTGTGCCTTTTGTGCATTCCTCAATTGTTGCAACACTTGTTGTTGGTGCACACCACTATTTGTGGCTCTTTGTGTTGCCACTATCGAAGGATCTGTCACAATATTTTGCATAACGGGTACTTGAGTATTTGGAAACCATATTGAACTTGATGGGACATATGAACTTTGTTGCATTGTAGAATTGTTTTGAACATTCGTAAGATCAAGCATTCCAGTCGTAAAGCTTTCTTGCATCTTAGATTTGGATCCACTTTTAGGTATTCAAGGAATCGCTTCTTGTTGAGGGACACCTGTCAACATTTGTGTGGCCATCATTTGATCTTGTGTTAAAGGTGTTGCATTAAACAATGGATTGTTTATTGTTTCGAATGTTGACTTTTGTGGAATAGTCACTGTCAAAGTTGTTGAAGCACGCTTACTCAACAACGTGTGTTGAGGTTCTTGTTGCACATTTTCTTCATTTGGATGTGGAGAGAAACTTAACAGATCACCGCCTTGTTGTTTTTGCACATTAGTTTGCTCATTTGAGGAGGTCACATTACTCATCATATCAAGATATTTTCATGGAAACATCTTAAAGACCTTGTTCAAGAATTTATCCATCCTTTTTGTCACCTTCGGATCTTTAAGGAGCATATCAACATCATCGGAAGCATCGGAATCTGATGAAGAATCTGGTAAAACATTTGGATTTATTTCTTGTTGAATGCCTTGATCTAAACCAAATCCTTGTGAAAGAGTTTGTTCCTCATGTAATGTTTGAGTTTGAATTTCATGTTGCAGGTTCAGTTGATTCCAGTCAAAAGGTGCATTTTCCCTTGGCATTGGTGGAACACTCCCATATCCCGATTTCATGGGTACAAACACTGGCTCATATAATGGAGGTGGTCCAAGTTGAATCATTCCATATTGTGGTAATGATGTGTTTGACGAACCTTCAATTTGTAATGTTTGACTAGGTTGAAACTATGAGTTTGATACATTGTCAATGGGTTGATATGTTGGTTCGCCCATCTTCTTAGATTTTGACCTTGTTTCAATAGGCATGTCACTATGCAAATGCAATATTTTTGGGATTTTTTTAATTTTAAAAGGATGATGTATGATATGCAACTAAATGCAACCTGAATAGATTAAAATGCAATCTATGGCAAGAATGCAACCTATGTTTTTGTTGTTTTTCAAGATTTGGACAAACTTTTTGGAATGCAAACCTAAAGACTCAACCTTGAGAAGTTGAAATGAAGCCAAGACCTTAAAGGACAAAGGACCAAATGACAATAGGACAAATTGACAATGTCTCACCTATATGCTTGGATATTAAGCTAGGTTTGACAAAAATAATATTAATGAAAGGACAAATTTTAGACAAGGTCAAGACTCCCTAACAACAACTTAGGGTATCATCCAAAGTTTTGATTTTTCAAGTTTGACAAACCAAATTTTTGAGACTAAATGCAAGAAGGAAATGATTATGACAATGACTTAGGATATGACATGAAAATGATCTAAGGATATGATATGACCAGATGAAGCCAAGACAAGATGACAATACAATGATAAGGATATGTGAAGACCAATGACTTGGAATATGCAAAATGCAACCTAGGCAAGACCTAATTTTAGCATGACAAGGATAATGCACGAATGCCACCTAAATGGAAATCTAGCTTGGATATGACAATAAAACGCAAACTTAGGGAAATGATTTTGAACCTAAGTGCAAAATGAAGACGCTTGCAATGAAAAGGACTAAAATGAAGGGAGATGACAATATGCCCTAGGACCTAAGTTGGACTATGCAAAACCTAGCCTAAAGTGACATGAATTTTGAAACAAAGATATTCAATGTTTTGACAAGCCATGTTCAAATGTTGGATGAATACTTGGACAAATTTGGACTTTTGTTTGGATTTTGTTTTGAATTGAAGGTTGTTGATTTTGAAAACCCAAGTTGATTATGAGCACTTTTGAAAGTTTGTTTTTGATTTAACCTTTGACAATCATGGAAGACAAAATGTTTGTTTGACTTTGACTCAAGACAATCAAGCACATTCACAACAAATCCTATGGCTGGCAAGGGCAATATCTGTTGAATCCTCTAACCATAAAATACAACACTCAGTCGGATAGCTAGACGCTTGGTAGCACTGGCTCCCCCTTACAATGCACTCACTTCTCAAGCATACCAAGCTTCGAGTTCAAGGGGCATCACTTCCCAAGAACTTGCTATCTCTAACTGAGGAGTACATGAGAGGTGTCTTCAGCATGTGTGTATCACAACGCCTGAGCCAACAGATAGAAGGATTTTGGCATCTAAAAACAAGAGATTCTAGTAAGGGCATCCATTCAGGTGGGTATTGATCCGACGAATAAATCATCGCAATACCATTCCAACACCCGTTGTCTACAACTTTCGTTGCATCCATAGTTATTTAGAGTGGTTCAAAAGAGCTTGGCTTTAGCTCGTCACCACTTTGGGTTGTTCCCTCTCACCAATGCCTATGCGAAGTGCCAAGCAAATCAGGAGGCACGCCCAGTTCTAAGGGTTAAAACATGCAATCAAATTAAAAACAGACAAAGCATGCATGGTGTTCATTAACCTTTAAGAAATGAAATGTGCAACTACTTTAAAAATCGCAAGCAAGATGTTTTAATGAGAACCTTTGACCGCGTCCTGCATAAGCTTCGTTAGTAGTTGCATTTTTAGTCTTCGTCACACATAACGCCAAGATGTTGCACAAAGAATTAGTACCAAAGAAAAACCAGAATGCAAGAAACATAATGAAAACAAACAAATTTGCAAGTAAAAACAACTGATTTCACCTCTGTTTCTGGCCTTTCACAGGTGCAGAATGCCTCAACACAGGCGTAGAACCAATCAACACAGGCGCATAAAACTTCAACATAGGTGCATAATTATTAACACAAGCGTATAAAACTTCAACACCAGCGCAGAAAACTCAAACACGGGCACAAGAAACTTAAACACAGGCGCAGAAGTGTCCAGAGAGCTTTGAGTCGCCCTGTTTCTTAAGTTTTTCACCTGCAAACAGCTCAAAAGCACTCAAAACATGGTTAAGGGGTTAGTTCACGTCGGGTTCACCAGAAAAAGGTAGACTAGGAAATTGAAAATCATCAAAACAATAGCAATTAGGACAACCACAAAACCTAAAGCTGCTATGAAAGCAATCCTAAATCCAATCAATGAAGACATAGAGACAAGATATTCAAATCAAATGAAATTGAAGCAAACCGATGCAGATATCTCCTTCATGTGGCTCCATTGTTCTTCTTTCACCTTCAAATTTGATGTGGATCTCACCTACAAGTGCAAAATGCAAGTGGAAAACAAGTTGTTGAGAGATGAAATTCACAGCATAAGGTTACTCGAAAATGTGATTGATTCCCCCTTTTCATTGAAGAAAATCATCCAATTTATAGACAAATTGGAGAGAGGACAAGATTAGCATGAAGAGATTTGAAAGGAAATTCAAATCAAGAATGGCAAAATTATGACAAATGTGTGACATTTTCTATGCAAGGTATATGACAAATTATGCACAAATTATGACAAGTTGATATGCAAGATGTATGACAAATTATGACAAGATTGAAATGCCATTCCCATGACAAAAGGGAAGAGAGAAAATAGCCTCCATGATTGCAACAAATGGAAGCATAAACATAGGAGAAAATGAGGGAATGAAATTAGGGGAAATATTAGAAAAATTAAAGAAAATAGGAGAAATAGAAATTAGGAATTAGGAGAAATTAGCAAATTAGAAAAATGAGGAAAAAGATGAAATAGAAATTAGGTGAATTAATTAATAGGTTTTCATCCATTAATTAATTCATGAAAGAGACCTAGGACTAAATAAATAGATTTATTTAACCCACAAAGAAGAAGAAAATGATTAAATGAACAAATCAAAAAACCCTAGAAATAAGAGGACAAGGAATTAGGTCAAGACAACAAGAAATTAATGTAGGTTCGATCATGATTCTAATTGACAAAGGACCAATGTTGATAAATGATTGAGATTGGTTGACAAAAATCAATGACAAATTGACCAAGATTGACAAGGAGATCAAATTGATAGGCGCCAATTGATGAGGAACAATGACTAATTGATCCAAATTGACATGATTGAAAAGGACAAGGATCGATGACGAATCGATCGCAAAATGACGAGATTGACAAGTTGATAATCGCAAATGATTACTAACAAGCTAAAGATGATTGAAAGATTGACAAGTGGACAAAACCCTAATTCTATCATCGATTAGGATTGACGAGGTCCAAAATGATGATAAATGAGCATGCACCATGATGCGACAGGATAAGATCGACCAAAATCATGACTAAAGATTGCTATCGACAAGACCTAATTCGAATGCGATAAAAATGAGGAATGCAGAAGAAGGACTTGATGCTCGCAAATGATAAAGACTAAGTGCGCAACATAGAAGAAATGTTAATGCGACGTAAGAACCCTAAAATAAGACAATGCGCAAATGTTAAAGTATGACTCCACAAACGTTGACCATTTTTAGACGTCTACAGATGGTATTGCATAGGCTTATGGGTTGGAAGTCCTTCATGCAATTGGGGTTCGTTGACTTAGGGACAAGAACAATGTAAATGTTATTTAGTTTTTTCAGTAATTTGCCAATCTTGAAGAAATCTTTCACTGCTTTAGTAACATTATAATTAGCAATGTCCCAATAATCCTAGAAAAAAGTCGGGGGGAAGCCATCCAAGTCGGGGGTCTTGTAAGCACCCATCGCAAAGACAGCCAAAGGAACCTCTTCCAAGGAGATAAGAGCAAGTAGCTGGCAGTTATCCTCCCCCCCAATGGCATTAGGGAGCTTACTCAAAAGACTGTCTTGGAGAGACACATTGCTCCTTCTAGACTCCGTGTACATTCTTATGAAAAAGTCAGTGGCACTTTGACCAGTGATTTCCTGATCAGAGTCATCCCTTAGACTTTTGATGTAGTTCCTTCTTTTATGGATGCTTACCGATTGGTGGAAGAAGGCCGAGTTTCTGTCCCCCTCTTTCAGCCATTGAATTCTGGATCTTTGTTTCTAGTATATTTCCTCCTTAGAGAGGATTTCCTTCCAATTCTTATGGTACTCCTCTTCCTCAACCAGCATAGAGTGGGGGGGGGGGGGGGGTTACCTGCAGCCATATTGCTCTGGAGTTGTTCCAGTCTGGAGCATAGTTCCTTTTTTCTGAAGAAGATGTCACCAAAAGTAGCCTTATTCCAACCTTTGACTTCCATGTTGATGAGTTTCAGTTTCTCCGCAATTCTGAACATAGTCGTCCCTTGAATCGGGGTAGCCCACCAACTCTTTACCAAGTCTCTGAAATTAAGGTGAGAGGCACACATAATCTCATAGCGAAAGGGGGGGGGGGGGTAGGGTCTATCCTTCCAATGGAGTAGAAGGGGGTTATGATCATATGCAATCCTTGGGAGAGTTTTAAGGAAGGAGTTATGGCCAATATCCCAATTGGTAGAGACAAGGAATCTATCCAGTCTTACTTGAATTAGTTGATTGCCTTTCGTATTATTCGACCAGGTGTAGGAGACACCCTGAAGATCAATATCAATGAGGTTAGAAACATTAATGAGGTTGGCAAGATCTCCCATGCTATCAATAAAATCAACAAGACCACCACACTTCTCAGAGGGGTAGAGTGGGGTATTAAAATCTCCCGCCAGCATGCATTGAGCCTTCTGGTTCGCCAGGATGAGTTAAGAGATTTCCTCCCACACTAGATGCCTTCCCACTTTGGTGTTTGGGGCATATATGTTGAACAAATGCCATTAGTGTTCACCATGCTAAAAAGTAACTGCTAAGACATTCTGGGTGCTAATATAAATCTTTCCTTGGATTTTGAGGGGGTCCCAGATGGTAGCAATTCCCACAGAGACCCCCAAAGCATCAACATACAAAAAGGCAGCCCCCGGCCAAAGTTTACCAGCAATGGTTGCAAATTTTTGGTAAGACATTTTAACCTCCTGAAGAAGACAAATATCAAGTTTCATTTCCAAGATGTACTGCTTTATAGCAAATTGCTTCTGGGGACTGTTGAGACCCCTTATGTTCCGGGAGAGGAACTTCATTTCTTATTTCTGTTGTTTCCATCAAGGGTCAGTTATCTGCCCCTTGCAATGTCCCTTGCCATAACTTTATGTCTCAGCACCCTCTCTGAGGATCTTCCAACTTTATTTTTCAGTATCCCCCACATCTTCTTTCTTAGCCTTGGGTTTCTTCTTCTGGGTCATCCATTCTTCATCGTCTGCCATAGGAGATTCGGGTGGTGATAACTTCAAAGGAGGAGTCGGTATGGGGGATTTTTCTATTTGAACAGATGTCTCTGCCTCGCTAGGGGAACAAGGGGGGGTTGAGATTAGCAACTTTTTCACACCTGAGGGGCTCATAGCTCCATCAGGGTTGGATGATTGAGGGGTTGTGGGGATAGAAATAGCCAGGAGCTTGGGGGAGAGGTATTTATTACTCATAGCCATGGAGGGGGATGGAGAGGGATCAGAGGAAAGTCGGATGCTTTTCACCGGAGGGATTTCACCCTCTTCCAAGGGTATAACTAGGCTAACATTCTTCACAGAAACCACCGAAGTTTTTAAGATCTCAAGGATCTTGTTCGTGTGGGGGTAGTCATCTGGGATTTCATTCACACTAGGCAGTCCCAAGGGATCAGATGAGGAGGCAACACTTGGGCTAATGGGTTCATCAATAATAGCCTTTTCTTTCAGCTTGGGTTTCACAGACTCCTGATTCTTACACTCAGTATAAGTGTGACCTTGTTTATCACACTTTTGACAAAAAAGGGTAGCATTTTCATAGACAATGGCCTGGGACCATTTTCCCCATTTTGATTATAGAGAAACAAAATTGGGGAGAGCTTTATTAATCGCAACATTGACACAAAAACATACATAAACTAACCTAGATTCAACAAGAGTGGTCGAATCTGTTGTACCATAGTTTCCGAACGAGTTTCCGATCCAGCGAAAGATTTGTTCATCCCGGAACTCTAGTGGTAGGCTAAGTAGTCTAACCCAGACAAGAGCCATGCGGTTGAGTTCAACTGAGGAGTCAAAGCCAGGCTTCCATTTAGCCAAAGTTAGGAAATGCTTCCCATAAGCCCAGGATCCTGAGAATACAAAGATCAAGTCTTCTTCCACAGTGAACTTAAACAGGAAGAGACCCCCTGGCATTTCTGAGATATCAACACTACCCTTTAGTTTCCATCTAGACTTTGCCCATCTCCTAATCATGTCAATGGATGGCCTGAAGGAGAAGAAGTGACCAACAATCGCCAAGTGAAGAGATGAAGCGATTTTGTCCATGAGACTATCTAGGAGCTTGATCTTCGTTCCTTCATCAGTTTGGGTAAAGTTAGCCAAAGTCGCTTCCAAAGTCATATTAATGGACCCAAGAAGGGTGTTCTTCCAGTTAGACTTGGAATCTTTCTTACCATGCTTCGCATTCATCTGACCGGCAGCAGATTCAGGCTCGGGGAGGGGTAAATTCTTCACTCCATCATTCAGGCCAGAGTCCTTCAGAACTGGAGAGGAGGAAGGAGTGTCCAACTTGGTAGTTTCTTTCGTATGACCCACATACCGTGGGGTCCCAACAACAAAACCAACAGCATGTGAACCGACCGTGGTATCGGGTTGGGGGTCCGGTTGCAGGGAGGAAAGGACCTCCCTAGAGGGGGCGGTCATTTAGAGGGATTAGATTCAAAACACAGGGAAAGGCGGGAAAGTTGCAGAGCATGTGATTTTCCTGCTATAATAAAAAAAAAATTGTTATTGAGTTATTGAGTTTTTTTTTTAATGGCATGTTATTTATATTATGTATTTGATTTAATTATATAGAAAAAGTTAGACTAAATTATACATTTTAAATGTTAAAATATATTATTTCAATTAAAAATTATAAAATAGTATATTTAACTTCTTTTTTAATTACAAATAATATGAGAATAAATAGAATTGAATTTATATTTGTAGAAGTGTGACTAATATTACATGTCATAGTTTATTACAATCAAAACTATACATTTTAAATGTCAAAATATATTATGTCAACTAAAAATAATATAATATATATTTAATTTTTTAATTAAAAATAATAAATCTCTTAATTAATTAAATTCATATTTATAAACGTGTGATTGATATTATATCGATAGTCTATTACAATATCATAAATTCTTAATTTGTGTGAATGCCATCTATGTGTATGGTAATGTTATCAAACGTGCAAAAAATAGGTTAGTTTCTTCCTATCATTTCAAATGGTTTTTAGCTCACTAAATTATTGACAATGTTGTAAAATTAATGATGTAAAATTGAAACATGTTGCTGTGTCTTCCTTTAAGGTAAAACAGAAGAACCATGTTATACATGTAACGTGAATATTTAATTGAGTATGGTATTGATCATGATTTTCTTATAAATTTTTATATAATTTGTTAATAAATAGATTAAAAAAAATTTAATAGTCAAAGTACATATCAAGGTAGTGGATAAATAGAATTAAATATAATTTTGTAAGAAAATAATGATATGTTTTATCTAATAAATTGTGTAAGATTAATAAAGATAAAGTTTCACATTAATTGTTAAAGTTTTTTATTAGGTAGATTGGTTTCAAAGGGATCAAAAATAATATATATCAAATGGAACAACTCAAAGCATGTGTAACAATCAAAGAAGGGGAAAATACAACTCTACTAAATGAAAATCAATGCTAACCAAGTTGTTAAGTTCAAAAGAGTACCCAAGGAACTAGTCTAAATAATGTCGGACCCTACCTTATTCAATCTCATAATCTGTAATGTCTCATTTTTATGTCAACCTGCTCTACAAGCATTGGCTATTTTTTAGGGTTTTCCATAGACTTCTTGATGCATTAGGGGAGGGTTCTAGTGTTTTTGGTGAGCTCAGTTCTCAAGTCTAGTGAGTTTCGACAACAAATGCTATTTGTAGTAAGTGCTTGCATGGCACCGATCTTTCTGAGTTTTTCTAGTTTTGTTTTCTTTGATTTTCAAAAAATACTACTATTTATAGTATCTACTCATTATGACATTGGGCTTCATTCTTGAGCACTAAAAACGTACCAGATTTGAATTTTTCAATGCTTTGATATGTCTTTTTGCAATATGCTTGGAATTAATTTAATATTTGCTATTATAAAGTTATGTTTTGATATTTTCTTTAGTGTTAAATATTATAAAGTTAAGTTATGTAACTCAAAAGTGGACACTTAAGAGAGATAAGGGGGATGGGGGGATTTACACATGAATTGTTTTTTATTATAAAAGCAGTGAGAACTAGGGAACTAACCCTTTACATAACATGAACTATCAACAACACCATTACAGCACTAGAACAACACAAAAATAGTTAAAAGCTAAAACCTTTTAGAACCAAAAAACAAAAAGAGTTCGAACCAACAAAACACAAGGGACAACAACCCCATCAAAAACCAACAGAACAAGACCTAAGGGGTCGAATTGCAAACCCCTGTCATATCTACAACCTTGTTCCATTCATTAAAGAGGAACTTATACATTTCCCTGGCCTCCTCCTTATCAACATCATTGTCCGCAGTACGCTCTCTCGGGAGGGAGAGAGCCAGAGCCGAGTTGTGACGAACTTGCAGGCAAAATTTGTCAACATTGATAATCTGACTATCACGAACCTCCATCCTTCGTTTCAACTCTTTAACCTCATCAATGATGGCCTTCACATCCAGGAGCAGTGCCAGGCTTTCAATCTGGTCCAAGATCGTCTTGACCTCCTTATTGATACTCTGGATTTGCTCCATGGTAGGGATCCCTTGGGGGAATTCACTCTCTGCAACACTACCCTCCATGTTCTGCTCCTGGTTATGCATAGTCTCCGCATCCAGGTCCACTTTGTCCTCCTTGGTAATTTCAACCGTTTTCACTACATCCTCAATAGGGGCACTAACCACTTGGGTTCCCATATCCTCCAGGCCCACCATTTTCATGACCTCCTCCAGGTCCACCAGGTTGATTGAGGCCATAGGTTCCCCTTCCAACTTAGCATTTCTAGTATCCATAGGGGGCCCAGAAGTGTTCACATCCTTAAGATCTTCCCCCTCCTTGTCATCAATATGTTCCTCCTCAACATCAAAGACATATTGGGTTTTCCCTTTTTTCACCGAGGAGCCCTTAGACACAAGTTTGTGGGATCTCCTCATTCCTTCTATGTCTGGAGAGGGGTTTTCCTCCTCGAAATCATCTGACGAAGAGTCATCATTAATGACAATTCTTTTACGCTTCGTCAAAGATTTCCCTTTGCCCTTGGGAGGAGTATGAAACTTCTTTTTACCAGTGGAAGGAGAGGGCACAAAGTGGGTAATTTCAGTGATAGAAATAGAGGGGGAAATTGGGCGGTCGCAAGGGCATTCTGCGCAAAATGGAGAAACCTAGGAAAATCAAGGTCAAAGAGAAGATCGTGAAAGGGTTCGAAGCCGAAGCAGAGGTTTGAACCAACATGAGGTTCCTAGGCGAGAAGAGAGACCGATGGAAATCATAGAGCCTGTAAATAAGGCCTTGGTGGAAATAGGTGGTTTATCCCCATTCTTGGGGTCCAAGGCTTCTCTAATAGAAGTTTCTAGAGAATGCAATAAGAAGAAAGGTAAACAAAGTAGATCATTATTGTGGAAGTGATTGAGCAAAGGAATGTGGTAGTAATAAAATACCTTGAAGCGGCCTTCCAACATAAAGTATTTCATTATCAACAGGCAAATTTGGTTCCAGGGGTGCTTCAGTTCTTCATGGGAAGAACCACCCTACAATTTCACCAGCTTCTCCTTGTTTCTGAAGAATCATTTCAGACCTTTGCTATTAGACACATGGAAGGTCCTCTTCCATCTTCTCCCTTCCAACGAGAGACTTGTCACTTGAGCAATAGAATCCTCCAAAACCTCAAAAGAGACACCCCCAATTCTAACCCTTTTGCCAGACCAAGAGGCCCCAAACTGAATAGAGAGCTGCTCATTGTGGCCTGTAAGGCGCTCCATGAAATCAGAAACCCCACCTTCCACACAGTAATTCCAGAGCAAAGCATCTTTCTTAAAATCGTTAGGATTATTAGGTTCATAACGCACTCTATCACCCCCCATAGCCAAGTCAGAGAGCTCTTGTTTAGCAGAAGACATAAGAAAAGCCACACAAAGAATGTTTAGGATGCAACTTTTAGAGGAAATATAATCAACAATTTCACAAGACTCAGATAAATTAAGCCTAAGGCGACTAATAAGGCACCAAAAATCAGAATTATTGTCATTAATGACCTTGGAAATAGGGAACTTGTGAGAGTCATTAATCGTAACAAAAGAGAGGACCTTAGGCATGTATGAAATTATCAAGTAATTGAAGCTAGTTTGATTAATGATACTAGTGGCATGTGGCTTTTGCATACGGTGAGCCTTGAGAACAATCCAACGAGGCCAATAACCTAACATGTCATCACCCTTCCAGATCATCATGAAGAAATGACCCCAAAAAGTGTACCCAAAAATGATTGACGCATACACCTCACCTTTGGTGACCATGTTGACAGTACTTGACATATTCCCCTATTGATTATTTCATCTCATCCAAATGTTGGCGGTAGTCATCAACATATTCCCCATTTTCAAATTCAAAAAATAATTCCTCTCAAGACTCCAGAGTGTCAAGAGGAAGTACCAAAGGAGGCTAAACAAGAGAATCATCATAGGAATGAATTTTGGTATCTTCGCCCTTCAGGGGGGAGTTCACATGGGAAGGCAAAGAATTGTGGTTCCCCCAACATCTTAGGCCAATGTTCGATAATCCAAGGGCTGTCAAGGCAACCCCATTTCCTTCCCTGTACACATGCATGATGCGGAAGGAGTCAAACCCAGTTATGAGCGTAATAATATCCCTGATGATACTTTCAATAGTCCAGTTGAGTTTGTTCTGCCCTTTGACAACATCAACAATGAGCTTAGAGTCCCCTTCAATGTCAAGATTCATTATGCCCATGGAGAGGGACAACCGGATTCCCCAAACCAAGGCCATAGCTTCTGCTTGATTACTAGAGTGGTCGTTCAGATTCCCAACATAAGAAGCAACCAGGGCCCCACTATGAGTTCTATTAACATTGCCCCCAGCCGCAAGGCCCAGATGAGCAGCCCCATCAAAGTTGATTTTGTAGCAGCCAGGGAAAGGGGGGGACCAAACGGTATTCTGCCTTAGGAGATGTTTAGAGCCGTCAGAGTGAGCAAAGGAGCTAGGGAGGTTCTAGATGCTAGCGATCTCCCAATCCCATTTGGAGGGAGGATTGGGGGGCACTTTGATCCTAGCAACATAAATGTTCTCAAGGATAATTTTTAGAAAACCAACAAAGATGGAATCCAGAGAGTCCTCCTTGTCCCTAAAGATCTTGTTATTCGTTTACTTCCAGATACTCCAACAGAGGTGTGGGGGGATTTGCCTCCAAAGTTGGCAGACCAGATGGTTGGAGGAGGGGCCCCCAAAACTCTTGCATCAATTACAACATATTTTCATTCATGGTCCAACAAATGTTAAGCTTGTGATAGACCATCCCCCAAAGGTCTTTGGAAAAGGTACAGTGAAGGAAAAGATGGGGGGAACTTTCGGCATCTATTTTACAAAGGACATATTTGTTGGAGAACTGAAATCCTCTTTTAGCCAAGTTGTCTTGAGTCGGAACTTTGTTGTGCAAAACTATCCACCGGAAGAAATTGATTTTAGGGATGAGTTGAGGATTCCAAACCTCTTTCCAATTAATAGGCGAGATAGGTTCCTAGAGTAGGCTGTTGTAAGCAGTCTTGACAGAGAAATCCCCGAAGGGGTCTCATTTCCAAATGAATTTGTCCTCCCTAGGAAAGAGAAGGAGGAGGGTCCTAGCCAGAAGATTTTGTAGCTCACTAGCAACAAGAAGCAGGAGAGGTTGATCTAAACAACAGTTCGCCATAGTCTTCTAGGTGTTGTTGAGGAATAAGTTAGACAGTCTTTCCCCAAAGAATATTTTAGTAATATTCTCAATCCTTCTGAGGGAAGGGGGAGCAATGAGGGGCTTTTCCCCAAGCCAACAATCCTCCCAAAAGAGAATATTTCTTCCATTTCCAATAAGTCATTTCATACCTTGGAAGATGGGGCCTCTACAACTGATAATTTTATTCCAAATTTTAGACCCTGTGGGGAGTCCATCTTCATTTAAAACAAAGAGAAAATTGTCATTGCCAAGGTATTTGGCCTTCATAATCTGTCCCCAATCTAGGTCCTTGTGAAGTAGCTTCTAGGTCGTTTTGGTCATGAGAGCCTTATTGAAATGGGTAATTTTACGAATACCTAAACACCCCTTTAGTTTTGGGTGGCAAACTTTATCCCAACCCACAAGAGCAAGCCTTTTCTTTTCCTCCATCCCAGTCCAAAGGAAAGTTCTTTGGATATTTTCCACTTTGTCAGCCATGGTAGCAAAATATTTGAAGAGGGAAAGGAAGTAGACAGGGATACCCTGTAGAGCCGAGGCCAATAGCTGAAGCTTCCCTGCACTACTAAGGGTCCTTCCCTTCCACCCAGCCAGCTTTCTCTGCATTCTTTCAAGGATAGTCATCCAAAAGGAATTAGAGACCTCCTTGACATTTAGAGGTAACCCAAGGTAAGTACCCGGGAGGGAGGCCATTTGACAACCAAAGATCCTTCAAATTTTATTTTGAAGTTTGACAGTAGTGTGAAAGAAGTAGATATTGCTTTTATCATAATTAGCATAAACTCATAAAATATTTATCTTAAAATGCTTTATCAAATTGAATACAAATTTAAAACTCATAAAATAAAACTAACAAAGATCTACTCTACCATAAACAAATTTAAAACTTCATAAAATAAAAATAAGAAAGTTCTACTCTACCATAAACTATCTTTACCAAATGAATATCAAAATCTTTCAATTCTATTTTATTATTTTATTCTAGTGACTGAAAGAAAACCCAAAAGAAAGGATTAGAAAGGTATTCTAATCCTTGAGCTCTCTATCATCCTGATGATGGTTCAAGAGTGTGATCAGAAGCGTTGATGCAAATAAATAAATAAATAAATATTCCAGAAAGAACAACAAGAGGTAAGCACGTTATTTAAACCAATCAATAACTTTAATGCTCATTTATTTAGTAAAAGCAGTTGATCGTTAATTTTTTTAAAAAAATTGTTTAAACAAAAAATTGTCTTGTAAAGAACTCCCACATCTCGTGTATAAATGTACAACTTACACTATTTTCAGAAATAAATTTAACGCTGCACTCTCATTAAAGTTGTAACAGTTTCTAAGTAATGCTGCACTCTTTCACTCTCATTAAAGATGTAACAGTTTCATATACTAAGAAACAAGTGGCAATGATTCTATTTTATTCAGAGTAATAAAATAATACTTATAAGAAACTAAAACATGCATGCATTTACTTGTCATCTACACATCAAATTTATATTTATATGTCATTGTAGATGCCTCTCACATCAATATAGTTTAATTAATAGAATCTTCA
Organism: Cryptomeria japonica; assembly: GCF_030272615.1. Classification (NCBI taxonomy): domain Eukaryota; kingdom Viridiplantae; phylum Streptophyta; class Pinopsida; order Cupressales; family Cupressaceae; genus Cryptomeria; species Cryptomeria japonica. The sequence continues at coordinate 421,340,619 of NC_081407.1, forward strand.
TGTTCTACATTTTCATTACTATTAAACCAAAAGAAAATTAAAAAAAAAACTGCTTTTTATAAATCTAAAAATTATTTTGAAATACTGTTTTGTATGAAAATTTAACTGTCCCTACCTAAATAAGTTAGAGTTTGACAGAATCTGGGTGGTGCAAAACTTTCGACAATACAAAATACAAGTTAGAGAATAGAACAAAAAGTAGTACATGGCTGAAATTATTTTTCACACGGCAGAGCCCACGTACTGAATTCCAGCTGGGTATTTTTCACACACATAAGTAAAGGTCTGACAAATTAGCGGAGATTGCGTGGGCGTACGTGTCTGTCCACCTCCTTCTGGTGTCCATCTGTATGTAATTTTTTGGAAGGGCAGAAATTTTGAATGTGGTAGTCTTTTCAATGTAAAAAAATAGTCTATTAAATAATATCTTTTTATTTTGTGAAGTATTAATTTTCGGCTGGGCTTAACCAGCACATTGTGGATCCCACTGCTATTCCATTACACTTGGTTCCCCATCATTTTTACAGTCACTCTCGCGAAGTGAAACTTTTAAAAACTGAAATAATTGTTTAAATTATATTTACTATTGTAAAATATATATTAGTATTAAATATATTATTACATCATAATGATAATAATTATATCACTCTATTGTATTATATTATAATAGTTATAATATATTGGAATCTTGGACCGATGTGAATGATTTTTTACTTTGTGAAATGACCAAGCACATCCCATGTTATACACATGTCCACGTCCTTTTTAAAATTAAATAAAAGTACATTCACAAGAACTCGTTTTTCGAAAAAAATAAAAATTCTATTATATTAAATGCTAAATCTTGTGAAATGAAAAACAATACATTGATGTAAAATGGTTGATCTTGATTGGAGAAGGAAATTAAAAAACACTAATCTAATCAAGGAATAGAAAATTAATAGAAAATCAAAGGACAGACTTTAGGCAAAGTAATAGTTGTGTGAATGCCATCAATCTTACTTTTTTCTAATTATATGAAATGGTTTTCTAATTTTTTTATTAAATTATTATCAATAAAATAAATTGAAACATGTTTTTGATATTTTAAGCAGCAAAACATTATTGAAACATGTTGCTTCCCTTTCTAATAAGATAAAATAGATTTATCATGTTATATTTAAACAACAAAACATTATTGAAACATGTTGCTTCCCTTTCTAATAAGATAAATTAGATTTATCATGTTATACATGTAATATGAATATCTCAATGCTTTTTATTAAAAAAGCAGCCAAAACCGGGGGCTGACCGGAAAGAGACAGAAAAAAACACTACCAGCACACACACCGCAGACAAGCGGCAGTCAGCCAATCCCTACTCTAGTAATCAAAAATAAAAATTGCCTGCCGCTATTGGATAACCCAAGATCGAAACAAATCTCGTCCAACAAGTGCCATAACCAGCAGTAAACCATCATAATGTTCATTCCTAAAAAACTATTAATAGTAGCAATATTACCATGGAACTAGGCATTCCAGCGATAAAAAACTGGAACAGTTCCTTAGTGGTGTCGCTTTCCAGCCCGTCCGGATTAGCCTTATCCTAGTGGAGCAAGCACAAAGAGGTAGTTGACGAGTGCATCACTTTCACAGCGAATTTCCCAATTTTGTTGACATAGGACTCCTGGTGCTCCAACTTTTTCTTAACACCATTTGAATCTTCAGAGATAGCACTACACCCTGAACATTGCACAGCCTCTTCCTTCTCCCCTTCTTCAGCAGCAGTCTTCCTGCCATCAAAATGTCTACCATCCCCCTCAGAGGTGTGGGGCAGGGAAGTGTTAGAATGAGGGGATGTGTTCTTGATATCCTCCTTGATGGTCTCCGAGTCGGGGGCATTAGTGCCCAAATTGGAAGAATCTGAGCCCTCCGTGGCCTCCAAATCTTCCTCCCCCTTCTCACTTTCTACTTTCTCATAATCCTCCTCTTCTTCATTAGCATAATTCTTTCTCACGACAATTTGCTTCATCCTGGATTTGTTTCTGTGGGATCTACGCGGGGTAATACCCTCCTCCGCATCAGACTCAACAAGGAGGATTTTGGGCTCCTTTCCGGGTTTCTTGGAGGTGGGTTTCGCAGCAGAAGGGTTGCATTTTTTTTTCCCCAATTATGAATATACATATGTTTCTCAAATGATTGAGTATGATATTTTATTGTATTGATTGATGATGATTTTTAAATAATTTTTTATTAATTTCAATACAATGTATAATCTTTAGACAACATTCAAATCAATTTTTGATTAGATTAAAAAAAATCCATTTTTAAACCCTAAACCCTAAACGCTTTCTAGGTTTTTGGGGCCGCATCTAGAGATTTCTTTCCATTAGCTATTTGCAACTCTCGAGTTTCTGGTTTGAGCTGTGAAATCATGGGAGGTAACAGGTGTTGCTACGAGCCTAGTAATTGTAAGGAATGGAAACAAAAGGAGAAAATCTGGAGTATCTTGTAGAAGGGCGGGCTAACGAAGTACATGGATGCTGGCTTTCTTGCCAGTCTTTTGTATGTTGTCTTTATGCTGGTCTAGTTGATCTTTGCTGATCTTTCTTTTGATCTTTATGTAAAAGGTTTCGGGTCCTTAAAACCTGTTTTTCTAATTAATTAGAACTACAACTAAATATGATTTTTGTAAAGAAAAAATCATATTTTTGTATCTCATATGTTGTGTAAGATTAATGAAGATAAAATTTTACATAGACTATTTAAGTTTTTATTAGGTAAATTGGTTTCAAAGGGATTAAAAACCCTACATATCAATTGGGACAACTCAAAGCGTGTATAACAATCTAAGAAGGGGGGGTAATACAACTACAACTATGCTGCCAAATGAAAATCAATACAACTAAAACCAAGTTGTTAAGTTCAAAAGAGTACCCAAGGAAGTAGCCTAAATAAAGTTGGCCCCTACCTTATTCAATCTTACATCCTTAACTTTGTTGTGTGATTGAGAGATAGATTTGGGAAGATCTTTTTTTCACCCTTATATAATTTTTCAAGAAATGTTATCAACCAAATCCTCAAACCTAGAAAAAGGGGGGTTTCGCCTCAAAGAGCCCATTAATGGGTGCAACAGAACTAGAAAAATGTCTGGCCCATTTTTTAATCATCAATCAACCTCTGGAGTAGGTAGACATAGCAAAGCCAAAGAAAAATAGGAGTAGAGGAAATGAGACACTAAGAAGTCGAATCAGTTGGTGGGACCCACCAAAAGGAGTCAAGGAGTGACACTCTCCAGAGTCATGCTAATCTCAAGAGAAACCCCCTTGGGGACATGAATTGCAATGACAGAAGGAAGAGAGGACCCAACATGATAGAAGACTTGTCATCCTTAGAGGATCCAACAACTAAAGAGTCAAAAATAATGAATAGTCAAGTGACCTTCACGAGTATTTCCCCACTAGGTAGATTGTTTAAGTTGTACATAAGTTTATTATAACATTTTTCTTACATTTGAGTATTCTTATTTGGATTTAGACTTCACAAATCGTAAGATGATTGAAGGATAATTTTCTAGCGTTATACTTGCATTTACATACTCAAATATAGTAGGGATATTGTAACCATTGTTCATATTCTTATGAATAAAAGATGAATGAAATATATGCTGATAAAATATTATCTAAATTTTATTCTTGGAGTTGACTTCATTGCTCATAATTTAAAAAATAATTGTACCTTTAATTATTCTAAAATGTTTCCAAAAATAAAAGAATATAAATAATGTATTATTTTATTATAAGTTGAAGAATTGATATAAACTTTGCAGAATAGCATGAAGTATGACCAATGATGGATGTGCTAGGTCATGGAAGTACTCAAAGAAGAAGCTCCACTAAATTGGTGTTAATCACGAGTCAATCTTTTTTATGTTTTTCTAAATATTTATAAACTAAATATTATTGCTTTTTATTATCTCATTATTTATTTACTTCTATAGAAGTGACTCTAGTAAAGTTCATACAATAATCTATGGTACTTTTGAGTATGCATATACATAAGCATATTTAATCTAGACTAAGTAATTATGATACTTTGGGCTTTAAACAACTAGTGCTAAGTTATGGAACTTAAATAGGTGAATAGGGATACCAGAGTTGATAACCAAACAATTATTATCTTTTGAGAATATTTTTAATATTATGTAATTCTAGTCCATCCATGTTTAACTTTAAAAAAATTGTTAATGAGGCGGTCCACATATAATAGAACAACTACAAGTGAAATGTTACCATTAACAAATAGGGGGGTGCATTCAAAACTTAGAAACACTAAAAAAGTATGATTATGTCTGATAGAAAAGTTATGGATAAACTTCTATGCAAAAAAACAAAAATCAATTGGAAGGCCCATGCAGCGAGTGGGATGGCCAATTGCATCCTATGTGTTAGAGAAGAACTAGAAGTATTGTTATTGATGGTCTAGCTTTTTTATGAGATGATAAAAACATTAATTTATTTTAACAATTCATTGGTATCAAGAGCATGAATGATATGTGAATGAATAATCAATCTCTTTCAACTAAGCACCTGGGATGGTTTGGCTTTTGGCTTACTCAAGGACTTTTTAGCTTTTATCTTACATTGAGACTTGTCATGCGATGGTTTGTGCCCCCCTTTTACTTATTTTAACCTCATTTTACTATCTAAATTAAAGATGTGGTGTAAAGAAAATCAATTGTAATATACATATAAATTATACCCATTAATTTTGATAAACCATAAATATGTTGATTCTTTAAATATAATATTTAATACTCACCCATTATTAATTATATTCAATGCAACTACCATCCTTAGATTTGATATTTACACAATATAATAATAATAATAATTAAAAATTTGACTTCTATTATATAACCAATAAGTAAAACAACATGCAATAAAAATTTGCAATCAAATTTTTATATGACAAGCAAGATAAATCTTAATTTTCCCTAGTGACTCAAATAATTTTAGTATACGGAAAAGTTGACATGCATTCCAAACTTTTAGAAATGATTTGATCAACATCCTACTCCTTTACGTTGAATTGGTTGGGAAGGGTCCCATCCTATTTCCTTCTTTCTTGTATAGAGGACAATATGAGTAATTGGTCCTCCAAGGGGGGGCAAGGCTACCAAACATATCATTATCAACACTCAATGACATTAATATTATGTACAAAAGTTTCAACCATGTGGAAAGAAAGTGAAGAATGAAAGGGATATATGAGCTTGAAAAGACAACGAAATAACTGGGGAAGTGGACCCTTATTTCTATTCAATTATTTCACTTCTTTGTCTACTCTCTATTTTAGTCAATGTCATATAAGCCAACATATAATAAAGTGACAAGACTCAAATATAAAATACAAGTTCCTATTAATCTAAAATATAATAAATTTTAATTAAAAAGATTCTATGTATAATTATAGGTATTTTAAATTATTATTATTTATGTTATAGAAGAAAATAAACTTTCATGGAGTTTAGTTTATGTTAATTTAATAAATTTATATATAAGTCTAGTCTAAATAATAAAGAGTTGGGATATTATAATTTAATAATGTGTAACAATTATTAAACTTGTTAGTTAAAATAAAAAGAAGGGTATTTGGTTCTATGATTAAAATGTACTAAATCTTAAAAATAATCGACGATGATGTGTAAACAATGTATAAATAAGTTTAGTCTAAATAATAAAGAGTTAAAATATTAATATTATAATTTCATGATGTGTAACAACTATTAAATGTGTTAGTTAAAATAAAAAGAAGGGTATTTGTTTCCATGATTAAAATGTACTAAATCTTAAAAGCAGTTGATGATGATGTGTAAACAATGTATATATAAGTGCAGTCTAAATAATAAAGAGTTGGGATATTATAATTTAATAATGTGTTGTGTGTTAGTTAAAAAAAGAAGAAGAAGGGTATTTGGTTCTATGATTAAAATGTACTAAATCTTAAAAGTTGTTGATGATGACTTGTAAACAAAGATTAAAAAAAAAGGATAAAGAGAGGAGGAGCTCTAAGGTTGGTTGAGAGAGACGAAATATGACCCTCCATGATCGATTTGTTGAGAGCTTCTCCCCTACGAAAATTGACTTTGATTAGTATTTTTCATTGTCTTGGTTAATTCAAGGCTAAATTTTCATGTTCCTTTGATGCCCCCTTTCCCTTTTCTTTTTTGGGTGGGAGGGGGGTGGGGAGGAGCATTGAAGTGGTAGTGTTTGAGTTGTTGATGATTGTTTGTGCCTTGAGCTTTTCTAATTTGAATGATATCTTAAATTTTAAACTATTTAAATTGGTAATCAATTTTTTTTTTGAGTTTGGCTACAAGTCATTTGCACCTCTTGGGAATCTAAAGTAGCCAAGAGGAGATGACACATGGCTTGGTGAGAGACTATGACCCGACATAATGAAAAATTGACACATGACACCACATATATGCATTAAAAATTGCCATGTAGACCAATTAGAGGTTGCCACGTGGTCCTTCAAGGAAGCCTACAACACATGGAAGTTAGTTAGCAAATTCCATTTATGAAGCAAATTTAAGGGGATTCAAACCCAAGATCCTCTCCACTTTCTTTAAGCTACCTTACTACTAGGCCACACACATGCCAAATATGAAATTGTGGATTGAATCTTATTTAAATCTAATGGAGTGAAGGGGTTTGAATCTTGACCTCTCATACAAAATATTAACACCTTAACCATTATTTTGTACACGATTTGGTAAAATTTTGATAGGGAGAAAAGTATATTTGTATGAGACGACCCTATTTTGGAGAAAAGACAAATTTTGTTCATTGTTGTACGAAGAGATTATTATAGATCGTGAAAATGAATTTATTACCTTCCTTGAAGAATGCTAGAGGCTCTTTTTGTAGATTGAAAACCATTTTTGATGTAAAGAAAATATTCAAGATGTATTTTTTAATCATTTTTTAATGAATTGAATCATCTTTTGAAGTGGACTCGAAGATGTCGCCCAAGAAGGGGTGAACTCTATTATCATCTATTGTGTACTATCTCTATTTTATCGATGTTTTTTTTCTTGATTTTTGTCATTTGAATTTTATTGATTCAATAAATTAGTTTTAGGAATTGAATAATGATATTTGAAGTGTTGGAATTCAAATTAGTATAATAAAGTAGTTTTTTTTACTCTAATTTAGGATAAAAAAGGGAATCCTATAAACGGTAATGTGCATGTGGAATGGTGGGTTTCACCTTTCATAGCATGGACTCTATTCATATACTACCGTCATGAATGAGTCAAATAATAAAATAATTATTGTCATCTTCCTTTGTTATATGGCCTTTTCCCACATGTTTATGCCATCTACATGTCTTTTCTACACATGTTGTAGTGTTGGTGTTGGCATTGCCATATATATACCAACATTGATATGTGTCATGCTTAAGATAGCTATGTTTGTTGGCAATTTGGAGGAATAGATTATGTGTTGCATTGATGTTTTGTCATTGATGTCAACACTAGCTGCTTTAGCTGTTTATGGGTATCTGGTTGGTCCCGATAGGTTGATTGATTTATGGTTGGTTAGATCGTGTTGATCCGATATACTCCGATATGTTTTGTCTTATGGAATTGGTTTAGATTTGCTATTCATGCCATTCAGATTTATGTTTAGTCAGTTGGTATTGATTTGGTGATTGGATGCTATCTTATATGCTGGTAAGCCTAGTTTATTGATCCAATGAGGGTTTCACCGGCAGAGCTTTGTTGAAGATCTTTTGATATTATGCATAAGTGGTGTTGGTGCGGCTTCTAGTAGGGATTCGGGATGTCAATGGTTATCATGTTTGTGTTCCAGTTGATCGGTGATGTTGCATTTAGCACTGGACCTATTTTGTGCTATCTAGGTTATGGACCAACTTAATGTAACGTGTTGTTGGGACTTCTCGATGTGTTTTCGGGATGACTTATGGGTTGGATGATATTTGTTTGGCCTCAGGCTGACATGTTTTATAATTATGTAATAGTTTTTATTGTCTGGGTGGCCGACCTAATTGTTTAAGGTCGAGGGTTGCATATATATGTTTGTGTGTGTGTGTGTGTGTGTATGATCTCATTGTAGATCATGGTATGCAAGCAAATAATGTAATAATCATTCATGCAGAGGATTTGGTTGATCATAGGTGATCGAGTTGGGTTTATGAAAGAGGTTTAAGAACTCCAGTATTGAGCTTAACCAAAACTATACTCAGGGCATAAGAGATGCTATTATTGCAGTTCATTCTTCCTTCCAGATTGTAGTCTGGATTTCTATGTAGTCAATGAGACTCCTTTTGTAATGCACAATGTGCTCTAGGTTGTTGGCCTTCCTGCAAGTGTAGGCCCCTCAATATGTAATCACATACTCACTGCAGAAGTATTATCTGACTGTGGGTAGGCTTCCCACCGTGGTTTTTACCTTTACATGGTTTTCCACGCACAAATCTTGTTGTCATGTGGATGGTAACTATTCTCTAATTGTTGGTTGTTCTTAATTAGTATATCTGATATTTCAGTAATTGGTTTATGTATTTCGGTATTTATCTTATGTGTTCTGGTAATAAAGTTTTAAAGGCTTAAGGTTCTAGTAATCTGGTGACAACTGATTGACCCCTCCTCCCCCCCTCTTAGTTGTCTTCCAGTTATTTGAACAGTCTAACAATGTTGACATCATGAACCTCTATAAACATGCATATATGTGTATATTTACATACATATATACAATGCGTGTGTGTGTGTATGTATGTATGTCATGTATGTGTATGTGTATGTGTATACACACATATATGTATGTGTTCAACACACCACAAGATTGAGAGGGGGTGGTTAAATTAGTCTTGGCCAAACACTTAATTTTTTTTTCATAAATCAATGTTAACTTAACCTTAATCTTATCAACAACAATGAACAATAAGACAATGAATCGCCATGCAAAAGAGAACACTAGATTTATGTGGAAAACCCAAATAGGGAAAAACCACGGTGAGAGTTAACTCACAATATATGAACAAGATTACAAACATTATTTTAGGCTCACTGCCAAGAAAGCTCATTGCTCTCAAAAGGACTTGCAGGATGAGGTGCACAACTCGAGGGAAAGATACAAGGAACTTGCAAGCTGAGATTCACTGCCTTAGGGAAAAATACAAAACTTGTAGAGGAGACTCACTACCTTTGAAAAAGGTACATGAACATATGAATCAAGATGAATAAGCCTTAAAAAAAATTGCCTCTAGCAATCTCCAAGTATGAAGTTGTCCTTGAGTCTCTATCTCAAGCAACTAACTTCAAAACAATCACCACACACTTTCTCTACCTCAAATTTGCTTTATCAACTCTACAAATGATATAATCATGTAAGAATAGTACACAAATCAATTAACTCACTCATCCACACCATCAACACTTATTTGATCTTCTGTATATACCATCTTCTTTATTGCAAACATCAATTAGGTCGGCCAAAGTAGGAGATAAACATAAGCCCTCTTAAGTCGACCACCAAACTTAATGTTTTTGAAAGCAGTCCAATCTAGGAAATAGCCAAGACCAAAAAGAGTTGTATCACATCTTTCTAAACTACCTCAAACCTATCACATGCTAGCACACATCCTCCAAAGTCGGCAACAATGTAAAGTGTAAACGAACCATGTAGCACATTACTAGTCAACCCAAAAACATATCTTGTAGATCAATAAACCCAATGTAGATACCCACACACCAAAGAAAGACCCAAGTACAACATAACACGACCTTCAATGCAAGCGAAGACACCCAAGGATACACTGTAAGCAAGAGAATGAATTTTTGTTGGCCAAACTAGAGTAGTTACCTTGAAACACAAATACCAGACACAATACAACAACAACTAGATCTTATAGCATCATGCAAAGAATGAAAGGTTGTTCCTTGGACATCCAACAACATTCCCAAATACTTCTTACTTACCGTAACATCAATATCATATTGGTGCAACACAATTGATACAAAACACTTCATTTCGGAGGGCTAGAAAAACCAGTCATGAACAAAACACCATTATCAACTCTTGTAGACAACATCAACACCTAAAACTAAAACTGAGACAAAACACAAACATTATAAACTTTTCCTCCAAGCTGCAACACTTGAAACATCAATGTGGAGAAATGCAAAGCATTTTGTAGATCAATCCTAATAGACAACCAAATTGTCATCAAATTACAATTACCAACCACATCAAATACAACACTAGAGACTTGAAAAGATAGGAGTGCAATGTCCATAGAGCATACACATTATGTTCAAATCTGCAAGATCAAATCATTGAATGTGGCAGAATGCAGAGCATTTTTCCAATCTATCTTTAGAATACATTCCTGCAACAACTTTCTCCATCAACCTCCCAAGGATCAAAATACCTCTGAAACACCATTTTTCTCACTTAGGAACAAACAATAGATATACCCATAATTCTATAACATACACAAGATAAACACAAACATTTCCATTTTATTTTCATGCTTCTAATTCTCATCTTAATATTTCTCATCTCAAAGCATCAAATCCTCATCTTAATATGATATCATTATAATGTTTCAATGCATCACAATGTAGACATCAGACACCAAACTGAGTGTAGATATCAAACACCAAGGAGTTGGATATCCACAACCCAAAATAATTGCAACCATTACTGATTTTTAATGCATCATTATCACAACACCAAACTAATGGTGGACATTAACCAAGGACATCATTAACA